>NC_082693.1:43069220-43679414 GCF_949987515.2 Delphinus delphis | reverse complement strand
GGCAGACACGGAGGATCAGGGGAAGGCAGAGATGGCAAGACAGAGACTCCTGAGGGAAGAGACAGAGACAGCCCAGCGATGAGAGTCAGCGTTGGTGGGAGCATTGAGAGCCCAAGGGGGAGGAGGTGAATTTGAGCCCAGAGGAGCCCCAGCTATCAGAAGTAGCCCAGTACCAGAAGTGGGGAGGGTGCGGAGGGAAGCATCAGGCTGGGCTCATCAAGGGGATCAAGAAGCAAGAGATGGACATGGGGGTTAGTGAGGAAGAACAGGAGGAGAAGAGACCAGGGACAATCTGAGAAGGTGGAGAGCTGGTGGGAAGCCCTGAGACCAGAGGAAGACTTAGAGCTGGGAAGAACGTGTACTTGAAACTGAGGGTTGATAAGGGGATAAGGGAGTCAGTAGGCTGGAAAAGGCAGGAACTGGGGACCACTAGGGGAGGAGTGCGAGGAAACAGGGCCAGAGACCACTGTGCTTGCAGAGGAATCTGGACCTCTGGATTTTTGGATCTGCAGGGTCTTGGAAGTCTGAGAAGGGGCTTGTAGTTGCAGGGGTGAGGATGAGAGAGAGGTCTGCCTTCAGATGCCTTAGTTGGAGAACGTCTCAAGGGGAGAAACCCAGATGTAGGACAAGCCCTAGTCTTCAGGTGTAACCCTGGGTACAGCCAGAGGGCAGAGTATAAGAGTGCCAAGGTATTAAAATGCTCCTGAAGTGCTTAACTTCTTCTGGTTCTGCATACCTCTTCCCAGACCTCAGTTTCTTCAGGCTGATTTCTTGAGTCTAAAGACCTAGAGGTCAACAGACAAATAACCAGTAGATTGAAAATATTTGAGGGGATCAGATCAGATCTTGCTTGCTTCCTGGCACACACAATGTTTACTGAATACGTGGATGAACTTTATTGGGCTTCTCAGGCAGAACAGAGAGACATTGGTTTCCACTTTGCATTAGATGGAGCACTGGGTGTAAGGACAGAGTTGGTCTGGGGAGCTGGAGTGGAATGAGGTTAGAAACTGGGGGTCCAGGTGTGAAGGAAGAAGGTTGGGTAGGGATGAGGAGGACCAAGCTGGGGAGCTTTGAAGAGATGATCCATTCCATGGAGAGCAGGAACTAAGACTGCAGCAGAATGAAAAAAAGCAAAAAAAACAAAAAACTTAGACAGCTGGTTCCCTCCAAGACACGAGCATCTCAACATTTCATCAAGTTTTTTCATCTATAAAATAGGATCACATTGCTTGCCCTCAACTGGCTGTGAGGATTATACAACAATCAATTAATCGTGGCCTTCATGGGCTTCTTTTTCATGATTATTTGCTTTCCTTTCTGATTTCCCAGAGCAGGGATTACCTTCACCACATATTCTGGCATATCCTGTTCTCCAAAATGTTTCTCTGATGTCATTTCCTCAGCAAAATTGCAAACTCCTTGAGAGCAGAGGTGGTGTCACCTCTTTCTCCCTCAGAGGAGGTGGCCCAGCTTTCACTTCCCTACCAGACATGTAGCTAGCGGCAGGTCTATGAGAGATGCAAAGGTAAGTAAGACTTGGCCCCCTTTTTCAGGGGCCAGATGCCTCCTTGATATCGCCATCTGGACACACCCTCAAATATCATAGATTAAATATGGTAAACAGAGAACTTCTCTCCCCTGAACTGTGCCCCCATCCTGCTCTGTAGCGTTTTAGTGAATGACAATCACCCAGGTCAAAAATCTGGATGTAGCCTTCACCCTCTTTCTCTTGATCATTTCCGAATCTTTGCACAAGTTGTTTCCTCTTCTTGAACAACTCCCCTTCCTACCTCCACTCCCTCCCTCCGCCCCCCAACTTACTCTTTCTTCAGGTCTCAGTATAGATGAGATTCTGGACATGTCCTCCAGGAGTCCATTCCTGACTCCCAAGACTAGAGTAGATGCTACTCCTAGCTATACCTGCACCATCCTGTGTGTCATGGAGGTTAATCACATAGCTTCTAGACTCAAACTAGGCTGCCTGGGATCAAGCCCCAGAGCTCTCCCCCTTTTCTGGCTGTGTGAACTTGGCTCTATGCCTCAGATTCCTCACCTGTAAGGTGGAGATAACAATACTGTACCTCTCTCATAAACTTATGAAGATTAACTGCCTGACACACAGTTCTAAATGAGATAATTAGTCATTACTACTACCTAACTTATCAGCCTCACACTGTGAGACCCAAGAGAGCGGGAGCTTTTTTCACCAAAGTATTCCTTAACGGCTTTGAATAAAGAATGAATGAACCCTGCTCACTGGCTCTGGTCAGAGCCAGGTTAGGGAAAGAAAACTGTATATTTATGGCCATAAGGAGTTATGGGTACCTGCCAAATACTAGAGAGCAAGAGTCTGGAACTTGTGAGACAGAAAGGATTTTCTGCCTCCTGGCTTCCTCCCGCGGGTTACAGGACTGCATTTAATCCAATGAGTGGGCAAGACTGCCATCTGGTGGTCGAATCTGGAATTTCTGCTTGGAGGTGGGTCTAAAACGACTTTTTTTTTTTTTGCATACTTTGTGTATTTTCACTTTAGATTTCTAGTCCAAGAAGTTCTATATCATAAAGTATTAAGCCTTGTTTCTCGCTCCACCCCCTCCTAGATCTTGCCTCTTTCCTTGAGTTCCCTCAGGCTTGGTACTGTTGGGTTCCCTTGAGTTGTAGGTAAACCTTGGGAGGTCTCTTTCAGGAGCTTCAGACTTCCAGCTGCCCTAGACCCAGTCCCGAGGAGGGGACCCTGCTGGCTTTAAGGAAAAGGAATTTGGAGAGATGTGGACATTTAGATCCTTCCTCATCACAACACTAGCTAACCAGGGTTTGGGGCCCCGCCCACTGCCCTGGTCTCCCAGGCAACTGTCTGCCTGCCAAGGGTGCCCCTCTCCCGGTGTTACCCAGGCAACCTTCAGGCCCGCCTCCTTCAAGGTCCTGACTGGTTCATAGCAAATGTGGGTTGGGGCGTAAGGGAGGCACTGAGCTTTGAAGGGTGTGAGCTGCTGGGAGAGAAGCAGGGATGAGGTTTCAAGAGCTGCTGTAGGCAAGAGGTGCTTGTGTAGCCCTGGGTAGAGGGTCCCTTATGTTACATCCTCAGGAAAAGGAACTGCAGGTCCCAGGAGCTGGTCACCAGGGTCCGAGGCCAGAGACACCTGGACCACTTTCAGAGCTGCAGACCCCAGCACTGGGAGCCACTGTGAGGAGGAGGGGCTCCTGCTATCCTGCACTGCTACCATGCACCAAAACTGCCTTGTCCATCAGAGCTGGGCTTAGTGGGCAGTAACTCATGACCTCTAATCCCATCTCTTCTTGCTTCGTCCTCCTAAAGACCCTATTACTAGGGTCAGTGGACTCATTCCCTGGCACTGCAGGTCCTTCCAAGGAGGGGAAAGGCTGGGCCATTGAGAAGCAGCTGGGAAGGGGGGCTTCCCTAGGAGGGGCTTTCCCCTCCTGGCCCTCCCAGCAGGAGCCTCAGGGAACGTGGTGTGGGGAGGCTATTCTGGGCTGGGGAGAGTTTGTTTGTGGAATGGGCCCCTCCCAGGTCCCTGCCCACAAACCCTGAAGCCCTCAGAGAGAACCTCCCTGTGTAATTACCATCCTCTCCCACATCACTGTTCTAAACCCTATAATTACCCTGCCTGGATTGTCGGGCAGGCCTGTTAACCTCTTTAACCTCGAGGCCCTCTAGGAGAAGTTGGAAGTTGGGAAGAGGGAGCCAAAGACTTAGCGTTTTGGAGGGAGGGGGTGGAGGTGGGTGGGATACAAGTGGGGAACCCTGAGAATCACTAGGACTCACATCTTCCTCCAGTGCCCCTGCCCCCATCCGCTCCCCCTACGTTCTCAGGGCAGGCCCAGCCCTCTCAGTCCTTGGGTGTGCCCTCTTTCTACCTTCACTCTCGGTCTCCCCAGGCCTGCCCACCTCTTCCTGTCTTTCTTTCCTGTTGCTCCTTCTCCAGGCCCGTGGTGGGGTCCTGCTGGGGGCGGTGGCCAAGGCTGGCCCCTTGGCCCAACTATGCTGGCAGGAGGCACCACTATTCCAGCTGTTGGTCAAAGAAAAGGAGGGGTCTGAGCACAAAGTCTGCTTCTCTAGGGACTTCAAACCCCTGGTAGATGTGCTGATCCAGCCCCAAGGAACAGAAACCTGGGCTAAACACCCCGCCCCGCATTGCCTCTTTCTCCTTTCTCGCAGATTCATTTATTTTTTTTAAAGATTTATTATTATTTTTTTTGATGTGGACCATTTTTTCAAAGTCTTCATTGAATTCGTTACAATATTGCTTCTGTTCCACGTTTTGATTTTTGGCCGCGAGGCATGTGGGGTCCCAGCTCCCCGACCGGGGATGGAGCCCGCACCCCCTGCACTGGAAGGCGAAGTCTGGACTGCCAGGGAAGTCCCTCTCCCGTATTCTTGTGTGCTACCTCTCAGGAGATACTCTAGTTGTGCTGACTCTCAGGTGGAGACCACTGCGCTCCCGACCAGGTCCTGGTCCAGACCCACACAGCAGCCGAGCTCCTGGCCCAGGTGGTGCATGGAAGGCCAGGGGCTGCAGCTGCCTCTCCTGCCCTGTCACCAGCTGGGCGTCTGCATTGACCCTGTTGTAACAGTGACACAGGCTGGGAGGAGGCTGGGACAGGAGTCAGGCAAGGGTAGGGGGAAAGAGTGGCCAGAGGTCAGGGGCTGGGGGCCCCAGGAGCAGTGAAAGAAATGGGTAAGAATGTGGGGGGAGAGCTGAGGAGGCAGCCTGGCAGCGGGGCTGGGGTGGAGCCGGAGCTGGAACTCTGGGCCAAGGCCAAGTTGAGTAGGACCTAAAGGAGGCTGGGTTGTCCCTCCCAACCCTTTCCTTGGCCATCTCAAGTGGGGCGGCGTCCAGATATTTCTCAAAGCGAAATCATCGTAACTTCCATGAGTCTAAAAACAGGGTATGATCAAGACTTTATCATTCTTAAGGTAACAAAATTGATCCCCTTCATTCCCCTCTGATCCTCCCAACTGCCCTGTGAGGTGAGGGAGTAGTCTCCCTCCTGCCTAAGTGGCAGAAAGCTGAGGCTCAGGGAGGGCAAGAGTTTGGTCCAAGTCACCCACTCACGTGGGGGAGAACGTGTCTCTCACCAAGGCTTCTGACCTCAGGGCGCTGATGCTGATGGCGAACGTGGTGCACCCAGCCCCGGAGCTGGTGTGTCAAGACCCTGGTTCTCATCTGCAGGTGGTGGCTGAGTCGGTGGCTTCATCTCTCTGGGCCTTACTTTCCTCACAGTGAGGAAGTAAGCTGACTTTGGCAGTGATGATGTTCTCCTGGGTACTATGGTGCGCTGTGACTGGAGGCCCCTCTCTATGCCCACAGACTCCAACAATCAGAACATCTCCAACCTTGCCCTCGTTTTGATCTAACCCTGCCCTCTGGGAGCTGCTATCAAGCACCCATGCCTCCCTCATATCTAAAGCTGGGGCCTCTGGATTGAAATCTCAGGCCCCCAATTCAGACCCAACCTCTTGACCTTAAGTCCCAGCATCACCCTTCCTACCTTCCCCAGTGTAGAGATGCACCCTTTTCCTTTCTCTCTCCCATCCGTGTCTCCTCCTCTTCTTTCTCTCCACCCCCTCCTTCATGTCTGTTTCCCCTCTCCTATCCCGCAACCTCTCCCTTGTCTTCCACTCTCCTCTATTTGCTCCTGTATCTCTGTGTCCCTCTCCAACCCTCCTCAACTCTTCCCTCTCTTTCCTCCTCTCCTTCCCCATGCCTCCTGGCTCCTCTACCATGCTCCCCTGCCCCCAAGGGCTTCTGCAGGTAGAAGTTCCCAGTTCACTGGGGCCTCTACTACCAGGGCACCTGCGTCTTATCTCTGAGCCGGCCCCTCCCAGTGGGGCTCAGGCAGGGGTCCTGCTGAGTGGAGGGAAGGTGTCTGCAGCAGGCGCTGGACTCTGTACGGATCTGAGCTTTGGGAGGCCTTGGGCGCTGGCTACAAGCTACTGTGTGTTGCACTGGGTCTGGCCGATGCCTACGTGCTCTCAGATGGCAACCACCCTTGCTTGGGACACCTGAGGCCCCCATGCCCTGCTGCTGGCCCTGGTTGGAGAGCTAGAGGGCAGCTTGGCTCTGCTGTGTGGGCAGGGGACAAGCCCACCCCACTCACCCACCACCAGCCAGTGCCAGGCGCTGAAGGGACAGAAGCCTGAGCTAATCAGGCGGCTTGGTGGCATTTCTGGACACTAGCACTTGGAGTTGGTGCTGAAAGCTCTGAAGGATGTGATGTGAAGGCCAAGTCTGAGGTCAGCCTCCTCCCCACTCAGAGGTACACAGGGCTCTATGCCTACTTCCCAGGCTAGAGGGGTAGGCCATTCTCTTTTAAAAAATTGTGTTAGGGACATAGAGAACAGACTGGTGGTTGCCAAGGGGGAGGGGGCCGGGGGAGGAATGGAGTGCGAGGTTGGGGTTAGCAGATGGAAACTTTTTTTTTTTTGGCCTCATCAAGGGATCTCGATGAGGGATCTTACTTCCCCGACCAGGGATCAAACCCGTGGCCCCTGCAGTGGAAGCACAGAGTCCTAACCACTGGACCGCCAGGGAATTCCCCAAGCTTTTATATATATAGAATGGATAAACAACAAGGTCCTACTGTATAGCACAGGGAACTACATTCAATACCTTATGATAAACCATAGTGGAAAAGAATATAAAAAAAGAATGTATATACGTGTATAACTGAATCACTTTGCCGTACAGCAGTAATTAACACAACTTTGTAAGTCAACTATACTTCAATAAAAAATTATGTTAAATAAAATTAAAAAATTATGTATACATAACACAAAATTTACCATTTTAACCATTTTTTTAAGTGTTCAGCGGCTCTAAGTATATTCACGTGTTGTGCAACTGTCACTACCATTCATCACCAGAACTCTTCCATCTTCCTAAACAGAAACTGCACACCCAGTGGAACAACAACCCCCTATTCCTCCCAGCCCCCGGCAGCCACCACACTACTCTCTGTCTCTGTGAAGGTGACCAGGAATGGACTTTTCTTGCCCTCTCCCTTCCAGCTCCACACAGGTCTGTTCTCCGGGGTTTCCCTGGCCCCATCCTTTCTCTCCCATTGCATGACCAAGCTGCTGCAGTACTCTGCACTGGCCACAGTTTGCTCCCTGCCCTTCCCCTGGCATTCCTCTAGGAGGGTCCCATTCTCCTGACCCTCACCTCAGCTCCACCCCTGCCTACCTGGATGCCTCCACTCCCCACTCAGCAGGTACTTGGGATCCTGCCCTGACATTGCTCTGGAAAAGGCCACCTCATCCAATGGCCTTCTCTGGCATCTCACCTTTCTTTACTATTTGGTGCTTCTGGCCACTGTCCCCTCCTCCTGTCATGGAGTTCTCTTTTCTCTTGACCTCTGAGAGAGAGAGGAAAAAGCACGGGCTTTGGAACCCCCAGAGATATGGGTTCAAATCCTAACACTGCCCTTTACCTGCTTGGACTCTGGGCACATCACTCCCTGTCTCTGAGCCTCAGTTTCCTTATCTCTAAAACAGGACGAATCATACGGACCTCACCAGGTTGTCATGAGGATTAAATGAACTCATGGCTCTAAGTGCCCAGCACAGTGCCTGGCAGAGTGCAGGGGTCCAGCTCCGCAACTTCCTTTCCCTTTCAGCTCCTTTACTCCCCCATGTTCCTTAAACATAAGGGTTTCCCAAAACTCTGTCTCTGTTTTCTTCTCTTGCTCTGGCCTTCACCCATCTATGGATTTAGATATCACTTTATATATATATATATTTTTTAAAAATTTTATTTATTTTTGGCTGCGCCGGGCCTTTGCTGCATGTGGGCTTTCTCTAGTTGCTGTGAGCGGGGCCTACTCTTCGTTGCGGTGCGCGGGCTTCTCATTGCGGTGGCTTCTCTTGCTGTGGAGCACAGGCTCTAGGCACGCGGGCTTCAGTAGCTGTGGTGCACGGGCTTCAGTAGTTGTGGCTCACGAGCTCTAGAGCGCAGGCTCAGTAGTTGTGGCCCACAGGCTTAGTTGCTCCGCGGCATGTGGGATCTTCCCGGGCCAGGGATTGAACCTGTGCTCCCTGCATTGGCAGGCGGATTCTTAACCACTGCGCCACCAAAGAAGTCCTAGATATCACTTTTTATCTCCAGTCTGACTACTCCCTCCCGAGTTTCACACCCCCAATTCTAGGTGGGACATCTCCACCCAGCTGCCTCTCATGTGCCTCCTGCCTTGGGTGACAACCACCTCTCCCCTGGGTGCCCAGGTTTGGAAACTCTGAGTCATCTCAGACTCTTCCCACTTCCTCTCCTGCTCCCACAGGTAAGCAGTCACCCCATTCTTTGATCTTCCCTCTCTGAAGGGCTTTTCCAAGGCTTTTCCCCTCCTTTCCCTGGTTCTGGCCTTCATCAGCTCTCCCTTGGACCATGTTGTACCAGCTACCCTCCAGACACTCATCTCTCCTTTCACGGTAGGGCCAATCCCAAGAGAGTTCACCCACCCTCTCCCCTCTGCCTCTAGAACACACCCCACACAGCCACTAGGTTCTCAACAGTCCTGTCACCCAGACTGTCTTCTTCTTTTGCTTCATCTATTGTTTTATGAAGTATTCCAAAATAAATTACAGACAGGACATCTCACCCTTAAATATTTTCGTATGCAACTTTAAAAAATAATTTTCCTATATAATCATACTATCGTCACAGCTAACAAAATTACTTTCTCATGTCTAATCCTCCGTTAATATGCAGATTTGCCTAGCTGTTCCCAAAATGTCTTTCACAGTTTGTTCAGGCAAAGGTTCAGTCAAAGACCAAGCATTATACTTGGTGGTGAGGTAGCTAAAGTTTCTACATCTTGACTTCAGCCCACCTTCCCCCACTCCCATCTGTCACCACATCCTTCCCCAGCCCTGTGAGCTGGCCAACCCCAACGTGTCATGGACTTTTTTTTTTTTAATATTTATTTATTTAGTTGGCTGCACCGGGTCTTAGTTGCGGCAGGCATGTGGGATCTAGTTCCCTGACCAGGGATCGAACCCGGGTCCCCTGCATTGGGAGCTCAGAGTCTTAACCACTGGACCACCGAAGTCCCCATGGACTTTGAAAACTACTCCTTTTTTACACTTGGCCCTTTCCTTGTCCCTGGAACGGAGCGACTACCCTTTTATTGTCTAAGGTCACCTGGGAGCGCACCACCCACCTCTGTGAAATCTGTTCTTTTTCTTTCTTCTCTGGGGCAGAGGCACCACCTGTCCCTCCCTCTGCGCTCATCCAGCTGCCACCAGGGGTTTCTGCCTCTGTTCACAGTGTGGGCTCGGTTCTGCCTGCTGGCAAAGGACGGGGCCACCAATTGCCTCACCTCGCTGGCCCTGCGCCCAGCACGTGCCTGGCAGAAACAGATGAAACTCCTTTCTTCAGCTTCTTTGCTCCTCCTCCACGGCCTGCCTGCCGTGATAATTGGGAAGCAAAATCCAGAAGGGGCTTGGTGTGTCTTGCTGGAAGATTGTGATCCTGGAAACTGGTCCTCAGCCCAGCCCAGATCTCCTTCCTTCTGCTCTTATAGTTTCCTTCCTTGTGCACACGTACTGAAGGCTCAGGAAACGGTTCTTCAGGCAGGACCAGAAGAACCTAAGGGGTTGGGTCCAGGCCAGGGGGGCAGGGGTGTTGTGGTTGGTTCTGTCCTTTGCTTGTTCACAACAGCTCCTTCTGCGGACCACCACGCAGAAGAGGTGCGTGGCAGCTTGAGACCAACCCCCTCACCTTCCAGTCCTCTCCTGGCCTTGCCCTGTGGGCTGTCCGCTAGAATGTGATGGAGAAATCCAGGGGATATATGCCATGCCCGCCTTAGTGTCCTCCCCACACCTCTACCGTTAACAGGCTGATCCAGGAGGGGTGGGAGCTGACCTCAGCAATCCTCTCCCAGAGGGAGGGACCTGACTCTGACGTGCCATGATTGGGTGGAAATGGTGCTGGGAAGGGCTTCCTCCACGTCGCGGCTCACTACTCAGGAGCCCTAGACAATGGAGAAGGGACTAAGAGAGAGAGGGGCAGGAACACCCACTCTAGAACGCTGGGGGATTCCCAGGATGTGAGGCTGGGGACTTTCTGAAAGTTTATTCTGCCCCCACCCGATTCCAGAGAGCCAGCAGCGCCCTCTGCTGACTCAGGGAAGGGGTGGAATGGAGCTGGAGCGAGAGGAAGGGAGTGGGCTCTGGGTGGAGAATGCAGGCCTCTTGAAGACCATCTTGTCACCTCGACTCAGCTCTGCCGCCCGGCCGGGCGCTCAGAGAGTAACTTCGGGCCGCTCATCCCTCCTTTGGCTCTCACACGTCTCCTCCGTTTCCCTGAGCCAGAGAGAACCAGGCGGCGCCGGATCCCGCTCTCCTACCCCGAGGTGGCCCCCTTCTGGCGGCGCCAGGAGGGCGCCAGGCACCCCGAGGTCCTGCCCTGGGCGTCCTCTCTTTGCGGGGGTGGGCGCTGTCTTACGGGCAGGGGCCACGTGGCCTCGACCGGGCTGGGGGCTCGGCCTTCCCCACGCGGGCCGGGTGACTCAGGCCGCAGCTGTTCCCGCGTCACATGAGGGAGGCTGGGGCCACTCGGCGGGGGAGGGGGCTGTGGCTGGAGTCGGGGCGGGGCCGCGCGCCGGGCGGGGCCAGAGCCGGGGGGCGCAGCTAGAGAGCGCCTGAGCCGCGGCAGGAGAGCAGCGCACAGCGTCGGGGAGCCCAGGTGAGGACGCGGGGCTCGCGCCGGCTTCCGCGTGGGGTGGGGAGGGGCTCGCCCCGGGCCTCCGAAGATCCGCCGCGCTCCTCGCCGCTCCCGAGGCCCTTGCAACTTTGCAAAGTTCCGGAGGCCCGGGCGGAGTGGGGGTGGGGGGGCGCCGGCCGCACTTCTGTTTGGCGGTGGTCAGAGCCCAGGGGAAAGGGCCTGGGGGTCGGGCTGGGGCTGAGGACTGTTTCTCGTGACTAGTTAGGTGGGGAGGGGGTGTTTAACGCCTGGGGGCTGGAGGGTCGAGGGTGGGCGTCCGGCCCTGGCCCCCGCCGGCGCCCTGGGTTGGGTCCCGGGCCGCGGAGGCGGCGGGGCGGGGTCCGGGCTGGGCGGCGGGCGCCCCCACCCCTCTCCTGCGGGGAGAAGAGGGGGCTGGGAGACGTGGATCTGACCGCGGGTTTCCGGGTGGGAGGGGCCTGGAATGGGGGCCCCGCAGGGAAGGTCTCGAGGCCCGGCAGGGAGCTCGGAAGCCGAGATCCCCCTTCGACAGGTTCTGATCCCCCTGCCGTCCCCTCTGCCCCAGGCCAGGCAGCCATGGCGGTGGAAGGAGGAATGAAATGTGTCAAGTTCTTGCTCTACGTTCTTCTGTTGGCCTTTTGCGTGAGTGGGGAGCGGGGACGGTGAGGGCGCGCTGGCAGGGTGCGGGGAGACCTGGCTCCGGAGTGGTGAGGGCTGAGGGGCCAGGAATGAAGGCAGCTGGGGACCAGATGTGGAAGGAAAGCCCGGGAACGACCGAGGCCAGCGCGGCCGTCCTCTTCTCCAGCTTTCAGGAACCTCTGAGGCTGGTTTGGACCGACAATGGCGGGCCACCCTCCCCGTAACCCCTCCGGGCCCTTCCTGTCTGGTGACCCAGTCTCTTGTGATATGGGGCAGTGGGGCAACCAGCCAACCGCCTGATGCTATCGCCACCCTCCTCTCTCCCCCTCCGCTCCGTCATTTCTTGCCATTCCCTCATCACCCCTGCCGGCTGCTTGGGGTGGGTAAGGGCTCTGCCCACCTCCATTGCTCCCGTCCTGGGCTGCTGGCTGGAGAGGCTACCGTTTGTCCAGGAAGGGGCAGGCTACTTTTACCCCCTTTTCCTCCTCCCTGGCCTAGTCGGCTTGAGGAACCCTAGTCACAGCTGATGAGGATGTGGTGGGCATTGGAGGATAGTGAGAGGGCAGTTCTGGGAGCCCTGGAGGCCCAGAGGAAGCGGCTCAAAGGAAGCACTGCTCTTTGTTGGTGTTAAGCACTGCCCTGGGGTCAAGGCTTTCTGAGAACGTCTCTGTTTGCTTTTGGTGAGGAGCTTCTTGAAAGAAGGCGTGGTTCCTCCTGGTTGCCTTCTCCCAGAGAGCCTTGAACAATTTCCCAGCCCTCACTGTGGGGCAAGGATGCGTCCTCCTTCTCCCCCATAGTCAGAAGTTTCCTGGGGCTGTGAGAATCGGCCTCTATGGCGCAGGGTTCCGCCTGTGTCCTGGGTGCACCACCGTGAAGGGCTGATGGGTTGTGGGTCTTCTGAATCCTGACCTGCCCTCCTCCCAGGCCTTTGCAGTGGGGCTGATCGCTGTGGGCATAGGGGCCCAGCTTGTCCTGAATCAGACCATCACCCCGGGGACCACCCCTGGCTCCCTGTTGCCCGTGGTCATCATCGCAGTGGGTGCCTTCCTCTTCCTGGTGGCCTTTGTGGGCTGCTGCGGAGCCTGCAAGGAGAACTACTGTCTCATGATCACGGTGAGTGGGTACGGGCCAGCCTGGGTGCCTGGGACTGCGGAAGGGCATTTCTCTGGAGGGGGCTTGTCGGGGTGGGTGGGTGAGGGAAACCTTGGTGAACGTTCCCGAGACCGGCAGGCCCCTCTCACCCAGACTCCAAACGTGACTCCCGTCCTTTGCACCTGCAGTTTGCCATCTTCCTGTCCCTTATCATGCTGGTGGAGGTGGCTGCAGCCATTGCTGGCTATGTGTTTAGAGACAAGGTAAGCAAGGAGTAAAGGGAGGGCCTTGCCTCAGAGGCCTGGAGACTCTGGGACCCAGGTGCCCTGAATTCTGGCCTCAACAGTGCTCCTCCCTACTCCCAGGTGATATCAGAATTTAATAAGGATTTCCGGCAGCAGATGCAGAATTATCCCCAAAACAACCATACAGCATCGATCCTGGACAGTATGCAGGAAGAAGTGAGTGGGGTTGCTGGGAGCAGGGGTAATGGGGGAAGGAGATTCTCATCTCTATGTTGAAGATGGAGGTTCACCTAACAGCCTTTTCCCCCATATCTTTCCGCAGTTTAAGTGCTGCGGGGCGGCTAACTACACAGACTGGGAGAAGATCCTGATGGTGGCCCAGCGAGTCCCTGACTCCTGCTGTGTCAATGTCACTCAGGGCTGTGGGATTAATTTCAACGTGAAGGATATCCATACTGAGGTAGGGAGGGGGCTGAGATAGTAGGGGACTTGGGGAAGCTGGGAAATGTTTCAGGAGGAAAGAGGGACCCGGGGTGGAGGTGGAGAGGGTTGGGGCTCTGGGAAGTTGGGCGTCAGGGGTGGGGAGGGAATTTGGGTATACTAGGGGTGGGGTTAAAGGTACAGAGGGTGGGGGAGAGACAGATGGTCCAAGGAAGGTGGGTGGGAAGTTTCTGATGGTGTCTTGTGTGCCTGCCACCCTTCAGGGCTGTGTGGAGAAGATCGGGGGCTGGCTGAGGGACAAACTGCTGGTGGTGGCTGCAGCAGCCCTGGGCATTGCCTTTGTGGAGGTGAGAGACGCCCTTGAGCATCTGGGATCTAGGGGCAGTGGGAGGGTGCTGAGCAGGAGGTGCTGGCCTGGGGAGGGGAGGCCTGGTGGTGTTTGGGGTCTCTTGGGTGGGCCCCGGGTACCTTACTTCCCTGACTCCTCTTCACCCCCATCTCTGTCTTTGCTTCTAGGTCCTGGGTATCGTCTTTGCCTGCTGCCTTGTGAAGAGCATCCGAAGTGGCTATGAGGTGATGTAGGGGGTCTAGTCTCTTCAGCCCCCTCATCCAGGGGAGTGGGTAGTATACTCCAGGTTTTTCAATTAAACGGATTATTTTTTCAGACCGAAAAGAGAGAGAGTCTCAGTTTGTCTTAAAGAGTGATACTTTATCCCTTCCCCCTCCTCATCCATGTTCCTGTCCTCTGGGACCCCGTTCTGTTTGCACCTCTGGAAAGGCAGGCCTACTTTGGGGGGTGTGGAGGAAAGGAGGATTGTGCTGAAGGCGTTCGTTGGGCTGGCAGTGGAAGTGGGGATCCCGAGGCGGCTGAGGCCCACTGCCCTCCCTTGTCTCCTAGTCTTGTGCTGCCAGGCTCAGTGCTGAAGTGTTCGTGAAGCCATTTCCCACGTCAAAGGGATTCTCTACCAAGGTCCCACCTGGGAGAGACCAGCCCACATCCGCTGTCGACATCTTCTCCCTGGCCTTCTGCCCACCTCTGAGGGCCCAGCAACTCCTTGCCACCCTGACCCTCAAGGGGGCCTGGCTCCTTTCAGGATGGTGACAAGTTGCTTTTATACCTGTGTGGCCAGTGTCTATCCTTCTTGACTTACGTTAGATAACAGAAGAATTTAAGAGGGTATTGGCTTTTTTCCCATGGAAACCACCCAGCTTGGCCTTGACCCCTCTTCACCACCTCCCCATGCCCCGCTTCCCACTCCAAACACTGAATTTCAACCTTACTCCAGGAAGAAAGGAAACATCCAACAGTGCCCTCTAGTGGCCACCCCTCCAGGTGCAGCTTCAAAGATGCCTTACAGATGCAAGACAATCCCCTTGCGCCCCCGAGTGGGTGCTGGTTGTTTTGCAGGTACTAAATGGGCCAGAGACCCTGGAGGATGTCAGCCTAGGTTAGTTAGGAGTTACATAGGGTCTTCCACTGGGCACCTTCATTTTTGCCCACCTACAGTGTTTTTTGTTTTGTTTTGAACAACACACATTTTAATTAATTAATTTTTGGCTGTGTTGGGTCTTCGTTGCTGTGCGTGGGCTTTCTCTATTTGCAGCGAGCGGGCGCTATTCTTCATTGCGGTGTGCGGGTTTCTCATTGTCGTGGCTTCTAGTGTTGCAGAGCACAGGCTCTAGGTGCCCGGGCTTCAGTAGTTGTGGCACGCGGGCTCAGTACTTGTGGCGCACGGGCTTAGTAGCTATGCAGCCTGTGCGATCTTCCCGGACCAGGGCTCGATCCCGTGTCCCCTGCACTGGCAGGCGGATTCTTAACCACTGCGCCACCAGGGAAGCCCCAATACACATTTATTGAGTGCCTGTTTTGTACCAAGCACCAGGCAGTGCCAGGGTGGGGGACAGAAATAAATCAAAGTCCTTGCCTTGAACGACAACCTCTTGCTGGAGGGCTGAGTTCAGTAGACCGCCTGAGCAGGCTTGGGAAGGACCCAGGTGAGCACAGCATCCACCAGGCTGGCTGGCAGGTAGGAGGCTGGCAGCCAGAGCAGCTTGGCATCCCAGCCTGGGCTGTAGCGGGTTCTGGGGTGACGGGCAGTCAGGGCATGCTCCAGGCACTTGCTCACCTTGGTCAGGTCCGGGTCACAGATCAGGTTCATGATGCGCTGCTGCACTCTCAGATCTGCGGCCCAGCGGACGGTTGTAATCAGTGTCCCTGTCCTGTTCCAGCCTACCTCAGGCCCTATCTCCTGGGGCCTGGGGCTTGCTGCCCAGTAGAGGTGAGAGGGGTCCTCAGTCCCCTCCCCAGTTTGGGGAGTGGGCAGGTTGCACATGGCCTGGGTGTTCTATGGCATCCCGTTCACCCTCACCCCTTCCCTGACTGCTCTACCCACCTCCTCCCAGCAGGCTGGTGCGGGCCTGGCCTTTGTGGCACTCTCATTTCCCTTCATATGCCCCTGCGTGGGCCCATCACTCACATTTGGTGAGGAAGGTCTCCCCATAGAGAGCCTGTGTGGCTGGAGGCAGCCGTGCCCAGCAGGCCTGCAGGCTGTCCTCCAGACTTTCCAGGTTTGTCACGGGGGTTCGGAAGAAGCCAGGCTCCACGATAGAGACTCGTACCCCGAAAGGAGCCACGTCCCGCCTGGAGTGGGGGCAGAGGGAGGTTTCTGGGTTCTTGTCTTTATAGGGAGAGGACTTCAGGGACATGGGTAGGGAGGCTAAGATAGGAAAGCATCACAGGGTCAGTGGTCATGACAGGAAGGGATATCCCCGCTGCCCTGGGATGAGGGGCAAGTGGGGCAGAGGGAAGGAGGTATTTTTGAGGTTTGTTTTCCTTTGTATTCTCTTCTAGCATCTAGAGCAGGGACTTGCAAACTTCTTAAAGGGCCAGACAGTAAATATTTTCCACGTTGCAGATCTAAAAGTAATGATATTATGTAGCTACTTATATAACCATTTACACTGTCGCCATTTAAAAATGTAAAAGCCATTATTAGCTTGTAGGCCAGTGGCGGGATCTGGCCTGAGAACCACAATCTGCCAACTCCTGAACTGGAAGAACCACAGTCCCCAGATCCCAAAACACAGGGTTGAGCCCCAACGGCTGGATATGGAGGGTGTAGACTGGTGTTTGCTGGGGGAAGGCGGGAGTACTCGGCACAGACTGCAGAAGTCCAAGTATAAAGTACGTGTTCTGTGATGCTGATTGGAAAATTAAAAGACTGAGGCATAGGGACAAAAGTAGACATTGATGTCGTTTGCTGAGTGATGGTGACAGAGGAAGACTTCCTTCAGGAGGTGGGCCCAGCTTGGGGGAATCAAACTCTGCTCCTGTGTCATCCTTAAGTCTCCCTTGTGCTCTCATGGGACTTTGAACATTATTGTTTAAAGATGAGGGGCAGGAGAATGTAATGACCAGGGTCTGTAGGCAAGCAGACCTGGGCATACGTGGCAGTGCTCCCACTGTCATGTGGTCTTGGGGAACTTATGTTACCTAAGGGTGTTAACACCTACCCTTACAGGATTTTTGGGAGAGTTGAATGAGAAAGTGTTCAGTAGAGGTACTAGCTCATGGTAAGTAATAGTTGTTATTAGTAATAATAACATTAATAAGAATGAGAGCGGGCTTTTGGGGGCATTTTCTACGTGCCAGGCTCTGTTGGGGCCTCACATGTACCTCATTTTACTCACCCATGTGGCGGGCCTTCTCATCCTGATTTAACAGAGGAGGAACAAACTGGGGAAAAGAGAAGTAACTGACTAAGGTCACCAAGCTCACATGAGAGAAGGCTGGGATTTGAACCCACAAACTCGAGCCCTAAACTGTCTCTAAGTTTCCACCACGCCCTGCTTTCATCAGCTCTGCAGGGCAGACGCTAACCTGCTTGTTGAGTGGCTCCCCCCGGACTGGGAGCAGGGCCCTGCACCCCTCACCTCAGGCTGTCAGAGAACGCCTCCAGGCCAAACTTGGAGACACAGTAGCCCCCTCCATTGGCTGCCAGGCGGCCCAGCACACTGGTGATGTTGATCACCCGGCCCTGGGCCTGCCGCAGCAGGGGCAGCAGGGCGAGGGTGACCCCGATGGGACCCAGTGT
Source organism: Delphinus delphis (assembly GCF_949987515.2). NCBI lineage: Eukaryota > Metazoa > Chordata > Mammalia > Artiodactyla > Delphinidae > Delphinus > Delphinus delphis. The sequence goes on along the minus strand of NC_082693.1, from coordinate 43,662,200 downwards.
GTTCACATTCAGCACCCGCTGGAAGTCCTCCTGTGTCTGCCAAGGTGTGGGCCCGATGATGCCAGCCGTGCCGGCATTATTCACCAGACCAAAAAGCCCTGTGGGGAGGTGAGACAGGCACAGGGTAGGTGAGGCATTCCAATGGGCCCTCTCCTTTCCGGGAGGATCTGAGCCCTGCTCCTCCCCCGCAGTCCCTCTAGCTTCCCACAGCCCCTGCGAGTGCACACCTTACGCCCCGTTCCCGGTGGCCCCTTGCCATACTCACCTGCTTCCCCGACGTGTGTTTCCACCCACTTGGCTGCCTGCCGGACGCTCTGGGGATCTGTGACATCCAGCAGGGTGGTGTGGAGTCGGGAGGAGGCCACCCGCTCGAGGTCCTCTGCCCCTGAGGGGGTCAGGCAGCTGGCCAGGACTCGGAAGCCTCTCTGGTCCAGCCTCAGTGCCAGAAGCCGCCCAAAGCCCGAGTCACAGCCGGTGACAAAGACGAAAGCATCGCTGGCGGGCAGGCTCTGCCGGTCCCTGAGCAACCACAGTGCTGCCCAGAGCGAGACTCCAAGAAGCAGAGGCAGCCACATGGCCGGACCCCAAGTGACCTGCAGGTGGCAGCCGAAGCTGGGCAGGGAGACTTGTCTAGTTTACTCTGGCCCACCAGCCCTCGCCCCTCATATCTTCCCCCTAACTGGAAGTCTCTGGTTTGAGCAGTCTGAGACTCGCAAACTACAGTTCATCTAAGTAAAGCGAAGATCTGGGCAGACCCTGTATCTGTGGGTAACTTAACTAAAACCAGATGAGCTGGGTCCTGTGTGCAGACCCGCCACACAGGAGCAGAGGGATCTTGTTATCACCTCTTACCTCCTGCTAAACCAGCTGGGCCTTATTTTTGGAGACACATACGGAGCCCCTGCATTTTAGTCCTGCTGGCTCCAAGCTTACTGTGTGAGGCCGAGCACCTCACTGTGTCTCGGAACCTGTTTTCTGATCTACCAAGTGGGACTAACACTCAGCACACCCACCTGGGAACCGCGGGGGATCAAAAGGGATAAAGTGTGAGGAGGCGCATGAAAAGCTTTAGGCTTTGAGTTATCAATACATGAACATCTTGCCAGTCTTCTCATAGCCCCCGAGCTCCCAGTACCCTGCTTACCTTCTCAGGGGAAAGCTAGCAGGCACTACAACACCTGAAGTTTCTTCTTTTGCTTTGCTTGAGAAACTTTGCTCCAGGGCTTCCCAGGCTCCCACTAGCTACCACTGAGGCCAAAGTCCGAGGCAGGTGGACTGGGTGCCAGAAGTATTAAGTGCATGTGGGGCGGGGTGGGGGAGGAGGAGCCAGGGAGGCTGAGGCCTGTGGGTTGAAGCCAGGGCTTGCTACAGGCCAGAAGCGCCCAGTGCCCTGCTTGGCTCTCTTTTCCAGTGGGGCTCCCTGACCACCTCTGTCACAGATTTTTCTTTTTCTTTTTTTTTCTAAATTTTTGAATTCCACAAGGCTTAGTCGTTTTTTTTTTTTTTTGCGGTACGCGGGCCTCTCACTGTTGTGGCCTCTCCCGTTGTGGAGCACAGGCTCCAGACGCGCAGGCTCAGGGGCCATGGCCCAGGGGCCCAGCCGCTCCGCGGCATGTGGGATCTTCCCGGACCAAGGCACGAACCCGTGTCCTGCAGGTGGACTCTCAACCACTGCGCCACCAGGGAAGCCCCATTTTTTTTTTGTTGTTTTTTGTTCTTTTTTTAAATTTATTTTTTGGCTGCGTCGGGTCTTCATTGCTGTGTGCAGGCTTTCTCTAGTTGCGGCGAGCGGGGGCTACTCTTTGTTGCGGTGCGCGGGCTTCTCATTGCAGTGGTTTCCCTTGTTGCAGAGCACGGGCTCTCGGTGCCCGGGCTTCAGTAGTTGCAGCTCGCGGGCTCTAGAGCGCAGGCTCAGTAGTTGTCGCCCACGGGCTTAGTAGCTCCGCGGCATGTGGGATCTTCCTGGACCAGGGCTCGAACCCGTGTCCCCTGCATTGGCAGGCGGATTCTTAACCGCTGCGCCACAAGGGAAGTCCTGTCACAGATTCTTAAGAGGAGGGATCTATCAAGGATGGCAGCTGCCCCTCTCTGTTGGTGACCTTGGACCTGTCACTCCTCCCCCTTCCCTGCCCTGAAGTGCTCCCATGCCCAAGAATTAATCTCCCAACTGGTCCAGACTCATGACACTGCTTAGCACCAGGCTGGGAGAGGCCGTGAGCACGTGGAGAGGCAGAGAGCCAGAGCTGGACCAGGCCTGCTCCCTGTCTTGTTTCTCCTCTGCGGGAAATGGAAGTCCTGGGTTAGGAAGCTTGGGACAGGGCCCCCTGCCCTTCTCTGGGGAGGGGTGGGAAACTCCCACCCTCTGCTTACCCAACAGTACCTGCATCAGGTACCAGGCCCAAGGAGGAGAAGAGAGTTGAGCTTGTAAGAGGAAGCTAGTTCCAGCCTCTACCCAAAAGGTACCATTGCTCAGAGGAAGAGTCTTCGAACCTTCCATTCCTACCGCCCACACTGAGCTAGTAGCTCCTTGAGACACACACAGAGAAATGGAGGCTTGTGTTTTATTCATGGCCTGTCACCCTCCTTCCTGCCCGCCTGGTGGAGGTAGGAGGAATGTGGGAGGGGAGGGCAGTGGGGCTAGGAGGGGGCCGACTGCAGCTGCCCTTTGTAGACGTACTCCAGCGCGGTGGCAATGGTGCGCATGTCCAGCTCGATGCTCCGAGCCCAGTTCTCCACATCCCCGATTTCCTGGAAGGTGGTGGTGGGGTGCGGAGTCCGGGAGTCAGGGTGGGTGGGGTGTGGCTCTAGGGGATGGATGGGGGTACTTTCATTCCATCCCCTACAAAGGGCTTCGTGTGGACCCACCAGCTGCTTTTACTTCTCTAGCTTCTGTGACACTGGGGCCATAGATTTCTGGGGTTTCTGGGACGATCCCCACTTCCTCCTCAACCCCAGGCCTGAGGTGACCGCACTGGAGGCAGCCAGTGGGGGCGCAGGATGTGGCTGGAGACGTAGGGAGCGTGGCCTACCTTGAGCGCCTGGTTGAAGTTCTCCACCATCCCGATCCACTGGCCTGTCTGCTTGGCAAACTGGGCAGCCTGGACCTGTAGGGTCTTCACCTCGTGGTCCAGCTTTCTCTGGTTCATGTAGGCCTGGGCCACGCTAGAGGTTGCAGGAGGAAGGAGGTCAACTCGCCCAGCTGGTGGGGAGTGGTCTCCAGAACTGATACCCCACTGCCAGAGTGGGAGGCCGGTCAGGAGTCAGGCTGGAGAAAAACGTGTGATTTTGGCCATTCCTGGATGTGAGGCAAATGACTACGATGTACATGCAAATGAGCCCGGTCCCTTCCTTCCATTCCCAGGATTCCCAGGAGAGCCTAGCCGGGAGCTGACCAGAAACATACCATTTCCTACCCCCAGAGGAGTTCTTGAAGCTGGGTGAGAAAAGGGAGGGTTAACCTGGTGGGGCTGAGGGGTATCACTGAGGAAGAAGCTGGGAGGGAAAAGGGGGCGTGGGGAAGCTTGGGAAATCCAGCGGCAGGGACACATCTGGCAATGATTGGAAGGCCAGAGATCCGTGCGAGAAGTTGGGAAGGGAAATTGGGCTCCTCCCTGAATCTAGGGTGGGATGGGAGAGCAACCCCCTCCCCAGGAACTCAGGGTCAAGGGAAGATATCCCAAGGGCTGCTTCTTGGCTCTCTCTCCCAGTCCTCCTCTCGCCCACACAGATGAACGAACACACACACACACTCTCTCTCTTCCTTCTGCTCTAGGCAACTGGTTTTCTATTCTCCTCGATCATGGTTGCCTGCAGTTACATTACTGCCCCAAGGCTGGTATCCCCGCCCCCCGCTCACCCCCCCCACCCCGCAATAACTGTTCCCCCTTGCTGGCTGATGAATCTTTCATTCCCCACCCCAAAGCTCTGGGTCAGCTGAGAGACTCCACATCCGCTGCCCCCACCCACTGGAATCTGTGGGGACTGGAGGGGACAAGGGGATGGGGCGGGGGGGGGGGTGTCTAGAGAGTGGGAAGGACACCTGACAGGGGCTGAGATAGACTGAGCCTTTGTTTTCCTTTCTGGGGAATGAGAGGAGCCGTGGGCAGCAACACAAAACCCTTTCTAATCTGGCTTTGGCTTAGCTGCCCTCTAAGCTGAAAGTGGGGTGGCCCCTAGCAAAGGAAGAGAAGCAGGAGAAGCCTGGGCCAACCACAGAGCAGAGCCCAGGAGGCGCCAATGTGGGAGGGAGGGAAGCCACAGACCCTGTCCCTTCTCTCTGGGGGACAGCTGGGTCACAGTACGGAGTGTTGGAGGAGCTGAAACAGTCATAGCAGGGTGCTCCCAATGCTTCAAGATTCCCCCGGGAGTTCCTGAACTCCTTATTTTCCCTGTTGACCTCTTGCTTTCTCTCATTCACACTGCGTGGAGGGAGAGGCCTGGAGGGAAGGGAGATCAGAGGCCCCAACCACAGCCTTCTCTCCCTCTAATCTTCCCGAGATGAGCAATGAAGGTGACAGTTCCTGCCTGGCTCACTTAGGTGACTCAGCCTCTGACTTCACAGCCAAGCTATTCGACTTGCCCTGGGGTGGAAGGCATCATACTGCCTCCTTTCTCCCAACAGATGGCCTGGCTATCAGATCATCATCTCTCCACTTTTCTGGGTCACTCAGGTCAAGAGACAATGTTCTTTGCTCCTTCCCAAGTCACTGGTCATTACTGGCATCCTCACTTAGGACCAAGGCAAGGGGTGGTCTCTGGAGACCCAGAAGGAAGGGAAGTGACAGCCTGGCTCTAAGGTGGCTCCTGGCATAGGTTCTGCCCTCACCCTCACCAGCTGTGCCATCTCTTTCCTGCCAGCTGCTCTCCAGGTCTGCCAGAGGGTGGGAGGTGGAGAAGGAGGGGCTGGGAAGCTGTGGTGAAGGACGGTGCTCTCCCTCCTGCTGGAAGTGACAGCTGCACTTGGACGGGTGAAGAGAGGTGGCCAGACGGCATCACGTTGTGAGCACCAGGGAAGTTATTGTTGGGAAGGGGAAATCTGGCTGCTTTTCCAACCACCGCAGCTGTTCCTCTCTGCCCTTGTTAGGGGTCAGAGCTGGCTCAAGCCTCTCTCCATAAAAGTTAAGCTGGGTGGGAGGAGGATAGGGGAATGAGCAGAACATCTCATCTCCTCAAGAGCAGTCTGAGGGCTAGACCTTGCCAGTGCCTAAACTTGGGGGGGGCGGGGTTGGTGTTGATGGGAAGAGGTTCATACCCCACATTGAGGTGATCCACCAAAGCTTCTGTCAGGCAGGTCGCTGCAGTGATAGCCTCTCGCCTCCTCTTCTCTGGGTGGAGGGGGAAAAGAGATTAGAATGGAGGCTTGGTTTTTTGAGGGGTGGTGCTTAAGGTTCCCCCACCCATTCATTACTATTCTGCTAGTTGTGGGAACATTTCAACTAATCTCAGAGTGCCAGAGCTGAAAGGACCTTGCAAAACATAAAGCAAGCCCTTTCATTTTAGCGGTGAGGAAACTGGTACCCTGAGAAGGGAAGCAATTCGCCCGGGGACGCTAACGAGTCTGTGGCAGCGCCCAGGACTCCAGCCTCTCAGGCACGCTTTTCCCCATGTCTTGGCTTTAGGATTGGTAACTCCGGGATTCCCAGCCCGGATTCAGGAAACAAGGGCCCCACCCCCATTTCGGTGGTTTCAGGCCTCCAAGAATCCCAGCTCTGCTGGGTCCCCAACACCCGCTTCCTTTCAGGAGCGTTCCTTCCCACTTCCAGGATGAGCGGCTCCGTGGACCAATCGGCACAGCGTTCCGTGACAGAGGGCGGGGCTAGGATGCCGCGGAGACAGCGTGGGGGGCGTTGCCGCGGGGGACTGGAGCGCTGCTACAGACCAGGGCCCGTTGGCAAGAGAACGGAGCTCCCCAAAAAGCTCCTCTAATTCCCTCTCCCACATGCCCGTGCCCACTGGCCTGCGCCTTTCCTTGGATTTGGGCCGTTACTCAAGGTCCAGGCTCCGGGCTGAGGCTAGGCCGCGGCGGGAGAGAAAACGGCGGACTGGATATTTGGCTCACCCTGCAGCTCCTTGCGTTCATTCTGCTTGGCCTGGTGTTCTTTCAGCAGGCGGGACAGCATGGTCGCGGCGGGCTGGGGGCAGGGCGCGCCCGGCCCCCTCCGGCTCCCGGAACTGGAACGAGCTGCTCGGCTCCCGCTGGGCCCGGGGTCACGTGACTGCAGTGTCACGTGAGGCCCGGAACCGCCCTCCTTTTGAGACTTGGGGTGGTAGGTAATGAGGATCTTGGCTGGGAAGGGAGGGGATAGTAGGGCCAGGTGAGCTCTTGTCTTTATTGGGAGCTCACTTTTGGTGAGTGTGGGAATGTGGGTTTCGCACCCACATTGCAGAACCAGTTTTTAATCTCCTCTGGATCTCAGGCTCCCAGGAGGGTGGTTGTTGCCAGGCTGTCCATCACGGTTCGGTTGTTGCGGGAGCAGAGGCTCCCAGGACTCATTGAAATTCTTTGCCTTCTCTGGCCGTTCCCTCCTGGCAGCTCTGGTCGGTTTTCAGTTGATCCTCAGCTCCTCCCTCTAGGGGGGGAATGCTTTCCTCTCTTCCAGCTCGCTCTCTTCTCACCACCCCACCAAAGTCCCTCAGCTCTGGCTGCTCATTGTCCAGAAGAAACATTTTAGGCCCTTCCAGCGGCCTCCTAGGGAGCTTTGCTAATTTGGCTGGCTATGTGTGGTGAATGTGCAATTCCATCTCTGTCCTTTTGTGGTCAGGGAATGCAAACCCATTTATTTCAGTCTTACCAGTAGAATAAACTGCTGCCAAAGTAAAAGGTAAATTATATAATACCTCTCTGAACTAAAGAGAAATGCTTCTGGGATTAACCCCAACAAGAAAAAATTATAAACATCAGCAACATATTCTTGCTATTACAACATTCTCTCTTGGTGTACTGTGCACTGACATGCCGGGTGACTTTGGGCAAGTTGCTTGTCCAGTCCGGGTGTTGGTTTTCTCCTTAGGAAAATTAGAAGATCGGATTAAATCAGTGGTTCTCAGCCCTGTCTATACATTAGAATCATCTGGGGAAGTTTTAAAAAATATGCCTTGGTCGAAGACCAATTAACTAGATCTCTGAGGGTGGAGGCCTGGTATAATTATTTTTTAAAAAGTTGTTCAGGTGATTCTGATTTTTTGTTTTTTTGTTTTTGGTATGCGGGCCTCTCACTGTTGTGGCCTCTCCCGTTGCGGAGCACAGGCTCTGGACGCACAGGCTCAGCGTCCATGGCTCACGGGCCCAGCTGCTCCGCGGCATGTGGGATCTTACCGGACCGGGGCACGAACCTGCGTCCCCTGCATCGGCAGGCGGATTCTCAACCGCTGCGCCACCAGGGAAGCCCAGGTGATTCTTTTTTTAAAAAAAATTAATTTTTTGGGCTGTGTTGGGTCTTCGTTGCTGCTCGCCGCGGGCTTTCTCTAGTTACTATGAGCGGGGGCTACTGTTCGTTCTGGTGTGCAGGCTTCTCATTTTGTTGGCTTCTCTTGTTGTGGAGCACAGGCTCTAGGTGCGCGGGCTTCAGTAGTTGTGGCTCGCGGGCTCTAGAGCACAGGCTCAGTAGTTGTGGTGCGCGGACCTAGTTGCTCCGTGGCATGTGGGATCTTCCTGGACCAGGGCTCGAACCTGTGTCCCCCCCCTGCATTAGCAGGCGGATTCTTAACCACTGCGCCACCAGGGAAGCCCTGTTCAGGTGATTCTAGTGTGCATCCAAGGTTGAGAATCACTGCACTAAACCATATCTAAGGCTGTTTCCAACTTTGGCATTCTCTCACTTTGTGATTCAGTTACATAGTTGGAAATTGACTTTATTATATCTACTTGCAGGGGGAGGAGAAATGGATGCTGATTGATTTATTTATTTATCTCTGGCTGCGTTGGCTCTGAGTTGCTGCGCGCGGGCTTTCTCTAGTTGCTGTGCGCGGGGGCTACTTTTCGTTGCGTTACGTGGGCTTCTCATCGCGGTGGCTTCTCTTGTTGAGCACGGGATCTAGGCATGCTGGCTTTAGTAGTTGTGGCTCGTGGGCTAAGAGCGCAGGCTCAGTAGTTGTGGCACACGGGCTTAGTTGCTCCACGGCATGTGGGATCTTCCCGGACCAGGGCTCGAACCCGTGTCCCCTGCATTGGCAGGCTTCTTAACCACTGCTCCACCAGGGAAGTCCCGTTGATTGGTTTAGAATAGAACATTCTTGAATTTTCTGAGTCAGAGCTGAAGATTACTGATTAGTTCACTCAACTCTTTGCAGACTAGCATCTTAAATCCCGGGATGTGTACAAGTGTCAAAGGATTAGTGAGTTGAAATGGTTAAGTGGCAGCATAAAGCAGAACATTAAGTGCCAAAATAAAAACTCTGAATAAAAAGTGTTGGATACTGTGTGTATGTGTTTTTGCTTATATGTGTACTTCTTTAACAACATATCCTGAGTGCTTACCATGTGTGAATCACTTTACGTGTATTATTTCATTCCTAGAACAATCATGTGAAGTATAATAACTGTCATCCCCAGTTTGCAGAGGAAGAATCTGCAGTACAGAGCAGTGCAGTAATAGAGTTCATAAGTGGTCTAGCTAGGATACAGATCTGGGCTATCTGAGGCCAGAGCTTGAGTGTAACCACTGTACTATACTATAGAAACCATGGGAGAGAACCCAGGAGGGGGAGGCCCAGAAGCACTTTTGGGGACGGCCCCATGTCTCTTGTCATTATATCTCTCTATGCTTGTGGGGCATCAGTTGGAGGGAATCCTGGTAGTGGGGGGAGTGTTTGGGAAGAGGCTCCGCTCCAGAGAGGAGCTGATCAATAGAAGCGGGAAGAGTGAGAGCATTGCAGGGCAGCCTGGCCCAGTCCTCCCCCACTCTGGCTTTCGCTTCCAACCGCAGTGAGCCAGCAAAACAGAGGCAGACTGGAAGATGCCTGGTGCCTCACTCGCAAAGCTGGGAAAGAAAGGCAGGGGTTGGCCGGCGTGCCAGAGAATGGTGACAAGCGGATCGTGAAACAGAGGGCAGGGGCTAACGAGGGAGGGTTGGTGTTGGGGGTTTCAGTGGTGAGTCTGTACTGTTAAGATCAGGATGACTCATGGAGAGTGCCAGGCTCATCCTGTATTACCCTCACCCCATTGGTACAACTGCCTGACATTTTCACAACGGTATAGAGGCTGCCAGGACTCTGCGGACATCAGCCCCGCCCTCCTCTCCCACACACTGGCTGTTCCTTTGCCCTAGAGCTGGGCAGAGGACATGGGTGCCTGTATCTGGGGACTCCAGTTGATCTCTCCAGGGTCATCCTCCACCTACTCTTTTTCTGGGCCCTTGTTGCTCACTGTCTAACCTCAGTGTCTACTGTGGTTGAAACTCAGCTCCACCTGCCTTTGGTAGAGGTGGACACTGGCTGCATGAATATCTGGAGAATGACTCTTGAAATTTGAAATCTCTTTCTGCCCACCTCTGCTTACAATTTCCCACTCAGATTATTTTTCTCTTAGAATAAATGAATGCAACTCTATACTCTTTTCGTCCACTCATTTCCCTGTTCTTTTGAGGTGTCTTTCAGATAGCTTTAATTAGCAAGCTCCAAGCTGACTAGCCGGGCCAAGCCTTAGGGCCAGATGCTGCTGAGCTGTTAGGAGTTGGGTGAGGACTGAGGGAGGACATGGTGTGAGTGCAGAAGGCTTCTCATACTGGGAAATCTGGCTGGGCTTCAAGAGGGGGCCGTTGGTGGTGTGGCCAAGTTCCAAATGTTGGCTTGAAGCCAGTGCTCAAAGAAAAGGGGCCCTCAAGACAGTCTAAATGGCTCACTGTGGGAAGTGACCTCACAGTCCTTCTCCCCAAGACGCAAGGGGTTTCCCTGGGATCCTCAAAGACCAGAGCGGTCAAGGCGTTTCCCCGCTGTCCTCAATCACGTTTATATTCTTTCTCTCCCAGTCGCTCCCATAGTTCGAACTTTGGTTCCAGCCAGAATTCAGAGGCTAGCAGGAGGATTCCAGTGCTGGAGAGGTGGGTGGGGTGAGAAAGTCCTCATGTATGTTGGGGAGGAAGAGGCTGACCCTGGGACATATGCTCCAAGGCTCTGCTGCCGGATGAGGTATAGGGAGAAGTTAACCCTGCAGTGTGTGTCCTGGAAGTGTCTGCTCCTAAGCTAGAGACAGCAGCTGGGAAACGTGTGATCTGGGGGAGGTGAAAAACAGGGATCCCTGTCAGAGGGGAAGAGGGCTGTTAGAGGGGGAGGGGCTGCCAGACAAGGGCCAAAGTCTTTGCTGGGTCTGGAATCCATCAATGTTTAAAATGTTTTGAAATTATTTTGAAATAGTTGTAGACTCAGAGGAAGCTGCAAAAAAAAAAATAGTGCGTGAAATCCTGTGTACCCCTTCACCCAGCTTCCCCCAGAGGCGGCATCTTATATAACTGTAGCACAGTAGCAAAACCAGGACGCTGACATAGGTACAATACTGTTAACTAGCCTACAAGCCTTACTCAAGTTTCCCCAGTTTTTTTTTTTAACATGCATTCATTTGTGTATGTGCATAGTTCTATGCAATCTTATCCCACGGATAGGTTTGATAACCACCACCAAAATCAAGAGACAGAGCTCTTCATCCCCAGGAAGGAACTCCCTATGCTATCCTTTTATATTCACACCCCCACCTCCCCCATCCCTGTACCCCGGCAATCACCAATCTGTTCTTCATCTCCACAGTTTTGTTATATTAGTGGAAACACATAGTATCAGCATTGGTGTTTGTTTTTTTCTTTTGCCGTGCCGCAGGGCTTGTGGGGTCTTAGCTTCCCGACCAGGGATCAGACCCGCGCCCACCGCAGTAAAAGTGCGCGGGGTTCTAACCACTGGACCACCAGGGAATTCCCAGCATTGGTTTTAGTTTAATGAATTCCTGAACTTTGAACTCAAATACAAAAGTTCTCTGGCAGGTTGTTTATTCGAATATTAAGCTTGTTCCATTCTCTGGATTCCTCCGGCTTCTTCATTCCCCCTTAACCTGAAATACTGCTCCCCACTCCAACAATCTGGTTTCATTTCTCCTTTAGGGAAAATCTGCACATCTACACTTACTAGGCTGGTCTGGGGCCGGTCTGGGAAAGGGAACCGCCCTCCCTTTCTCGGCTATTTATAGCCAGGCTAATTTTGGGTGGCCTGTCTCTCTCTCTTCTTTCCTGCTCCTTCCTCCTGTGGCGGGTGAGGTGACTTCTCAAATATTTGGGCAGAGGAGGTCAGAAGCAGATTCTTGGCGTCTGATTTCAGCCTCGGATTTAGCAGGAGCCAGTGGAATAGAGATGCAGGGAGGCAAGGATTGCAGGTGCAGAGAGAGAGGCAGCTGGGGCTCTGAAGGCATTTTGACCCCGGTCGGATGTTTGGGCTGAGAGTCAGGAGTCTGGGTTCTATCCTGATTTTACTCCTCTGCAGTCTCCTAGCGGCTCTTCTCCATCGTCTGGGCTCTGAGATAGAAAAGGAATGGAGAGCGCATACCTGGGGGATGATAAAAGTAGGATCTAGGGGCCGGCCTGCTGAATTACCTGGACAGCACCTGTTTAGAGGTGTGCTGGTCCCCTGGAGGGGATGGCCACAAGTGTAGTGTTGCAGAAATGGAGGCCCAAACTTTCAAACGTGTAGAAACTTACACAGGGCAAGGCTTGTCCCACTGGGCAGCAGAGTGAGAGCCTATTTAAAAAAATTAAAAAAAAAATTTAAGTATAATCCTGGAAAAAGAAGTAAGAGAGGCAAAGGGAACATGGGAAAAGGAATTAGGGAGAACACATACTGGAGCTTTGAAGACAGGGAGGGAGAACAGAGAGTCTTAAGGATATGATAGTGTTTGGGGGGCAAAGGAAATACTAGAGACATTGAGAAATAGTCTAGAAAGATTCCAAGTGACAGAGACAAGAAGGGGGATAAAGACAGAGCTGGGGATGAGACAAAACCAGAGGGTGAGAGAGAGAAGGGAGAAAAATGGAAAGATGGGTATACCCAAGACCAACACCCAGTAAGAAAGAGAACCAGGAACGGGATGTGGCAGCAAGTGAGGTTCCAGTTGTGTCAAATTATTTCCTATCTCTCTTCTTGGCCCCATTTCTGGATTAGAGTTATAAATAGCACAGTTGGAAAATGTCCTCCCCCCCTTTGCCTTTGTCTCAGCCTGGGGGGAAGGGAGAGGCAGAGGGGCAAGTCCCTGTGCACATCCCTGGGAAGCCCCACCCCGATCCTGCCTGGGCCAGTGCAGGACCCTGTCCCCTCCAATCCCTTCCCCTTTGGAGGGTAGGAAATGTACGGTTCTGGGAAGGATCTGGAAGCCAGAGACATCTTTCCCATCTCTCTCCCTCTTGGGGCCAATCTCTCACATTTTTGGCCTTCTTTGACAGTCCATGCTTTCCCCCCAGCTTAATTTCCTCTTCCTATATCACCCTCAGTCTTTTCCTTGTTTTCTCCCTTCATTCCGTCCTTGTTGATCGAACTCTTACCCTTCTTTCTCAATCTCTTTTCTCTTTCAGTTTTCTTTCTACCTGCCTCCTTTGTTCCCCTCCCCAGGCCTGCTGAGTTTTTCTTTCTTCTCGCCTCTCTTTTCCTCTGCTTCTCTGAACGCTGACGATGTATGTGTCTAGCAGAGCCGTCGCCAAGGCAGGACTCTGAGAGGTGGGATGGGATGGGATGGGAAATGGTTTGATTCAAACAGCAGGAGAGGTGCTCTGTGTGTCCATGAGGAGAAGGTAGCATTAAGGGACCACTCCGGACTCATCTGCATCTTTCTCTCTGCATTTCTCTCTTCCCAGACTGCCCTTGAGCCTCATCCACTTCCCATCTCTTACCCGTCCCGCCCCCCGCCGCTCGTCTTTTTCGGCGCCTTTCTATCCGTATTTCTCACTCCCTCCCCGTTCCCAGACGCCGCCTCCACCGCTCGCGGGCTAGGGCAGGAGTCGGGGGAAAGGGAGAGCGCTGGTGGGGGCGGCGCCCGAGGTGGGGTGGGGCTGGGAGGGTTCCCACCCGGAGCCACCCTCCTGGGCATCCCTCTGCGACTCCGGCGGCCTCCACCTGCAGCGAGGCCGAGGGGCGGGGCGAGGGCGGGGCCGGGGCGGCACCCGTGGGAGAGGAGGCGGGAGCCGGAGTGGACCAGAGGTTGCGGCCGCTGCAGTCGTCCTGGCTGGTGCTGGGGCGGCGGAGCGGCGGGAGAGGGGTGGCGAGGCGGAAGACTGGGAGACCCCCTGAAGGACCAGCGAGACTCGGAGACCACAGACCCGCCTCGGGAGACCTGGGACTCGGGGCGCGAGCGGATTTCCTTGCGCTCTCCCGGAGCGCGCGCGGGGGTCGCCCCATGGCAGGGACTCCGGGCCGCGATCCATGGGGGGCCCCTGGCATTTGTTACCTTCTTGGCTCCCTGCTTGTCGGACTGCTCTTCCCAGGGGCTGTCGCCTTCAATCTGGACGTGATGGGCGCCCTGCGCAAGGAGGGCGAGCCAGGGAGCCTCTTTGGCTTCTCTGTGGCTCTGCATCGGCAGTTGCAGCCCGGACCCCAAAGCTGGTGAGTCACCACACCCGCGCAGAATCCCCGTGCCCGAGCCACAGGTGCCCCCCCGGCCCGCCCCATCTCTCAATCTTCCAACCCCATCAAGACTCAGGCTGTCTACAGATAACCCACACCCCAGCCTGGAGCCTTGCCTGTCTTGGGTCTGAGACCCAGCATCTTGCTTTGGGGATAAGTTGGAGAACAAGGTCCTTGTCTTGGCTGCGAGCTGTCTCCTTTCACCTTTCACCCCAACTTGCATTCTTGCTCCAGTCCCAGGGCTTGTGGCTCCCCTCCTTCTGGGGGCTGAACTCCCTCAGGGAGGGAGATTGAGCATTTGGCCTCTGCTTAGGTCAGGAGGAGAGGGAAAGGACAGAGATGCTGAAGGTGCCGTGAAGGGATGGAGGGTAGACTCCAGAAATAACTTCCTGCCAGGCCATTGCCATGGGATGGAAAGAGAGCATCAGGACACTGGGCTGCCGCTTCTGTGGCTCAGGACCACAGGAAGGCTGGGAGAGGACCTGGGAGGGTCTGGCAGTCTGAACTATGTGGTTTGGTGATAAGAGGGTGGCAGACAACAGAGCCTCCAAAGTTGTAGCAGCAGCCGCAGCAGTGAGAGAGATCCAGGAAGGATGCTGGCCAGGCTGTTCCCCTTCCTCCTCCTCAGGAAATTTCCAGCTCCAGGAATCTCAGCAGTGGGGAGAGGCAGGGAGAGTGAGGGGCAGAGGACAATTCTGGTTATTTTCTAATCAGTTCGGGACCCGTAGGAGAAAGACACACTTATGGGGCCTGTGACTGTCATGCTTCCTGTACTATTGGCCCCAGCTCCTTATACGATTTTAAAAAGACAGGCAGGAAGGGGAAGAAAGCGGCCCACCCCTTCCTGCCTGGGGACTTTTCTCTCCTAGGCCAGTGCCTAAGCCACACTAAGTGTCCATTACTGGGATCAGTGCTGTCCACTGGGACTATCTTCTCCCCACTGCTATTGGCCTGGGGGCAGAGCGTAGGGACAAGAGCTCATTTCTCTCCCCTGCTCAGGGAGGAGGGGCTCGCTCTGATTCTTCTTCCATTATCCCTGTCATCAGGGAGCAGGGTCAAGCAGTCCCCCAAACTTTGGGAGCAATGGAAAGCTACCGACTTCATCTCTTCTTCAGCCTTCTATCTGCTTCCTCCCTCATCTCTGTCTCCCTCCCTCCCCCCTCCCCCCATGTGCTAGAGTTCTAGGACTGGAGGCCTTTTTAGGACATGCTGAGCTCTCTGAGCTATTTCCAGGCAAATTCTAGGTTATTTTTAATAGCTTGGTCTCTTGTCATTTCCCCCTCGTCTCTGATGGTGGCCCCTGAGCCAAACTGGGGGCCTTCTCAGAGGGGCCTGACCGCCTCACCCTGCTCTTGTCCCAGCAGGGGGCGCTCTGCTGTCTGGTGGCCTGTGAGAGGCCAGATACCTCGCTACGTCCCTGGCTTTGGGGTTGCAGGTCACCTTCCCCAGCACTCGCTGATCGAAAGACATCACCAAGTTTGATGTCCTTCAATCTGGCCCCGGATGAGACTTTGAAGTGTAACCTTCTTTGCTCTGTGGTTTCAGCCTCATTTATTTCCATCAACCGTAATACCGTCAAGTGTACTACCATATAGAGTTGTTGTGAGCATTGAAAGAGTTGTTAACACATGTAAGATGCTGAGAATAGTGCGAGGCCCACAGTGGGTGCTATGAAAGTGTTGGTACCTCTTTTCTTGTATGGTGATCCACAGAGCTGGAGCGTAGCTTTAGTGCCTTCCAGCGAGCCTGGATCCAAAGGCTTGGCTGGAGCACCCCCCGGGCTGAGCCAACCTTTCAGGCCAAGCACCCTCCCCAGAGGGCCACCCAGATTGAGAGAGTCAGAGTGGGCTGGACTTGGGTTGGGGCCTGGAGTGAACGGGGAATTGCGAAGTGCAGAGGTACTGGGCTACTCCTTCACCTCCACTTAGCCAGGCTCCCGGGGAGTCCTTGGCTCCTAGCTGCCTTTCTCTCTGCAGTGGCTGCATCTGTGGGTACTGTTCTGTCCAGAGGCCTGGGGTGGCTGGGGACCATGGGATGAAGCCGGGAGGGAGTGTGTGGCTGGGGCAGAGGTGGAGGGACTGGAGAGGCTGTGTGTGGGAACTCTTGTTCCAGGTGGGATGGTCCGGTCATAGCTATGCACTCAGCTTCTTTCCTCCATATGGACCCCTCCCCTCCTCTCTACTCCCTACTCATGACCTCCAGGGGAGATGTGAGCATTAAACACGACCGTTAGCTTCTCCTGGTGCTTAGTTCTGCACTGACCAGCTGAGACACTGCGTGTCTCTGTGAGCCTGCATAATGTGTGGGTCCAGGTGTCCTCCATATGGGCACCTCCTAGGGGGCAAATGCAAAGATGAATGAGGCAGCCCCAGTCCTCCAAGGGCTCCCCATCTCTGTGTTTGGAGGTGGGAGCACCATGGACGTGTCTGAAGGTTGGCCATGCCACCTAGCTTCTTTTTCTGCTTGGGTACCCTCCTCTCCTCATCCCTGTCTTCCTTTTCGGAAGGTGGCCAGTCATTGGGTGGAAAAGGCATGGATATTGGAATTAGGCATGTGTGGGTTTGAATTCCAGCATCCAACTAATGTCTCTGAGTGAGTTTCCTCATCTGAAAGAGAAGCAAAGAATCCTCACATAGGATTGTTGTGCAGGTTAAATGAGATAATGCAGGTAACATGCCTAGCCTGGTGCCCGGCACCTAGTAGAGAGTCATAAACGTTAATTCCTCATATCCCTGGCATCTGGCCTAGGGCCTGACCTATAGTAGGTGCTGAATAAATATTACTTCCTTGTATCACCAGTGCCTGACACAGGGCTTGGCAGATGGTAGGTTCTCAATAAATAGTTGTTAACGAATGCCCAGTGTATGCTCTCTTCCCTGACACTCCCCATCCCCCTCTCTCGTGACATTGGCTCTGACACGGGGTGACAGCTGCTAAGAGACGAGGAGGAGCTGTGGGAAGGGAGAATGGCTCTGTGCCCCATCAGAACTGGCACAGTGCCCCACAGATGCCTGTCTGCAGTATTGCCCCACACAGTTTTGGGCCTTGCGCCCCAGCGAGGGCGATGGAGGAAAAGAGCGGGGGAGAGAGGCCTCGAGGTTTGTCTTGCTGACGCTTTTGAGTCTCCTTCTGCGAAGAGAAGATCCTTGTAGCCAGCTGGGTGCCAATCACCTCACCTCTCTCTCTCCTTCACTCCTGGCCTGGGGGTCCTCCCCAGGGGACCCAGGCAACCTCCATTGCCAGCACAGTCCTCCCCTGGGGAAGAAGCCTTGGCTGTGATCATGGAAAATTGTCCTGCCAAGAAAGTTGTAGCTGGGAAAGCGTCTGAGGGGGAGGTAGGAGAGCAGGCTGGGCCGGGGTGGGGCGGGGGGGAGGAATGGGGAAAATCATGGACAGGGGGAGCAGAAGGAAGGATGGGGTAGGGGATTCAGGATGTATGGGGAGAACGGGGCTAGGATTGGAGACAGAAGGAGAAACTTGCCCCTACCTCCATGCCAGCCGGTGTGACTGATAGAATCCTGGGCTGGCACGGTTGCTGGGCGGTGGGTCTTTGACAGATCCCCGAGGAGAGGGTGAGGGAGGCGGACCCATATCTCGTCTCTTGCTTGGCCCCCCAAGGCTGGTCCCTGGTCCACCTCATGGTGCTGTTACTTTTGCTCCCAGCATTTTTGGCATTTCTTGGAAGGTTTCAACTGAACTGTGGTTGGGGAGGAGGGCAGAGCTTGGGGATGGGGCCAGGGAGTGGGGGGTAGGAAGGGCTGGTCAGGAACAGGTGCTGGGAACAGGCGGTTCTTTCAAACCAGCAGTGCTGGCCAGGCTGCTTGGGTGGCGCGTGTGTGTGTGTGTGTGTGTGTGTGTGTGTGTGTGTGTATCTACTATGTATGTGGTTCTTCATCCAGATGGTATGTGCATGCGTAATGTGATGACTGCACGGCCAAGTGTGTTAATTTGCCCGTATCAGGACATGGGAAAACCGGCTTTTGGCCCTTTGCCTTAGTCCTTCAACACTCTGCCTGGTACCGAGGACTTGGGCCTGGGCAGCTCTGGGGAGGTGGCCACCAACTCCTGCCGCTGCCCCACCGTGCAGGCTGCTGGTGGGCGCTCCCCAGGCCCTGGCCCTGCCTGGGCAGCAGGCGAATCGTACTGGAGGCCTCTTCGCTTGCCCCCTGAGCCTGGAAGAGACTGACTGCTACAGAGTGGACATCGACCGGGGAGGTGAGGGCCCTGTGGGGGTGGGGTGGGGGGCCCAGGAGGAGGGGAGGGGAGGACTTGGCTTCCTCTTTCCTCCCCTAATTCCCAGTGTCCCGCCTCCAGCTGACGTGCAGAAGGAGAGTAAGGAGAACCAGTGGTTGGGAGTCAGTGTTCGGAGCCAGGGACCTGGGGGCAAGATTGTTGTGAGTACCATATCTTTTTTTTGTTGACTTTTAATGTTTACTATTTTTATTGAAAAAGGTCATGAAAATTAATTTTTAAAAAGAAGGAAAAACAGTTTGACTCTGTAACGGTAATATAATTGCAGTGGGTACCACTTCTTGTGACTTATGCAAGGGTGGTGTGTGTGTGTGTGTGTGTGTGTGTGTGTGTGTGTGTGTGTATGGTGTGTGCATATGCACAGATGTGCTTACAGAACTCAGGCTGGCAATATGGTATGATGGTCCGCTTCTGAGGACCTCAGAGAGATACAAAAAGGTGTAAGACATGGTCCCTGTCCTTATAAATTTAAAAATATCTAACCGTTCATCCATGCACTGATTTGTCAAACTTACTGAGAACCTTTTATACATCAGGCATTGTGCTAGTTACTGAGAGAGGACGTGTAAACTCAGGGAAAAGCCTGGTTCTCAGCTAGCCTCCTGCATAGTTCCAGAGATTCTCATTCTCTCTCTCTGTGTTATCACTAACGTGCACAAACAATAAGTCTCTATGGGGCAGAATATGGTTAATGCTAAGTGAGTGGTATGGTCCCCAGTCTATACAAGTTCAAGGGAGGAGTGGAGAGCAAAGACTCCTGCAGGTGGGGTGATTTGAGCCAGGATTTCCAGAATAAGCAACACTTGGAGAGTGGAGAAGGGAGGGAGTTCTTTGCAGACAAGGTGGCGGTGCTTAGAAAGGTTCAGAGGCAGTACCAAGCTGGGCATGTTGGGGGTAGTCCCATCTGGCGGGATCGAGGAGACACGAGTTCTGGGTGCTGGCTTAGTTGTGCTGTGGGTGCCCGGGCAGAATGTACAACAGCGTTTCTTCCTGCCAGGGTGAAGAAGTGGGTGCAGAGAGGATAGGGCAGGGGATTATATATATACCTGCCTTACACTGGGCTGGGGGGCGGTGCCCGAGTGATGCTGGCAGATGTGTCTGTGTGTGTGCGCGCGCCTGTACGCACCTGCGTGCGTGCACCCGTGTGCAAGTGAACCAGTGTCTGCCAAACGTCTGCACACGGGCAGTGTGGCTCGAGCAGGGTCCTGGCCCTCACAGTGGAATGACCCCCTCTCCTTTTCTCCCACAGACCTGTGCACACCGATACGAGGCGCGGCAGCGTGTGGACCAGACACTGGAGACGAGGGACGTGATTGGTCGCTGCTTTGTGCTAAGCCAGGATCTGGCCGTCCGCGATGAGCTGGATGGTGGGGAGTGGAAGTTCTGTGAGGGACGCCCCCAGGGCCACGAGCAATTTGGGTTCTGCCAGCAGGGCACGGCTGCTGCCTTCTCCCCCGACAGCCACTACCTCCTCTTTGGGGCCCCAGGAACCTATAACTGGAAGGGTGAGTGACTCCCTGGGGAGGGGAGAAGGGAACCAAAATGTCCAGTACCTCAGAGAGGGGGTTGGGGGCAGCATGTGGCCAAGCACGCCCACATGTTCACTGCCGTGGAGCCCTGGGGCCCTGCCACGCTTCTCACCACAGCCATGCCAGCACGCACACGAATGGGGCCATCGCCTCTCCTCCGCATGGCCGAGAGTTCCGCAACATGCTGGCATGAGCTCCCACATGCCCAGCCGGGGCCCGCATGCTCCAACACACCAGCCCACACCTCATCACTCCCATTCCCATCTCCGCACGCTGCCGCTGGCCGGGCTGACACTCGGTGAGTGTGATGCCAAGTCTGGGGGACCCCAGGCAGCTTGGGCCGGGAGGGGGTGGAGATAGGGCTGGAAAGGAGAGGAGGGGCTTCCCTGGGTGCCTGTCTAACTAGCGCCCGGCCTGCGGGTGCTCTGTGCTCCCTGCCCTGGGCACTAACAGGTCTGTCCTTGCAGGCACGGCCAGGGTGGAGCTCTGTGTGCAGGGCTCAGCGGACCTGGCACATCTGGACGACGGGCCCTACGAGGCGGGGGGTGAGAAGGAGCAGGACCCCCGCCTCATCCCTGTCCCTGCCAACAGCTACTTTGGTAGGGACCCCTCCCCGGCCCGGAGCCGCTCTAACCCTCTGCTTCTCTCTCTTGTCCTCTCTCTCCATGCTCCCATCCTTCCGTCTCTGTCTCTGTCCCTCACTCTGTCTCTGTCTCTGATTCTTATCTCTCTGGTCTGTTTGTCTCTCTCGTATTCTTTCTCCACTTCTTCCTCTTTCTGTCTGCCTCTGTCTCCCCACTCTGTGGCCCCTCCTCTGGATGTCCCTCCCCTGGTGTCTCCCCTGCCCCACCCCCCGCAGGGTTGCTCTTTGTGACCAACATTGATAGCTCAGACCCTGACCAGCTGGTGTATAAAACTTTGGACCCTGCTGACCGGCTCCCAGGACCAGCCGGAGACTTGGCCCTGAATAGCTACTTAGGTTTGTAAGCGCCCCTCCACGTCCTCCTGGGCCCTGGGGGCTTGGCCTGGCCTCCCCACCTCTCCTGCCCTGCCCCCCAACACGTACCCAGAGAAACACCCACTGGGCCCAGGTTACAGACAAGAGCTGAGCGCGGTAACCAGGCCCAAGGAGAAGAGGCCCCAGGGGGGAAGCCTCGGGGCTGTGAACGGGGGTCTCCATGGAGGAAGATCCAGATGGGCTGAGGCTGTACTAGGAAGGGAGGAGGCTAGGCCTCTGGGGGACTTTCTCTGAGGGATGGATGGTGGGCATGTGCAGAGAAAGGTCCCGCTGTGTTGGTAAGTCCCTCTCCTTTCTCATCCGCGTCCTTCTGCAGAAGAGGAGGAAACGAGGCCTGGGAGAAGCTTGCGTGAATCAAACTCTTCCCCATCTCCCCCCCGTTTCTTCCTCTCCCGTCCGTGTGAAGTCTTCCTCTTCCTGCCAGGATGGTGGGCGTAGGGGGCAAAGAAGGTGCATTGCGTGGGATGGGGGTCTCCTGGGTGTGCAGAGAGGAGAGCAGTTCCAGGGAATCATATGGGGGCGCCCTGGCCCAGCTCCTGCCGGTGCCTCAGCCCCCAGCCCAGCGGCCTGGCCTTCTCAGCCATTGCCTTCCTCCTTCCTCCCCAGTCCCTGAGGCCGACCTCATCGCGCTTCTCGTGCCAGACCTTAGTCTCTGGGTGGGGAGGGCTTCCGGGCCTCTGGAGGGGAAGAGGAGTGGTCCAGCTGTGGTGGTGATGCCTCAGGGGGCACCTCTCCCTGTTAGGGAGGGGCAGGGTGGGAGGAGCTGTGACCTACCCTGGCTGGGAGTCTGGTGGGGACAGCTCACTGGTGAGTCGCCCCCATCCAGGTTTCTCCATCGACTCGGGGAAGAGTCTGGTGCGAGCAGAGGAGCTGAGCTTTGTGGCAGGGGCCCCCCGTGCCAACCACAAGGGTGCTGTGGTCATTCTGCGCAAAGACAGCGCCAGTCGCCTGGTGCCTGAAGTTATGCTGTCCGGGGAGCGCCTGACCTCTGGCTTTGGCTACTCGCTGGCGGTGGCTGACCTTAACAATGACGGGTGAGAGTGGGCTGAGGCGGGGGGAGCCTGGGGGCGGCTGGGTCTAGGAGGGGTGAGGGGCCTCTGGCCTCTCCTCCTGACTCCACTGGCTGTCTCTCTCTCTCCATAGCTGGACAGATCTGGTAGTGGGTGCCCCCTACTTCTTTGAGCGCCAAGAAGAACTGGGGGGTGCCGTGTATGTGTACATGAACCAGGGGGGTCACTGGGCTGGGGTCTCCCCTCTCCGGCTCTGCGGCTCTCCTGACTCCATGTTTGGGATCAGTCTGGCTGTCCTGGGGGACCTCAACCAAGATGGCTTCCCAGGTGTGACTGGGGACAGGGAAGGCTGGGGAAGGGGGGGAGGGAAGGGGGAGGGGCAGGGGTGCAGAAGTGCCTCTGAGGTCAAGGGGAAGGTCTTCTGAGGGCTCAGGGAGAGGAGCAACCTGGGCTCCTGCCTGAGCTTTACCATTTACCAGCTTTGTGACCTTGGGCAAGGACCCTTTCTGAGCTAGTGATGCCTGCAGAGAGTAGCTGAAAGGATTAAAAATGCCATGTGTAAGGTGCCCAGGACTTAGTAGCCTCTCAATAAAATAGAAAACACAGGGTATGGAACTGAGTGACTGAGGGAAAGTAGGGGCCTGGACCTCAGGCCTCCCACCCTCAGCCCCCACGTCTGATTGCCTTCCTCCCACTCCTGCAGACCTTGCTGTAGGGGCTCCCTTCGACGGGGATGGGAAAGTCTTTATCTACCACGGGAGCAGCCTGGGGCTTGTCGTCAAACCTTCCCAGGTGAGGGGAGTGGTGGGGATGAGGGGATGGGTGTCTGGGGGACCCAGGGGGCACAGCAGCAGAGGGCGGGGGAGGCAGAGGCTGGGGTGTGATGGGTGGGGAGGCTGATGGTCTGGTCCCCCAGGTGCTGGAGGGCGAGGCTGTGGGCATAAGGAGCTTTGGCTACTCTCTGTCGGGCGGCCTGGATGTGGATGGGAACCGCTACCCGGACCTGCTGGTGGGCTCCCTGGCCGACACTGCCGTGCTCTTCAGGTGAGCCGTCCTCCTCTGCTGGCCTCCCCCTCCCCAAGGCCCAGCCGCTCTGCAGTGCCAGATCTGCCGCCTCCCCTCTTTCCCAGCCTCATGTTCTCATGTCTCCTGTGCCCTGGACTCCCCCTTCCCCAGGGCCAGGCCTGTCCTCCACGTCTCCCACGAGGTCTCTATTCTTCCAAGAAGCATCGACCTAGAACAGCCCAACTGCGCCAGTGGCCACTCGGTCTGGTGAGGCGAGGTCCGAGGGGAGGGTGGAGGGGAGCCTCCAGGGTCCAGTTCTCCCCTGTCTACCCAGTTTGGGGCTGGGGCTGGGGCGGGAGTGGGCAGGGTTGGGGTGTGGCTCGGGCCTGTCAGCCTTGTCTTCGTCCCCGCAGCATGGACCTCAGGGTCTGTTTCAGCTACATTGCATCGCCCAGCAGCTACAGCCCCGCTGTGGGTGAGTGAGGCCCCTCCACGCTCACCCCGTTGGGTGTCAGGGTGGGTCACTCCGGGGTGCAGAGAAGGGCCCATTGGAGCTGCTCTGCAGCTCACCCGCCCCTCCTCTCCCACCTGCCACAGCCCTGGAGTACACGTTAGACGGGGACACGGACCGGAGGCTCCGGGGACAGGTGCCCCGTGTAACCTTCCTGAGCCGTGGCCCAGATGACCCCAAGCACCAGGCCTCGGGCACCGTGTGGCTGAAACACCAGCATGACCGAGTCTGTGGAGACACTATGCTTCAGCTCCAGGTGGACGCTGACCCCTTGGCCTCTGAGGGCCATTGTCATCGCATCGTCTCTTTTCCCGGCTTCCTCTCATCTTCTTCCCAAACACACTCACACCTCAGTCTAAGATCTCGACTTTTGGGAAGGCTCCCTTTCGGGCCTCTCTTTTACCTGCCGTTTTCTTGCATCTCCTGTCAAGTTCTATACGCCCTGGAGATGGCCACGGCAGGTTCCGTCTTCTCGTCTGGTCCCCGAAGCCCTAAATCCTGGCTGTCTTCCCTTCTCCACCCCAGTTGCTCTCCCCCCGCTAGCCCAGTTCTCCACCTCTCTCCTTCGTCTCCCTGAGCCTCTTTCCAGGATCTGCCCTAGGTCTGGCTGGGGCTTTGGGCAGGGCTGGGGTCTGGGGGTTGTTCTTGCATTCACGTCTATCTTTTCCCTTCCCCAGGAGAATGTCAAAGACAAGCTTCGGGCCATCGTGGTGACTCTGTCCTATAGTCTCCAGACCCCTCGGCTCCGGCGACAGGCTCCTGCCCAGGGGCTGCCCCCCGTGGCCCCCATCCTCAATGCCCACCAGCCCAGCACCCAGCGGACAGAGGTGAGCATGCGTTCTGGTTTAGCCCAGGAAAAGAAGCTGGGAGGGACAGGGATCGTGAATCCCTCGCCAGTGACATTCATAGCTTGCAAAATTCTTTCATGCTACCCCAGTTGTTCCTCATATCTCTAGATGCTGTAACAGGCGGGCCACAGATGTAAAATGGCCCAAATTATCACACGTTCCTAGTCAGAGGGGACAGGCAGTCATTCAGGGGCCCAGGGTGCTGGGGGTCTGCCATGTTCAAATGTGGCCTCCAAGGTCCTTAGGTCACCTCTATCCCATCAGTTGGAGGGGGGCGGGGACTTCCTTGTATGGGTCTTACGGCCAGTCCGGAAGTGATGCTCTTTACTTCTCTTCACGTTCTAAGTCTGGGACTTAGTTACATGCAAGAAAGGCCAAGGAAATGCGGCCTCGCTGTGGACTAGCCTGCTGCTCTCTACCACGGCATCGTAATACTCCCATCATTTTACTGATGAGGACACAGCTCAGAGCGGTTAGGTGACCAGCTGGGTGTCACACAGCTAGGAAGCAGCAGATCTGCGGGTTGAACTCAGGTTGTTTATTCCGGTGATCCTCTACCCCGCCATACGCCTTGGCGATACATGCACCCCCTGGGAATGACCCCCTCTTCAAATCTCCCCCCAGATCCACTTTCTGAAGCAAGGCTGTGGTGAAGACAAGGTGTGTCAGAGCAACCTGCAGCTGGTCCACGCCCGGTTCTGCACCCGTGTCAGCGACACGGAGTTTCAGCCTCTGCCCATGTGAGGGGGAGCGAGGGAGCAGGTGGGGTGGGAAGGCAGGAGATCAAGGGACGGAAGGAAGTCCCCTTGGGAGGGCCAGCAGGAGCGGGGGCTGAGCCTGCAGGGAGAGGGTGGAAGGTGGAAGGTGGGGAGAACCTGCCGAGAGCTCAGAAGTTTGCAGGATGAGGGCAGTGAGGTGCCCACAGGGGCTCCTCTGGCAGGGAGTGACAAGCCTTCACCATATAAAAAAAATTATACAGTTCACATACATCTCACTGTTAAGTCTTCACAACCCCATGAAGCAGGAAATATTCCTAGTCCCACTTTAGAGATGGAGAACGGAGGCCTAGAGAGGTTAAGTTACTTGCCCAAGGTCAGTAAGTGCTGGAGCTGGGGCCAGAAACAAAGGTCCCCTGACTCCCAGTCTTGACTCTCTTGAGTCTGAGGCTTGGACCAACGTGTGCGGAGATTCGGGAGAGCCAGGGTGGGAGGAGAGGTTCAGGGAGTGGGGGCAGGCAGCATGCACTGGCGGGGGAAGGAGGAAGGGAGAGGCGGGGGCAGGTGTTCCGGTCTTAGAGTGAGCGGGATCTGACCCCCCAGGGATGCGGATGGGACGACAGCCCTGTTTGCACTGAGTGGGCAGCCAGTCATCGGCCTGGAGCTGAAGGTCACCAATCTGCCTTCGGACCCAGCCCAGCCCCAGGCTGATGGGGATGACGCCCATGAAGCCCAGCTCCTGGTCACCCTCCCTGCCTCTCTGCACTATTCAGGAGTCCGGGCCCTGGACCCTGCGGTGAGGGCCCGGGGCAGGGCAGGGGTGGGGTCTTGGGGGCTCCAGTAACCCAAGCTGATCTCTCCTTCTCTCCCCACTCCAGGAGAAGCCGCTGTGCCTGTCCAATGAGAACGCCTCCCATGTTGAGTGTGAGCTGGGGAACCCCATGAAGAGAGGTGCCCAGGTCGGCATATGTGCCCTTATCCCTATCCGAGTGGCTCTCTCACCCCTGACCCCTCCTCAAGCCCCTCGCCCTCCCGGACTCTAATCTTGCTCCACCCTTTGCCTAGGCCACCTTCTACCTCATCCTTAGCACCTCAGGGATCACCATTGAGACCACAGAGCTGGAGGTGGAGCTGCTGTTGGCCACGTAAGGCTGGCGGGGCAGGGTGGGTGAGGGTGGGGGCAGTGGCTTGAAGTCCACCTAGAAAGGGCTCTGCTGTCCTCACCTGATCCCTTGGGGCGGTGCCTGTGCCCGCCACCCACGCCTGCCCCTGCCACACTCCAGGATCAGCGAGCAGGAGCTGCGGCCGGTCTCTGCCCGAGCCCGTGTCTTCATCGAGCTGCCGCTGTCCATCACGGGGTAAGCCCTGTCCAGGGGGGCACCTCCGCCAGAGGGGTGGGCATTGTTACCCCCAGACCCAGGCCTGGGCTCTGCCTCACCTGGCCTGACCCTCCTGACCCTCCATCAGGCCCCAGGCCTCCTCAGCCCCTGTTTTGACCCCTCCTCACCAGGGTGGCCATTCCCCAGCAGCTCTTCTTCTCTGGTGTGGTGCGGGGCGAGAGCGCCATGCAGTCTGAGCGGGACGTGGGCAGCAAGGTCAAGTATGAGGTTACGGTAAGTGGCCCGGTGAGGTCCCTCCCTTCTTGGCACAGAGGAGAAGCTGAGACATGTCCCGAGGGCTGTGGCTTTTCTCCCATCTGGCACCTGGTTCGAGGCCTCCCCCAGTTCCTGGGCCTTGGCCGTGTGCAGGTGCTTGTGTTGAGGGCTCAGTTGACCATTTCCTCCTCATTCCTGACTGGACATCTCACCTGCTGGTCTGGGGAGGCCATGAGGGCCCAGGGGCCTCTGCTGGTGGATGGGGACAGGGGGGGAGGGCTGATGTCTCTCCCTAGAACCCTGCCCTTGCTTGGCTGGGGCCTCCCCGCATTTCCCGGGGACATCTCCAGGTTTTCCTGGGTTTGGGGTGGGCAGAGAATGGTGCCTGGATCTAGGATCCTGAGTCTTTGTTGAAGCTATGCTTCCTGAGGCTTCCCCGCAGCCCTGTCCCCTCCATCTCTGGGGATTTAGAACCTGTCCTTTGCACTCTCTTGTGCCCACAGGTCTCCAACCAAGGCCAGTCACTCAAGACCCTGGGCTCGGCCTTCCTCAACATCATGTGGCCCCACGAGATTGCCAACGGGAAGTGGCTGCTGTACCCCATGCGGGTGGAGCTGGAGGGCGGGCAGGGGCCGGGGACGAGGGGACTCTGTTCCCCCAGGCCCAACGTCCTCCACCTGGTGAGGCTTAGGCGAGGTGGGTGGGGCTGCAGAAGCAGGGTGGGGCGTGGTCAGACTTTGGGAAGGATGCCATGGGGCTGGGGGTCTGCGGCCGGTCGGGGGCCAGGAGGAGGGTGCTGGGGAGGAGGTGCCACCTGTCCCTCACTGGGCCCCCTCCCCACCTCAGGATGTGGACAGCAGGGACAGGAGGCGGCGGGAGCTGGGGCAGCCGGAGCCACGGGAGCCTCACGAGCAGCCGGAGCCCAGCACGTCCTGGTGGCCAGTGTCCTCTGCTGAGAAGAAGAAAAACGTCACCCTGGTGAGGGCGGGGCACACGTGGCCCAGGCAGGATGGGGTGGGGCACGTGGTATGACAGAGGATGGCGGGGGGAGGGGAGGGCAGGGAGCTTCAGGGTGCCGGGTGGCCTGTCAATAGCTGTGATGGTCACAGACACCGGGGGCAAGGTGACAGGGCACTTCACATCACACCTGTGAAGCAGCTGCCGCCGCCGCCGCTCCCCCACGCCCACCAGGTGTTCACTCCAGAGCAGGGCACTTACCATAGCCCGTTACCCACGCGGTTGATTCTCCCTGCGTGTGTATGAAAGGTCACATTTTATAGGGGGTGGTTTGAGCCATCTCTGAGATCTGTTTGTTATTCTTTTGAATTCTTTTAGGCCAGAAAGTCAGTTTGCATAAGGAAACCTGCTTGATTTTCACAATGTCAAAAAACACTTGAAGGTTTTAAAAGTTCTAATAATTGAATCGATAGTATATTTATGTGATTCATTAAGCCTATCCTTTTCGAGCCCTTTTGCCTCCCCGTTTCCTCCTTGTTTCACGTGGTTTTGTTCCTGGCGGGGCTCACTGAGCGGATTAGCGCAGACTCTGTGTACTCGTCCCTTTTAGGATGGCGCTGGCAGTGAGAGTGGGGGGGGGGGGCACAGATCGGGGGGTGCTTGGCCTGGTGGCAGAAGGTGAATCCCAGGTGCGGAAAGGATGGGCAATAGAGGCAAAAAGAGGCAAAGAGACCTTGGCAGGGGGAGGCAGCAGTTGGGCCAGCTCTGGTGGCATCTGTCTGGGAGGAAGTTCCGCTGCCACAGCCCATCCTTCCTGGGGGCCCTCAGCTTCCCTGCTCCCCTGAGAGCATGGTGGAAAGCAAATGAAGTCACCTCAGGGGTGGTATGAGCTTGTGTAACTGCTGTTTCCCCGTTACATGGATAGTCCTGCTTTCTCCAGGTGAATGATTTCTTCTGAAAGGCCACCCTTTTTGCTAAGAACTTTGAAATGGATTCTTTTACTTAAAATGACTTTTAGACAAATTGACCAAGGATTCTTGAATTGCTCGAAAGTGGCCATTCTTCTGTATAGGCAGCGTGATGGATAGAACATTAATTTTTAGGCAAATGGGCCATTAGGTGGGATTGGGCCAAATGGATTTAGGTCAGGCGTGGAAGGAGAAGGGCCTAAGTCCCCTGTCCCCCCAGCAGCTCCGGGCATCCTCCTGCTCATTCAGTGAGTTTGGGCTTCACGGAGGAGCGCAGCTTTGCCCACTCTGGACCTGGGTTCAAGTATCCGTGCCACCCCTTCCCAGCTTTGCTAGCTGTGTGACCTGAGGCAGGTCACCTGGCCTCTTTGAACTTTAATTTCCTAGTTTGAAAAATGGGGATGATAATAATATGCACCTTGCAGGACAGTTGTGAATTTAAATGAGATAAGTACCTTGCAGATAGATGCTCAATATATGGGACTGTCATTAGGTAACATGAGCATCTACTGGGGAAGATACTCTTCCTGCTGCTGTCAAGAGACCTCCTCCCTGCTCCCCATGCATTTCAAAGCCAAATAGCCCAGATTTGGGGTAGGCTGCTCTTTTGGACCACAGGGTTAGTTTGGGAAGACTTCTTGGAGGAGGGGAGTTTGAAGCCAGGTAAGGAAAATGGGAGAGATATTGAATGAAGAGCCAGGGGAAAATGGGGGCTCATGGAGGGATGGAGGGAAGGCTCTGGGCAGACAGTGTCTGTGTGACCACGTTTGTGAGGGTGCTGGGGCCAAGCAGCTCAGAGCCCTGCGGGTCCTGGTCCACAGGACTGCACCCGGGGCACGGCCAGCTGCGTGGTGTTCAGCTGCCCTCTCTACAGCTTTGACCGTGCAGCTGTGCTGCATGTCTGGGGCCGCCTCTGGAACAGCACCTTCCTGGAGGTGAGAGTCAGGCTGGGGCACTGGGCTGGGCATCCTCTTCCCCAACCCCCGCCCTGGGGCTCACTTCTCCTTCTTCCTCCTTCCTGTCCAAATGCAGCACACTCTCAACCCAAGACAGGCAGAAACACCCTCCGTGTCGGGCACCATTCCGTTTACAACTTCAGGAGCTCGGGGGAGGTGGGGGCGTGGGGGCATTTAGGAGGAGGGTCTCCTTCCCTGCTCCCTTAGGAGTACTCAGCTGTGAAGTCCCTGGAAGTGATTGTTCAAGCCAACATCACCGTGAAGTCCTCCATCAAGAACTTGCTGCTCAGAGATGCCTCCACAGTGGTGAGCTGCTGGGCTGGGGGCATGAAGCAGGGGAAGCTCTTCTGTCCCGTTGCTCCAGCCCTTGTTCCCTTAACCCCTTGCTCCCCAGATCCCAGTGATGGTATACCTGGACCCTGTGGCTGTGGTGGCAGAAGGAGTCCCCTGGTGGGCCATCCTTCTGGCTGTACTGGCCGGGCTGCTGGTGCTGGCGCTGCTGGTGCTGCTGATGTGGAAGGTGAGGCTTGGGGAGGGTGATGCCGCTGGGAGCAGGGCTCCCCTGTCAGGCAGGTGGCCTTTCATGGTGTGGTTCTCTCACCCAGTCTCCCATTTATTCAGCAAATCTGCATTGAGCACTTACCCTGCGTGTACCAGGGTCTCTATCAGGCCCTGGATGTTTCAGAGATAAGTCAGATGTAGATCCTGTTCTCAGGGGTTTTATAGTCTAGTTGGGGAGGGGAGTAGTCCAGGACGAGGCAGTGGACTGAGTCAAGAAAGTGCAGTGGGAGCTCAGGTGAGGGAAAGCTTGAGAGCAGGTGGCCCTGGAGCTGCGCCTTAGAAGGTGGGGTGGTAGGATCTGGATGTGGGGAGAGGGATGGGTTGGTGTGGGCCTTACAGGACTATGAGGGGCAAAGCCATGGAGGCAGGGAAGTGTGGTCTGAATTAACTAGAGCATGGTGGGTAAGGCTGGGAAGGAAACTGTGGCCAAGAAAGCCAAGCAGTGTGGAGAACTGCCTGCAGGGGACTGTTGCCAGGACTGAACTCGGAACCTCCATATACCAGGCTCTACCTGGAGCCATTCTCATACACACAGAGTGTAGCCAGAATCACGTGTGCGTCTGGGGCTCCACATTAAAAGCCCGTTCATGCGCGTGTCAGTACAGAGAATCACGTCCATCACCAGCAGTCATCCCCTGAACCACATGCCACATCTGGGCCATGTGGAGCCATGCATGCCCTTGGGGCCTCCCCAGGACCAAGCACACCCTCTGGCAAATGTGAGTCATCAGTGGACCAGGCCTCTGGGCATCCAGACTGTTGGGGACCTTGCCATTCTTAGGGGGGATTGATGCCTCCGAGAAACTGGCTCCAGAATCTCTGCTTCCTGCTCCCATGGAAGGGGGACAAGGCAGAGGTAGAGGCGCCCATCCTTCCTCAGTCTTCCCATCCTCCACCTCTTCTGCTCCCTTCCTCCCT
Source organism: Delphinus delphis (assembly GCF_949987515.2). Classification (NCBI taxonomy): domain Eukaryota; kingdom Metazoa; phylum Chordata; class Mammalia; order Artiodactyla; family Delphinidae; genus Delphinus; species Delphinus delphis. The sequence goes on along the minus strand of NC_082693.1, from coordinate 43,631,770 downwards.
TACGTCCCAGTGTGGCTTCTTCCATCGGGACAGCCAGAGCTCATCTTTTCCCACCAACTTCCACCGGGCCCGTCTGGCCGTGCAGCCCTCAGCTGCGGAAGCTGGGGGTCCAGGGACCGTGGGGTAATCGTTGTGTGTGAGCATGTGTGTGTGCGCGTGTGTGTGCGTGTGTGGGTATGTATGTGAGTGTGGGTCGAGCTCCCAGCATTCAGGCGACCAGGAATGTGCAGGGTGTAGAAAGGAGATTGCATGAGGGCGGTGTGAGTTCCAGGAACTGAGGGGAGGTGGTTGTCAGGGTGAGGCCCTAAGGGTGAGTGTGCACGGCCTGGGGCACGCACAAGGGTTGGGTGGGCTCCTGGGGTTGTGAGCATGTGGGGAGTGCAGGAAGGTGCCGTGCATGTCTTTTCTGTGGGCATGAGTGTGCAGAGACACATGTGCAAGGAGGTGCTGTGCAGTCCAGCATGTAGGAGTCCTGGGAAGTCCTGAGTGTGAGTGTGCAAGGGGCACATTTCTGTCTTGGTAGGTAAGGGCCAGCATGTTCATGACTTAGCGAGGGGCCAGGCTACCGTATTCATAGAGGAGAGGGCCCGCCCTAAGGGCGATGCTGCTCAGTACACAGGGGTTGTGCGTAGGAGGCTTGGGAGGAATCATTCTGGAGTTTGCGGGGCTCTAGGAAGCCACGTTTTCCCTCTGCTCTTGTTTGTGTTCTAGGGGATGCTACTGGGTCTCTTAAAAATCTTGGGGGTGTGGAAACCTTTGGGGTCAGCAGTCCTGATGTTCTACCTTCAACCCCCTCTTTCAGGCACCAAGGGAGATGTCCTTGGTCCTGCACCTCAGGCCCCTCCTGGTCTTTCTCTTGCTGTCAGTGAGAACCTGGGGACCCAGCACTGATGGTGGCACCTGTGAGGGCTGCTTCCTGCACGAGTTGCTGCCCAGCCAGCCCCTTTCTGCTGCTGTTGGTTCTTTCTGTCCCAGGGATGGTGGAGGCAGGAGGCTGGGCTGTGCTGGGCATCTGCTCCAGGGACCTCAGCCCCGCAGCCTGCTCATGTCTGGCCTGCTGTTCTTCCAGATGGGATTCTTCAAGCGGGCGCGGTACCCCGAAGCCACTGTGCCCCAGTACCACGCGGTGAAGATCCCACGGGAAGACCGGCAACAGTTCAAGGAAGAGAAGACGGGCACCATCCTGAGGAATAACTGGGGCGGCCCCCGGGGCGGAGGGCCCGATGCACACCCCATCCTGGCTGCGGATGGGCACCCGGAGCCGGGCTCCGATGGGCACCCTGTGCCAGGCACTGCCTAGCCTCCTCCTTCCCAGCCTGGCCCATGGGTCCCCTGCACCCCTTCCCCAGAGATGGCTCCTAGGGATGAAGGGGGCAGGCTGGGTTGCCGGTGTCCCATCAGGATGTGGCAGGATCTGTTTCCTCAGGGGCACAGACCTCTCTCCCCGTGAGGACCACACCCCCCCCCCCAAACCTCCCCTTAGGATGCTGTGAGATGAGAGGGGGTAAATCAGGGATGGGTGAGGAGGGCAGTGGTGTCCTGATGCAAAAGTGGGGAGAAGGGACCCTAATCCTTCCCTCTCCCATTCACCCTGTATAATGAGACCCCGAGGACCTATCTCCCTGAAAGTGCCTTAAGCCCAGAGGGTGGGGAGGAGGTTATGTCGCTGACTCAGGGGCTCTTCCCTCCCTGGCTTCCCCTCTCCTCTGACCTTAGTTTGCTGCATCCATCAGTGGGTTTTGTCTATTTATTAAAAACGATGTGAGGACGAAGCCTCTGGCTTCTTTGCTGAGTGCTGCAGGGTCTCCAGAGAGGACTGGTTCTCTCTGCATCCCCACAGCCCAGGACAAAGGTGGTGGTTGGAGGGAGCGCAGGGCGCCTGGCAGGGATACTGGTGACTTTTGTGACCAGGTCCTGGGGGCACGTGGGTGTGGTCTCAGAAGTGGGGGGAACGCGGGGAAGGGACGGGGAGCTGTCCTAGGGGTAGTGGGCAAAAACTGGGAGACCCAGTCGAGGAATTTGCAGTTAGGGATATGACAGGGTGTAACTGTTTCCGCCCCGTAGTCAGGGTGGGAATAGAGCTTTCTCACTGCACAAGGAAGGGTTGAAGTTAGAGAAGGAGAGGGGCTCCCCGCGGAGAGGTGGGAGAAGGAGGGGCTTATTTCACCGCCTTTCCCATGATATGGGGCCCAACAGGTAACCACTTGATGGGAGGGGGTTGTCGTTCCATTTGGAGTTCAGAGAACTGGGCATTCTCCAGATCTTTCCAGGTCTCTCTGGTGAGGCAGCAGCCGTCCCCAATGTGTTTCCAGGTGGGCTCTAAAACCTGCTGCCACAGGAAGGCCCAGCTTCCACGCGGCTCAGCCACGTGCTCCCAGAAAAAAAACATTCCTCCCTGGGAGAGAAGAGAGAGCGTCACTTACCTGCTCCATTCCGCAACCTTCCTCTACTCTCGCCTCCATCCCGCTGACCAAGCCTGGTCAGAACCTCTTGGTGGAGTGGGAGGTGCTGGCCTGCGAGTTTAGGGAGACCGTCCGGCTCTGTGACCTTCTCTGCATCCCCCGGCTCTTACCCCCCAACTCAAAGTGAGTGTGAAGAGCCTCCTGTGACCTAGGGGCCATGACCGGTGAGAGATTTTTAAACAATGACCCGAAGGCCAGCGTAGCCGAGGGCAGACAGATGGGGAGGTGGGGAACCAGGAGCAGAGATCTCATTGGATACAGAGATGCTCGCGCTGAGCCCTCTCCCGAGACCAAGACGCCTGCATCCCGGACATCTCAGCCAGCATCCCACGGAAGGGTGCACTGGGCTCCTGAGTGAGCTGGGGTTCCTCCAGCTCTTCCCTCCTCACTGTACCCTCCCTAGGTGATCTCATGCACCCAAAACAAAAAAACCAACCAAAAGTTACAAGTAACTCTTAACGTTAATGAATTTAAACCTTCCAGAGAGCATGAATCTAAAAGGAAATGTCCAACAGGTGATACAAGCCAGATATTCTACGGCCTTTCCTGTTTCGGTCTCAAATTCCAACGCGCTTGGAATTTACCAGCTACAAGCTGATCTAAATCTCCAGCTACGTCTTTTTCTGACCTCCAGATCTGGACTTAAAGTGCCTCAGGGTTTTCTGCCCGGCTGTCTCCATGGGACCACAGACCTAACAAGTCCCAAACAGGCTTCTTCTGTCCTGCAAATGGTACTTCTCTCTACCCTCCCTCACTCCCTCCACCAGTCGCTCATGCCAGAAACCTGGAAATCATCCTAAACTCCTTTCTGTCCACACCCAGTTCCAAACTTTATGGATTCCACTACCCCAATACCTCTACTTAGAACACTCTTTTGTTTCCGCCACTCCCTCCACCCCCTGCTTAACCCCTCAGATCTCAGTTTAAACACCACATCCCTAGGTGTCCTTCACCCCTCTTTCCCCCTTTGTTAGGCGGATCACCTGTGTGATTCCACAGCACCCTGTCCTGCCCCATCCAGGCCCTGGTCATATCTCCTGTTCACCAGCAGGTGGCGGTGGGTGGGTGTCTAATGCACTAGTGTCTGAGATTCCCCATCCTGGGTGCCCTGGACACCGGGGTGGCTGATGCTACGTTTGTTGCCCCGTGCCCATACACTTCCCATTCTGCTCACCGGCCTCAGTACTCTCCGAACTTCCTGCAGGACCCTCTTTGGGCTCTGCACCGAGCACAGCACCAAGGTGCTGACCACCACGTCCATGGAGCCACTGGCCAGCTGTTTCATGTCCTCTCCGAAAGCCACCACAAACCGTTCATATTCAAGATGCCTATTCTTGGCCATACTCTTTGTCAGGAACTTCTCAAAGTGAGGGTTCGGGTCCAGGCAGGTGATCCTGCAGCCACATGGGTAGAACTGGAAGTTGGCGCCAGTGCCACAGCCCAGCTCCAGCAGGGCCACCTTCCCCGAGGCTCCTGCCAGCCCCTTTATCTGGCTGAAGAGCTCCTGTTTCTTGCTGTCCATCTTGCGGTTGCACTTGACTGTCAGCATGGCCATCAGGTAGGGGAAATAGGTCTTGCACAGGGGCTCCCAGAAACCCAGCAGAGCCATGAGGTGCAGGGGCAGGGTCAGGATTAGCACCAGCAGCTGCAGGAGTCGGACCAGGGTGTCCATGGTAGCCTGGCTCTGAGTGGAGCTTCCCTTGGGTGGCTGGCCTGTCTCTCTGCTCCGCCGCTGCAGACTCGAGTCTCCTTTCGCCCAGCGATAGGACTTTGTTCCCTGTCTCCTACTTGGCCGTTTCCTCTTTGCCGGGGAGGAGTTGATGTATGAAATCTCTCCAGAGGGCGCCGGTCCCCAAATCCCGTAGGCTCTTCAACCAATTTTATTACGTGGGGGCGAAGAAACAGGTGGTGCCGGTGTGTCCTGAGTTCTGGAGCGCTGTGCCCAGTTGAAGAGGCTGGTGTGTGCTGATCATCTCAGAGGGACGCGGGAAGGGGGAGGGGAGCTACGTCTCAGATCACAGCTTCACGGGGGCCAAATGCCCCGGCAGAGCAGACGCCTGCGGCACGTCCCGGCCTCATTCCGGGCTCAGGTTCTGCTCAGTTTATGCAAGTTGGAAATTCTGGTTGGGTGCCCCTGGAACACCCCCAGGGCTTTGTAAACTGTAACATGCCTCTGCCCCAGATAGAAGCCAAACACAGAGAAGGATGTGTCAACCCCAGGGGGGCGGTCACAAAACTTCTCTGCTGGGCAGCTGCACAGGGGCTGCCCTGCCTCCAGCAGCGCCGTGTGGGAGACACTTTCCTGAAATAGCTCATCCCTGCCTGACTCAGGAATTGTCCCAGACCTTATCCCTCAGCCCCGCGCTGGCCGGGGCACAGTGGGTTTGACCGGCAGGACAGAGGCAGTGGACTTGGACAGAGCACCCGCCCCAACCAGGGACTTTGTTTAAAGTCGTCCTCCCCCAGAGGCCACCAATGACCCTGGGAAATGCTCCTCGTGAGACTTGAGGCTATTGGACTTTCCCTCTTGTAGAGTGCCCATGCGTAGTGGCTGAAGGAAGTTTTGTTTAGAGAAAAGAAAATCAACATTCATTTTATTGTTGAGTGGTATTCCATTTTATGGAGTTACCATAAATTATTTATCCATCCAGCTGTTGACGGACATTTGGATTGTGTCCAGTTTTTGTCTATTACAAATAGAACTGCTATGAACGTTTATGTCCATGTCTTTGTGTGGATATATGCTTACATTTCCTGTGTGTAAATACCTGCATGTGGAATGGCTATTCATTTATTTAAAATGTGTAATTATTCTTTTGTTTTGGTGGTATCATTTAATTTTTTTTTCTTCTTCTTTTTTTTTGGTTGTAGTAAAATGCACATAACAAAATTTACCATCTTCACCATTTTAATTGTACAATTCAGTGGTATTAAATATATTAACACTGTTGTGGACCCATCACCGCCATCCACCCCCATAATTCTTTTTTTTTTTTTTTTTTGCGGTACGCGGGCCTCTCACTGCTGTGGCCTCTCCCATTGTGGAGCACAGGCTCCGGTCGCGCAGGCCCAGCGGCCATGGCTCACGGGCCCAGCCGCTCCGTGGCATGTGGGATCTTCCCGGACCGGGGCACGAACCCGTGTCCCCTGCATCGGCAGGCGGACTCTCAACCACTGCGCCACCAGGGAAGCCCGACATGACAATATTAAAGAAGTAACACTCTGTAAACAGTGATATGCTATATAAAAAGCACTGAACTGTGAGTCAGAAATTCTGCACTTAGTTCCCATTCTACCATTTGCAAGCTAAGTAGCCTGTCATTTATCTGAGCCTTAGTTTCTTCCTTTGTTCCAAGGGAAAAATATGTTGTCCCTACCTCTCAGATGAGGCTCAAATGAAATAATGCAAGTGAGAGTGCTTTGTAAACCACTTGCATCATTCAGAGCTAAGATATCACTGTATGGTTATTATTATTTTGCCTAGTAAACATCAAGATGTGGAAGATCAGAGTAAAGCTTCAATCAAAGCCAGATAGCTGCTTTTACTGAGCTCTCCTTTTTTCTTCTCTCAGGGAAGAGTGTTGTGGATGGGAACTTGAAGTTTGCACCTGACCTAGGAGGGGATGTGTGACCTAGCAGAGCTAATGCAGGCTTGGGAAGAAGTCATGTGTTCCCTAGCATAGGTTGTCATTTTGTAAGGAATAGAATCCAAATCTTAACGTGAGGGGCAATATATATATATATATATATATATATATATATATATATATATATATATATATATATATTTTTTTTTTTGTGGTACGCGGGCCTCTCACTGTTGCGGCCTCTCCCGTTGCGGAGCACAGGCTCCGGACGCGCAGGCTCAGTGGCCATGGCTCACAGGCCTACCCGGACCGGGGCACGAACCCGTGTCCCCTGCATCGGCAGGCGGACTCTCAACCACTGCGCCACCAGGGAAGCCCGCAATATATTCTTAATGTGAAACCAGATTTTACTGGCTAGAGAAAAATTAATCCTTGCTACAGTGAGGTGCGCTTGCTTTTTAGATAACTTGTGAGGAAACTGGCTACCGCACGCAAACCTACTCCATTCATGCAATCAGAGAGCTCCTCCCCACTTTGGATCTGGTAAAATCTGGACAGAGGAGAGCTTCTAGCAACACTTGGCTAAAATCTGAACATGGTTTGAGAAAGAGGAAGAAGAAACCTTTTTCTTCTTAAGTCCTGGGTCTTTAAGAACTCTTTTGCTGTGTGATACAGGGATGAGTTAAATAAAGCTGCCGTCTAGTCCTTTTATTCTGGACTGCTCTGTCCAGAGTTCCCTGGCCAGACAGGAAAGAAATGGTGTAAATATCCATTATAGCACTGGGAGCGATTTTTTTTTCACTTGGGGAAGCCTGGAGAGGCAGAAGGATGCTGCCAGGGGCTGAGATATGGCCGTGGATGGGGGGGATGAACTTCTCCTCACCTCTTTGGGTTTGCTGGGAGGAGGCATCACTTTGACCTACTACAGGTGCTCTCCTGGTAAGAGAGAACTGGAGGTTGACTTATCTGAATTCTCACTCCCTACCTCCCATGGGGAGCAGAGAAATTCCCATGAGGACAGAAAGGAAGGCTCTTGTTATCACGCAGGGAACCAGGAGAGCTTTTTGGCCTGGGCCTTGTATTCCTGAAAGCCCTCAAGTATAGATTTTGCTATTATTGCCAAGTAAGGTCACATTGTCTTTGCATTTATTGATTGTATTAGAAGTTTTGGTTGGTTAAAAATAAACATAAAAAATAGACCAATGTTTTATATATACACTTACACTACCAAATGTAAAGTAGATAGCTAGTGGGAAGCAGCCGCATAGCACAGGGAGATCAGCTCGGTGCTTTGTGTCCACCTAGAGGGGTGGGATAGGGAGGGTGGGAGGGAGGGAGACGCAAGAGGGAGGAGATATGGGGATATATGTATACGTATAGCTGATTCACTTTGCTATACAGCAGCAACTAACACAACATTGTAAAGCAATTATCCTCCAATAAAGATGTTAAAAAAATACCAATGTTTTAGTAACTCTGTTCTGGCACTCATTCATTTTCTAATATACCCACAGTCTGAAAAATGGAAGAACACTAGCCCTCTCTCACTCTTGGGGTGACCTCGCCTGCCACATGCAGATTGTAGATAGGATGTGAAATCAGTTATGACAGTTGTAGAAAGTTAACTCATGGTTTCCTATGTTCTGAAACAGTGCAGAAACTGCATTTCCCCTTTCAAGAAAGGCACTAAAAACAATGGAAAACCGTGAGTGCCAGTCTTATGGGCCAACTTATTAATATCACAGAAAGCTGTGACCTCACTCCACACCCAAGCAACTCCAGTCCTGCCGGGCTCCTGAAGCACTCCCCAAAGAGCAGAACCCCAGAGAATTGTCACTGTTTGACCTTTCTGGAAGATCCCTGGAAAAGCCCCACTCACAGGCCTTGTCTTTATCTGGTCAGTGAGGAAAGCCCTATCATCAGGGCATTGGTCAAATAATCAGTGACAATATTTTAAGATTGAAGCTGCCCAGTGTGGATGGACCTAGAGACTATCATACTAAGTGAAGTCAGACAGAGAAAGGCAAATATCATATGATATCACTTATGTGTGGTATCTAAAAAATGAGTATAAATAAATACATCTTCCTTTTAAAACAACACCACCACCACAACATAGAGCTCATTCCAACAATTCCATTCCTAGGTATATACCAAAGAGAACTGAAAACATATCCACTCAAAAATTTGTACATGGGCTTCCCTGCTGGCACAGTGGTTAAGAATCCACCTGCCAATGCAGGGGACACGGGTTCGAGCCCTGGTCCGAGAAGATCCCACATGCTTTGGAGTAACTAAGCCCGCGAGCCACAACTACTGGGCCCAAGCGCCACAACTACTGAAGCCCACGCGCCTAGAGCGCCATGCTCTGCAACAAGAGAAGCCACCACAATGAGAAGCCCATGCATGGAAGAGTAGGCCCTGCTTGCTGCAGCTAGAGAAAGCCTGCTCAGAGCAACGAAGACCCAACGCAGCCAAAAATAAATCAATAAAATAAATAAATTAAAAAAAAATTTGTACGTGTGGGAACTACACTCAATATTTTGTAATAACCTATAAGGGAAAAGAATCTGAAAAAAAAGATATATATGTATGTATAACTGAATCACTTTGCTGTACACCTGAAACTAACACAACGTAAATCAACTATAATTCAAAAAAAAAATTGTGAGGGTTTGTTGCAGAGTTATTCATAGTAGCCCCAAAGTGTAAACAACCAAAGTGCCCTTAAACTGATGTGTGGATAAATAAAATATGACATATCCATACAATGGAATATTATTTGGCAATAAAAAGGATATAAACTGATACATGCTACAACATGGATGAAACTTGGAAACGTTACGCTAAGTGAAAGAGGCCTGATACAAAACTCCACATGTTGCATGATTCTATTTATATGAAATATGCAGAAGAAGCAAATCCATTCGAGAGACACTGGGGGAGGGATGAATGGGAAGTGACCGCTAAGGGGTACAGAGTAACTTTTTGAAGTGATGAAAATGTTCTAAAATTAGGTAGTGGTGGTGGTTACATAACCCTGTGAATATACTAAAACCCACTGAATTGTGCACTTTATATTTTTTAAACTATATATTTTAAAATTATTTGGCTGTGCCATGCGGTACGCAGGATCTTAGTTCCCTGACTAGGGATTGAACCCGGGCCCCAGCAGTGAAAGCGCTGAGTCCTAATCACTGGACCACCAGGGAATTCCCAAGAATTGCGTACTTTAAATGAGTGGATTTTGTATTACGTAAATAAGCACTCAATAAAGCTGTAAAAAATAATAAAAATAAAACCAGGTTCCTTTTGTCTCTCCACATTAAAAAGAAAATAGAAGCAATGATTTCTACCCTTGGGTCAGTAGTTCTCAACTGGGGGCGGTCAGACTAGGTCTGGAGACACTTTGTCACAACTGGGGAAAAGGGTGTTACTGGCATCTAGTGGACAGAGGCCAAGGGTGCTGCTAGCCATCCTACAAGGCAAGAACAGCCCCTCACAAGCAAGAACGACCTGGCCGCAAATGTCAATCATACCAAGATTGAGAAATCCTGCCCTAGATCAAAGTCCATGAGGACAGAGCTGGGTACATGGTGCACCCGGTCCCTCCCACAGCTGCCAAAGTCCTTTGGTGCAACGGCATCGCCTGTGTTGAGAGCAGTTGTTAGAATCCATCCCAAGAAACTCCCTTTTAAAGCAATGGTAAGGACGTGAACCACAATCATCTCTCTAGGGGTGTCCTTGGGAGAGCCTTCTGTCTGGTCTTAGCTCCAAGAACAGTTATACTGCCCTGAGTAGTCTATCTCGGTTTTATCTCATGGACACTGTGAACTCTGGAACTGACTGCACTTTCCTTTCTGGGTTGGCTGCTAAACAGTTTTGAGCCAAACTTGTGGCCCAACCTTAGGAAGGGCATAGGTCTTATATTTTGCATTTTAAAGTTTCATTCTTGGCTCTATTTTATATCCCTAACTTTTTCTTTTTTAAAAATTTATTTTCTTTCTCTTTATTTCCTTTGCTCCTACTTTTCCCCTTTTTTTGGTTTGTTTGTTATGTCTTTGTAAGCTATTTATGCTGGGCAACAAGAAACGAAACACCGAATCGACAAATATAAACAGCGAGTCTCCCCTTAGCTCTGGGATGGAAGTTCATAGGGCAGAGTGGTGGGTAGGTTACAGACGCATCGTGAGGACTGTGGGCAGGGGCCAATGACCTCCCCAAAGGATGCCCTCGTTCTTGATCCAGAAGCCTGGCTGGATGCTGAGGGGGCAGGATGTGAGAAAGTAGGGGGATTCTTAGAGGAGGTCAGCTGTTCCTGGGTTGCCGTGTAAGACACTGTGGCCTCTTGATGTTGGAAGCAGCTGGGCTTTCAGAGGACAAGTCACAGATGTGGGGACAGAGCTGGTAATGGAGGGATTCCCAGCTGGGCAGGACTGGGTAGTGTATTAGAGTGTCTTGGACTGGGAGCCAGAGATTTGGCTTCTAGGTTTCAAGTCCCAGCTTCACCCTCGTTGGCCAAGTGACTTTGCAGTCACGTCGTAGCTCCTTAGTTTTCTGTTTTTACTAAAACATGGTAGTAATACCTGCTAGGCCTGTCTCTACGGTTGATTCGAGGACCAAATGAGATCATGACATTGCTGAATTGCTCTATTCATTGCTAGGCTGCAAACTTTTTCTTTTTATTTATTTATAAAAATTGAAGTATAGTTGATTTACAGTATCATGTTAGTTTCAGGTGTACAGCACAGTGATTCAGTTACACACACACACATATATAACTGAGTGTATATATATATATATATATATTCTTTTTTTAATATATATATATTCTTTTTCAGATTCTCTTCTCTTACAGGTTATTACAAAATATTGGGTATAGTTCCCTGTGTTCTTCTTTCTTTCTTTCTTCTTTTTTTTTTTTTAACGTTGAGGGACAAAATTAATTGTTCAGTTATTGTGGCTGTGATTACCATTGTGCTTGTGGAGATGTTCTCATTTGAGGTCATTACTGCTGCCAAGGCTCTGGGGTCTGCGGGGCTGGTGGGCAGACCTGAGGGAGACCTGGCTGACCCCGAGGAATTAGTTAAAACTTACACAGCAACCCAGAGGAGAAAGTATTTGTTAATCATTAAGTTACATGTGGATGTACGTAAAACGCTCCTTAGACTTTCAGAGCTAAAAGGATCTCAGGGGGTTGGAGAGCCAGTCTCCTGCCCCAAGCTCACTCTCTCAGGAGCTCTTAGCACCTGTGAGATCTTCACTTACCCATTTTCCCCACGAAGTGAAAGCTCAGCCCCGGAGAGTCAGGAAGCTCTGGGGTTCAGGATACATGGATTTCCTAGACTTACGTGTGTCTTTGTGATCTCTAGGCTGGAGGCCACTATAGTTCTAGTTCCCTGGGTCTAACCTGATGTTTTCAGCTGCAACTTGAGACCCGTTTCATCTTCTAATCTTTGTGGGCTTGGCTCACAGCCACGGATCCCGTTTCTCTTTTTATTATTCTTCAGTTCTTTTTCCCTCTCCTTGGCTCCCCTCATGTCCACCCATCAACCCACACCCCAGATACTGCAGCCAACCAATTTCTATTTTCATCTGAATAAAAATGTTGTTATGAGAAAGGTCACAGGACATGATGAAGAAAACCCGCTCCTTGCCCTAGAGGCTGGGAGCGGAGGGCCTCCTGAAGCTCCTCTCTACTCAAAGTTGTAACTTTCAAGGTACTTTTCCTTCAACCTTGGTATCCTTTGGGTAGCTTCTTTTTTGGTTTTGAAATTTTATTGTCTTCCCAGACCAGGGTGGAAATGGACATGGCGAACTCACCTTCTCCCTCTCCCGATTCATGTGACACAAGGCTGAGTTTTATTATATACCAGACACTGTGCTAAGTGCTTTTCATACATTATGTTATTTAATTCCTACAACAACCCTGTGACGTAGGAATTATCTTTGTTTTACAGATGAGAAAACCGAGTCTCTGAGAGGTCCGAGTCACACAGCTTGGTGGTGAAACCAGGAGTCTAACCTGGAGAGTGATCAGTGATAGGCAGCTGAGGTAGAAAGGGCATTGGACTTGGGGTCAGAGGCTTGGGTTTGGGTCCTGGCTCGATTACTGACTAATGGGACTTGGGCAAGTCACACCTATCACATGTCCTGGCCTCAGCCTTCTCATCTGCAAAGAGATAATAATAACACCTGGTTCACTAGACAGATGATGGGATTTAACTGAAGTGATTATTCAACTAGGGCTAGACTCAGCAGATGCTCGGGCAATGTCCACTGTAGCAGAGCTGCACACGTGTGGCAGGCAGCCCCCGCAGCTGGCCCCCAGCCACTCTACCTCCTGGAGCTCAGGCTCTCATGTAATCCCCTGCCCTTGAGTAAACGGACACACCAGGTCCTTGACACGTTGGGGCTCACAACGTGGCAGATGCCTTTCCTCTGAGCGAGAGAGGGAGCGTGAGAGAGAGTGATCAAGATCACAGGCACGGTCTTTTGTAACCTGGACATTTTGGGGCTTACTTCTAACTGATTGTGCACAGCAAAAGTAATAGACTGTTGGGCTTCCCTGGTGGTACAGTGGTTAAGACTCCACGCTTCCACTGCAGGAGGCTTGGGTTCGATCTCTGGGTGGGGAAGTTCCACCTGTCGCAAGGTGCGGCCAAAAAAAAAAAAAAAAAAGTAATGGGCTGCCACTTTTGAGATTGGGTTACAAAAAGCCTCTGACTTCCATCTTGCTGACTCACGCTCTCTCACTCTCTCCCTCGCTCACTCCCTCGGAGGGAAGGTAGCTGTGCCATGGTATAAGCTGGAACCGATGGCAAGGAATGGGTGTCCCCAGCCAGTGAGCGCCTGAGACCTGACAGCAGCCCCAGGAGTGAGCCTTGGAAGCAGCCCCTCTCCCAGGGGAGCCTTGGGATAAGGGCATCCTGGTTGCCATCTTGACCGCAGTCTTATGAGAGCCACAGGCACCCAGCTAAGTCACACTCGGATTTTTTTTTTTTAATGTTTTTACTTTACAGTTGTCAACCTTCAGATATCTTTTTAAAATTTTATTTATTTGGCTGCCGTTGGGTCTTCGTTGCTGCGCGCAGGCTTTCTCTGGTTGCAGCAAGCAGGGGCTACTCTTTGTTGCGGTGCTCAGGCTTCTCATTGTGGTGGCTTTTCTTGTTGTGGAGCACGGGCTCTAGACACGTGGGCTTCAGTAGTTGCAGCACGCAGGCTCAGTAGTTGTAGCTCACGAGCTCTAGAGCACAGGCTCAGTAGTTGTGGCACGTGGGCTTAGTTGCTCCATGGCATGTGGGATCTTCCCAGACCAGGGCTCGAACCCGTGTCCCCTGCATTGGCAGGCGGATTCTCAGCCACTGTGCCACCAGGGAAGCCCCCCACATTCGGAATTTTGACTCAGAAACATTGAGTTTATAAATGCTTGTTGTTTCAAGTTACTAAGTTTTGAAATGATACAGCATGGAAGGCTGTGGAGGGGATGTGGTTTTTCTGGGAGAAGCAGAGGAGACTTCTTAGAGGGTGTGTGTCTGTGCTTGGCCTGGAAAGGTGGGCAGGACGCAAACTTGAAGAGGAGAAAGGTTCTCAGGCAGGGGAATGGCAAGCAGGTGTATTCCAGGAATGTGAGATCTGGTCTGGCGGAAATCACCTCACCTACCTATGGATCTGATGGAAACATCCTACCTGAGGCGAGAGTGGGCTCTTCCCTATCAGGCGTGCTCGGCTCTGCCCTTAATTCACTGAATGATCCAGGATGAACCAGATGAGCTTTTCCAGATCTCAGCTTCCTCCTCTGTAGACTGGAGTCTGGACAAGTAGATCTTTCAAGTCCCCTTCCTTTTACCATCTCCTCACCCACAGCTCAGAGAGAGGGGATGACCTGGAATGTGGCTACTCAGAGATTCACCACACGGGGGAGATGTGATATCATTTTGAATACCTCCAGAGTTACACTGCTCTTCCGGAAAGAAGTCTGCCTTTTTGGGTCCATTGCCCGGACTCTCTACCACCTCCTTCCTGTTTTTTATTTATAACTATTTTATTATTTTATTTTATTCAAATACTATCTTTTATTTCACTTAAAAATTTTAAAGTGGTAGAGCAAAAATACCTAAGGCAGCCAGGACTTTGGTGTTAAATGAGGTTTAAAAGAAGTTTTTTTTTTTTTTTTTTCCGGTACGCGGGCCTCTCACTGTTGTGGCCTCTCCCGTTGCAGAGCACAGGCTCCGGATGCGCAGGCTCAGCGGCCATGGCTCATGGGCCCAGCCGCTCCGCAGCATGTGGGATCTTCCCGGACCGGGGCACGAACCCGTGTCCCCTGCATCGGCAGGCGGACTCTCAACCACTGAGCCACCAATCTACCTAAAATCTAGTTTCTGAGAACGAAGCAATGCATTCTGTGGTTAAGATTGATTGCAGAAATTTTACTTCAAGCAAGAGAACTTAAAATTTTACAGAACTTTACAGGAACTTGTAGAAATGCTCAAATCGTAAACCTGGAAACAACCTAAGTGCTCTTCTCACAGCCTTTCTATGACGCATATGTCTCAAAAATGTGCACTGACAATCAGAAACATTCGCTATTCACCAAATTGCAAAATTAAACTACTGATAAAAACATTTCCAAAGGCACAAGTAGGCATAATTGGTTGAAAGTAAATCAGATATTTAAAAATACCAAAATATGTTAAAACAAATTCCATCTTTTTCTTTTCATGTTTCATATATGATTTTTTCTTATTGTGTGATCAACAGATCAAAAACACATGTTTGGGGGTGCTTCTGGTCTACCGGGTCACCCTGCTGGGCAACTCACTGATCCCTCCTCACCCTGGCAGACGCTGCCCTGCACTCGCCCATATGCACTTCTTCCTGCGCCACTTCTCTGTGGCGGGGCTCCTCTACACCAAGACCATCGTGCCCAGGATGCTGGCCGACCTCCTCTCCTCCGTCCCCGCCATCCCGCCCACCGGCTGCTTCACCCAGCTGTACTTCTCGCTCCCTGTCATCGCTGAACGCGGCCTGCTCACGGCCATGGCCAGTGACCGCTATGCTGCCGTCTGCCGGCAGCTGCATCACTCCACCCTGATGGGGCCAGGGAGTGTGTGTGCGCATGGTGGGCACCTCCTACCACATGGGCATCATCACCGGCACCTTCATCTTCACTTTGCCTTTCCCTGGTACCAACACCATCCATCACTTCCTGTGTGACATCCTGCCTGTGCTGAGGCTGGCCAGCTTGAGCACCTTGTGGGGTGAAGTGGGCAATCTTGCCCTCACGATAGCCTTTATCCTGACCCCCTTCTCATTGACTGTAGCCTCCTATGCCTGTATTCTTAGCATCATCCTTGGGGTCGCGACATCCCAGGGACGTTGAAGAATCTTCTCTACCTGTTCCTCCCACCTACTTGCAATCATGCTCTTTTTTGGGATGGGGACTGTTGCCTACATGAGGCCATGGGCAGGCTCCTCCCAGGACGGGGACCAGATCCTTGCCGTCTTCTACACAGCTGTCACTCCCATGTTCAACCCTTTGGTCTACACTCTGAGAAACAAGGAGGTCACGGGGTAATGAGGCAGCTCGTGAAGAGATATGTCTGGAGCCCTTGACCCCCTCAAGTTCTTGGAGATAAGGGCCTGATCCTTGGAGATTTTCAAGGAGGAGGGCTCAGCTGGAGTCCCTGCTCTGGGTGGTGTGGGTGCCAGCTCGAGGGCCCAGGGCTCTGACCTGCTGCTCAGAGCTTGGCTTCTGGGGCCTGTTCTTACGGCCTTGACCTGACTTGTTTGTAGGTACAAAGCTGGAGAGATATGCACTCGGGGGAGGTTGAGGAGGTGCCCGTTTTGTGCGACGATTGAGCAATTCTGGTCTTTCATGAGGTTCAGGGCGCCTTCCTGGGCTACGATTCCTGTAGACAGTGTTTCTCCCCCTTCTCCCAGACTCCTCACTGGAAGCCTTTCTCTTTCCCATCAGTCACCTCCGCTACCACATGAGCTCCTTTACTTCAGGTGCGAGGTCTGACCTGGGGTAGGAACAGGGCAGGGAATAGTTGACCTGGCTTTGGTGCTTCAGGTGCCGAGTCTTGCTTGGTGTTGCTTTAGGTCTGGAAGCATCTGTCTCGTTACTTTGTTGTGACTTACAGGTTCTCTCCCGGGATCCCGGAGATGTTGATATTCTCTACTTAGCTTCTTTCTCACCCATGGACTGACTTCCTCTTCACCTCCTCTGATCCTAGGGTAGAAATGCACATACATCTCTAGACTCTGACTCTGATCAGAAGGTCTGGTCTGGCTCCTGGACTCCCACGATGATGCTTTTGTTTCTTGTAAACTGTCCACTATTTGTGCTTGAAGCCACCTTAATTTGCCTGCCGGGAGGATCTAACACCATTTTACTTTTCTTGGGCAGCCCATTCTTGCTTGTTTATAAACTCTCCTTTAGCACTAAGCTGCAAGAGGGACAGTGTAATATAAGCAGGAAAATCACTCTCAAGGCACAGTACATGAGGGCCTTTAAAATAGCATTGATTTTCATTTATTAAAGTAACACTGTTAATTGCAGGGAATTTTGCGTCCAGAAGAAAAGACAGTAACTATTAATACTTTGGTGTTAATAATGCCCTTGGGAACTTATTGTGGTCTGGTTTCCCTCTGTATATGTATATATGCGTATTTTTAAAAATTAAAAAAATGGGATTATATTGTGTGAATTGCTCACGACTTTTGTTTTCCACTTTATCAAAATATATTGTAATGTTTTACCATATAAATAGGCTTCTAAAGCATTATTTTAATATCTATATAGTTGGATACTAAAATTTAAAGCAATCTTCTATTATTGGAATTAAATATTTTTGTTATTGCTTTTGCTGAGATAGATATCACTGCAGTTATATCTTTGTATACTTATGCTTTTCAGAGCACAAACTTCTAGAAATGGAATTGCTGAGTCAAAACATACGCACAATTTCAGAGCTTTTGAAACATACTGCCAAATTGCCGTCCAAAAGAATTTTTGTTGTTTTACCGTCCAACTGAGGGCAGTCCAATCTTCAGGGCAAGGAAATGGACTAAGGGTCAGGAAGGGTTAGATAGCCCAGGGAAGAACAGGGTGGGGAAGGAATGGATGTCTAGGATCTTGTAATGCAGAAAAGACCTGATGAGAAGGACATGAACTCACCTCCCCTCAGTCTACCAAGGACTGGCTGAGACACACTTGGACTGAGAGTGCAACACGAGGCATCAAAGCTAGACTCAAGGAATGACTTCCTGATAGAGTTGGTATCTGAACAAGACAAGGGGAGAGACTTTTTCCTCATGTTCTGAGCTAAGGGTGGAGGCAAGAGGAGGAGGATGTGTTGAAATTGGACGGGCTCAGCCCTAAGTGGCTTCGTGCTTCTTTCACCTGAGGTGGTGACCATCAGCTCTGGAGGCTGAGGTCCCCTATTTTCAGGAACCCCATACAGAGTTGCCAAAACAATACTGGATGTTCTGTTAAATTTGAATTTCGGATGAACAACAAGTAATTTTGTTTGTTTGTTTGTGTGTTTTTTTGTTTGGTATTTTTTCTCGGTACGTGGGCCTCTCACCGCTGCCGCCCCTCCCGTTGCGGAGCACAGGCTCCGGACGTGCAGGCTCAGTGGCCATGGCTCACGGGCCCAGCCGCTCCGTGGCGTGTGGGATCTTCCCGGACCAGGGCACGAAACCGCGTCCCCTGCATTGGCAGGCGGACTCTCAACTACTGCGCCACCAGGGAAGCCCAACAACAAGTAATTTTTTGGTATAAGTGTGTTCTGTGAAATATTTGGCCAGAAGGATTTTTAGCACCATTTTATCTTTCTCAAGAAAGCAATATTTGGGACATGCGTACGTTAAAAAATTATTCTTTGTTCATCAGAAAATCAAATTTGATTAGATGTCTTATATTTTTATTTGCTACATCTGGCAACTCTATCCCCAGGTGCTATTCAAGCAGGGCTGGAACTGCAGGTGGAGGTCAGGATCTAAGTAGAAAGCTCTGATCATCTCCATTTAGGAAGAAGGAAGCCACTTGGGAAAAAGTAATTTCCTCTGATGTGAGTCCTTTGAGCAGAAACTCACTCTTAGTACTCGCGTGAATGCTGGTCTTCCTGTAAGTGCAAAAGAGGATATGGAAGGCTGGGGATGGAGGAGTCCATGTCTGTCCTTGGGAATAAGGGACATTAAAGAGTGGAATAGGGTTCCTTAATATATTAGCAAGTCTAGGAGTGGAGAATATGGAGCTGGCTAAGGAAGGTTTACCAGAAGGCTGGTTACAGATAGCACTATGGCACAGTGGTTTAGAGCTTGGCTTTGGTGCTAGAAAGCTCCAAGATCCAATCCTGACTGCCATTTACTATCTGTGAGATCTTGGGAGGTTTCTTAACATTTTTATACCTTAATTTTTCCTAATGTGTAAAACAATGATTTCCATCATTTCTATGCTTCACAGGATAGTCGTGAGGATAAAATGTAGCCTTCCCAGTCATTCTTTGCTATATGGTCACTTAGCATCATCTGAAATCAACTTATTAGTTTATGGTTTCTCTCCTTTCACTAAAATACTTGTCCTATAAAGGCAAGGATGCTGCCTGTCTTGTTCACTAGTGTATTCTAGTGCCTAGAATAGTGCCTGGCACATGGTAGATGTTCAAGAAATGTTTGTTGAATAGATAAATAAATATTAAAAAATTGCTCAGCACAGTGCATGGCAAATAGTAAAGTGTTAAATAGTTTATTTTGATTACTAGTATGATTGGTACTGCTACCATTTGCATTTCTGTGAACTTCAGTGAAAACTTTCATTGAGGTTTTTAGACATCTTAAAAATTTGGGGGCTTCCCTGGTGGCGCAGTGGTTGAGAGTCCGCCTGCCGATGCAGGGGACGTGGGTTCGTGCCCCAGTCTGGGAAGATCCCACATGCCGCAGAGTGGCTGGGCCCGTGAGCCATGGCCACTGAGCCTGTGCGTCCGGAGCCTGTGTTCCGCAACGGGAGACGCCACAGCAGTGAGAGGCCCGCATACCGCAAAAAAAATATAAATAAATAAATAAATAAAATAAAAATTAAACATTTCTATATATGGGCATGTAAAGTATATAAGTTAAATATCTATAAAATTATAATGACCTCTATTTCTCATCTGTTAAGTGATACAATAATATTTTCTGGAAAAAGATCTGTTACATTCCAAATCATTTGTTTACATATAAGAACAGCTGACAGATATGTGTAATTTTACAAGGCTCGGAGAACAATACTTTTCCTAAAAGTAAAAGATGAGTTTTAATAATTTGTTGAATCTTAAAAGTCGAAAGGTAAATATGTGATACATTTGCTAACTATAGACACAAGTGATGTAATATAGGCTTATACTTCTCAAAGATGGAAACAGCAGAAGTATTATTTTCTCTAAAACAACGTACAAAAAAGGAACATACATAGAATAAGAAAATATAAAAAATGACAAAAGTGAAGTAAAATAGATTTAACAATGAATGTAAATGAGATATACTACCTTTATTTTAAGAGAATTACATTTGTGACAAAGAAAAGGAAATCTGATTTATAAAAATCTCAGCTATAAGAGATTTCATAGAAAAACTGAAATTCAAAGCATAATATATAATATATTGTAGATGATATACTACATTGTGGGTAAATATAATAGACTTCTCTTGAGTTTTCTAAATTATGTTTGGTGGTTGAAGAAAAATTCTAATACAGTCTTCTGTAGTTCTAACTGTATAATATATAGATCAAATATTTAAGAAAATTCAATTTTAAATAAGAGAGGGTAAACAAACATAAACAGAGAGTAAATTCCTATATATAAACATAAGTGATGCATATAATTTAAGCTTATATTTCTCAAAGGTGAAAGTGAATGGGTAATTATTTATTTAAAAGCAAAATACAAAAAAAAAGGAACATAGAACAAAGATATTAAAATGGCAAAAGTAAAGAACAATAACAGATCTTTACAGTCAATGTAAATGAGATAAATCCCTCCCGTTTCAAAATATGGTGTCTACTATATATGTGGGAGTGGGGGGAAAAGCTGAAGCTTTGAAAAGTCACAGCTATCAAATGCTACATAAAAAAGTTAAAAATCAAAGTTTTAATAAGATACACCATATAAAAAATTTTAAGTCAGCACCATAGTGATGTGAGACGTTCTCTTTGTTTCTCCCCTTCAATCTACAACCAGTAAAACATCCATAATTCAACAAAGGTACCTCTGCCCAACACACCAGGACACCAGAGAAAGCCACACATCTGCACATCTAAAGCGGGGGTGGGTGGGTAGGCGGGAAACAGAGGAGGCAGAGCCAGGGGATAAGCAGATTTGGCACATGTGGTCCCAGACCCCCAGCTGAGCCTGTAGTCCCAGGGAAGCCGGTGGCTGCAGGGAAGGTGGCACACATGACTCAGGCCTGCATGATGCAATAGCGACCACAGCCACAAGAAATCATGCAACAGCAGAGCCCACCACCCCATTTCTATAGCTGGAGAGGCACTCGTGACTCTGGCCCCTTGCCCACAGCAGCAGCACCTGTGAACTCAGCAACTCCAGATGCAGCAGAGGAACCCGTGACCACAGCTTCCCCGAAACTTTTGCCTTCCCCCTGGGGTGGTGGAGCCTGCATCCCAGGAGACCCCGAAGGTAGCAGAGATGCCAGCCATCCCAGAACCCCAGGTGGTGACATTCGCCACAGCAGCAGCAAGGCACCAGTGACCCTGGATGCACAAGCAGCAACAATGAGGGCACTGGGCAACTACCTCTGGCGGAGGTAGTGGAGGGTGGAAAGTGTCAAATCTCTAATATAACCAGAGGCAGCTCAGGTAAGAGGGACCGAAAACTGGTGTTATAGTACCACCTACTGAAAACAAGAGAAAAACCGCTAATTACTAACCTGTTGAATCATTATAATCTTTTTTTTTTTAAAGCAGCTTTTCCTAAAGAAGAAAGGTGTTCACTACTTCAAATGTACCAGCAGAGAAACAACTCATCAAACACCATGAAAAACCACAGTAACACAGTAGCACGAAATTAAAATGACAATTCTCCAGAAATGAAACTCAAAGCCACTTCATTTGTTACATAAACACATTTCTGGTTTCAACAGAAACATTTTTCTTTTAAAAGACAGAAATGTAACTAAAACCATCTAAAAGTAAAGAGTTTGGAAAATATGAGACAGTCTCATGACTGGATATGATTCCTTGTACTCCTTACAGTAGAGTAAACCCTCTACCAACTATGAAATCAAGTAATTCATGAATAAACAAAAGTATGAAAAGAAGCAAATATTTGTTTAACAGGAAGTAATTTTGCAACGTGGATTGCATTTCTTCACTGTTTAGATCATGAGTTAAATTTGTTAAAATGAACAAGTACTAGGGAAAATTATGTAGCTTCTCTCTCTCTCTCTCTCTCTTTAGTTCTCTGTACTTTTTTAGTGACTAGACCAACAAGCAAGCATACCCGTGATGGGTCCTGAGAGAAATTCTCTCCTGGGGAGGAAAACCGAAGTAGTGGCCATTCCCTCTGCAAGGGACCTAAATGTCTCTCTGACCAGTAATGTGTTTTCTATCATAATGCAAAAAGAAAAATAAGAGATAAAATTATTAATTAGTAAACTCACCCGGTCTTTGGAAAACTAGAAGGGCTCCTGGTCCGGCACCTGGCTCAGCTCTTGCGACACCGCCTGGAGCGAGGAGGAGCTGGCGCCCAGCGCCCGAGGAGGTGGGCCTCGTGCTGGAGCGCGGCGGCCTGACGCTCGACGTGAACCGGCGGCTGCGCGAGCCTGCTGCTTCCTGGATGACGACCTGCAGAAGGAGCGCAGGCCTGCGCCCTGTGGCAGTCCTTGGGGCGCCGCGCAGACGGCGCCGTGTGGCACGAGGTGGCCCGCGACCGCGGAAGCTGCGCGAACGCGAGGCGCACCCGGACGCCCTGCTGCGCGGGAACCTGGAGCTCACCGAGCAGCTGCTGCTGCTGGACCGGGAGCGCGGGGCGCGGGCGGCGGCTCCTGCAGCTCCATCGATAGCCAGGCCGGCTTGAGCGGGCCAATGGCGGGCGACGCGGCGGGAGACACGGGCGACTGCAACAGCCCAGACGCCCACCAGCACTTCCCGGCCCCGCTGCTGCCCCCCGGACCGCACAGGGCCCGCAAACAAGGCCGTCGCCACTTGCATGTCCCTGGACGACCTGTTGGCGCCATCTCACCACCGAAGCATCCCCAACGGCCTGCACGGTAAGGAAGGCACTGGCCGGGCAGCGCGGGTCTCGGGCGCACAACCCCTTCCCCCACAGGTGGCCGCCACTCTAGAGCCCTCCTCCAGCTGGCGTCCGGCTCTGGGCAGGGAGATCCCAAGCCCACCTGCAGTGGGGCTTTGGGTGGTGATTTTCTGGTTAAAAGATGGAGGCGTGGAATCAGCAGTGGGCCCGGGACCCGCCAGACCCCAGAAAAGTTTCTCTCCGGCGGAGTTATGAGTATTAGAGGCTGGAACTGTGGGGCTGGCTGGAGGCGCCGCATCCCAGCCTGGAAACCCTTGTCCGGGAGCGGGAAGTTTTTCATGGAAAAACAAACAAACAAAACAAAACCC
The DNA here is from genome assembly GCF_949987515.2 of Delphinus delphis. NCBI lineage: Eukaryota > Metazoa > Chordata > Mammalia > Artiodactyla > Delphinidae > Delphinus > Delphinus delphis. Next base: position 43,609,094 of record NC_082693.1, on the reverse strand, counting down.
CGAAAGGCCTTTTGCGCAAAAGTGAAATTTCCCCTCTTATTTAGGACAACAGGCAGCTCCAAACGTGAGCAGCGTTCACGTGTGTGCTGGGGCTGGAATGCCTCCCGGGCTTCTCCGTGCTGCCTGCCCGCTGGGAACGGGCACAGGCAGCTGGGCCAGAGGACCAGGGCTAAGAGCCTTCCTGGTTGGCTCTTAATCCTGCGCTTCTCAGGGTCCGGGGACCTTTCTCAGCCGAGACTGTAAGACTTCGCAGAGGAGTATGTGCTTGGAATGGATCCTGGCTTTTCATCTCCGCGTGCCTCAGTTTCCTTCTCTGTAGAATGGAGACGATGATCCCTACCACCTGGATTTGAGGTGGATAAAAGCCTCTGAAGGGATTTGTAAACTGTTGGTTACGTTACGGGAAGCGCCACGGTTGTGGGCGGCCAGGCTGTGTGTGGGAGGACCTTTGGCCTCAGGAAAGCATGGCGACCGTCTCCCACACCCGTGTGACTGTCCGACCCAGGGCAGAGGGCTCTGTAGGGGCGGAGCAGCCGGGCCCCAGTTGCCAGCCCTCTGATCAGTAACTCCTCCCTGTTGCCTCGCCCCTCTCCTGCCTCCGTGTCCTTCCACATTTTTGGTGGATTGGCTCCTGCTTCTGGTGGTAATTGCTGCTGCCTGGATATGTGCCTGAAGGTGGAGATGAAACAGCCCTTTCTGGTTCTCTTTGAAGGCTTTCCTAGTTCAGAGAAAATGTATCTCGTCATCTTAAATGACTGTTCTTCCCCAGAGAGACAGCCTGGGGATGGGGTGGGGACCGGACCCTCTCTGTTTGGTTCGATGGCCAAGTGGCCTGTGCAGGTGCCTTGCCGTGGGGGCGGGGGTCTGTGCCCGGGAAGGTCGGGTGCTAGCCCGGCAGTTCTTCCTTTACCTTCTCAGTCTGTGAGTTCAGGGCAGGACTAGGGTCCGCGGGATATTTTGCTACTGATTAGCAATCTGAGGCTCCAACTTGGGTTTCTCTTTATAACTCTGTGTACACCCCAAGCTCCCAGCGTGGGCTCCTTAAGGCCAGTGGGAGTAGCTCAAAGTGAAGTGGTTTAATTTGTTAGGGTTGCATGGTCTGGGGAGTGAGGAGTCCCTGCCCCAGCCTCTCTGGCCTCACCTTCTGGGGGGCCTTGTGAGGTTCAGATTTCTGGGCCTCGGTTTCCCCAGGTACAGTATGAAGCAGGGGATTGCAGTAGTCCTGTGGCTAGGAAAGGAACTCTTTCTGGTTTTCAGCTGTGTCATCGATAACACTGGCGAGAGTGATTCTCTGCAGGCCACCGAAGTGCCGGAGTGTCAGAGCATATTTGCAGGGAAGTTCTGTCATGTTTTGGACAAGGAGACACAGACCCTGTCTGGCTCAGGGTTTTGCTGCCACGGTCATTGGTGCAGGAGTCGAGGACTGGGCTGCACTTGAGGTTTCCCACCCCACTAGGCAGTGGGCGGGGTGGAGCTCTGGGTTTTCCTGCAGAATACGTGCTCCCCCAAGTCCCACGCGCGCTCGGAACAAGGCTGCCGCAGATTTTGTGTGTTGAAATAAAAATTCAGCATTATTACCACAAATTTCAGTTACAGGTGGGACTGCTGTCATTTAGTTTTGTTTCTTAAAGTCCTGTGTGACCTTGAGATGTTTTCCCAACAATATGAGTAGGAAGCCTGGAAACAAGGAGAGGCCCTTCTCTTAGAAACCACTTTTCTGTACTTGGACCTGTAGTTTTAAGGTGAGTGGAGAGCAAGCTGGAGATGAGAAAGCGGACAAGCCTCTGTCTGGGTGCCGGCAAAGCTGGCGTCAAATACCAGGCTGGTGCCTTACGTGCTTTCTCTCAGCTCATCCTCACGGGAACTCTGGAAGGCAGTAGTATTTCTGTTTCACAGCCAAACACGTGGAGACTCAGAGAGGTCCTGAGCATTTCCTGGAAAAAAACTGAGATTGAAATGTCTCAGTTCCAGCTGCCTGGGGGCGGCTCCCAGGGGTCCGCTACTGCTCAGGCCATGGGCTGGCTTGCATCTCTGGCTCACTGTCATTTTGGCGGATAATATTAATCAGCAGACACTGGTCACTCCCCATTTCTTGATTCCTGACGGAGGTTTGCCCTCCTTCTCCCATCCTGGGAAGTGTCACTTCATTATTGGTGACCACTGAGCAAGATGCTTGATAACCCCATTACCCAGAGGGGTCAGGCTGTCTTGTGTTCAAATCTCTACTCTTCCTCTCCTCTTGGGCAAGTTACTTCACTTCCCTGAGCCTCTCTCTGTTCTTCTGTAAAGTGGGGCAAAACCCGTAGTGCCCCCTTTATCCATGCAAGGTCTAGGGAGGTCAGGATCTGCACACAGTCGGACTCAACAGTTGTCAGAATCTGTCATCCATATTCCTTCCAAGCTTCCTCACAAAGAAAGATAAGGACCTCTTGGGGGTTTGCCAAACAGACAGCAGTGTTGTCTTTGAAACTCAGTTTGCGGTTTAGACAGACAACTTGCTTCGGTTTGCAACCAAGCCAGTGTCTAGCTGCACCTGCTCGTGGTCCGGGGAACAGTGACCCTGTAGTCCCCTCTTGAGGTGCCCTGAAAGCCCTAAGTGGCTGTGGCGGGAGGTGGCCCATCTGTATTCCAGGCAGTCCCTCGCAGGGGCTGGGCCTGGTGGACCAGTGAATGCGGATGCAAATGGACCTTTCTCCCAGTGCCTTTTTTTTTTTTTTTTTTGCGGTAGGCAGGCCTCTCACTGGCCTCTCCCGTTGCGGAGCACAGGCTCCGGACGCGCAGACTCAGCGGCCATGCCTCACGGGCCCAGCCGCTCCGCGGCATGTGGGATCTTCCTGGACCGGGGCACGAACCAGTGTCCCCAGCATCGGCAGGCGGACTCTCAACCACTGCGCCACCAGGGAAGCCCCTGTGACGTTTATTGATCCTAGTTTTCTCTACATAAATCTGTCAAGACATCCATGTCATCTCAAACTTTTCTAAATAAGAGAAAAAAAGTTGAAGTTTCATTATAAGGAACCAATCAAAAATGTTAACTGTGTAAAAGAATATATTAGATTAGGTAGCAAATTTTACTGAACTCTTAATATGATGGTTAGAGCTCAGTAGTTTTAAGAACAAATAAATATTGATTTCCCAGGAGCATCCAAATTAACCTGTTTGCATTTGGGTGACCTGTTAAGTAACCAAGACAACTTCGGTTAATTTGAAATATTTCTGTTATTTCTCTATGAAGCAACACATTCATTGTCAATTAAGTCGTCTAGCAATTAGGGATAATCTTAGACATCTTTTCTTCTAGGTGGCATTTAAACCAAATGTCATGTATCCTTCCAGAGAGTGGATCCACAAACGATCCACAAAATGTCTTTACCAAATTAAAATGAATGACATAGTAACAATCAAAATGAGAGAGTATGCTGAGTTTCTTTTTGACTCTCAAAATTCCCTCAATTGTAAGAGCTTTTATTTTTTGTTTTTGTCTGGTCTGCAAAAATCCCTTGGATCCTAAAGCCTTCATGATCTTCTCTGCTTCTTTCACTTGTTTCTCCCAATGACTTTCTCAAAAAAGGACATGAGGGAATTCCCTGGCAGTCCAGTGGTTAAGACTTCACGCTTTCACTGCCGAGAGCCTGGGTTTGATCCCTGGTCAGGGAACTAAGATCTCACAGGCCACGCACTGCGTGCCCCCCCGCCAAATGACATAAAGTTAATTCATATAAATTCAAATCAAGGGGGGAACAAAATAATACTATTCTCAGTCTCCATCCTCACTCCACTGCTCTACTACATATTTGAAATACGTTCAAATAATTGTATAGCAATTTGGTTTTATTAGAGGATGAGGGAATGAATTAAGTTTACAGGTTAACATACATGAAGACAATTATCTTTTATTCTAGAACTAATAGAATGACTCTTTTTAGGCATAAAGCTGAAGGGAGCAGTTTCAGCCATCATGTGTTGGTTTGCAATCAGGAAAAGAAGATTTAGAATAGAAAGCACTTCTGAAACATGCTAAAATCATTTCACAAAACTTCTTTCTGCAAAGAGACACAAGACTAATAGGGCTTGCACTTTGCTTCTATTTAAAAAGGAGGAGGAGGAGAAGAGGAAGAAGGAGGAGCAGAAGATGGAGAAGGAGAAGAAATTTTGTTCTTAAGCCAAGTCAAATGTTACTTTTTTGATGCTATAGCAATAAAAGTAACATATTAATATTTCAAGGATAACCTAACCTAGGATAATATAATAGAGTAATATCATTTATATTGCTTTTGTACAAAAGTATAGAATATAAACTAAGAAAAGATTCACCTCTGTTCATAGAATTATAAAGAGTCCATATTAGGCAAGAAATAATAAAAATAGAGACAATGGAGCATTTTTATAATTTTGAATTCTTCTAAGAAGTGGAACAAGAGAGAAAAAAGAGATCATACAATATACATCATTAGTACTATTTTAAACATCAGTTATCATATTACCAGTCTGATTTAACCATGATCTTTCTTAAAGCAATGAAATCTGAATTATCAGGCTTTACTCTTATCTCGATAATATTTCACTCGTGGCACAGCACATTTTGAAATTCAAGAAAAATGTATTTTAATCATATAGAAAATGTTCTTGGCTGCCTTCTAGGTGCTCATTGAAATAATTTTTGAACAGAAATACTTCAAGATTGCTTGGTAATGCCTCCTTAAAGGTTTATGAAGATCTATTAATTAATTTAAGAGGTGTACACTTGTTAAATCACTATAAATCCAGCTTTGTTTTCACAGAGATTCTAGGATAGCTCATTAACATAAAGATACCTGAGGGACCTTCAAGATGGCAGAGGAGTAAGATGTGGAGATCACCTTCCTCCCCACAAATACATCAAAAATACATCTACATGTGGGGCTTCCCCGGTGGTGCAGCGGTTGAGAGTCTGCCTGCCGATGCAGGGGACAGTGGTTCGTGCCCCGGTCTGGGAAGATCCCACATCCTGCGGAGCGGCTAGGACCGTGAGCCATGGCCGCTGAGCCTGTGCGTCCGGAACCTGTGCTCCGCAACGCGAGAGGCCACAACAGTGAGAGGCCCGCGTACCGCAAAACAACAACAACAACCCCCCCCCCCAAAAAAAACCCAGAGAGCTTTGAAGCAAAAACAGAAAATGTTAAATTTGCTAAATTGAGGAAGTTCCTAGATGGCCATATATTACACTGTTTTCAGTACTTTCCACAGCGGTGAAGTATTTTAGTTGTTTTAAAAATTGAAATAGAGATAATGAGAGGTTGTCTCAGCAAAAAGTAATGAGCACAGGCTTACTCTCTGTCCTGACTCCCTGGTCCTTGAATGACACATGAAATCACTTTTTTCCTTTCTCTCTAGCTGCTAACCCACATGTGATACCGGTCAGAATAAGTTGACATCAGCCAATCCCAAATTCTACCTGCTGACCTAATCTTACACTCCAGCTTACCGCTTACTTCTCTTTTTGTGTTATAGTTTGGAAGAGTAATTTCACCACATGCCTAGATGAACCATTAAGTGGCCAGCAGCTCTTCCAAACTCAAAAATCTCCCCACACATATCAACCAATTGCTGTTGACTAAAAACAGTGAATTTTGCTCAAGATGCATGTTTTTTTAAGACACAGTGACTTTATACAGAGCAAAACATCAGAGGTGTCTTTTCCTCTGAATGGGAATTGGAGCGCCAAGGATCAAGCCCCAGACTTGAAAGAACAGCTACTCCGTTCTATCTTCTCCAGAGCTCCACTTCAGCTTCATGAGACTTTGAAGAAGAAAGGTACAATATAAAAGTGATATGAGCATATACCTTTCCAAATATTTCCAAAGTGCTTAGATCTATACTTTAGTACCTATATTTTTAAAGCAATATTTGTAAAGTACCTATGACAACATAAAAGAGGTACATACTGAAACTGTTCATTATTGTTCATACAATAAATCCTGATTGAGTGCTCACTAGCAGTAAGGCGCTGTGCTAGCAAAGCTCTCTGTATAATGGGACATGTGTGCGTGGTACTGAACAATGTATTTTCTAAAAACTACTCAGGAAAAAATTGGCTTATGTGTATGACAGAAATACCTTTTATTCTAAGTTTAAGAAATAACTGACTTTAAATCTCATGACTTCATAAAATGGATTCATCTTTTTAATCAAAAAAAATTATGTGTATAGATGTGGTACGTGATCACTTATAGGGTCAGTCAGTAGAAACAAGCTCAGCTGTAGGGTATTGCATCCCAAAGCTTCCAAATGCTAAGCAAATATCTGTATTCCTTTAGGAGAAACCAATATTAAAATGTAAAATCAAATCAGAAATTTTTGAAACGAGTGAATGCGGACAACCGAAAATACCATGTGGTGGCAGCACGTCCCTATGATAACACTGCTTCCACACTGACTTGTCGTGGTTAGAAAGAAAACCTTGAGTGAGATGTCCCCATTAAATCCTAAGTGTTAACCTTAGGAAGAACTGCAGGATCAATTTAGCCCAAGTTTCCCTTCACCTTCCAAAGAGGAAACCTAATTTCTGAAAAATTAAGGCAGTTTTCCAAAGTCAAACAAGCAGTTAGTGGACAGAACTGGGATCTGAACCTTGTCTTCTAGCCCCCAGGGCACACTCCCTAATGGTAAAAACCCTTTTCGTGCCATTCCTCTACCCCAAAGCCTCCAGACGACGGTTATCGCTAAGAGAAATGATTCTGTGGAATAAAATACGTAAACTGAGCAGCAAGCAGTTTTTTCGTGGGGCCTTCTTCTCCTCTTTCTCTGGTCCCAGCTCCCCATGACCTGAAGATCTCCTTTTGGTACCTTCCCATTTTCTAACCCCTCCCCACGAAATGGGAGTGATTTGGGTATCAATAGGCTCATTCATTTTTCTGGCTGAACCTCATGTATTTACTTTAAATGTAAAATGAATGGATGTTGCGCAAATTAAAGGAATATTAGGCTATAGAAATAGATGAACCTTTAAGTTGACTTCACAATCATTCTCCTTCAGGCTAAGTGCAGTCATTTAGTCATTCCTAGTCATTCCTAGTCATTCCTAGTTTGCCTGGGCCTGAGGGGTTTCCCAGAATGTAACATTTTTACTGTACACGCTTTAGGGAAGCTCCCACACCAGCCTGGTTTATTTTAGAACTCCAGTAAATCAAACCATCTTTATGCTTATTTCTAACAAAACCTATTCATTTTTAAAAAACTAGAATGTATGTAGTAATAGCTAACTTTTGCCAAGTGCTTGCGAATTTCCTGGGATTCTGCTATTTGACGCATAATAACCTTTTGAGAGAAAATCTTTTATTGTTCTCATGCTTCAAACCAGTGAATTGAGGCTTAAAGAAGGTAAGTAATTTAAGATTATACAATTCATAGTGGAAAAGCTAGGTTTCAAGCCCAAATCTGTTGATTCTCAGAGCCTGTGCCCTCATTCACTTCATTACGCCATTTCTCCTATAGAGGGGATTTTGTTCTGTCTAGAACTTTCTGCGTCAGTGGAAATGTTCTATATCTGCTCTGTCCAGTAGGGTAGCCCCTGGCCACCTGTGACTACTGAACATTTGAAATATGGCTTATGTGACTGAGAAACAGAATTTTAATTTTCCTTCATTTCAATTAATTTAAATTTAAATATCTGTCCGTGACTAGTGGACAGCAGAGGTCTTGCTGTGTTACATCAACATACAGGCAGACCTCAGGGATAGTGCAGGTTCGGTTCTAGACCACCACAATATAAATCAAATATCGCAATAAAGCGAGTCACACAAATCTTTTGGTTTCCCAGTGCGTATAAAAGTTATGTTTACATTATAGTGTAGTCGGTTAAGTATGCAATAGCATTATGTCCAAAAAAAACCAGTGTACATACCTGAATTTTAAAATATTGCTAAAAAATGCTAACATCATCTGAGCCTCCGGCGAGTAGTAATCTTTTTACTGGTGGGGCGTCTTGCCCTGTTGTTGATGGCTGGTGACTGATTGGGGTGGTAATTGCTGTAAGGTAGGGTGGCTATTGTAATTGCTTCCAATAAGACAACAATGAATTTTGCCACATGAATTGACTGTTCCTTTCACAAATGATTTCTCTGTAGCATGCAATACTGTTTGATAGCATTTTACCCACAGAAGAATTTCTTTCAAATTTGGAGTTAATCTTCTCAAACCCTGTCACTGTTTTTTCAACTAAGTTTGCATTATATTCTAAATCCCTTGTTGTCATTTCAACAATCAATTAAGTTTACCATTTATATGGATGCGATTCATGGCCCCCTAAAACAGTTACAGTAGTAACCTCAAAGATCACTGATCACAGATCACCAATATTTCAAGAATTATAAAAATGAAGATTTTGCTCACAAAGTGAGCAAATGCTCTCGGAAAAATGCTTCCGATAGACTTGCTCCACTTAGGGTTACCACAGACCTTCAATGTGTAAAAATTGCGGTATCTGCAAGGTACAATAAAGGGAAGTGCAATATTAATCAAGGTGTGCGTGTAATATAATAAAAAGAGAAAGGTCATTAGAGTCAGCCGCCAGCTGTGTGAACTAGAGTGACATTTTTAACTTGAAATCTCTAAGATTCGGTTGACTCATGTATAAAATGAGGATAATTATAATTGCACCAGAGAGTTGTTGTTTTAATGAGATATATAAAATGTTTGGCACTAATAATCACTAAACATGTTTCATTTGCCCCTTAAAGATCTAAAGGGTTTGGGCAGGAAATTGCATAAGCGCCACTTAGCACTTCTTCCAATGTTTGACAGTTCATGTCAGAAAATTCTCCAGTGTCTCTCCCATTGTAGAATAATTTGGGTTCTTTCACTACATTCTCTCTTAGAATTATTGCTGGGCTTAAACTTCTAATGACAAATGTAAAGTACCCCACAGTTATCTTAGTGACCAGAACACAGTAATGTGCAATAATGTTTCTTTTCCCCCTTACCTCCCTTAGGACTTGGAATAATTTGTCTTTTAAACCCCACAAAACATCCTTGATGAAGAAGGTAGGAAAGGGTGGGAGGAATATCCTATCTGAATATCCTATCTCTACTTCTCTGAGATCAAAGGATAATTGAACTCACTCTGGGCTCAGGCATGTTCAAGAAACTAGTGCTATACTATCTCTGCGATTATTTGATATGTGAGTACAGTCGTCCCTCTGTATCCACAGGGAATTTGTTCCAGGACCCCTGTGGATACCAAAATCAGCAGATGCTCAAGTCCCTTATATAAAATGGCATAGTATTTGCATATAACCTACACACATCCTCCCTTATACTGTAAATCATCTCTAGACTACTTATAATACCTAATACAATGTAGATGGCATGTAAATAGTTGCCAGAGCGGGGTAAATTCAAAACGCTTTTTGGAACTTTCTGGAATTTTTTCGAATATTTTTGATCTGCAATTGGTTGAATCCATGGATGCAGAGCCCGCAGATACAGAGGGCCAACTGTATATTAGAATGATTGAAAAACAGCGTGATGAGCCTAATTTCATTCTGACCCTGATTTGTTCTGTGGTCATTTTTCATGTTGTGCCTCAGATTTCCCATCTAGGAAGTGGGTAGAATCACCTTAAATCTCCCTCAGAATTATGTTAGGATTAAGATCCTTAATTGGGGCTTCCCTAGTGGCACAGTGGTTGAGAGTCCGCCTGCCGATGCAGGGGACACGGGTTTGTGCCCCGGTCCGGGAAGATCCCACATGCCGCTGAGCGGCTGGGCCCGTGAGCCATGGCCGCTGAGCCTGCGCGTCTGGAGCCTGTGCTCTGCAACGGGAGAGGCCACAACAGTGAGAGGCCTGCGTACCGCAAAAAAAAAAAAAAAAAAAAAAGTTCCTTAATTGTATAAATCCTCCTATTAGTATAATTTACATTTTCATATCACTAATCTCTTATGACCACCTACTATAGCACTATATGTGATGTAAGTTGTAGCTTTTGTAAACCACTTTCGTAAACTGTAAAGCACTAATTATAATCATTCTGTAAGGCAGAAAATATCATCTTCATTTTACCAATCTGGAAATGGATGTTCAACAAATTAAGTGACTTGCCCGTCACACTCAAGTGTAATCTCGTTGACCACAAAATCACTGACTTGATCACTCTTTTTCAGAAAAGGATGCTAAAACCAATCCCCAGTGTGTTGAATGAAATTAATAGGTTTAGCCTTTCATGAAAGTGATATGATTGGTCCTTCAGAGGAACTTGCCTGAACGAAGTGTTATAAGACACTGGACTCTTCTGGTGAGGGTGGGGTGGATGACTGGTTCTCCTGGTGTCATGCTTCCTCTTCTCCCAACCTCTTCAAGAGGTAATTAAGGAATGTAGCTGCTGTTCTCCTCTGCAGCCACTAGGTGGACACCCCATCTAATCCTGAGGTGCTGGTGTAACAGGCTTAGAAGGTTGAGGATTTCCAGAATTAACGGCCCCAGAGGGAGGGGCTCTCCCCAAGGCTGCACGTGAGTGAACAGCATGGTGATTAAGCCCTGAGATTTAATCACTCGACCAGAGATAAACTGGAAATAAAATCATAGTGGACCCCTGTCCTGTCCATACCCTGGTCATCCTGCCACTTCAGGGCCTTGGCCTAGGTGTTCCAATCTCAGTGGCTCCCACCAGCCCTGAAAGTTCAGCGTTCTAGAACTCTAGGCTCACAGCTCAGGTGTCAAGTTAGGGCCTTAGCCTGAGCCAGAGGGAGGTGTTGACCCCTTCCCCAAACCTGTTGAATCAGAAAAGGACCCTATCTGAAGTTACAGAAAGAGGCTGACCAGAAAGAGACAACAGGGACACAGTAACCTGTACAGAGGCTTCTGAAGATGGTAGGAAAAGTGGGAAAATAAGTCTTTGCCCAAAGAAGAAGCTCTTTATTTTGTGCCTGTTTCCTTAGTCCAAATTTGCGAAAGCCTTTCTATAAGACAACCCCTGGTATTTATACCCCCCTTGGGTCTTTTCTTCTACCTCTTAGGAAGGCCTGATACACACCCTTCTTAGATTCCCCTTGGTGACTCCTTCCTCAAACTGTTGCTGCTGCTGAGCCATCTGTCACCCCCCAGCGTCTGCAGCCCCCTCCGGAAAGCTGAGTCCCAGCAAGCTGTGACCCAGGCTCAGGGACAGGATGCTGCAGTCACAGCAGGATTTCTGCGAACTGGGGAGGGAACAGAGGAAGAAAGAGGCTTGATTTGAACTTCACAAAGTAAAGACGCTAGACATTTGTTTTTAATTCAAATAAATATTTATAAGACAGATTCTGTAAGACACCCTTTTTAAAGGTTAGTCCCTGCCCCCCAACAATCATAAAGTATGCCCTTAATGAAGGAGTTAGGAAGGACTGTAGAATCTGTAACACTTTATCAATCATACACGTTTAAGATCATTGAATCAAGCCCCTTTAACTTTACATTGAATAAATAGAGATCCAAAATTGGAAGATGCAAAGGTACTGAAATTCACACGCATACAGACACACTATATGTGTGTGTGTGTGTATATATATATATATACGTATATATACGTATATATGTATATATGTGTTTATATATGTATATACACACACACACACACATATATATATACATATATAACTTAAAATGTGTATTACCTCTTCTCTAATTAGTAGGAGAGATAATATATTTTTATAGGTATAGGGATCTGGTGAGATGGAGATGGGGGTAAGGATAAGGAGGCCACCCACTGCCCTAATGAGGGTCTGGACTACAGTTGGGAAATTGATAAATGTGGTTTTAAAAAGGTTAATACAAAAACCTGCAAATAACACCAGTGAGGTAGGAACTGTCCTGAAGACTTACAGGAAGGAGCCAAATCCATCTGGCTGGTTTCAAGAAATCGGCACAAATCGAGTTCTCTTGGGAGGAGGGAAGTGGGGGAGGGGTAGATGATAAGCATTCCAAGCAACAGCACACATAGGAGCAAAAGCACGTCTAGGAAAGTCCAAAAGCAGAGTCTGCACGAATGGGAAAACAAATGTGGTCTGTTTTGGCAAGTGTATAAAGGTCGTCATCAGAAGTATTTGCGTAAATGATAAGAGTGGTAGATTGAGGCTGTTGGTAGAAGCTTTGAGTGACAGACTGTTCTCAGTGTTACTACTTAATTCAATAAGAAATGGGGAATCTCTTATAATTTCTAAAAAAAGGAAGTGTTCTAATAAGATGCTGTCAAAAGTAAACACTAGGCAAACTGAAAAAAAGGGACAGGTTTATTCTGTGCCTAAGAATCAAGTTTCTCAGATCAAATCAAATCAAATCATCAAATCAAATCCAAACCTCAGCTGTCTGAGTCTGTCCATTCACTCACCCTCTGATCCAACTCCCAACCCCCATCATCCACCCATATTGCCCCCTGGAGAGAACACCTGGGCCCTGCGCCTAGCTCAGGCTCAGCTTTACACAAACGTCTCAGATTGGCAGGAATATTCCTGATGTCATAATTGCAAAGTTTCTCTAATAAATACATCAATTTGGAATTTTAAAAAACAGTTACATGGTAATTCATGTTTGTTTTCTTTGCAAAAATTTAGGGTGGGGAGGTAAAAAGTAAGGGCTATAGACAAGGTACATTTAACAAAACTTTGAAAGTATAACAAGATGTCTAGGAAATACGGATATAAATATAGATATAGATGGCTAATTGTGAAGTAGTTCTAGTTTAGTTGGAAAGTAATGCAGGATTATTAAAAGCTAATATCCAGGGCTTCCCTGCTGGCGCAGTGGTTGAGAGTCCGCCTGCCGATGCATGGGACACAGGTTCGTGCCCCGGTCCGGGAAGATCCCACATGCTGTGGAGCGGCTAGGCTTGTGAGCCATGGCCGCTGAGCCTGTGCTCCGCAACGGGAGAGGCCACAACAGTGAGAAGCCGTGTACAGCAAAAAAAACACAAAAAACAAAAAACTAATATCCAGCTGAAGTCTAAAAACCATTGTCAAACCTGCAGATGTTTTATCTGCACAACAATAACATTCTGACTCTTTGAACATCACTGAGTAACTAACCAATTTAAAAGAAAAAAAAATAATTTTATCCAGCTATGGTCAGCAGAACAAAAATAAACAAATGACCTGTAACCTTATATGATGTCCTGTTTGCTTTTGAAATTCTTGGTGTAATAGCAAAACAAAGGAGGTGTCTCTTTATCCCACTATAATGCTATTATCCTCATATAATTAATATACTAATATTTAGGATAGTTGGATATGAAGTTACCTCTCTCAGTTTTCAGAACCCCAGAAATCTGAAGTTCTCCCCCAAACAGAAGTGTCTGTGACCTAGGCAAGCAATTCTGTTGCTACCCCGTTACCCTTTTCTACCCTAAGCCACTCTCAGTCCCTTTCTCTCAGACATATGTGAAGGCCTAGAAACTGCCCTCCCCAATCCCTTTCCTTTCTGGAAGAAAATGAATATAAGAGAGCAGAGCTATTCCCCCTGGGGCTCCACATGCCTGATTTCCATAGGAAACAATCCTCGGGCCTCTGATCCGATTGTTTTGGTGTAGAGGCTGGGTGAGAGGGCAGTGGAGGTAGCTGGGAAAGGGGCTGCCCACCCTCTAATGAGAGGCAGGACTGCGACGGGGTTCGTGACAGATGGGGTATGAATACCAGACTGGCACCTTGAAAAATTTCTCGTGAGCCTCGGAGGGATGGGAGAGGAGTCCAGGTCTGGGGACAGAACATCAATGGGCCATTTCTGCCTCTGATCCACTCCCCATTTATCAAGGAGGCCCTGCAATCTATGTCTCCCTAAATCTGATTCAGAGAAAATACACCACCCTAACAGACTGAACAAAAATTCCTCCAGGATACATTGGTTTGTTAAGCACATCTTCTCCGAAATGGACCACTTTGGTCCCACGTCAGGATACCAGCCACTGACATTGAATCTTGCCGCTTCTCTGTGTAAAAATGCCAGTGTCTCCCTATCACCAGTAGGATCAAGTCCAAACACTTTAGGCTGGCACTACTTGGTTACAGTTTACCTGAACTCATCCTTAACCAACCCCCTCCACACGCATCACCACCCGCCGATACTACTCACTGATCCCTTAGAACATTCCTTAGTCCCAGGACACCTCAGTTACTCTCAAGCTTGTCCTTTGCCCTGGCATCCCCACTGCTTGGAATGCTTGTCTCTACTTTTACCCCTTAATGCATAACTTAAATGTCTTTCTAACAGTCTCTGTCTTCTCTCTATGCAAATTTCCTTTCCCTGTGTCATGTAGTACTGGATCGATCCTTTCATACTAGCAAATAGCAGATATTTGTGGCAACGTAATATCTGTCTCTCCCTAGACATCAGTGCCCTTGAAGCATGGAGCACCATGTTATGCTTTTTATTCCAACACTAGATCCTGGAGACACTTTTAATAAGTGCCTATGAACTGGATAATTGCAACACTGCTGCCATGTCTGGTTCTGACGCTTGCTCTGTCTCTTCAAGTTGTGGTTCTTTTTTTACCTTTCGGTATTCCTTGCAATTTTTTCTTGATAACCAGACATGTTGTACTGGGTAAACGGAACTGCTGCAAATAGGCCTTTAGTGATGTGGTTGTGAGGTGTGGGGAGAGGAGAAGCCTGTGTAGTCCTACGATCAGGTCTCTGGCTTCTAATGAGCGTGTACCTCTGGACTGTGAACTTCTCAAGAGCTTCTCAGTTTTCTTCTCCCCGCCTTAGGTGGACACAACAGCTGGAGATGGCTGGTGTGGGGCGTTTCCCACCCTCTAGTCAGTTAGGCTCTGCGGAACTAGTTTCTCCAGAGGGCAGGCCTTGTTAAGAACAGAGTTCTCCAAAGTCTTTCAAAACTGTTCCTCTTCCCCTCCAACTGCTTGAAGCATGCAGGGATTTTTCTCAGATACTCGCTGTGAGAATCTGGTCAAGCTCCTAGAAGTAAATCACAAAACTGTGCCCACCTCCCATGATGGGTCCCCCTGGAGTTTTTAACTCTCAGAGGCGTCCACACGGAGCCTCCAGCAATTCATCATTTACAGAACAGGTCACCCTGCCCTGCCCCTGCTTCCCACAGAGGTGTCACTTGTGAGCATCTGCTCTGGTAAACTGGATGACCTGTGTTCTCCTGTCTCTCCAGTCTCGGGGGTGGTGGTTTGCCTTGTGTCCTTCCCTCTCTTGTGAATCCAAGAAGAGTTGTTAGTTTTTCAGTCTTCGCAGCTTTTTACTTGTTAGACAGAGTGGCAACTCCCAAGCTCCTTACGTGAGGAACCTGAAACTAGAATTCTGCCTATGAACTTGCAGTTTTGGATTTCAGCCATTTCTTGAGACTTTAGATGTCTTTGGAGCATAAACTGCATTGCATTCTCCTTCTTTTAAATTCCCTTTACCTCCATGCCAGGTCCACAAAGTGTAAGACACAAAGTATAAACATATTAAGAAATATGTTTGCTTACACACTACTATTTGGTTGGTGCCTTCCATGTGCCAGTTGTCCCACATATATAGCCCTCTCTATTCTCAAAAACCCTCCTGTGAGGGTCACACCGTCTCACAATTTACAGATGAGGAAAACTGAATCTTAGGGAGGAGCTTGCCTACTGCCACACGAGTAGTAAATATCAGAAACTGTTGCAGCAAAAATAGAAATGAGACTTTTCTGATAAACAAGGAAAACAAGCAACAATGAACAGGCTGGGGAAATAGCTATATATATACAGGCCTGAAAGAGTTAAGCAATCTTGGTTATTCTTTAGCTGTTGCTACTAACAAACACTTGTAGCTAGACTGGTCCTTCACAAAGCTAAACAAAGCTAATTACTCTCTGATTCCATATGAATTGGACCCTGCACCTGGCATTTTCTCGCTGCATTCTCTTGTAGCAAATCACCCCTTGTAGCTGTTTACATTTCAGAAAGAAGGTCTCAGGCCCATAACCCAGAGATGAACGGACCCAATTACCAGGCTAGGCTGCCTTACACCAGCAGTGACTGCTTAAAAATATTGCAAGAAGAAGAATGCAAGACCTTCACCACTTCGATCCTTATCACTTATCCTGGACTGCGAGTTCCACCTATAAGACCCCGTAATTCCCCAAGACAGGGGGGCACAGTTCTTGAGGCACTAGCCTGTTGTGTCTTCCCTTCTGCCTGGCAGAAAAATAAAGCCGTCTCTCTCTCCCTCCAAAATCTCTGTCTCCATGTTCCTGTACGGCATCAGTGCACAGGGAAGCTGATATTTCGGCAACAAAGCATCATTGGAGCCCTGGTCTGACTCTAAAGCTTAGCCTAAGAACTTCTGTGCATCTCATTAGCTTGCAGATTTACTAAGAAATTTGTTCTGTATGGTCTGCTGTTGTGCTTTTCCTATGCCTCGGAGAAAAGGTAGGAAATAGGAGTATTTCATAGAAGTTTCTGATCCCTTTGGATAATGTGTAATGCAAATTTGAGGGAGAAAATAAATGGGGACAAAATGTTCCACTTTCAGATGAAACTCATTTTCTGCAGATAAGTTATAAGTATTGCAACTTTATGAGATGTTGAAAATATAGTAGAGGGAAACTGAAAAAGGAAGTACAGTTAACCCTTAAGTAACACGGGTTTGAACTGTGCAGATCTACTTATACGTGGATTTTTTTTCAATGGGTATATTGGAAAAATTTTTGGAGATTGCAACAATTTGAAAAAACTCACAAACTGCGTAGCCTATGAATGTCAAAAAAGTTTATATTAGGTATGTCATGAACACATAAAATATATGTAGATACACATATAACATAGAAAACACGTGTTAATTGACTGTTTATGTACTGGTAAGGCTTTCAGTCAACAGTAGGCTATTAGCAATGAAGTTTTGGGAGAGTCAAATGTTATACATCGATTTTCGACTCGCCAGGGTCAGCACCCCTAACTCCAGTGTTGTTCAAGGGTCAACTGTGATTGTACGTAGGGAGTACAGTGAAAAGAACACTGTTATGAGAGTGAATGACCCTGGATATGGCTTTATCATCCAATATCTAGACCTGGGGTCATGAACACCTTGCTAAATGTCTCATAAATTCACCTACTTATCAGTAAAATTGAAGGAATTGAACTAGATGAAATTGTAGTCAATCTAGATAAATAATTGCATTAGGTCCTAGTCTATTTTATTCTAGTGTTCTCCATTATATTGTAATGATTTAGGCAGGGGAGCTTAGAAGAGCCTGGCCTATATGTAGTAAGCACTATACAGATAAATTTTGAAGGCAAACGTAGCAACATTAACGACTGCTCCAAATACATTGAGGGGGCTAGGAGGTAGGACTTATTTTGCTGTTTCCATTCGGACTTAAGAGGAGTAAAGGAACTAATTCCAATTAAAATATTCGGGGTTAGGTATCTAGGAGGAGAGGTTGGATAAAAGGTAACTGGGCAGAAAGAACAAAAGCCCAGAAGAAACACAGGAAGTGTGGATTGAAGGAAAATAAGTTTTATTTCAGATTTGACAAATACCTGGAGATCCAACGTGTCTGTCCCCACCCCAGTTTCTCAGGATGGAAAAAACCTCACCGTATGAAAAGAGAAGGAAACCCCCTCACTCTTGGAGCTTTTGAAAAACAAAGATAAATAAAGGAGGTTAGATCCTCATCTGAGCCTGATTTTCTGCAAAGCTGGCTGCATTAAATGCTAATCCTTCAGGCCTTAGGGGGCTGCCCCACTCAGTCTATGACCCCTAATCCCCTCTTATAGGTCCCCTAGAGTAAGTGATACTGTGCTAAGTGCCTGGATGGGACCCTGGCCACATCTGGTCCCAGGACCCTCTGCTCTGCATTGAAATAGAAGGATGGATAAACAATTTGGACTTTGTCTTATTCTCCCTTTGAAGGATGCAACCTTATTACCCAAAGTGCTGCGCTCCTGACTCAATTAGTCTGCTAATGTGATTATATGCTAATCTGGGTTTTATTTTGCATCTGATTTTCATGTTATTTGCTTGATTTTAAAATAGAAGCCCTCCCGTGTATGGTTCCCACTCCCTAATACAGTGCATGAGTTCTTACTCCTTACATGACCCAAGTGTTCTACAATTCAATTTAGATCAGTCTAATGTGAGAATCTTTGTAAGGACACAGGTCCAGCTCTCTTTTTCGACGTTTTATAAATCCTCAAAATATTATTGGTTCAGTCCCAGACACAAATGTGTCCACTGAAAGAAGAAAGAAAAGTTTTAGCCACTTAAAAAAATTCCTCCAAAGAAATCTGGGTACATGGTAATGGATTATGAATGACTCTTATATTGATAGATATATTTTTAATTTTGCTTCTCTGTTTTCAATGATTTTGGACAGTAACAGTAATAAACACAGCAAATACTTAAATAGCACTTGCTTTACGGCACAATATTTGCGCAAAAAATCTTTGAGGAAGATACCATTATTATACTTGTTTTAAAAATAAGGAAACTGAGGCACAGGGAAATTCTGTATGCCCGATATCATGTTACTAGTAAGAGGCAGAACTGGGGTAAAGAATGCTTTTATTACTTGTTTAATGAAAAGTAAAAATAAAATATTTATATGTAAAGAATATTGCCACGTTGACATATAGATGGATGAATATTGAAACAGTTTTGTAACTAAGTTCATGCAGAATTTCAGGAAAGCCATGTATTGCAGTGGAACTCCCCAGACTTATACTTTAAGTTATAACATTTCAGGTAAGAATAATTATAATTGGATCAAGGGACAAGGGTCTTCCCTTCCATGCAAATAGCATGGGGAAAAAAAAACCACTTTGCTTTTTAAAATTCACTTTATTTTTTAACTGGCTTGCTCAGTGTTCCCTTTGGAAAAGGGAATTAAGCAAAGCAGGAAAATAGGGTAGCGAAGAGATAAAAGAGGACAAGAAGACAGTCTTTCTCAAGTATTTCTTCTTGAGAATACATTATTCTTCTCAGTAAGCTTGTATTTAATGAATATTATACACTAATTAAAGACGGGCTCAGGGCAAAGGATATAGAGATTAGTGGTGTGGGGGGGGACATCCCTGAAATCAAAGAGCTTTAACACAGTAAAGAAGAAAAATGAGCAAAAACAAGTAGCAAATGTCTCTAATGCAAGGCAAACTAGGATAGATTTCATCGGGAGAATTCCATTGTGTAATGGAGGTTTAGGAGGGAAAAACAGATCACAACTCTTTGAGGTTCTTCTAAGGGTACATTCTTAGGAAATGCCAGAAGGCTGGACTGTGAAAGATGGGTACAATTTTGGATTACAGAAATAAAGGAAGGGGACTTCCCTGGTTAAGAATCCGCCTGCCAATGCAGGGGACACGGGTTCAGTCCCTGGTCCGGGAAGATCCCACATGCTGTGGAGCAACTAAGCCCGTGCTCCACAACTACTGAGCCTGGACTGTAGAGCCCGCGAGCCACAACTACTGAAGCCCACGTGCGCCTAGAGCCCGCGCTCCACAACAAGAGAAGCCACTGCAATGAGAAGCCCGTGCACTGCAACGAAGAGTAGCCCTCACTCGCTGCAACTAGAGAAAGCCCGCGTGCAGCAATGAAGACCCAACGCAGGCAAAAATAAATAAATTAAATAAATAAATGAAAAAAAAAAAAGAAATAAAGGAAGAATGAACGTCTCTAAGGCTCTCTGGCAGAATTTGTATGGGTTCCAACACAATGAGATCTTTCTTGAAATCCAAAGGACAGGCTATTCCATTGCCTAAAGCTTTACCATTTAGGAAGAGAAGGGAGATGGTGAGAGGTGAAGATTCAGGAGTCTTAGAAAAGAGAGTCAAAGCCATAAAGATTCTGGGTATACCTGGGCTCTACCTGAGAAATTAGGGTAAGAAAATCAAAGAAAACTTTGTTTCCTCTGGTCTTGTCCTGAAAAAAGACAAAATCTAAAAATACTTTTCTCTACAGTTCTGGTGAACCTAGCGGCAGGACAGGAATAAAGACACAGACGTAGAGAATGGACTTGAGGACACAGGGAGGGGAAAGGGTAAGCTGGGATGAAGTGAGAGAGTGGCATGGACATATATACACTACCAAATGTAAAATAGGTAGCTAGTGGGAAGCAGCTGCATAGCACAGGGAGATCAGCTCAGTGCTTTGTGACCACCTAGAGGGGTGGGATAGGGAGGGTGGGAGGGAGACACAAGAGGGAGGGGATATGGGGATACACGTATACGTATAGCTGATTCACTTTGCTATACAGCAGCAACTAACACAACATTGTAAAGCAATTATACTCCAATAAAGATGTTAAAAATAAATGAATAAAAATACTTTCTCCCTTAAAAAAAAAATCATTGATATGAGTTCTGTTCTTTCCTCACTGTGTTCAATCAGGTTTTGCCCAGCCCCTAACGGCAGGCCCTGCTAGCACAGATGGGGCCTTTCAACCTAGCCTGAATTTCTATTCTCTGGCTAGCAGCAGACTCCAGCCAACACAAAACTCCCCTCTAATTGTAATTGAATCCACACTTTTATAGTTCATTACCTCTCTGATAGATAAGATTAGATTAGGCTGAAGCCGTGGCTGGCCCAGTCATCGCCCAGGTTGGAGCACAGAGAACAGAAAAGGAAGAGGACTGAGATAGGAAGAAGGTACCTGACAGAATGATCCATCTTTCCTCACAGCCGTTAACACATTTCTGTCCACTTCAGCCTTTCCCAGCTCACGCCCCTGCCCAACACATACACACATCCACCCTTT
This sequence comes from Delphinus delphis, assembly GCF_949987515.2. Classification (NCBI taxonomy): domain Eukaryota; kingdom Metazoa; phylum Chordata; class Mammalia; order Artiodactyla; family Delphinidae; genus Delphinus; species Delphinus delphis. The sequence goes on along the minus strand of NC_082693.1, from coordinate 43,588,412 downwards.
AGGGATTAAAGGTTGAGATTCTGTAAAATCAGAGGTGGAAAGAGATGCATGGGACTTAACGATCATCTAGCCATGGCCATTTTGTTCTATAAATGAGGAAACTGAAGCCCAGATAGGGAAGGAAATTACTCAAGCCAAACAACTGGGGAACCTGGGTGTGATGCCACGGAAATGAGCTACTGGGATCTTCTTCAAAAGAGCCTACTGCAGGGAGCACAGCTGGCTGACATCCCTCTAGATCCACCACCATGGATGCCATGTTACCCCTGTGGTCTCCCTGTTAATGACTAACCACAAGACAGGCCCTACAACATGCAGGATTCCTCCAACAGGCCGTTTGGGCTCAGGGACTCACCAGTGACACCGCCAAAACTTTCTTACAACTATGCTGTGGTCTGAGTCTCTTCCTACACAATCCTGCTTCCTTCCCCTCTCCTGTCATAGGTATCCGACCTGCATCGAGATCTGAGGGATTTCTCTTCCCACTCCTGTTCTCTCCCCTGTCCCCTTAATCCTTCATAGGCATTTCTCCCCCCAAAATCTCTTGCTGATCTAATCATATCTTGGCATCTGCTTCTGAAAGATTTCAAATTAACATACTTGGTCTCTTGGTTTACAGTTGAGTGATACCTTCTTCCCCAAGGAAACGTAATTATGCATTTACTCAGTGGCACTGTCATAAGAAGTCCCCACTATAGACTTGTTTGAACATAATCTTTCTTTCTTTTATCAGTTCTTTCTTGGAGTAAAATTCTCTAGTGAGTCATGAGGGTCTTTAGTTTGTTTTCATTTCCCAGGGTCACACGTGGCATAACTTCAGACAAGTCCTCCCTAGACACAGGTGGAAGCACAGTGGTTGTTAGACCCCTTCCGCCATGGCAGCCTTAAATTATGTGAGAGCAACAAACAGAGCTCTTGTTGGGTTCTTTTCTGGAACTATTTCAGTCTGCCTATTTGATTCCTTTAAACTCCATATTAACACACTGTCTTCCAAAGAGCACTGCCCTGATTGCAATTATTGGAGGAATTGGGCCAGAATTTAAAGAAAGGATTATTCCTGAACAAATTCTGATGAAAATGGGCTCCCTCAACCTCAGCTGAAAAGATTAACAACCGTCCAATCTCCTACAGCCAGCAAGTCTTCGTAAATATGTCCCAATCTCTCTACTGTGAGTGTATCTGCCAAGGATTAAACCGAGAGGCTGCTCCCAAAACCTGTATTAAAATAACCACAAAATATAGCCCTCTGGTTCCTGGCAGCTGTTGAGTTCAAAGTGCAGGACTTGGAAATCTCTCTCCAACCGGGTGTGGAGAGATGGGAGTGTGAGGTGGGTTAGGGAGGAGAGTAAAAGGGGTTGCCTGAATTAGAAAGTGTCTGGAGGGATAGAAGTTGTAATTAATTACTGGATACAATCAGAAAGGTCAGAAAAGTTCTGTCTTTACGTTGTTTTAATGGAGAACATCCCAAACATAGTGGAAAGAATAGGAGACTTGTAATCAAAAGACTTGTCCGAGTTCAAAGTCAAAATCAGCCACTTGTCACATGCCTAGTTTCTCATCTGAAAAGAAAAATAAAACTGACCATGTTACTTGTCTCACACTGAGAATGAGATATGATTCATTTGCTACGTTTTAGGAACTATAACCTGCTTGTGGGGAAAAAAATACCACTGAAATTCACCAATATCTGTTTTTCTGTCCTTACCTAGAATATAAGGTGAAGCTGGGCATATGGTGGCTCAACATTCCTCACAGCTCTGCATGGCTGTGTGACTAAGTTCAGGTCACTGGTGTGTGTAACTTACAGATCATTCTCCAAGAGCAAGCTTGTGCCCACCTCTTCTTCTCTCTACCCCACCCCCTCCCCCATCGCTTCCTTCTGGCTGGAATGTGACTATGATGGCAGAAGCAAGAGTAACCATCTTAGAGATGAATAAAAGCTGCATGTTTAGAGACTCACAGACGTAGAGAACACACTTGTGGTTGCCAAGGGGGAGGAGGGGTGAGGGAGGGATGGATTGAGAGTTTGGGACTAGCAGATGCAAACTATTAGATATATGTATAACTGCATCACTTTGCTGTGCACCAGAAGCTAACAACATTGTACATCAACTATACTTCAATAAAATAATTTTTTTTTTAAGCTGCTCATTCAGGATGGCAGCAAAACAAGAGAGAAGGATCCTGAGTCCCTGAAAACTGTGGTTACCCTACTATTCTTGGTCACACTTCCTAGAGTTTTTGTAAAGGAAAAATAACCTTCTATCTTAAGTCACAAATATTTTGGACTTATTTGATGCAGTAACTAAAAGCTGATATCCTAACCACTATACCACTCTATAAGCATAAATGATTTTTTATTCATTAATATTATTCCAATAGCTGCGTGAGAGCAGGGGTATCGCGAAGCCCTACGATCTACATGATCCTGAAGTAGAGTTCCAAGTTTCAGGCCCTAAGCTCAGCATCTTCCATAAAACCGGACAGTTTTCATTTTCTTTCTAGTTTGATCCAACGAAAACATTAATAGTATTATTTTGAAATGGCTCTGCATCCTAAGTATATTACAATAGGTGGGGACTGCCAGATTCCTCCACCTCAGTCTTCACCTTAATGAAGCTCTCCAGGGCTTCCTTTTTTCACAAGCGGTTGAGCCCTTTAGTTCACAAAATCCTCTTCTTTCTTCTCTTATTTAACTACGTGTCTCTTTCCTCTTCCCTCTATCCTCCATTAGCAACAAGGCTTGCAAACATTTCTCCATTTTCTTCTCCCTCAATATACTTTTTTAATCTGCTAAATGAATAGCCCCAGTCTAAAACCCTAGGACATATTTTTCAACTTTGTCGTCACTGTTGTTCTTACCAAAAATACACATGCCAGAGTAGTCATGCCTACTAAATAAGACTCTAAGGTTTTAGCCCTAAAATCAGCATGTTAGCAAGCTCTCCTACCCTTCCCCCCACCACTCCGCACAAGCACGTCCCAAGCAATTCTGATGCGTGCAAAAATTTAAGCACTGCTGAGCTCTCTGAAAGTTCTCCATAAAATACTTCCCATTTTCCACTATCTAAAATTAAAAATTCTTCTGAACAATCTTAGGGGAAACTACAGCAGTATTAGGACAGGAGGAGAGAGTATCAGAGAAGAAGAATATGTAGTAGAGAAGCAGGTTTGATTACGAACAAATTTGAAATTTTTGAGCTCATTGAGTCACCTGTAATAACCCTTACATTCAAAAAATCCCTCCTCAAAAAAAAAAAAAAAAAAAAAAAAAATCCCTCCTCACACCTAACTTCATGGACTCTTTTGGGAGGTTAAACTTGTTCCTTTGCTGCAGCCATGAAAACTGAGTGAGAACAACAGGTTACTCTTTGGGCCTTAAATGAGGGAAGAGTTACTTTCAGGCCAAGGGATGTGGTGGAGAGAGAGTAGGGATGCCTCCTGGACCTGTCCTCAGAGGCAGATGCTGTTTCCTCTGGAAGTACAGCACGTTTGCTGGCAAAGGAAATCTCCCTCCAGGGCAGCCAAGGGAGGACAATAGAGCCACGTCACCACCCACCATCTGTCGTGAAAACAGACACCAGCTGACAGAGAGGGAAGCTCAAAATCCTGCTCCCACACCAACATCAGCAACCTCACTGCCTGACCTCCTGAGATGGGGACTGGGAAAGCCGAGGTAGGGATTAGCCTGCAGGGCCTATAGGGGTCAAGTTCGGGGTCACACTGTCCAGATTGCTGCAGTTCTCTCTTCAGGCCCTCCAAATCATCAAATTGTCACTCTCATCTGGGAGATGAAGGGGAAAACCGTGGCAGATAAGCAGAGATCAGTGTCCTAGAGCCCAGAAAAGCGATCCCATTTCTGTGTGGCCAGTCTGCCCTGTTTCTGGATATCCAAGGCCACAGCGGGACACAGAGACACGGGAAAGGCAACCTTGGATAACTGGCAGCAGAAACAATTGAACGTTGTCAAAGCAGCAATCAGACAAAGAATGGCGGGTAGTAAAGGTGGCTTCCTAGAGAGTGGGGCGTTCAGAGCTGCTCCTGAGGGAAAAGGCTTAGTTTTTCAGTGAATATGTTATGCATTATTGTGCAGTGAACAGAGTCAGGAGTCCTAGGTTCTGCTACGACTTAGGTATAGCCAAGGGCAAGTTCCTTCCTTGTTAAAGAGCTAGGTCTCCACTCAAATAAAATTATGAGGTTTGACAAGGAGATCTCAAGGTGACTTCTCTGATTCATGAGTGACACAAGCAAAGGCTAAGGTAGAAATTCCCATAATGCAGAAAATACACTTGAGGGCTCTGAGATAGAGCCGCAGACTTCCCAAATCTTAAGAAAGTAGAATAATTTCAGCCCCCTCCTCCCAGTACAGCAGTGCAACACTTTAATTTACAAAGCATTCTCTGATCCGTGGGATTAGATCCTCACAATAGACCGGTGAAGGAGCTGGAACAGTTACTGCAGTTCTTGGCTGTCCTAAAGAATGCTTAGAGAAGTGAAGTGACATGGCCAGAGCTACAAAAGGACTTAAAAAGGAGCTGTGTCTAAAAGCCAGCAGGATTGACACCAAAACAGGGCAAGTTCAACTAAGTCATGGATTTTATTTGAGACCTTGACAAGACAGCTTTAACTTTCCCATCTGCCTGACTAAAGTTTATTCGGGCTTCTTCCTGACCCTAAGCCCCTGACCTCCATTTCCTTAGTGTTTTCTTTAGAAAACTTGTAACTGTAAATTCTTTTTCTGCCCTCTGAGTTGTAAATATAACTTTTAACGGCCCCTTGCCTGGTTTTACCATCGAATACTGTCTTTCTTAAGGACCTGGAAGCCATCTCTTTGAAATGTAGTCATCAAGAAAGATAGTACCCCTATTTCCCAGTCCCTGGAAGAAGGTAGGAGCCTTACTTCAGTGGGAGGCTTGCTTGCTCTACGTTGCAAAACTATTTTCTTAGAGATATGAAGAGCTTATTTTTACTTTGGATAAAGCTAATTAGCAAACAGATGGCTTATGACTTCCCCCTAATGTCTCCCTCTCCTTTTCCACTAGATCACCCCAGTGTTTAAAAACCCTCCCACCCTTTGTTTTAGCAGAATTGAGTTCAGATTGAGTTCTGGCCTTTCTCCTCTATTGCAGTAGCCTTGAATAAAATCTTCCTTGTCTGCTTAACTTTGTCCAGTGCAACTGTTGCTTTGACAACCTCTTCAGCACATTTGCTACAGCCCACTCCATTTCTCCTACTTTGAGTTTAAAATTTGCTGTGCAAAAAAAAAAAAAAAAAAAAAATTTGCTGTGCAAATCAAACTTATGATGGAAGAAACATTTATTAAACATCTATGATGCATCAGGCATTGATCTAAGTTCTGGCTTGGTTATGTTCTATTACAAAATAGTGTTGCATATAGTTACGGTGGGTATAATCTATGACAGATGCTTTAGAAGTCAGGCCAAGGTTTTCTCCACTTAGCCTCCACTGGCAATGCCTAAGAGCCCACTTAACCAATTGTCTACTGAATTCATAAACTACATATTACTTCTCTGTACCAGATTTTTGCTAGATCCAGAGAAATACAGAGATATGAAAAAAATAATGAACCATATCTCTGCCTTCACTTTAATCCAAGGAGAGGAACTAAATGCTAAAGGAGTTACAACGACCTTTTCATTAACATCTGGTAGAATTAATTTTGTTCTAAGTGTAGAAGGCTCTGTATACACAACAAGCTGTTCTAAGCCCTGTTCCCTAAGGGTTAGGTGAAAACAGCACACACACACACACACACAAAATAAAAACATTAAACTCAGTCTTGGATAGACCTCAAGTTGTTTGCCTCACAGAGAATTCAGGGACTAGAGTAAGATTTGGAGATGAGCTGAAGGAGTCCTGTGTATAAAATGGGCACAGTGTGGAGAGATAGGGGATGCCCTTCTTTACCAATGACTTTGTGAATATGACCCTTCCACAGAACCTGTGGAAGCTGAAGTTCCTGGGAAGCACTATGTTGATGTCCATGCTGCCACCTCCTAGTTGAAGTTGTAGTTCTTTTTGTTGTTGTGGTTTGCGGTACGCGGGCCTCTCACTGCTGTGGCCTCTCCCGCTGCGGAGCACAAGCTCCGGACGCGCAGGCTCAGCGGCCACGGCTCACGGGCCCAGCCGCTCCGCGGCACGCGGGATCCTCCCGAACCGGAGCACAAACCCGTGTCCCCTGCACCGGCAGGCGGACTCTCAACCACTGTGCCACCAGGGAAGCCCCGAAGTTGTAGTTTGAATGTTTGAGCTAACAGAGCCTAAAGGCAATATGAGGATGCAACCTACTGTTCTCTTTTTCCTAATCCAGTTTCTTTGAAAGATCCAACTTCCCTCCTCTATTGGGTTTCCAAGTGACTGAGAGGAATTTAATTTTAGGAGAATGTGGGAGGAATATTTTACAGCTCCATTAGATTTTTGTGTATACATAGGTTGTGTTCATCTGTTAAACTTACTTTAAGTAAGCACAAAAGGAGCCAGCAAATAAGAACAAATATGTCCAAATACGAACTTTTTGGCACAGCAAATATTATAAGAATAGAAAGAGAAACAAACAAAATGAAACAAAACAAAGAAATAAACAGGGATCGGGGGTTCTTAAAGAGGCACCATTGTATCATCCACAGTGGGAACATGAAATTCTCCAAATTATCCCCCAGATTTACGCAGATGCCTTAGGTTTCTACCTCCTACATATGAGGGATTGAAAGGCCATGAGATTTTATAACTTGATATTAAAAACCCAGCGGAAGTATCAGATTAGTGGGGAAAATGGCTAAGAACCTAGAAAGACCTATAAGATTAGGTGAAGGTAAAGGTAGGACTGTGGAAGACAGATGGGACTGATTATTTAGGGACCAGTAAGCAGGACTATGAGTACAACCATAGGGTAGACTTCAAAAGGTCATTCATTTACAGCAGAAAGAACAAGCAAGATGTATATATACATACGCACACTAAGTTTTAAATTGAGTCAAAGTCCCAGAGTGTGTACACGAGCAGAATTGGTGGGTAGGTAAATTATCTATGGATATTCAATTAACAGTCACTCCGTTGGCCCCACAGTTCTGGTGGGCCTCCTTGGAAGAGTCTAGCCATAGTTCTGGAGCCACAGTGACTCTCAGAGGAATGGAGTCCCAGAAAAGAAACTTGATCATTGAGGAACAGAGCAGAAAACTGATGTTACTAAGAAATTGGGTGCAATACAGAGGTATTTGAAAACTTACTTTTAAGTGTTTTCAATCGGATGACCCCAAACAGAAGCAGTTCCCAACCAGCTTAACTCAATGGAAAACACACACGGAGGGTCCGTTATTGTTCTCGACTGTTACCAGATCTGATTCCAGAGTCTAGCAAGTAAGAAGCCTATGAATGGAAACTAGGTAAACAAAGATGTTCAAGGTAAAAAGGCAGAAAACAAGGTAGGACTTTACGTGAATTAGAAGTGAGGGCATTTGGTTCTAAATCCCCCTTGGGTGATGTTTACTCCTTTCTTTGGGTCTCTAAGCCGATTGGTCCTCTTCCAGCTCTGTTACAGGTTTGCATCAAAAGTTTATGTGGGCTGTTATCCACAAACAGCCTAGGACTGAGATGACCTGCATGATCTTGTTCAAATCTCTCTTATTCCTAGGCAGAACGCCGTTAAAAAAAAAAAAGTATGTATTATCTAATCTAAATTCAAGAAAAGATGAGAAACTCAGGGGCAAGGTGAAAGAGTTTTACTAGCCAGTGGAACTCAGTCAGAGAGGGCTGCTTTACCTAATACAGAAGTCTCCAAGTTTATAGGTCCTACTTCAAAGGACTGACCTTCTTCGGAAGATAATTGCCCAGAGACATGTCTCCCAGAGCTAACTTATTCTAATTTATATAAAAGAATGAATTAGGTAACAAAAATGCCGTGAGCTAATGCTATTATTAATTATCAGAATAAATTTGGAAAAATTATGTCCCCTTTCTGGGATTCAGCACTGTAATCTGTAAAATAAAGGGGTTTATAGTTAGTTCCTAAGATTCCAATAGAACCAGGATAAATTCTCCTTTACTTTGTTCACCACCGCTGTGAGTCATAACAGCAATAGTTCACCAACTAACTGTTATGTGCATTAATTAAGTTAATTGCCATAATAGCCTTTTGAGGGAGGTACTATTATTACACCTCTTTTAAAGATGAGAAAATTGAGTCCCAGAAATATTACATAACTTGCTTAAGGTCCAAAAAGAAACAGTAAAGGACAGATCTAGGATTGAAACCCAAGAGTTCTAATGCCAGAACCCATGACAGTGCTCCAAAGTTGATCTCACAGAAATGAGCATCCCTCTGCCCCCTAATTTTCTGGTTTTACTAGGTTTTCTGCCCGAATGTGCAGAAAACATTCACAGTGAGTCTAGGACTGTCTACTTTGACGTACGTAGCATAAGGTGTGAGTCATGGCTTCACCATAACAGCAGTCACACCTGATCTCACCTCCCCTGTGTCTGTCCAGTCTTATATCTGGTGTGGTACTTTCTATTTGTCAGAGGACTTAGCTTGCCTGCTTTCTCATTTTATGCTAGCCCTTACCATGAAACACACACACACACACACATTTTTTTTTTTTTTTTTTTTGCGGTACGCGGGCCTCTCACTGTTGTGGCCTCTCCCGTTGCGGAGCACAGGCTCCGGACGCGCAGGCTCAGCGGCCATGGCTCACGGGCCCAGCCGCTCCGCGGCATGTGGGATCTTCCCGGACCGGCGCACGAACCCGCGTCCCCTGCATCGGCAGGCAGACTCTCAGCCACTGCGCCACCAGGGAAGCCCACACACACATTTTTAAAAGGAAATACATTTTATAGAAGTGAAGCCTGTTGGAATTCCTAAATTAAAATATCCTGGTTAAAGTAGGAGAACAAAAGGTAAATGTGACAGAAGACACCTAGCATGCAGGCTCCGTTAGTAACTGTAGTGCATCCTCGTTGCTGTCTTTACCCTTTACCTTGCTGCCCACAGATGTTCAGGATCAGCAGGGCCTGCATGGGAAGAGTCCTGGAAACTTCAGTCTAGACACAGCTCTCCCACTCATAACATCTGTGACTCCTGATAAATAACCTAAACTCTGTGTCTGTTTTTTTATCCCTAAGGTTTCCCTGACTCTAAACTACTTGAGATGCCCAATATGTTCCCCCATGGGAAACCCATGATGGGGATGGGAAGTGAGGTATTATTGCCTGGGGAAGTCATTGTCATATCAAACCTGTGAGGCAGTGGCTTGTCTATAGAAGGGGAGAGATCCAGGACTGAGACCTTAGGCATGGCCAAGGAGAGCTAGAGACCAGGTAAAGATTACCATGGGTCAGAGAGCCCAAACTCCCCAGCCAAAATTGAGTCAGCAATCCTAAACTAGGTAAACTCACAGAAGCTAAGGGAAAATGATTACTGACAGTCAGTAAAGGGGAGAGGAGAAGAAAGTTGGCTATAAGGGTACATAAGACAAAATGACTCCAAAAAACAAATAAAAGGGATCCTAAAGCCATCATTAGAAATAGAAAATAATACAAAGTTCCCTTAAATACTAGACCATTATGTACAGATTGCTTTTGATTTCACACACACACACACACACACACACACAGTCACACCCCCCCCGAGTTATCTGCAATGAGCATTGGATTATAAGTTTTTCTTTTTACATTATGCATTTTTGTATTTGAATTGTTTACAATAAAGTGTAAAATCCTAGACCACAGAAGCCCACACAGTTGTTAAGGAAAACTTTAAAATGATCTCAAATCATTATAGTTTCAAAAAAAATAACAAATTATAAAGACTGAACTGATAAACAAATGTCCAATGATTGAGCCAAGATTATAGACCTAATATGTATCAGAACAAGTATTAATTCTAAGGGTACAAACCTCAATTCCACTTCTCTAGGTTTACAAAGAAACAATACGATGATGAAAATCCTTTGAAAAAATTCAAAAGAAATCTACATAGCATTTGGAATAAAGCACCTATAGTTAAGCTTGTTCACAAAAGAATATTATGGCCATAAATATAGACCATAAATATAGAAAAGAGACTGAGAATGAGCTAAGTTTTGAGAAAGAATGTAAATAAGGAAGGCACTGCTTGGTGAAGATGTAGTAATGTTAACAAGTATCAGAGAGAAGGCAGAATGCCACTCCTGATGGCTCCACCAAGAACTACAGTCTGGAAAATATAGAAAAATAAAAAGTTTGAAGGTGAAATTGAAGTTCATAACAGGAAAAAAGACTCTAAGAGAACACTGAGTTGTGTTAAATGAACTCAAGCCTCCAGACGCAGACAAAGTGTACATCACGGTGCCAAGTAAAGTTTAACATCTGACTGGTGAATTGTTCTTCGTAATATGTAAGGAACTTCAGCAATGAGATGATGTTAACACAATCTTCATAAGAAGAAAAAATGTTCTGCAGTCTATAGCTAGTGAACTTCACTTTATTCTAGAGCAGTGTTGGAAAATGGATGGCACTGTTCACAGCTCCCTTTTTCTTTTACGCTGTCTTATTCAATATGTTTCCCGGGGCAACTGCTGAGGAAACCAGTTGTGTTTGGATTTAAGTCTGCAAGAACCACTTTTCGTTTTACTAGCCCACTTCTATTTTACTTCAAAGATAATAAAATACAGCCAGGTCTCTGAGGACATTTTTTTCCTAATAGAAAAGTCTACATAATTTAAATAGCAATGGATCAAATTAACACAGTTTATGAAAATTTACGTGTAAAAAAATTCCCAAGTGAAAAAAATAATGCTCTTGATAAAATGAACAAATTACTAGAAGGATAAATTAGGAGTTTGGGATTAACACATACACACTACTATTATAAAATAGATAAACATCAAGGACCTACTGTATAGCACAGGGAACTCTAGTCAATATCTTTTAATAACCTGTAATGGAAAAGCACCTGAAAAAGAATAACTATATATATACATTTATATGTACACTGAATCACTTTGCTGTACATCTGAAACTAACACAACACTGTGAATCAACTATACTTCAATTAAAAAAATTCATAACTGAAAAACTTACTATCCTTTATAAACTATAAAGTCATCACAAGCTTTGGTTGAATGTTACTCTGGCAGATACTGTTGGTTGCCTACTCAGTCTTTACTCCCATTTCCCCTTGTTCCCAATCATGTGAGTCTGCCTCAGGGGACACAGAGTAAAAAATACAAGGGTCTCGTCTCTCTTCCAGCTCGGGATGGTTAGATCATCCAATTCTAGCCAATGAAACATAAAAGAAATTCTGCTGCGTAGATTCCTGGATTTTTTTTTTTTTTTTTTTATGGATTAAAAGAGAAAAAGAAAGTAAAGAAGAGCATTATTCCCTACCCACAACCCACTTCCTTCCAGATTTGGGGTGGAATTTTAGAGGACCTATGCCAGCCATCCTGTGACCATCCTAGCAACAAAGATTTGATGAAGACAGACCACATGCCAGACATTTTGATTATTGGGGATTAGAGAAGGAGTAGGCCAGAGGGGATAGTGGTTCCTCAGTATCAGGAAACTGATCATTATTTGGGTATGCCTGAAGCCTACAGCATTCAGTAGATGGCTGAACATGAAAATAAAGAGCAAGTTTAGCATATGCTTCAGGGGAAAAAAAAATCACAAGTAGTGAGTCAGAAGTTTTAGAATCTGTCTGAAGAATAGAATGTCTCCTTGTTAAAGCAGTTAGAAAAGGAGGATCTATACTGGCTTTAAGAGGATGGATGCAGCCTGTAGTCCTTTCATAAGAAATCTGTTTTTCTCATCCTTACCTAAATGCTTCTCCAGAAGTTTCCCATTTTTTAATTCCCTCCCCCCAAAAATGTGGATAGGAAATAGTTTATGTCTTGTAAAGTAAACTCTATAAAAGTTCTGCAAAGCAAATCAATAGCGAAGTTTTCCGGAGAGTAGTACAGTCAATTGGCGTGGTATTCGTTAGGGGTCATGTTCTCTCCCTTTGCCTAGGCCAGGGAAGGCAGCCCTTCTCTCCAGGGAATGAGTTAGAAACTAGGAACATTGAGAAGGGGGCATTTGGTGACGTGCTTTGGAGTATTTTTCCCGTGGCCTATAAGAACACGCATTTGTAGAGGATAATTTCAATTTTTTTCTCTAATATTATATAGATTTTAATTTACCTAAGTCTTCAGGGGGTGGTTTTAGGAGGAAGATACTCAGAAGTAGAAGAGAGTATAGCCTGTGACAATTTACATGCTCTCTGATATCAATCTTCAGGAACAGCATCAGGTCATTTCCATGAGTCCCATAAAATGAGAGATGCCCCATTGCAAAACTGGGATGAGCTGGGAAGAGAACATAATCCTGAGGAATGATTTCTAGGAGGATGATTGCAGAGGGATATGAAGTAATCTCCCCTACCTTCGTTTTATACATGTCCTAGAGAAAAAAAAGAAGCCTTTTAGCGGGGAAAAAACTGGCATTTTAGTGATGCTGTTGGTTTGATCAGCTCGTACACTACACGGTGCCATCCAGGACAGAAAAGAACTAACCATGTGCCAGAAGAGTCATGTGCCCAGCGGTACTCAGGGCTGATAGTTGAATAGCCCATATCCATTGCTTATCTTTCAGAGTCATTGTGAGGGTAAAATAAATAGAAAAGGAGGGAGCATTGCATCGATGAAAAATGTATTTGAATAGAACTAAAAAATTAACCATATAATCTATGAATTCAGCAAATACTGTTGAACACCTAATAGGTATCAAATACTGTGAAGATGGCTGGTAATGTCGGCTGGTAATGTCAAACACTGTTGTTACTTGTTGCTACATACTAATTAACATGGATCATAAGAATCCATCTCGTGCATGCTAGAAATCAAAATGTAATATGAATATTATGGATACATGAGTAGGTTGTTTGGAAGCAGAAGGGCACCTGGAAACAGCACCATAATCTTTGCTCTGAACCTCAGACATTTTCCCTGATCTAACTAGCTGGCCATCCCTAGTATAAAGATCATCCCTGGCTGCCTAGAAAAGCATTCCTTCCCCTTCTCTAGAAGAATGCACAATGATTATTGGACTAGTCTTCTTTGGTATGGAGGAACAGAGACTCATCCCCCTGCTATTTTCCAATATGGAAACTGAAGCAATGGGCAATGATGTGCATACAACCGACATCACTAATTGTTGATAACAGAAGTTTTAAAAATTAGAAAGCCATGTCAGAATAATTACATATATAAAGGTCTGACTCATTTTAAGGAAGCCTCAATATATAATTACTCTTTTTTTTTTTTTTTTTTTTGCGGTACTCGGGCCTCTCACCGCTGTGGCCTCTCCCGTTGCGGAGCACAGGCTCCGGACGCGCAGGCTCAGCGGCCATGGCTCACGGGACCGGGGCACGAACCCGTGTCTCCTACATCTGCAGGCGGACTCTCAACCACTGCGCCACCAGGGAAGCCCTAATTACTCTTTTAAGAAAGAAAAAAAAAAAGAGGAAAATAAGGAAGGTTGGCTTTAGAAGATTCTGAGTTTAAAAATTTTTCCAAAACATTAGTCATTCAAGTGACAAATTAACTGCCACTTATTAAAAACATAACTTGGTTTACAAAACTACATTTATCTACAGTATGCTGGTGTAGGAATGGGGCGTATCAGGGAGGAGCGCTATACTTCAAGACCTAAGGGGGTGGCAGGGCATTGGCAGGGGAGCAGCTCCTAGCTGTGAAGAGTTCATATGTCCTCTGACCAGAATCACTAGCTTCCAGCTATTACCTGTCTTTAAAAAACTATTCTCTTGCCCCAGGGACTCAACAAGTTGTCTATTTCCCAGCTCTGGGAATGATTCAAATGCAAAAGTGGAATCTGAACATTTAACTGTGGAAGCCCCAAGTGAGGCAGCAGCCTTCCCCAGAGAACAAATTATTGAGGAATTACCCTGTTAATTGCGTGACTACCTCCTTGAACAAACATGAATATGCAGGTGAGACTAAGACCCCACGGTCCTCTTTGTTGAGAACTGGAAGAGAACCACCGCGCTCGATGTCTCATCTTCTTCATTTCCAGCAGAAACCTCTTTTGTTCACATGCCTCACACCTTCATGAATCAGCCAGAATCCTCTGGAGAAAGAGCGAGGTGAGGAGAAAGATAACGAAGTCTCCAACCAAGACTGAAAGTTTAGAGTTGAGTCCCGACTAACGATCTTAATCACACACGTTAGTGCCTTGAGGAAGCTTGGAGTGAACAGCTTATAAACCAGACCCACTTCAGGGATTAAATCCATGTTAGTGAGTATCACCTTTGCCAAATAAGAAGGCCTACAGACTTCCGAGTGCAGGGTGTAAAGGATAAGATGAAGGTAGGACAAAATGAAGTGCACAGACTTCCTATTTAATGGAAAAGCTCTCTTGCTGAGTATGAGTGTCATTTATTACTTGGCATTGGTATCGATGTCACTGGAGGTGAGGATAAGACATGGTTACGAAGAATTTAAATGAGGAAGTGAAAGAATTTCAAAACTGATCTTTCCGTACATCTCTCTACCTTCTTAGAGGTCTACTTAATCCAAGCCCATGTAAATAGGAATTTCCTTTTCCTTTCTTGGCATTCAGGAAGATAAACAGTATTCCCTCTTAAAACTGGGAAAATTCTTCCTAATATATGAACCTCTCTATTCTCCTGTTCGGTCTGTGTCCCTGGCATCTGTGTTATCACTAGACCTTAACAATTCCATCAATAAAATTTAATTGACTATTTAATGAACTTAAGTAGAAAATCATGTAATGTGAGACCACAGAAACCAAGCCTTGGTTCTATCACCAACAGGCTGTGTAACTATGGGCAGATAATAAGTGCAGAGTCTCAGCTTCCTAATCTTAAAATGGGGATGATAATATCCCTGCAGTGGGTTATTGTGAGGCTCAAGCTTAATGAAGTTATGATGGTAAACCTCATAACTGGATTATAACTGGTACATAGTATTTAGTTCCTGTGTGTCAAGCACTGAACTAGGTTTGTTGGATATACCCCGCATACTACTGTCTACAGTGAGGAAACAGTGGACCCAGGATGTGGCAGAGGAACATCAAGGTGCTTGAAGGGGCCACAGAAGGGAAGAGAGATGCTGGAATTGGGAGAGGCTATATTGTAAGATTAGCACTGAGTATAGCTTTGAATGATTGAACCAACATTTGATGGTCTCAGAAGATGTGGTAGTGAGAGTTTTGCAGACGGAGGTAACCAAAAACGTTCAGAGTTGGAATCTGGTATTTGGGGATGCTTTCAGCTAATAGTACCTAGGCTAATAGCACACAGGAGGTCTGACTGAGTACAGATATGCACAAGAGTACAAATAGCCCAGAGGACAGGGCTGAAGTTTTCTCAGAGAAAAAATCAAACTGTTTTCTTTGATTAAGCCTCTACCTAGCCATGCTGACCATTCAGACTCTAACAGTTCCTGAGAAAGGGGGTTGGAGCTGGTGGGAGGGGGCAGGGAACCTACGGAAGAGGATGGGGGTGGTGACATCAGGCCGGCTGTTGAGTATTCCAGCACCTGCCAGGGATGCCCTGGGGACACCAGGTCTGCCCTGCTGGGGCCCAGCTGCCACCCGGGCCCTCCTGACATCTAACAATGGGCGGTTGAGAGGTCAGGCGGGAATAGGGCAGGCATGACAATGAGATTCCGATGCTATAGAAAGAGGAACAATTGGGGCAGAGGGAGAGAGAAGCCAAGTGTTTTGGAACTGTGCAGGATTGGGGGCTGGAGGCAAATGTGAAGATAAAATTAGAATGACTGGAATTTTATGGGGGTGTCAGGGAATGAGGAAGAGAGAGCCTGTCCTTGATTATTCTGATCAGAACAGAAAAGGTCAGCTTGGCCAGGGAACAGGCTCCCTTGCTCCTGACCTTGGGGTTGGTCCGTCAGTAGCACTCATCTCCTCTGCCACATGAGTCTGATCTCTCTAGCTCAGTCATTTATTCTTCTGTCCACTCAGTGAGTATGTATTAACTCTTGCCATATATCAAGCTCTTTGCGAGGTGCTAGGGACAGAGGTTTTAATTTATCTTCCTACTATTGATGAGCCAACAGTCTTCAGGGGAGATGGATTTAGGAGCACAGGAGCACAGCAGAGTGACTTAGATGTTCCATAGAGGTGGGAGGACAACACTCTTGGTGGGCGGGGGCCGGGGGTGGTGGTGAGCAGAGGAGCTATTAGCTCACAGAGCAGGGGAACCTCGTCCAGCCTGGGAGCTGTGTGTGTTAGGAGCGGGACCAGAAAAGCTTCCCGGGCTTCCCTGGTGGCGTAGTGGTTGAGAGTCCGCCTGCCGATGCAGGGGACATGGGTTCGTGCCCCGGTCCGGGAAGATCCCACATGCCGTGGAGCGGCTGGGCCCGTGAGCCATGGCTGCAGAGCCTGCGAGTCCGGAGCCTGTGCTCCGCAGCGGGAGAGGCCACAGCAGTGAGAGGGAGGTCTACCGCAAAAAGAAAAAAAAAAAATTTTCCCGGGGCACGTGACATCCGAGCTGCATCTTGAATGTAAGTAGGAGTTTGGCAGGCGAAAGACCAAGGGAAGGCAGGGGAGCTGGAAGGTCATTCGGCAAAGAGAGAATAAGTTAGTTGGGAATCAACTAGGAAAATACCTGTCAAATAAGGCCTTGGAGTTTGCAGAGGCTTAGGCTGATGCCAAGGGTAGGTTATTCAGGTGATTTCAAGGCTCAAAACGAAAATTCTAGCTGAATTGTCTGGAGAGCTGTTACTTCCCTTGTGTTTGCAAGAAATAGCATCTCCCTTGTCTTTGATCTGCCAGTCTCTTTCTTTTATGCAGAGATGCACCATGGATGCTGGTAGAGGACTTCTTCAGAAATACATTTAGGAAAAAAAAAAGTGTTCCTTTGTCTCCATTCATATTTGCTGATAAGACAATAGACATCCAGTGCAGCAAACGTTGACTTGGATCAGGTCTTCAGAGAAAACCAGTTAAATACTTGAGTGCACTGCAAATGATGGGCCGCCCAGATTTAGGCTTAAGGGATGGGAAAGATGTTATGCGGGTGAAAAGCAATTTGGTGTGGGTACAACTGATGGTGAGGAAAGAAACCAGTGCTGCTGGAATGCAAAGAGCTGGAAGAGATGTCTTCTCTCCCTCCAGTGCCTAAACCTAGTACTTTCCTTGGATACTGTTTAGGGTCCAGAGATGGAGACCCCTTTCTTATCAAATGAAGAGTCTAAGTCCTTCACAGTGACTGCATAGAGTCTTGTGATGGATTCTGAGGAAGGTCCATGTTCAGTAAGAAAGAGAGTCCTGCTTGATTAATGACATCCGTATGGGCAGGCATGGAGGAAGTGGTGGAAATCACTTCACATATTTTCCATCCCTGTGTACAAACCCAAAATTTTTAGATGGAAAAAAATAATAACTGAAAATGATAGAGATCTGTCTCCTTAGAGAGATAATATAAATCTGTGCTATCCATTGTATAGGACCTAACCATAGGAGGCTATTTAAATTTAAATTGATTATACTTAAATAAATTTAAAAATTTAGTTCCTCAGTTTCACCAGCCACATTTCAAGTGCTTGATGTTATAGGACATTTCCCTCATTGCAGACATTCCTATTGGACAGTGCTGGTAGAGAGTGGTGGATAAAAATGCAAGCTCAGGTGCCAAACCATTTGGGTTAAATCTCAGATCTGTCACTTGCTTGTTATGTGAACTGGTAGAGCTGCTTTACCCCCTCTGTGCCTCAGATTTTCATCTGTAAAATGCAGACAACGCTAGCACCGATTTCATAGTATCATACTAAGAATCACATTATTTCATATATGTAAAAAATGAAGCACATTGCCTGGCACCTGGTTAGCACTCAATTAATATTAGCTGTTATGATTATTATCTGCTCGTGTTTATGCAACAGTCTAGGAGCAGAAATGGTTAGAAGTTCTTGACGCCCGGTCTAGCTCTCTCCAAAGATCTATCAGCCTGCTCTCAACACTGAGCATCATTTCACATTCAGAGCACCCTTTCCTTGTCACCCAAGCCCCTTATTTCTGTGCAATGGAATGTCCCATCCTGGGAACCCAGGGCATTGCCCCACGCTTACCTCTCCCCCCTTTTGCTTTGCCTGATGCCCACTTTCCCTGGGAATCCAGGCTGCTGAGAACAACTGCAGCTGCTATCTCTGCTTGCAGCTGCTGCCCAAAAACAGGGCAGCATGGTTCAGCGATGCTCCCTCTCAGGACTGCATTTTTTTCACTTATCCTTGAAAATCTTGTTGGACTGTGCCAACGGTGGACACAGTGTCAGCTGCCCCCTGTCTGTCCCTGATGCTTCTGCTTAGGGACCCTTTGTACTCAGGCTCCAGCTGAGTCACACACTCCAGACTGCAAGCCAGTAATTCCTTCTGATGGCTTCAGTCATCATCCAGTACTACTTGTACCCCCACGAGTCCCCTTTCCTCATTTCTCCGCCTCTTCTTTGGTCTCTCCATTAGCCCAATGTGATGGAGGTCGCACCTGCGTAGGAGGGAATGATGTTGATGATGATGACTATGACAAAGTCTATGACAAAGTACCACTTATTAACCATTAATAATGTGCCAGGCCTCATGATACATGTAAGGTAATCATTATATTTAATGTCACAGAAATATTGCAAGATATTGTCATCATTTTGCAGATAAAGATTTTGAAGCTCTAGGAGTTTATGAATCTTGTCCAAAGTCAATTACAATATGTGGGAAGCCAGGCATTCACGCAGAGTTTGTCCAGATCACAAACCCAAAACAAATCGTAAGAACTCAATGGCTCTGTGAGCTAGAGAAATTGATCCACCCACATCATCGGTAAACCATTTTTTGTTCTCTGTACCTTGTCATTAAAGAAGATACATCCAGGGCTTCCTTGGTGGCACAGTGGTTAAGAATCTGCCTGTCAATGCAGGGGACAGGGGTTCGAGCCCTGGTCAGGGAAGATCCCACATGCTACGGAGCAACTAAGCCTGAATGCCACAACTACTGAGCCTGCATGCCACAACTACTGAAGCCCATGCACCTAGAGCCCGTGCTCCGCAACAAGAGAAGCCACTGCAATGAGAAGCCCGTGCACTGTGACGAAGAGTAGCCCCCGCTTGCCGCAACTATTGAAAGCCCGCACGCAGCAACGAAAACCCAATGCAGCCAAAAATAAATAAATAAATTTATTAAAAAAAAAAAAGAAGATATATCCAATGACCAAAGGGAAACTTTCATGTTGTGACATAAGTCTTCTGGTGAATGGGGGGACTTGGGAGACCTGTAGCCTTTGCTCTTCTCCAGAACGATTTATTGTGGTGTATTTCTGTTGCTCTGAAGACATAACCAGGGACTGTCTTCGGGGAGGCTTGGTGGAGATCGTGGTGGTGCCCAGCCTTTTGCGCAGCAGGAATCAATACACATGCTCCTACCTGAGGCACAACAGAGGCAGCAGCTGGCTGTTTCCTGAAGTGGACCTACCTCCCCAACTCCGTGGAGACCCCAGGTCCTCTGGGACAGCATCTAAATATACTTGAGATGTCCCACTTGAGGAAATTGCACCCACACGCCTTTTATCTTGCCTTTATTCTGGTCATTTAGACTTCCTCTCTCTCCTTCCCTTCTCTCTGTCTCACTTAGCCTATATGTTGGCCCTTTTTCTGTTCCTCTGGTTTTGTTTGTTTTTAAAACTCTACTCCTTCAACAGCTTTTATTGGTCTCTGTATTTAACTCCATATTGTTTCAACCAGCCTGTCTGGCTTTGTCGAAATAACTTTTTTATAGTCAAGTTTTTGTTCTTTAGCTTAGTGGACACTGGGGAGACAAAACTCAGGAAATGTTTAGTCTTTTTCATTGACACATCTACTGTGCAAAAATCACTCTGACAAGAAGTCATCACTTCCTTCTTATGAGCTGAGTAGACTCGGACATTATCTGAACCTCCTTTTGATCATCTGTAAAATGGAAAAAAAAAAGTTTTTTTCCCAAAGCTGTATGAATTCATGGGAATGTAAAGTTACCTTCACAATTCCCAGCACGTGTTCACGTGCTCCAAAAAAAAAAGAAAAAATGTGCTTTACCTTATCCTTACTATATGGAAAGGACAGCACCGGGAGCAGTGCAAGAGGATAAAACAGCCTCTCTTCTCAAGCTTATAAACGGTAAAGGAGACATAAGTGGAAACAGTAACTTCACTTGTAACATCAATTATCATGATTCTCTAAACTTCAAAAAGAAGGAGGCAATAATTAAATAAATATAAAGGAGGCAATAATATAAATACAATACATATAAATAAATAAAATAAAGAAGGTGGTCCTAATTATTATCGGGATATCTGGTAAAGGCTTATCAAGGATGAATTTCAATTAGGCTTTGAAGGATAAATACAATTTCAGCAAGTGACGATGGAGGAGAGAGCACTCCGGAGAAAGGCATTGCCAGGAACAAAGGCAGGGGAGCAACTTCACTTCATGTTGATTAGAGGAGCTGTAATCCAGAGAGGCAACACAGATGTATAGCTAGGAGGGTAAGAAGGTGGGGGGAATGGGGTGATATATGTGTGTATATATATATATATCTCATTAGTGATATGTAAATGTAGACCAAGACCAGTTGTGGTGCACGGGCTTTAAATGTTAGGCTTGGGAAGCTTGGACTTCATTCTATAGTGGTTGAAGGACGAGTGCAGGATTTTGATCAAAGAAATGACATGATTGTGGCTTTACTTTAAGGTGGTCAGTCAATCAGGATGGATTCACGAAGAAAAGAAGCATTGCGTGCAAAAAGATTGGAAGTTTAAAAGAACACTATCACAGGAGTCCAGACAGATAGATTCTGAGAGCCCTAAGTGGGCAGTGAGGGTGAGAATGCGTGAGGGAAGAGGAAGAAGTAAGGCAGGAAACACGGTGAGCGCTTGCACTGCTGCCTTGATCTCTGTATCTCTGACTCTGTCAGCCTCTCTCAGTGGGCCTTCCTGGAGCTCTGACTCTCCCAGATTCTGTTTCTTTCCATACCCATCTATCCTTCCTCTTCCTTCTGGAAACCCAGACATTGTGGGTCAATGCCTTTTCTCAGCGTATGTGCCAGCAGTGAGGGGAAGGCCAAGGTCCTTCCTTCCAGAGCTTCTGTTCAGGTGAGAAAACAGCCTGCCTGGGAGCTGCTTGGAGACAAGGAGACTTTAGAACCTCCTTTCAAGTCTGGCCCATTAGGCAAACCTCTCCCAGCACTTTTCTCCCTCGCTCCTCCAGTCCTAAACAGTTCTGAATCCCCCTGCTCCTCCATCTGTCTGCATGTGGCCTAGATCTCCCTGGACAGGGATTAGGTAATTGTGCCATTCCCATCAGCATGCCCAGGGGTCTGGCAGGAGGGAAGCCGCCGGCTGGCAGCAGCGGGCTGAGCAGGAGCCAGGGGAGCGTCTGCCCCAGGAGTCCCCGAGCAGCTCGCGCCTGTGCCTGGCCCTCTGAGGGCAGCCACGTGCCCGCCTGCCCTGGATCTGCATCAGCTCAGAGGCCAGCTCTTAGAGGAGGAGAGAGCACTTAACCTTTATCCGGCTGCCCCTCCAGGTCCAGCGGGGAACACTAGAGCCTCCTGCACTTCTTTCCTGCCTCTCGGCCTCGGCCGGCCTCCGCTCTTCCGTGCCTAACCTAGCTCAGTTACTAGTAGCATTACGTTAATGAAGGAAAGCCTCAGGCTATAGACTTGCCAAAAATTAAATGGTCCAAAAAGTGTTTCCATTTGACTTTAGAGTACATTCAAAGGGGTGTGTGTGTGTGTGTGTGTGTGTATGTGTATGTGTGTTTTCAACATGCAACAATCTATACGTGTTAAATATATGTACCTTTGCAGGGGAGGGATAAATTAGGAGTTTGCGATTAACATACACATACTACTATATATAAAATAGATAACAAGGACCTACTGTATAGCACAGGGGACTATATTTCAATATCTTGTAATAACCTGTAATGGAAAAGAATCTGAAAAAGTATATATATATATATAATATATATATATATATAATGTATATATATATATAATATATATATATATAATATATATATATGTAACTGAATCACTTGGCTATACGTCTGAAATAACACAACATTGTAAACCAACTATACTTCAATTAAAAAATATATAGACACATACCTTCAAATATATATGCACGTATTTACATATATACCTTGATATGTTTGTTTACATATAGATACATTAATATGTGTGTGTATACATGCCACACCACACACACACATACACACACACCAAAAACTAGGAATATAAAACTGGCATGGAGAAACAAGCTTCACATGAAATTTTTTTCGTCAGTCATCTACAACATGAATTATCCATATGGATAACAGAGAACATGCTGTATTTGCAATCAGGTAAACAACATGATCAACATCTTCCTGTTCTTTCCCACTTCAGGGGCAGAGTGGGGGGGAAGGGCACAACTCTAGGAATGACACAATTTCTCAATTCTATCTTTGATAAGTTTACTTTAGCTAAATGTAGATTATGGGCTTGCCAGACATGTGGTGGTGGTTATTGCTAGAGAATAAGTTCATGGCCTAGAAAATTGCCGTCTAAGTGGATAAATTGAAGCCACCCAGTTTCTTGACTAGTAATGATGAAACCGCACAAGGCACCCCCCTGATTTTATGCTTCGTAGTCCACTTTTTCTTCATCTGTTATCTTTTATTCAATCATCGTTCATTCTTTTTTTTTCAAAATATGTGTCATCGGTCAGAGAAAATGGACATTTACTGCGCATGAAAACATTAAGATGAGAGCAACTTCAGGTTTCTAAGGGCACGGTCGTCTCATCCTATAGATGAGAAAACGAAAGCTCAGAGAGTTTACATGACTTGCCATGGTGTCATATTTATTTACACATTTCTACAAAGTTTTTACGATATCTGGAACCTCCTTCAAATGGTTTATTTTGAAGACTGATATAACATTAAGAACTTTACTTTGGGACTTATACCTGGTTTAGATGCCCAATAAACAGCAATTTCTTCTTCCTTTCCTTGAGGCTTTAGCCATTATTTTCTAAAATTTTCTTCAGTTCACATTTAGCAAGTTAATTCATTTACTTAACACACATTTGAGGTATTGGTCAAACATTTTATTTTCTTGTGTATTATGACAGCTGTAATGGGATTCCTTTGATTTTATGATCAACTATTTCCCTGGTCACTATGCATCTGAACCGGGCCTTGACTACAATTTTCTTTGCTTTATTTCATATTTGTAGTAAATCATTTTAGCCATTTTAGCAAAGCAGCTGAGGCTTTGAGGGGTTAATTAATTTAACCAAGGTTATTCAACCAGTAAATTATCCAGAATTGTCATAATAATCCATTAACCTCATCCCAGAAAGTGTGTTTTAT
The DNA here is from genome assembly GCF_949987515.2 of Delphinus delphis. Classification (NCBI taxonomy): domain Eukaryota; kingdom Metazoa; phylum Chordata; class Mammalia; order Artiodactyla; family Delphinidae; genus Delphinus; species Delphinus delphis. The sequence goes on along the minus strand of NC_082693.1, from coordinate 43,565,002 downwards.
TTAACCACAAATAAAGCAGGACTTTACTTATCTAAAACAAGCAAACCAACAAAACATTGTAATCAGATAGTCTCTGACTTAACTTCTAACTAATTGCTTGACCTAGCTAATCAGTAAATGTCTCTGAGTATCAGCTTCCTCCTCTGTTAAACAGCATCTATAATACTTGAACTTCTTGCCTCCCCTTGCTGTCAACACTGAATGATAACTGGGTAGAAAGGCTTTATTAATGTATACTCTGTCGAACTATAAACTTACAAAGCACAGTCCTGTGTTCATTTGTGTATTCGCAGCCCTTGACTTAATGCCTGGCCCAGAAGAAGTGCTCAGCAACCATTTGCAAAATTGAATTGAAAAGAAATATATAGTACTATGTATATGTGAGATAATAGCATTCCTTTCCTACATCGTCTTAGGTCAGATGACAGCAAAATGCTACCACAAGTCTTCTTTTAGCTCCAGGCCAATTTCTAGAAAAGAAAGAAAAATACAATGCTTCCTATCTCCCAAATTCAGGAAACTTGCCTTTGAGGATTTCTGTTAAAGGTGTGCCTGTGATGAGTTAGAAAATAGCACATTCCAGCGTAAGGAGTACTAGTCAAAAGGCTTGGCTTTTGATATTGGCCCGACTCAATGATCAACCGTATGAATTCAAAGGATCTTTTCTGCTTTCTTGTTCTCAATTTCCTCATCCCTTCCCGTCTACTCCCAATAATGACAATAGCAATAACAATAATATATTACTTCCTTTGTGCCAGAACCTGAGATAAACCCTTCATTGGCATTATCATCACTTCTAATTCTCATATCAACTCTGTGAATTTGGTGGGATTTTTATGCCCTTTTTGTCAAGAAGGAACTTGAGACACAGAGATGTTAAATAAATTGCCTGGTTAGCTTTGAACTCAGCCAGTTAGATTCAAACCCAAGTCTGTCTGATTCAACCCTCTTAACTAAAGATCTCTGTGGACTCCCTAAATAAGCCTACTGCAGTCACCATCAGCACTCCCTAGTCATATTATTAGAGACAAAGAGAAAAGTCAGTGTGAGAGTAATCAAAGAATAATGAATAGTAACATGAATGGTAATAAATACCATTTATTAAATATGTGCTTTGGACATGTTATCTCAATTAATTCATCAGAATGACCCTATGAGGAAGTCATTGCTATTATTGCCCTTTTAAATTTGAGGGAACTGAGGGTTTCGCAAGGTAATCAATTTAATAAAGGTAATTCAACTAGTAAGTTACATAACTAAAATATCATTTATTAGATCCTAAAGCCAATGCTTGCAATTAATGCACCAAACTATACTCTGAAGTTAGATAGACAGAAAAAAATAATTTTGAAGATAGGCTGCTCCTGTGTTGTAAAAGATTTTATTATTTTCATATCGATAATTCCCTGTTCAAACTTTCTTTCTAAAACTCTAAAGATATATAAGATGACAGCCATGAAATGGATTTAAGCCCTCGGAAAGATGGGCACTTTCAAGAAACAAAGCATTGATCTGTGAGCTAACCTGTATCTACATAGACAACGTACAATTGAAAGCTGAGCTTTTGTCAATGGAAAGAGAGTCTTTTCTCAGGTTCCATTTCAGACCTTGGGTATGGGCCAGCCTGGGTCACAGATACAACAGGCTGCCATATGTCATATGGACAATTTGAGGGGTGTCAAAAAGTACCTCCTCTTCCACCAGCTCTAGCCTTTTGTAGATACGACAACATTATGTACCTACCAGCCAAGCAGCCAAACAACCAAACCTTTTGGATAAATCATCTAGTTCAAATCCTGGCTCTACCTTTCACTAGCAGTGTGAGCTTGAACAAGTTACTCTATGCCTTAGCTTCATAATTTGTAAAATGAGGATGATACTAGTGTCTCCCTTAGATGGATTGTTGTAGATTGAAGGAATACATGTAAATCGCCTAGAAAAGTGACAGTGCATAGTAAGCATTTCTAACAGCTAGATGGTGATTGTGGCTGGTATCTGTCAGTTTATCTGTATTCCTCTAGAATATTCTTTGCTAAATGTTCTCTTAATAATCATCAAATGATGCGTACATTATTATTCGTTCAGTATTGCAAAAAATTGGAAAAATCCAAATTTTGTAATTTAATATCATACATTATGTTTTTTTTACTTAAAATGTTAACCAGCTATAACAAAGAATTAAGAAAGTTTGATGATATATAAAACTACTCAAACGTATGTGTTGAAATAAAGTATGCAGAACTGTGTTATATTATGCTACCAAAAACAGAAGAAAAAAGGAGAGGATAATCTAACTTCATATTTGTACCTAATGTACCTAATATTCTCTTATATATGCATAAAAGATCTCTGGTAACTAGTAAACTAAAAATTAAAAAGTGGTTTCTAGTTGGAGAGTGGGTACTGGACAGATGGAGGATGGGGTGGGAGAATGACTTTCATTCTGTAATTTTTGTTTCTTAACTATTTTAAACAAAGTCTCTCCCTTGATTAACCAACAATATTTTATTAAAGTTTATTTTTATCATCATCATCATTATTATTTCTTTGTCATCAGCAGTTTATGCGTGTAAAAAGGGACCCTGGAAAATTTTCACTGGAGAAATCTGAAGGAAAAAAATCATGAGATGGAGCTATTGCCAAAAAACACGCTTCATAAATTTTTGAAGAGTTGGTAGGCCCACCTAAATTTTGGATAATAGTTCATCTTCCTGTGGTCCACCTCTCTATAAGTCATCTAAGTCACCTGTTTGATGGCTTAGAATGCTCAAAGCCCTAGATTTGTTTTTTTCTCAATTGCATGGTTGATTATGTAAATAGCAGAGTGCATCTAGGCTTCTAGCTACTTGGTTTGGACCTTTCAAGTCTTCTGGCAAGATCAGTTGAAATATGGGATGTGTAAATCCTCCTGACAGGCCAGCCTGTACTCTGCTGCTGCTCGCAGGATTTAGAGTCAAAGAAAATTAATAGGTGAGAGTGAAGAAGAACTTTTAAGATTGACAATGCAACACAGTGTCTAAGAAGACTCACAGCTTTATTTCTGCTAGGAAAAGAGGAAAAACTTTTTTTTACAAAATGTTTAAGCAATTGCTTTGCATTATCGGGTAAAGTCCCCAGAAGAAAAAGACCATCCGGGGTTGGAGAGTAGGTTCTTTCCAATTACACTGCATTTCCAAATTTTATTCAATTATAAAGTCTCTCTGAACAATCCCACACTGGTTCATGGGTACCATACTCCCCAAAAGCATAAACAACAGATTCCCAAAAAATAACTGGCTCATCTTAGAGTGAAGGAAAAAAAGTCTAAAAATAGTACCTTGCATAGCCATTCAAATTATTGCTGCTTTTTATGAAATTATTACAGGTAACTCTGCACTAACTTCCTCCATTGCCCTCACCCCCAAACTCGGGAATTTCTAGCAAAATTATGAGCTACTTTCCAAATGAAGTCTTAGGGTGGGTTTGCAAGCACATGTTTAGAACCCAAGGAATTTGCATGGAATGGAGAAATAAATTAAATAAATAATAACTAATAAATAATTCAGACAACATTCATTATCTACAAACTTAAATGCCACAAAATGCTAGCTTCAAGGATAGATCCCCCCATAGCCTCTCAGGAAGGTAAGTGTCAGTATAGACTCAGAAAGCACATAGGATGGCTTTATAAATCATTTTACTTGTCTATTCCCTCTAGGGCAAATCGTGGTGAGGGGAACCACTTTGGTGGCTGATGGGGTTTAAGAGCTCTCTGCAAGGATACTTTCAAGTGGATTTACAAAGTACCAAGGGTACAAAAACAGTAGGATTACTGCTGCAAGCAAAACGGAAAGAAAATGACTTAGACTGTAAGGAGATAATAAGAGGGTAACGAAAGTCAAGATACACAAATAGTTTGGCAGGTTTTAGGGGATAGCTAAGCTGTAGAAAATGGCATACTAATCTGCCTTATCAATTTTATTCGTTGGCCCTATTTGTGTACCCTGCCTGCTTCCTAAACTTATCCTCTCTGGCAGTGGCAGGATGTGATCCACTATCATGTAAACCATTGAAGCTTTTGGTTTGCTTTAAATAATTGTCCGGGCAGACTGAACAGGACAGTGAAATTTCTCAGATCACATTTCTCTGGAAAAAAATAAACTTGACAAAATTACTGCTGATATAAAGGAAAGAAGAGTTACATGAAGAAAAATAAACATCCTGCAAATCAGGATAAACCTGTGGTGAAGACATAAATTGGTAGAAGCATTCACTGACCTTGGATTTGATTTCTGCATCCCTAAGTCTGGTCACTTGAAATGTTATCTACAATGTGTAATAACATATTTTAGAAGTGAGGAAGAGGTAACAATTAGTGGGAATGAGACAAAAGAATTATATGTATGTTGGAAAAACTCAAGTTTGGTCAATAAATCGATTGGTGCTTGTGCTTCTAGAATATATGTGTGGACAAAAGCTAGTGGTTTTAACCATTTTTTCCTTAACCAAATGAAATTCATCTTGCCAAAGAAAACCTAGTGGTTTTCCCATGGGCGGGTGTGAGCTGGAGAGAGTCCCCAAACGATGGTTAGGTAGTATCCAGCAGCCATTTTATTGCTCTTGAATGTGGCCTGGGTTGTTTGCTGATTCCAATAGCAGTACCTGAGCTTCATCAGAATTTCCAGGGCCCTCAGGTTATGAAATCCATGAAATGGTCTAGATGACTTCTCCAAGTCCCATTGGTTGTAGGAGTCTGAGGTTTCAGTGACTTGTTTGCCCCACCTCTAGTACTGAGAAAAGTGCTTTTGAAATGTCATCAAGAATCAAGTTGGTATGAGATCTCTATTATGGTTCTCAAATTACTATGGAAGATATGTTCAGCTTTCAGCCCAACAAGAAATAGAGCTAATCTCTTAAAGAACATTATTCACAGTGACAGCCAAGTTAGAATGTTAGCCTCTGGAAGCTATTTTTAGATAAATGCGAAGAAGTCCTATCATCCAGTCCCCGAGAGACACGCATCGGCAATTCCATTTGATCATTCCACGCACGGTGTCCATTTCCTATTACTCCACAATCCTTCTACTTTCAAGAAGTTTATAGGAGTGATCAGCAAAGTCACAGAATTTCAGAACTATGAAGGACTTTAGAAATTATCTAGACTTAGAACAATTGACTGATTTTACCAGTAAGTAAACAGAGGCCAGAAATGAAAAATTAATTGGCATAGATCATTCAGTGAGTTTTTGGCACCACTAAGATAGGATCCAGGGCTTCTGCTCTATTTTCACATGATTGTAAAGAGTCATATAATTTCACTTTAAGACCCTAAATAAAGGAATCAATACAATATGAGAAGTTGATGAGAAAAGAGAGACAGGTGTAAGAAGGTGTAAACGGACTGGGACTATTTTGTTTGATATGTTTGTTTGATATGTATCTGTAGGGTTCCATTAAGGTCACTGAGTCTTCAGCTCAACCACTTGAGTTATGGGAAATGTCTCCACATCTTCCTCTGAAATGCTGGTCTGACTGCCCTAATCAGTGAAGATTGTATTGAGTTGGGCCCCAATGCCATGATGGGGGTAGGAATCATAGGACATATCTATGGGAACATCATAGCGGGGTGTACCAGCCTGAAAGGGAGTTGAATGTACATGCCCTGAGCTTAGACTAGCAGAGGGGTAATGTGGCATGAAACTGTAGGATTTATCCAGGTCAGGGGAGGCATCTTGCTTCAAGGAGAAGTTCCCACTGATGCTCAGGGGTGGAGTAAGTGGGCCCTCATAAGGTGGTGTACCGCAGTCAGGTGGGTGGCTCCCAAAGGATGATTCTCCCAAACTCTTGAATACTGGGGGTTTGAGATTAATAAGATGTGTTTCCATATGGCCATAAGGAGGGCTGGGGAGCCCAGGAGACTGATAGTTGAAGTTGTGGACAGAGATGGCAGAGTCACAAATAGGAGATTTCTCCTCACACTTCTCCAGGAGGACAGACTGAGAGCCCAACTGGAGGCATCCAGCCACCAGGTTGCTTGTGGGCTGAGAGAGCCCTTTACAGAGCATCTCCACAAAGCCCTTCCCTTCAGGTGTCTGTCCAGTTTCTAGGACCTCAGACAACGCCCAAATATAGTTCCTGGCCAGTCTAAGAGTCTCTATCTTGGAGAGCTTTTGGGTCTTAGAGTAGCACGGCATGACCCTCCTCAGGTTGTCCAGGGCATCGTTCAGGCCATGCATCCGGGTCCGTTCCCTAGCATTAGCCTTGACTCTTCGAGCCCTGAATCTCTCAAGGCGAGCTTTCGTCATCTTCTTTTTCTTGGGACCTCTTCTCTTAGGCTTCTCCCCATCTTCTTCCTCCTCTTCTTCCTCCTCAATACTGTCATGCTCTTCAGCTAAGCTGCCAGGCATCCCATAAGCAGCTGGTCTTCTCTCCTCCTCCTTTATCTCATTCTGAGAAGCCGGACCTTTGTCCATCCAAGATGGTGTGTTGACCAACTCTGTCATCTCCTTGGGTTTCACATAAGATTTTGCCATTTCCAGACTCTGGAAAAGGAAACAGCAATGGTTAGTGCCTGTGAACATCTGATTTGATTTAAAACTAAATTTTCTTTTTATGTCTTAGATGTAAAGCACAGAATTTGTATTGGAATTCAACTTATAATTATCTAGCCCAGGTTCTCCATTCTAAATAACTAATCTAGGGCTTCCCTGGTGGCGCAGTGGTTGAGAGTCCGCCTGCCGATGCAGGGGACACAGGTTCGTGCCCCGGTCCGGGAAGGTCCCACGTGCCGCGGAGCGGCTGGACCCGTGAGCCATGGCCGCTGAGCCTGCGCGTCCGGAGCCTGTGCTCCGCAACGGGAGAGGCCACAGCAGTGAGAGGCCCGCTTACCGCAAAAATAAATAAATAAGTAAGTAAATAAATAACTAATCTAAACTCAGATAAATGCCCAGGACACTCACTTAACTATAGCATTTATAAGAAAATCAACTATAGGAAAAGGAAATTGACTTGATTATCCATTGCAGAGTCAATACCCAACTGTTTTTATTCTCAGGTTCTTTATCTCATGGATATTTTATGCAAAAGCCACTCAAAACATGTTTTTCTTTCTTCCCAGAATTCAGATCATAAAAGGAAATAGCTAAGGTGAGCATATAAATTATTGTCCAAATAGAGAAACTTCTGATATTACATAATAATATGTAAACAATAATTGTAATATTGCAAAATTTTAAAAGAATATCAAACAATCACATAAGAAAACTGTTATATAACTATACCACAAAATAAATGAAAAAGTGTAATGAGATCATTCAGACTTTGTACATGTTCTCCAAAGGACTACTCAATCTCTATTTAGAGACACATATACATCTGACTCTTAACATCCCTTGTTTCCTACTGACTCTGCTGGTACACAACATGATCATGAAATATTTCTCTCACCATCACCATTTTGTTTTTCAGTAAGCACCTTGTGGTCTGTCCAGTGTTCGTGGTGTTAGAGGTGTTAGTAACATGGTGTCTAGAAAGCATCAGGAAAAGAGAGGAGGTCACCACTGGTTATCTTTCAAATCCACCCATATGTTAAAAGTGAGAACTCTTCATTGAACACACATCTCACACCCTCAGACAAGAATACAGCAGCAGCTCGAATTACAAGCCAGAAGTCTGCCAAACCTATTTAAGATTATTTTAGTGCAACTATTATAAGATTTCATTAAAAATGGAAAATCTGGAACAGATTTTAAACTTCACAGAACATAGTGACTGCAAACATAGCGCAGACTATTTCAGACAAACATGCAAATAGTCGGACTAACTCACTTGCCTAACAGATACTGTTTAGTCAGAATTTTCTATGAAAAATTTGCAATTGTAAAACTTATTTGAAAACCAAAAGAGCCTGGTGGTTTAGTCAATATTTTGCATTCAATTCTGGAAGAGCTTGAATTGTTTTGAGATTTGTTGAGAGATTCGTAGGTATACAATTTACCAAGTAAAAGTATCTGATAAACTCCATCGGGGCATCCCAGTTCCACCAGCTAGTCTTCGAAATGTTAAACCCTCCGTCACCTTTGTATATTAGAAAGGGGAGAGCATGATAAATGTTTTTTGATCCTTGAGTCTCAAATCAATGAATGCAGGAATTAGTACATAGCTTTTAAAAATATAAATATATGATTTGACTTGTTTCTGGTAATCTGAGCTTGTTTTCCTTGTAACCTCATTTACCTCCTATAAATAATTAATGTGACTGCATTGCAAAAACAGCCTAGGTTCATGTTAATCAGCACGGAAATCATGTCAGCTTGACTTACTCACTTAATAAGGCTTCCTGGGTAAGCAGCTTGATTGAAAACACACATTGGAACCTATTGGTCAACCGGCTAGCCAGGCCAAGTCAGAAAATCCCACTTTTAATATGGATGATGGAGCTTGTGTGCTGAGCTGCACTTCTAACGCAGGCAGATATCCAGAGGGAGGGTGAAAGACCTAATTAACTTTCTGTTAAAGTAACACAGACCTTTCAGAGGCAGGTGCACTCCGAGGCCAAAGAGGATGGAGTGGGCTTGGGAAACCTAATGTTCCACACGCCATTATAATAACATTTGTGTAGTCTTAGAGCAAAACTTTAAGGGAAAAGGGGATTGTTATGTTCATTTTATTGTCGAGGTCACTGCAGGTCAGGTAAATTAAGTACTGGAAATGCTAAGACATACAGCAGGTAGAGCAGGACCTAACACCAGTTCTTCTGATTCCAAATACTAGGTTTTATGCTTTTTTTTCTCCTTTTTATTTTCATCACAGCTATGGGGAAGAAAGAAAGGCACTTTGACTTCAGGAGATGTGGATCAGTAGAGCAAATCACCAGGAAACGATCCTCATCCAAAGGGAGGCTAGTTTAAGTGTTCTCTGCTTTTTAACTCTCATATTCCAGGATTCCTTCCTCTTTCAAATTGTTTTCTTGTTGCTTTCATTCATTTATTCCCCCCTCTTTTTTTTACTCTGTTTCCTTCTCCTTTGCCTCTCCCTTCTGTTTCTCTCATCTCCTCTTCACTGTCATCATTATCACTGGGTCGTACATACATGCGTGGAAAGGAGAGCAGGAGAGGAAAGGAGAGTCCCCTGAATTGCCCCTGAAACTCAATACCAACCTAGCCTCTGCATTTGAGCTTTTTTATCATCCCCACCTCCGTACCTCTGGACACTAGCCCAGCTCTGTCAATCCTCCCGTCTATCACGAAGTGGGATTAAGAGAACAGAGTAGACTACCCTTTGCCTTGAACGCAACGTGATGGTTTCTGTAAGAGTCAAAGAGCTGCTTTCAAATCAGATTTACAGCAGGTATAAAGGAAAAAAACCAAATGACTTTGGCTAAAACAATATAAAAGGCAACCAGTTTTCATCTTTGTTCTCTTACTAACCATGGAAAGGATGTAGATGGCTCCAGTTTAACTTTCTCTTTTCCCATAGTTACTGGTCCCTTAGCTCTGAGGGAATCCCATGAATATGTAGCGTAGTTTCAAAAGCATGGAAGCTGGAATAATGCACATTCTAATCCCAGTTCTTTTTATTCCTAGTTGTTGGTCTCAAACACATTATATCAGCTCTCTGATCTTTCATTTACTCTTTGATAAAATAGGGATACGATATATTTTATGTGGTTTTGCAAGTCAGAAATATGAGAAAGGATTCTGTAAACTTTAAATGCTATAAAACACTATCCATATTAGTCTTCTGTTTAGTCTTGGGTTTTCTTATCTAACTCATTCACACATTCGCTTATTCAAAAATAAAAATTATTTCTCATGGGTGAATAATAAAAGGAGACTGTATTAATTACTGTGCCTCTTATCTGTTTGGAACCTCCTCTGATTGGCTCAGAAGATCATCTGATAATTGCCTAATAACCTTCCCTTTTCCCCAGTGTGGCTAGACAGCACAGACCCTGGAGTCAGATTACCTGAGTTCAAATTTCAGCTCATTTGCTTACTAGGTATGTGACCTTAGGCAAGCTTCATAATCTTTCTGTGCCTCAGTCTCCTCCTCTTTAAAATAGGAATAATCATAGCCCTACCTCACCAGATTATTGTGAGCATAAAATGAACTAATACATTTAAAGACTTTGAATAGTGCCAGACATCATAAATGCCATGTAAGTGTTAGGTATTTTGTTCCTAAAGTTCACCATGAGTTTTTCTGGCCAGGTGGACACAATAGGTGTAATTACACTCTATGTTTAATGTTGATTTTATGCCAGCAGGAGCCAATGGCTCCATCTCAACAGCCATTTCAAAAAATTCCCTGATAAACCCACTCCCCCAACCTCCTAATGAAATTAAATACGAAAGCTCCTGTTCTGTTACAAAGGGTGAGGAAACAGAGCTCTATCAGCTGCCTCTACTGGGTTGACTAAAACTCTTCCACCAGATTCCAGAAGGAAGTTAGCCTCTTGCATCCTGTTTTATAACTGGGAGACAGCAGTTGGCTGGACTCCTCCTCGGTCGTATGAATTTTCAGGGTCATGACGTTTCTGGTGGAATACAGACCATGCTTGGCACTTGGACATTTTTCCTTTTGTCTCTGCTTAAACAATATTGGGGATAAGATTTTCCTACCAGAATCAGGAGCCAGAGCTCAGAGGAGAAAGATGAAGAGTCTCTCAAATAGAAGTAAAAGCTAGGACTCCTCAGAGATAAAGAAAAAAACCTTTCCTTTGACTTTTTCCACCTAAATATCTTCAGTGCGTTAAAAGGTTAGCAGAAGAAAAATAAAAAAAGATAAACATCCAGTTTTCGATTTGAGAGTTGAAAGTATGTGTGATGCACTTCTGAGTTTTGATCAAGGAAACCAACTTGGCTCTCTCTGGAACAGGTACCCATTTCTACCATGGATCTCAGCCTGTGAATGAATCAACTCAGGTGTATTGAAAGAAGCATAAAACTGAAACCCTGTTCCATCACTCACGTATTATATGAGCACAGAAAAATTATTTTAATTATTTTACCCTTGGGGCAAAATGGAAATAATATTTTTACCTTTCATGTCTCATTTAGAAGCTTTTATGAAAGCAAGTACTTTGTAAAGTTATTATGGAAATGTAAGGGTTGGCAACTGTTTGATAGAAGCTGTACGGGAAAGTCTGTAGCACTATTGCACAAAGTATCCTGATACACCATTTTTAGGTTTCCCCAATTCCTAGAAAAGAAATTAGCTCTCAAAATATACATGAAGCACATTCCAGTATGACCAAAGTCGATGAATACTGGCTCTGGAGGCACAATACGGGCCCCCCTGCAACCCCCAAACACATTCTGATCCTATAAAGCTCATTTTATTTTTTAATCTTGGAATTTAGATTTCCTTATGTATCTACACTTTATAACAGAATTTCCCCCCTTTTTAAGGATCCTTCTGTGAAATTTTAAGTTTAGCCAATTCTCTCAAATTCAAAATTTTTTTCCACATGTTTTTTCATTTTTTAAAAATCTGTTCTGGAAAAAAATGTTTGCTGAGGCAATGATTATGGCGACCCAATACTTTCATCACTAGGGCTGAGGTCACTGGGCATACTACTGTGTGGGGCTGTCCTGGAATTCATCCTACACTTTTACTAATTTTTGAGTTGTTGTGGAGAAGTTTCAATTGACGAATAAGTGAGTAAGGAGCTTTTGCATGTGTGTTTGTGGTGATTAGACAGTGTCTTTCCTCTTAAAAGCTGATTGTACTAACTTCACCTCCTGATCCTATGACTAAATCCTAAATACAACAGGAAGGGGACTATTCAGCCCAGTTTCTAGGGAATCTAAGCATCAGAGAGACTGAATGCCTTGCTTAGATTTACAAAGTCTGCACTGAAGACAGAATGCAGACCAGGGTGCTCATAAGTTGTGCTGCCTGGAAACAGCCATTAGGCTGTTCTGTGCTCTTCCTATTCAAACTTTTACATGCTCCACTTTCCTTGTTGATTAATACCTGTACACACACACACACCCCCCTTATCCAGCATAGACATGTCATACTTTAGTTTTCATAGCCTCAGATCCTAACCGTGAACTTTGCAAACAGAAGTTACTCAATCCTTCAGTTTTCCCTCCTTGTTCTTCAGCATTTCATCTCTGGTCCCTCTGTCAAAAATGAGGGAGGCATTTTACATTTATTATTATTTTTCTGAACACATTTTTAGGGGTGGGTGAATGACGAGAGGCAGAGGAGGCAAAAATATATATGGACAATCTTTCTCTTCTGATTTCCCATCTGAAAGCGCTGAGGAGAAGGAAAGGTCCCACCACTGATGCCAAATGTCTAAGGATTTTTAGCAGAGAAAATGGGAGCAATGGCGAGAATATGCCCCATGGCTTTCCAACATCTTTTCTCATTCCCTTCTTTATTGTCATTTCCTTACGCACCCCACCCCCTTCACTCTTTGCAGAGCCAAAACAACTGTAAGCAGAGTGGTGGATTAGGTCAATTCTTTCAACGTATTTGGTAAGCCACCTCAGGAAAGCAGTTAAACTTTTTGGCCCTTTTCTTCAGCATTAATAAAATGGAAGAATGGGCTTGACAGCAATGGGAGGATAATTTGTAATCTCTATTTTATAAAAATGATTGAGAGTATCTGAGTTTCACTTTGAGTGACAGGTGCTATGGGAATTAGTGACATTATTACAATTTTAATATCTGTCCCTAAGTGTTCTGGCTCTCTCTGCTTCTCTATTCAAGTTTCCAAAATCCTGCTCCCTCCTTATTTAGCCCAGAAGAGACTTACCTCACACCAACTACTCCTCTAGGTCTGCAGGAACTACCCACAGAAACTTTAGTAGTCCCCATACCACCCCATCCGCTGGCTCACCTCTGTCAGTGGCAATCCCTGGCGTGAACTCTGTGAATCTGTGTCCTGGAGGAGACTCAGAGAAGCCAAGTCTCCCTTACCATCCAGATCATAGGAGGAGGTGCTTTTAGCGATCCATGTTAAACCCGGCCACTGCCTCTTAGGAATGCCCCCGGGTCTGGTTCCTCTGACTGATACTTATTCTACTCCTTCCTTGGAGTTCTGTATGCTCCTCCAGGACGCCTTGGGCTGATGCAGCTAGTTTAGTTGGTCTTCAGTACCTCCTCTCCCTGGTTAGTTCCCTGGAGTGGAGCTTTCAGGACCACAGCCTCTGGGCAGCTCCTGCGCTCTGGCCGGAGGCTCGGAGTTGCAGCAGTTTTGATTGCTTTCCCAGCTGCCCAGGGAGGGGTGATACTGCCCGCAGTCTGACTCCTCCCTTTCCACAGCCGAAAGACACGCCCACTTCAAAGGGTTCCTCTGGTCAGGTCCTGCTTAGCCATTTGTTTGTTAGTTGGTTTGTTGGTTTAAATGGGGATAGAGGTTGGTAGAAAGGGAATATGGGAGGAGAGTTGCTGAAGTTGAGAGGTAATAAGAGCTAATAAGAGCTAATAAGGGCAAATAAAAATATTGGTCCACGTCTGAAGAGTCAAAGAATGAGAAAGATACATGCCCACGACACAACATCATTGACTGTTACCTTACACATGTGGATTGGAGTCTTTGGCTTTAAAACTTCCAAACTCTAAAAATAGAAGGAAGAAGAATCTTTCTCTCCCTTCTTTCTAACCTGTCAAACACTCCCATTTAAAACCCTTTCATTTTAATATAGACAAAGCTATATCTATATTTATTGTACTGTTCTTTCAACTTTTCTGTTTGTTTGAAATTTTAAAAACAAAAAGCAAATGAATAAAATCTTTTATTCTGAGGACACTTAACTCCCCAAATTACAAATTGGAATTCGCTGTTGTTTTTCAAAAATATATCATTAAGCATTCAGGTAGAAAAAGTTCACCTGATTGGTAATGAACTTGGAAGGAAAGAAGGGTCAAATACTTCCTAAAACTCCTGGGGCATTTTGAAGTCAGATTAAATTGCTAGAAGAGAAAAAAGAAAACTACATCTGGAAAGACTTAAAGAAAGTACATGTGTATGCTTTATGACAGATAGCTATCTGTGGACCAGGCTACCAAGTGAAAGTGTGGAATCGTCATTGTAGAGATTGTCAGATTTGGAATACTACCTTATGTAAAGATTTACCAAGATCAAATACATAATTGTGAGTTCTTATTAAGGTGTAAAGGATTTTGCAGTCTTCTAGTGATTCTGAGGAGCGAAGGGAAGGGTGCTTGGATAAGCAATTGGCTGCATGGTCTTTAATAGTTCAACTTTACTTCTGGCATCAATTTTCACATCTGTAAAATGACCTAATCACTTAAGTTTTTTCCTTCAATAGCAAGCCAGCATTCTGGGTCCAAGCTCAACCTCTTTTTGAAATTGACTTGAAGGCAATCCTCCAGGCTTTTTGGAAATCACTTTACCAATGTAAGCACACGTGTGTGATAGAGATGAAAAGTCGAAAATATGCCTTGTTGAAAGGAAATGTGCAAAAGGTTAAAACAAAAGATAGTTTACTGCCAGTAAAGTTGAAAGGAATACCTTAGGTTTAAAATAGTTAATTAAAAAAAAAAATTCTGATATAGGTGTCATGTGACTCTTGTCCTTCCCAGAAAACCAGAAAATAGAAATTAATACTTTTTTTCAGTTCATAGGAAAACCTCTAAGCTTTTACACATCTGTTTTGCATCCCTATCTAGGAAATATCCGCTCAGCAAAATAACTTCATTTTCAGAGTCATTAAATTACACGTGCTAGGAATGGTGGATTTCTAAAAACCAAATCAGAATCTATGGCTCAGCCAGAGGAGATTTCTCTATGGAGTAATTTGTGTTTAGAATACAGCTGCAATGAGTATGTACAGGATGGATTGATCCCCTGTTTGTGTCTTTGAAGCGACCTCCATGGATGTCTGAGAGTTGATGATACTGGTGGTGTCAGGATGCTGCCAGTGAAATGTTCAGAGGGCAGAGAGGAGTAGTGGATTAGCAGAAAGGTGAACATATTGAGACAAAGATGAGGGTGGGGACAGAACATTCTGTGGGGCTCCTTGCTTTCTCTGACAGATGTAAGGGACTGGACACAATAGGATTAGCTCTCAAAACACGTTCAATTGTGTGTAGTGTGTGTGCCTGCGCGTGCAGCCTCGGTAGGGCGTCGAAGAGGGCAAACTCTTAAATTTTCTTTAAGAGTTGCCTTTTTCAGAGGGAGGAGTGGAATCAGTTTCATCAGGGTCACCCTCATCACAGCTCCTGGACGGTTATACGGTTGGCTATTCAACTCGGAGAGAGCAGAAAGGGGCGGGGGTGGGGGAGGGGTGTGATGCTGTCAGCAGAAGCAAGGGGTGGTGGCTGAATGCAAGGCAGTTGTACTCCTTCTCCTCCCCCAACACAGTTCTTGGGCCAGAGGGCCAGTCCCCAGCCCTTCCTTCTTTCTCTGCCGCTTTTTGTAAAGCTCTGAGCTAACCTGTTACAACCATCTGCTGGGCGGAGAAAAAGCAACCAGCGCTCAGTTGCCGGCCCACAGGCTTGACGCTGGGAGCCATTGAAGCAGAGAGAAGCGAGGCAACAGGCAGATTTATGGGCAGCAATCTGTTACCTTCCCCCCTCCCCCAAGGCCCCTCTGCCAGGAGACGGCTTGATAATCCATCAACCCCACTAATGAATTAATTAGTATTCCCAGTGATCCCGACCCCCAAAGGGGACCAGCCTGCAGGGCCCCTAAGGGGGCTGGAAACTGCCTTCTTCGACCAGACACTGAGGACCAGGGACCAATGCCTGACATTAGGCCCCAGGGTGCTGAGCTGCAAGCCACATACCCTGTTCTAAAAGATCCCCAGATGTCCTTCCTTCTCACCTTCCCTCGGGAGACGGCTAGCTTTTGCTGAATTAAAACCAACACCACCAACAAACGGAGTCTGGAGCCATAAATCAGGGACTGTGGAGAGTAGGACAGTGAACTTCCAGAAAGTGAGAATTCAGGCTGCCCATATTCCGGGTAAAACTTGAGCAGGTCTTAAAGCTATTCTCCAAAGACTAGTACAGGGTTGGGGTGGTCTAGAGATGCGGGCAGAAGGTAAAGGAAACACAGTCCCTGACCTCAAGAAGCTCAGTGCTCCAGTAGGGAAGTGGTACGGGGTCAAAAAATAATTGTGAAACAGGTTGGAGCAAAGTGATTTGTGACATGACTCTCTACTGAATAAAGACTGGGGTAAAACAGAGGTGTCAGTTGAGTTTCTGAACGGTCTAGAAACTGGGAAATTGAATAAGCCTCCCTTACAACTGCAAAGTCCTTCATTCTTTCACATTGTGATGCCGTGGGGTGAAAAAAGCTTGGGAGTAAGGAAACCTGCGTTCTTAAACCTTGTTCTGCCTCTAATTGTGTAGCCATGATGAGTGATCTAAGCTCTCTGGGCCTCATGTCACCAGTCAATAACCAGGTTGGATTATGATCTCTTGGCTTCCTTCCAGCTCTTCCATTCAGCGATGATGACATAGTTAAATGTGACAATTCCCCTTTGAGGGTGAATAACACTAGCCCATTCAAAAGTGTGCAGTCTGTGTCCCCAAGTTTGAATAAGGTAACAAATGAAGTTAGTGACAAAAGTGGATCTAGACGACTTCCCTGGTTGTCCAGTGGCTAAGACTCCACACTCCCAATGCAGGGGGCCTGGGTTTGATCCCTGGTCAGGGAACTAGATCCTACATGCCCCAACTAAGAGTTCACATGCCGCAACTAAAGACCCCGCACGCCGCAACTAAAGACCCCACACACCACAACTAAAAGATCCTGTATGCCGTAATGAAGATCCTGCGTGCCACAGCTAAGACCCGACACAGCCAAATAAATACATTTTAAAAGTGAAAAAAAAAAGTGGATCTAGAAACCAAGTAATAGTCTTGGATGTACCCTCTTCTTGGGACTCCCCAGATTCCTTATCCCTTTTGGGAAGAACATTTGACTCAACCTTCTCCCACACATTCATTCAAGGCCTGTACATTTGAGCATCCACAGGGCATACAGAGTGACTCATTCCAACTACAAAAAAGTACTTCCATTTGTGGTAATCTGTTGGGAAATTTATGCACCTTTGAAAGCTCTGTACCATCTGCCTCCCATATCCTTTTCTCCACATCCTCGCCAGCATTTGTTATGTGTAGACTTTTTTGGTAATATCTTACTGTGGTTTTGATTTGCATTTCCTTAATAGTTAGTGATGTTGAACAGCTTTTCATGTACCTCTTGGCCATCTGTATGTCTTCTTGGGAAAAATATCTATTCTGCCCTCCACCCATTTTTAATCTTTTTTTGGCTATTGTTGAGTTGTATAAGTTCTTTATGTATTTTGGATATTAACCCCTTATCAGATATATCATTTGCAAATATCTTCTCCCATTCAGTAGATTGTCTTTTCGTTTTGTTGATGGTTTCCTTTGCTGTGCAAAAGTTTTTTTGTTTGACTTAGTCCCATTTGTTTCTTTTTTATTTTGTTTCCCGTGCCTGAGGAGACATATCAGTTACATTATTGCTAAGACTGATGTCAAAGGCATACTGCCTATGTTTCCTGGTGTTTTATGGTGTCAGGTCTTACATTCACGTCTTTAATCCATTTTGAGTTAATTTTTGTGTATGGTGTGAGATAGTGGTCTACTTTCTTTTTCTTTTCTTTTTTTTTTTTACATGTGCCTGTCTGTTTTTCTCAACACCATTTATTGAAGAGATTATCATTTCTCCATCGTATGTTTGATGCTCCTTTATCATAAATTAGTTGTTCATATATGCATGGGTTTATTTCTGCGCTCTCATGTCTGAATTAAAATTTCTCATTCTTAACCAACTTTCAGTATAGTGGCAGAGGCAGAAAATCAAATTATGTAAATATATATTTCAAAAACTCTACTTCTCCATGTCTTCTTTTTTTTATATAACCTACTTTTATTTATTTTTATTTTTTTTAATCATTTTGGGGGGCCACACTGCGTGGCTTGTGGGATTTTAGTTCTCCAACTAGGGATTGAACCCAGGCCCTCAGCAGTGAGAGCATGGAGTCCTAACCACTGGACCACCAGGGAATCCCTCTCCATGTCTAACATAATTACATATGTGCCCAAGGAACCGTGTATGGACTAGAGATGTTCATTGTAGTATTGTTTTTAATAGCGAAAAAGTACTTTATGAATATGTTACATAACCAATGGTTTAGCCAAATAACGGAATACTATTTAATTTGCGTGAGTTGGTGTATATATACTAAAAAGAAATGTACTTTATGTATTAACATGCTGTAGGGGAAAATGTAAAATGATTTTTAGAAATAGTTTCTGTGTATCAACATGATACACTTTTAATATGTACACACATGCATTAAATAATAGATATACACAAACTGGTAACAGTGAGTCTTCTTTTCAGAATATCTCAGGACTGAGATAAAATAGATTGAGATCAGGCAGGTATCAAAAAAAGATTGTTTTCTTTTTAGACAAGTATAATGTATTCATATATAAATTGTGAAAGTAAAATTGATGTTAAAACATGCTATCTTTAAAATCCCATTCCCCACTAGTAGCCTAACTTATTTTTCTGAAGGATCTTATAGCCTCCCCCCACCAAACCCCAGACTCTGGAGTATATGGTGGTATGACTATTCCATGAAAAGATTGCTTCACTAGTTCCCATCAACTCTGCCCTCATACACTCAGCCCCAGGAGCATTCGCCTGGTCTTAGCAGCAAACTTTAAGTTGAATTTAAGAGGCTTCAATCAAGCCCTGAGAAATATCTGGTGGGGGCAGTGGAGGTTTCTTAAGAATCCAGCTTTAATTTATATTACTGGAAGAAAACTAAGGTAATGAGATGAATAACACCAAGTCTTCTGGGAGGACCAAGGAGAGCATTGCCCTTGGCAGTCTCAGATCACAGCCAAAGCTCAGTTACTCTAAGTGGAACAAAGCTCAGTTACTCTAAGTGGACACTCCAGTCATGTCACCTCTCCAGCATCCAGCAATTGAGTGGGTAGAAGTCAATGAGAAGAAACTAATTACTAACTGTAGTAATTATAGCTAGTCCCTATGGAACATTTAGCATGTGTTAGAGGCTAAGTGCTTTGCATGTATTATTTTTATCATCACAACAGCTTTATGAGGTATTATTATTATTACTGTTATCTCTGTTTTATAAATAAACTGATCAAATACATAAAGGTTAAATCACTTGCCCAAGGTCACACCGGAAGTGATACTTGATGGTACTAAATGATGGTACTGGGATTTGGATACAAATAGTCCACTACACCGTATTGCCTTCCTGAAGCAGATAACTGATAGTTTACTGTACATCCAGAATCTATCCCCTGGATGCTCCAGGAGGGACACAAAGTCAAATGATTAACAGTGGCCACTCTGCTGTCTCAGACTGAAGCACCTGGCAGAAAGACGTTCTCCTCTTGTTCCCCATTGTTCAGGACATGTTCAGAAGAATCATGTTTTGCCCACAATACACTTGCCTGAGATTCAATTTCAGGAGCAATTTTTAGCGCTACAGCTGATAAGGCAATACGAGGAGATGGTCGCATCTTGGTCCCTAGAAGCTCCTACAGTAGAAGAGATACTCCTCACTCATCTGGCCTTCTCTGAGCCCTACTCTGTCCCAGATCTCATGCTCTCAGACAGTATTTTATGAATTCAGAACAGAGAGAATAACCTGTCTTATGAAAATAAAACATAAAACCTTTGAACCAACCAGAGTGTGGAAAGAAGACCATGGTGGAAGCTAGCTGTAGAAGCAGGCTGTATACTTACCAGCTGGGAACTCATCTTCCAGGTGGAATTTTCTCTCTCTCCCACTAATTTTAAGGGAAAATACCAAAAGAACACAGGAAACAGACACATAGCCCAGTTCCCCAACCCGGGCATTCTGCTTCTACAGTAAATGGTTTTCAACCACAAAAGTCTGTCTGAACTTCTCAGACATTTTCCCCTTCCTCCTGCTCTCCTATTCTCTCCTCTAAAATGACCTTTATTTCTTGACACTTCAATTCCTGGTATGAGCTAGGAAGGCAGGGAATCAGGTAACACAGAGAATACATAACTACAGAAGCCCTTTGGGGGTTCAAAGGTGAGTATTTTAATATACCAGAATTATAGTGTGGGGAAAGGGTAGGAATAAAGGAGGAAACACATTTGCAAAGTGTCTGTACCATACCGTGTTGCATCAGTAGTCTGCGTATATTATCTCCTTTAGAAATACTCACAGCCAGCATTTTCTGAATGTTCACCTTGAATTGAGAGTTTTACCTACATTACTTCATTTAATTGCCACAATTCTTTGGCATGGGAGCTATTGTTATCACTTCTTTTTAACAGATGAGGAAAATGAGATCCCTTAATTCATGCCTTCAATAAGTATTTGACTGCTTCTTACATGCAATAGACACTGGGGATATATGAGCAAACAAAACAGAAAGGACAAGTAGCTTGCCCAAGATCGCACAGCCAGGAAATGAATGCTGTACTTCGAAAGCCTGCTTATTGCTATGTCCCTTTCGTTTATTTTTATTATTATTTTATCCTTTTAATCCTTAAACACCAGGAGGATGATTTGAATGAAAATGGAATAAGTTAATACTCCACCTCCTCCAAGGAGTCATTTTGGTTAGATAAAGGGAAGTAACAGTCCTAGGTAGTTACCACAAAAGAGGGATTCTCTGTGACAAGTTGAACAGTTTCTACATCCCACCCTTGCCCTCCCCTCAGACACATACATGTGCACACACACACTCACACAGAGGCAAAACACAACTGTAGGGTTACATGCCAATTTATTCCTATCCAGGGTGACCATAAATTCTAGTTTGCTAGTACAGTCGCCGTTTGCACCTGATGTAGAACAATTAATACCAGTTAATTATTTTTAGCACTCTTTTCACATTTAAAAATATCCCAGCTTTAATGTACACTGTTTGGTCACCCTACACACGCTCTACATTGAAGCTCCAAACTTGCTCATTCCTGGACTTGAGGACCTTAATTCTCCCTGTTCCTTTTAGTTTACTCCACCATCAAAGAGGTAAAGACTCCCACCCCTTCCCCAGGCTCAGAAGGATCATGATGAGGGGAGTTGGAGGGGTGTGGAGATATTGGCGGGTGGGGGCTTTATAAATAAAAGATGATGAAAATGAGAATTGAGAAAGGTGAGGTGAGAGAGGAGAGGTTAAAAAGCAAAGACAAAGACGAAACCTCTCTCTACCACATGCAGTGACCCCATGAAAAAATATCCCGGGGCTCAGCCTCTTGATAGCCAGCCCCAACTCCTCCCACCTTCACCCAGATGAATCTAGGAGTTAGAAGCCCAAATCCAGCTTTAAGGGTGGGAGCTGTTTATTCCCCTAGGCTAGAAGGGATTTAACATCTTTAAAGGCTAAATTAAGGCTCTGAATATTTTCTGTGGGTACCAGCTGAGGCCAGGCTGAAACCAACCACTGTGCTATCCTCTAGGAACCTCCCACAATAATTCATGGGGAGAGTTGCCACCTATTATTTAGGATGCTGATGGAGTCTTTCTCTACATACTGCTTCCCTCCCCCCCCCACCCCAGTTACCCATTGGTGGTCTTGAAAATTTAGTCTTACGTAAATTTGAGAATAATTGAAATGCCCATCCGAGTTCCCTGAGGTCTTGGGATAGTCTGGCTGTATGACCCTCCCTGTCCGTATCTTACCCCTTCCTCCCCAGCTGTTCCAGATAAACAGTATTCTCCCAAGACCTGGCTTCCTTTTCCTTTTTCTCTCCCTAACCAGCTCTGCTCCCTCTTCTTCAGGCTCTGAGAGGGTCTCCATTTCACTCTCTCAGCCCCCTCTCTACTGTGTGCCCTCTTCCCCCTCCCATCTTTCCCCTTCTTTAGTGCACATGTACCTCAATTTGATTTACTTCTGTACATTGTGTAGCTTTGCAACGGTTGGTCCTTAGAGAGCCCTCAAAGGGAGCACTCCATCTGTCAGCCTTTCACCATCCTCTCCCTGGCTTCCAGCCATCACCCCCTCCCCTCCCCCTTCCCCTTCCCAGGGGCAATTTCTAAGGGAGCTGTGGAAGATTTAGGCAAACTTCCCTTACCCCACCTCTTCCCATCTCAGGCCTCACTTGAGGGTTTTCTTTTCCCTGCTTTCCCCCACCCTCACTCAACCTGATTCCCACCATCCCCTCCAGGAAAGCCTTTGAAATCACAGAAATCAGTGAGAAAGTATGGTCCAGTGAAGTTGCTTTGCGCCCTCTCTCCTACTGGGATGCCTGATGCTAATATAATTAAGACTTGCTGATCTAACACTATCTTGGGTTATCTGTAAATTCAGGATTAGGAACATTGACAGTAGGGAGCAATGGTGTGGAAAATCCCAAACTGCAGATAATCCAAAATTATATCCCATTCAACAAATATCTCTTTGTTCAAATCCTATAAGGTGCTGGAGACACAAACGTGAACGAAATAGGAACACTCCAGGGACTCCAGGGATTCATAGTCTAACGGAGGCTCTTCACACATATGGGTAACTTTAATCAAGGAAAAAGATGTTGAGTGCAAAATGGGCTCTAGGCCCCTAGACGGTGTCTTGTGGCTCAGGGGAATGCTTCCAGTAGGAGGTGGAATCTGAGCTGTGCCTTTAGGCGGACAGACAGACGTGGCTTTCATTTGTGTTCCCATTAGCACAGCACCAACTGGGAACTGGGCATTTATGTGCATTTTTCTCTAAAGTGCCACATAACCTATTTTATATACTGTATATAAGTAAACTCACAGGGGTTTATTGGTTTAAGTGAAACCCTAAGATGTTTTGTTTTGTTGTTTTGTTTGTGATTGCTGAGGAAAATCAGCAGATTTACTTATTTTACCATTTTTGATGAGGGTTGATAATTCAATAACTTGTTCCTGGTAAATGTGCTGCATGATTGTACTAGCTTTTAAAATTCTGACAGTTTGGAGCCATAGAGAATAAAGGGCAAGCTCATATATACAGAGAGCTCTAAATATCTGCCTTATTTTTTTTCTCCCTTGGCAGAAAATCTAAACTATTTTGTGCATAGGGGAAAAAAAAGATAAAATACCCGTAAGGGAGAGTGAACTTGAATGAGGTTGCCCACTGAGGTGGCTTGACCCACGTGACTGGAACTTATCTGGAAAGAACCACAACAAAATCAAAAAGCCACGTTCGTGTTAAGATGCGACTACAATTCTTCCATCCCATAATTTCACCTCAAATGATCTATCTAAAGGAAACAATCTCAAATCAGAAATATCTCTGTGTATAAGTAAATTCATCCCTGTGCTATTTATGTAAGTTAAAACAGGAAATAACTCAGTTGGGCTCAGCAGAATAATTCAATTTAGGTAAATTTGTGAAATAAAACCTCGCAGCTTTTACCCGGTGTCTACAGCAGATTTTGAAGACCTAGAAAAATGGCAGAAAGTAAATCAAAAGAACATAATCTACAAAATTTTCTACACAATGGGATCTCAGTTACCTGCAACGTGTGCTAAGAACTGAAGACTTTCTACACCCGTACGGGGCTTACTGTAAACATTAACCTGACTTCCCTGTTCAGGAAGCTCTTGCCCAGGAGGGAAATAGTTTCAAATACTTTACTGTTTATTTCAGGAATTCTGCTCAAAAAAAAAAACTTTTAAATGTACATTGAATGATGGTATCAAATGACCGTTTACCATCCAAGACTTCAAAATTCTCACTTCATAATCCTTGCCTTGCTTTCTTTCTCAATCCTAAACTATTATATCATTATCTTTATCTAATCATCTGCACACCTCACATTGAAACTTCCTTCTTAAACTACATCTCCACATTATACGTCGACACCCACCCCCGTCCCTCTATAAAAACAAAACAAAACAAGAAAACTTTCTTAAGACTCTGACAATAGTGATCTCCCTTGCCATGGAAAGCAAAAAATTAAGCTTTGCCTTATAAAGAGGCTATTTTGATAGAATTTTGGTGGAATCCAGCATTTTCACATATTCTAAGAAAAAAAGTCAGGAAAGAATTACAACAGATTTTGGTTATCCCTTAGGCAGTAAGCTGTGTTTGATTTTTATTTTCTTTATTTTTGGTAGTAAAAATGTTATGTTTTACCAGTTTAACATAAGTTATTAGTCAATTGTATAATTTTAATAAAGTCCCTTCAGGTTTCTTGAGATACATTCCACATCATTAGGGCACAAAGAACATGTAATCATTTTGAAAGCAATCCAACATTGTGGTTCAAAACACAGACTTTGAAATCCCAATGGTTTGTAACTTCCATCTATAATTTACTTTTCTGAGTCTATACTAACTCAACTAATACTAATGTCCTGCATCTAACTCTATATGAGCCATCTTTGCAATAAGTGATGATGCCTAAGTGTGTATCTTCAGCCCAGACCACCCCCTGGACGCCAGACCCATATATCCGACTGCCAGCTTGGTATCACCAAGAGATGACTCAGAGACATCTCAAGCTTAACTTTTCTGAAGCTGAGTGCTTATCTCTCCCTAAATCTTCTCCTCCAAGCTTCCACATCTCAGCTGCCACTGGCAAAAAAAAAAACACCCTCTCTCTGGGGACTCTGGCCAAAGAACGTAAGGTCATTCCTGTGCAGTCTCTTTCTCTTACTTTTCCAATTAATCAACAAGGTTTTGTTGGTCCAACCTTCCAAGTGTATTCAGAATCCCACCAGTTCTTTAAATTGGTAAAAACTATTTGGAAAACTTTTTGGCAGAATTTACTAAAGCCAAACCGTCTGAGCAATTCCTCTTTTAGGTAAAAACCCAACAGAAATGCCAACATAGTGTGCACTAAAGGACAGGTATACAAATGTTCACAGCAGCATTATTCATAATCTCTCCATGGTAAAACAACCCAAATGTCTACCTACGATGGAGTAAAATAAAATGAATAAATGAAGTACTATACAGTACTGCTACATGTAAAACACAGATGCTGTCACAAGTATAATGAATGAAAGATTCCAGGCACACAAGCGTGTATGCTGTGTGATTCTGTTCATATGAAGTTCAAATAGAGTCAAATTAATCTCATGATAGAAGTCAGAGTAGTAGTTACTTTTGGGGAGATAATACTTGGGAAGAGGCACAGAGAGATGCTTCCGAGGTGCTGGTAATGTTTTTTTTTTTTTTTTCTTTGAATTGGACTGGTAATGTTTTATATCTTGATCTGGGTGGGTATTACACAAGTAAGCTCACTTTGTTAAAAAAAAATCATTGAGTTCTATATTTACTGTGTGTGCATTTTTCTGTATAGATGATACACCACAAAAAAAACAACAACAAGAATCCCACCAGTTCTGCTGCTACCCTGGTCTGAGTCATCATCATCTCTTTCTGGGTTATTGTCATAGTCTCCTGACTGGTCCCCCTGTTCACATCCCTGATCCCTGATAGTCTGTTCTCAGCATAGCAGTGAAGTGAGAATTATCTCCAGTATTTGCGCAAAAGCGTCTTAACAGCTTCACACTTTTCCTCATAAAGTCCTTCCAGTGACTTACACATCCTTCCCTCCTCCCTGTCCTATTACCTCTCTGACCTGACCTTGGATCCTCTTTACCTTGCACACTCTCCTCCAGGATCCCTGGCTTGTTTGCTTTTCCTCAAATACCCTGAGCTTCCCATGCTCCCTGCTTCATCTCCTACAACCCTTATTCATATCGAAATTATATTCAGATTAGATTATTCTGCCTCCCAACAAATAATTTTCACTCTCTGTTAAAAACCCATTCATTTTTCTAGTGCATGCCACCTCCTTAATGATTTTCCTTCCAAGACTGAATCAGCCTGTCCTTCCAGTAAGTGAAAGAAGCCTTTTTAAAAAAAATCTCTATCATAGCACTATTGTCATATGTTGCATTTTGCAATCCATGCTGTTTGTTCATTTCTCCTGCACAATGTGTGCTCTCCTCATGTCGACACTTATCTTACTTTCAATGTCTTCTCTGTAGCTCAAAACGTAGTACATTTATTACATGTGTTGGGCAGAACTGTGAGCGTTTATCTCAAGAATCCCGCATTATTGGCAGGACGACCTGACATCATTTCATAAACTTTTACTAAGCACCTAGGATGGTCAGACACTGTTGCAGGCGCTAAGGATCTAGTGGAGAATTGGACTGCCAAGTTTCTTTCCAATTACATCATATTATTGGTTACATAAAAATGGGAAAATTGTTTAAAAACTAGAAAATTTAGGGCTTCCCTAGTGGCACAGTGGTTGAGAGTCCGCCTGCCGATGCAGGGGACATGGGTTCGTGCCCCGGTCCGGGAAGATCCCACATGCCGCGGAGCGGCTGGGCCCGTGAGCCATGGCCACTGAGCCTGCGCGTCCGGAGTCTGTGCTCCGCAACGGGAGAGGACACAACAGTGAGAGGCCCGCGTAACACACACACACACACACACAAGAACACTAGAAAATTTAATTTCACAAGTGTGCTCAGGAATAGTCTCCTGAAGTTTAAAGTCAGGATGTTCTGCCTTGGTTTCAACCTGTCCTAGATTCCTCCTGCTAGGACAGAAATGCTATTTTTCTCTTCCAGTGAGAGGTTCTTGTTGAAGATTCTTTACTCAAAACAAATATCTTTGTACCAGGCCTCAAGGAGCTTATGCCTTTAAAAT
Organism: Delphinus delphis; assembly: GCF_949987515.2. NCBI lineage: Eukaryota > Metazoa > Chordata > Mammalia > Artiodactyla > Delphinidae > Delphinus > Delphinus delphis. The sequence continues at coordinate 43,538,401 of NC_082693.1, read as the reverse complement.
GCTTATAACACTGTACAAGCAATTGAATTAAATATGTTGTAAAGTGTATATGTTCATGGCAAGGGGAAAGAGTGAAGTGAGATGTTAAAGAATGCTCCCAGGGAGTTCGTTTAGAATGCAAAAAGGAGAAAGAAGAATGGCTCAAAATAGGGAAAAGGAGGTGGTGAAGTTAGTCCTTCCCTCTCTGTCTTTATCCAGAACCACTCTATCTAGTCCCCCTTGCTTATCTGGGGTGTTTTCCTCTCTTCTGAACCAAATTAGTCTAAGATGTAGGTATCTTTCTGGTGCCCAAGGTGTGTTCCACAGCAGGCGTGTGCGTGTGTGTGTATGTGTAAGAGAGAGACAGGGACAGAGACAGAAAGAGACAGAGAGAGATAAAGAGCAAATGTGGGTTTACAGAAAGACTTTGGTCTGAAAGAGCTCCTGTCACTGTTCCCTGGGGTTATGGTGACTGGGAACAGAAGCTCCCTGAAGGGCAGGAACACCTTAGATAAATTTATAAAAGTAAAACAGAAACAGTATTCAGTAAAATAAAACTCATTCTCCAGTATGCATCATGCTTAATTATTAGCAATACCTCCTTTTCATTCTCAAAAGTGTCTCAATTTGGACTATACACATATGATTGTCCTACTTTTTGTAGAACATTAGAGGAATAACAGAAAAAGAACAGAGAGAGGCAATATTTGCTTTCAGAGGGGTCCCAAACAAACAATGGCAAAACATGTCAACAAAGTTTAATTATGAAAAAAAACACTGGCTGGAAGCCAAAGGACTTGGGTTTCAGTTCTGAATTTGTCAATAACTCACCCCGTGACCTCTAGCAAATCACAGCACCTTTCTGGGCCTCATCTGTGAGTTAAGGGCTGTGAACTTTATGATCACTCTTCTTCCGTTTCTGATTTAACTTGCTAAGATCACATCGAAAGGACACTGAATAAAGACACATATCATATGATATCACTTATATGTGGAATCTAAAAATATGAACTTATTTACAAAACAGAAATAGACTCACAGACATAGAAAACAAACTTACGGTTACCAAAGGGGAAAGGGGGGCAGGGATAAATTAGGAGTTTGGGATTAAAATATACACACTACTATATATAACATACATAAACAACAAGGACCTACTGTATAGCACAGGGAACTGTGTTCAATATCTTATAATAACCTGTAATAGAAAGAAATCTGAAAAAGAATATATATATGTATCTATATATTTCTTCAGTTATATATATATAACTGAATCACTTTGCTGTACATCTGAAACATTGTAAATCAACCGTACGTCAAGTAAAAAAAATATGAGCTGCATTATGAAGCCAGGCTTCCTAGAAGAGGTGATGTGGCAGGTTTAATAGCCAGGACTGAGATTAACCTCCTTCTAGGCTCTCTCCTCCTCCACACACCTTGCTGTTGGATAACTCATCCTTTGGCTGGGGGATACGTGTGGGGGGGATGTGGCTGAGAAGATCAGTGGAGGGATGAAAAGGGCCCTGACAAAGCAGCTGGTCTAGTAAACCGCAGAGGCCTGCAGCAGTTTCAAAGTTAGGAAGAAACTAATTATGTGTTCCTCTCCCATATTCTGAAGGCAGTGCCGGTTTATTGAACACTTAACAATTTGTACTGTTTTGCAGTTGTTTCTCAGTGTTGTTGTGCTGTAATATTCATTAGCACTTTGTAAGATATTCTCTTGTGCAAATGTATCTGAATTGCTTTTAGTTCATTTATAAGCAAACTGTGGGTGTCTGCTCTGATGCAGGTTCTGGGAAAATGGTTGCAAAGAACTCTTGTGAATCATCTGTGCTCTTAAGGAAAAGAGAAAGAAAATGATTATGTCCCTAGCCTTTCACGCCGTTTTTTAATTTAATGTTTGTGATGATACATTTTATGTGTCAACTTGACTGGGTTAAGGGATGCCCAGATAACCTGTAAAACATTTCTGGGTGTGTCTGTGAGGGTGTTTCTGGGAGATAACTAGCATTTGGATCAGTAGACTGAGTAAAGATCGTCCTCACCAATGCAGGTGGACATCATCCAATGTGCTGAGCACCTGAATAGAACAAAAAGGTGCAGGATAGGCCACTTTGCTCTCTCTGCCTGAGCTGGGACATCCATCTTCTCCTGCCCTCAGTTTATCGGTGCTCCTGCTTACTGGGCCTTTAGACTGGGACTAAATTACACTATCTTCCTTCTTGGTCTCCAGCGTGCAGTCAGTAGATCATGGGACTTCTCGGCCTCCAAAACCAAGTGAGCCAATCCCTGTAATAAATAAATATATATAATTGGTTTTATTTCTCCGGAGAACCTTGACTGATACAATATTTCCCCCAAAAAGTGGAAAGAAACATGATTTCGTCTTTTGCAGATGAGGACTGAGCAGTTAAGAAGAAAGTGAATAACTCAACAAGGTACACGTCTGTAAAGTGCCACAGAGGGACTCTTACCCACACTTACCTGACTGCAAGGTTCATAATCTTTTGATCACCCAGTGTGGCTGGGGAGATAGATAAGGCCCGCGTGTGAGGAAAAGTACGAAAGGCAGTCCATAAAATATGCATAAGCCCGTACAAGGCACATGCTGAGGAAATGGCAGGATCCTCAAGGGCCGTGGAATTTCTGACACAGACCATCTCATTCTGATACAGTCAATTGCTTATTCTGAAGAAGGGTCTTAAAAATAAGTGTCTGGCAGTCCAGTCGTTGCCTTGGCCCAAGGTGGACATGCAACTCGCTGACAACTCAGACTTGTCCTTTGACAAACACTACAAGTACCAGTACGTCACATTACCCAGAGAACTTTCCAAACAAATACCCACTACCCATCTGATGTCTGAAGTAGAGAAGAGTGGAGGAGACTTGGTATCCGAAGAGTTCAGGCTGGGGGCATTACATGGTTCGTGAGTGAGGACCAACTGTTCTTCTCTTCAGACCACCCGTTCTTCTCTTCAGACCACCCCTCCAAAAGATCAACAAAAAAGAAGTATATCTAGGGATCGGCAGATAAATCTTTCTCAAATTAATGTACATGTGTATATAAGATAGTATTCAGTGAATGCTTGAAAGATGTACAAATTATTCATCCACGCCTGTGTGTGAGCTATATTCTTCACAGCAACAGGGCTCAGTTAAATGCAAGTAGGTTACTGTAAGGTGTTTAAGATAAAATTTCTTCTAGTCAGTTTTTCTCTTCACATAAGTTTGAGTTGATATAAAGCCTGTTTGACTTTACCCGTTACTTTTGTTAAAGGAGTTTGTACATTGCATTTATTTAAGGGTCTGCTTGGCCCACTGTCCCTTTTTGATGATGGTGGTTCATTCCCCCTAAAGTTATAATTAAGGCTTTATCTAAAAACTGTAGCTCAACAGTGGAGTTGATTGCACCAATGGCCAGAGGAGACCTTGTATAGATTATGTGTGAAGGACATCAGTCCCCTCTAAAGGGCCTGGGGCACAACCCCAGTGGGGGACTTCCCTGGTGGCACAGTGGTTAAGAATCCGCCTGCCAATGCAGGGGACATGGGTTCGAGCCCTGGTCTGGGAAGATCCCACATGCTGCGGATCAACTAAGTCCATGCGCCACAACTACTGAGCTTGTGCTCTAGAGCCCTCGAGCCACAACTACCGAGCCCGCGTGCCACAACTACTGAAGCCCATGCACCTAGAGCCTGTGCTCCACAACAAGAGAAGCCACCGCAATGAGAAGCCCGTGCACCACAACGAAGAGTAGCCCCCACTCGCCACAACTAGAGAAAGCCTGCGTGCAGCAACAAAGACAACGCAGCCAAAAAAAAAACACCAAAAAACAAAACCCAGTGGGACGCTTCATTTCAGATGTTGGTGAAGAGACCTAATTAGATCCTTTCTTGGGAAATGCAAACTTAGGGACACGCAGACAGTGAGTTAGGAGAGCTCAACTTGTTTCCTTAATTATCCCTTTCTCCCTCTCTGGGCATCACAGTCCTGGCATTCCTGGACTCAGAATAATTGAGCTGCTGCTACCATGTGCTTTCCTGCTACTTTACTTCCCCACATAGCCTTATAGTAAACCTGGACTACTGAAGGAGATTTCTGTGAGTCTTCCCTTATTACCTGCCAAGGCCCAGTAAATGGCATGAGTCTAGGTATATTACTTGGCCAACAGGGCCTGCTCAGTCTTCATGCCCTAAACATACCTTACTATCTGTCCATTCACTCAACCCATCTAAGTTCAGCATGCACTGTATTGCACCAGCTGTTGTGCAGAGAACTGGGAACATAGACATGAATAAGACAGAGTCTGTTTCCTTTGGGATTTGTATCTTATTGGGAAGTCCAGAGATGAGGCCCACGCCCACTCTGCTGAAGGAGGGCCATAGGAGTCCATTTCAGCCACAGAGAAAGAGCCATCTGCCACTTTCCTTTTCCTGTATCACACTAACAGCCAAGGGCCCCATTCTTCTGTGGTCAGAGTGGTAAGTCACAAGTCCTTAAGTAAAACACAGCATCTCATTGACACTAGGAAAAAGTCTACACATCTTAGTGCCTGTCACTATCTGATGCAAGCACTTCTCATGTCCATAATTACTACTTTATTTCTGAATATTCTATTCTATAGCTGCAGGAAATTCTTCACAGTTCCCTGGTCTGTTCATGCCCCTTCTATACTTCTATGCCCCTTCTAACGTTATTTCCTCTGTAAGAACATCTTCCCCTAAATCACCCTTTTGGCTCACTCATACTTGATTTTCTGGAATCAAAACTTAGTTCAATCACACGTCTAGGAAACTTCATGATATACCTAGGAAGAGTTAGGTACCTGATGCAAGTTGAATTGTGTTCCCTCCAAAAAAAGATGTGTTGACATCTTAACCCCTAGTACCTTAGAATGCTATCTTATCAAGAAATTTAGATCACTGAAGATGTAATTAGTTAAGTTAAAATGAGGTCATACTGGAGGAGGGTGGGACCCCATCCTGTATGATTGGTGTCCTTATAAGAAGACAGCCATGTGAAGACAGAGATACACAGGGGGTATGCCACGTGAACACAGAGGATTGGAGTGATGCTTATACTGGCTAAGGAATGCCAAAGATTGCTAGCAACACACCAGAAGGTAGGAGGAGAAGAAGAAGGATTTCCCACCACTCGCTTCAAGGGAGCATGGCTTGGCTAACACCTTGATTCTGGACTTCCAGCCTCCAGAACTGTGAGACAATAAATTTCTGCTGTGTTAAGCAGCCCAGCTTTCAGTACTTGGCTGCAGCAGCCCTAGGAAATGAATACAGTGTTCTTCCTCTGTGCTCTCACCACACTCTCCTTTTAAGTATCAGTGTGTCAGTCTATCTTCCTCTAGACTAAATTTCTCAAGGGGAAGGGCTGTCTTATTCACCGATGCTGGATCATTTCTAGAATAGTGCTTGATATAGAAAAGAGCCTGGGAAAATGAGTGCTAAATAAACAAATGAAGCAAGGAAGAGGTACAGGAGATTGGTAACTATATGGGAAAGCATCCACGAGCCAGTCAGAGGTTTTTGTTTTGTTTTGGTTTTTTCTGGTTTTATTTTATTTTCAACAAATCTACCACCAGAATTTTTTTGCCTTCAGTTCTTTGGAAATCGTAGCTTCCTTCTTAAATGTGCCTCCAAAGGAAATAGTCCCGTATAAGAATAAGACATTTTTTTGTAGGAGGGATTATTACAAGCAAACTTGAAGAGGAAAGTTGATAACAAAGGAAGGGACCCTAACCGAGGGAGCTCAGGTCTTGGAGAGGCAGTTGTTCTCCCTGAGCTAAGAAGACATGAATTAGGGCCCCCCAAAGATCTAGAAATAAAACATTATTATACTTCTCAAGACTCATCCTTCTGACTTGTCTTATTCCTTATGCTTCCAGGTCATGAATGTCCGTGCCTTTCTTGCCTCTGTATCTCTGATCTCTTCTCTCAGAATTCCTGTCCTAACTGTAATGGTTTTCTTTTTTTTTTTTTTTAATAGATTTATTTGTTTTTGGCTGCGTTGGGTCTTCGTTGCTGTGCACAGGCTTTCTCTAGTTGCAGCGAGTGGGGACTACTCTTCGTTGCGGTGTGCATACTTCTCATTGTGGTGGCTTCTCTTGTTGCAGAGCACGGGCTCTAGGCATGCGGGCTTCAATAGTTGTGGTACGTGGGCTTCAGTAGCTGTGGCGCACAGGCTGATTTGCTCCAGGGCATGTGGGATCGTCCTGGACCAGGGCTCGAACCCGTGTCCCCTGCATTGGCAGGTGGATTCTTAACCACTGCGCCACCAGAGAAGTCCTTTAATGGTTTTCTGAACAACTTTTCAAAACTTCACGCAAGGGTCACCTCTTCAATGATGCCTTTGCTGATCCCTGTCCCAAGCCTCTGTGCCAGCACTGCATGAAGTACAGATTTCTCAAAGGATCTATCCACCTGCACATCTATACGTAGTTAGACCAATCATGCGTCCCTGCTCTTCTTCAAAGCAGGAGTTACGCCTTTCCATACTTTCACGTCCATCTCATTATGGGGCGTATGGTAAGTGCACAACAAATGTTCATGGAATGAAGAAATGAAGGACTGGCAAATCTTGTCTCCAGGCAATTTGGAATACTTATTATGTTCCAGCCACGAAGACAAAAGTTGGTGGATAAACTGTAAAACAGTATTCTGTTAAAGAAAGTAGCCTTCTTTTCCACTTGAGACAGAGGTGGAAAAACTCAGCCACAATCATTGCAGGATAAGTGGCAATGAATATTTGGAGAAGAGACTTCGGAGTTGGGAAGAGGGGAAGGACTCCTAAAGGCAGGAGTAGAATCTCAGTCTTGAGAAATAGTTCGGTGCCATTCTTTCGTCTTTGGCCTGATGTTGGTGGCCACGCACAGCTGAGCTAGCCGGCAGGAGGATGGATGGGATTTAGGAAGGTCCTTTGAGTAAAACTCTCTTCTCTCTTTCTGATCTAATCTAATTCCAGGGGCCCAGATTGGATGGGGAAGACAAAACCACCCAGGCAAGAAGAGTCAAATGTCCTCAGCAAATATTGGCAGCGCTAATTTACTCCTCATTGGCTCCATACCCCAAAGGTGGGGGAAGAGAATTCCAGGCTGAAAATATAATTAGTCAGCCTGCTGGTTTGGGCTCTAATTTAATCTGGGCAGCTGTGCCAGGAGCCTGTATTAGCATGACACTGGGAGGCGGAGAATATAATTACTGAGCAATAGAGTAGGGGAGGAGAAGTGAGATGGTGTCCAGTTTGTGCCTGTGTTAGAGGATGGGAAGTGCAGGGTGATGTCAGTGGAAAGTGAGGATTCCCCCGGGAGAAGGGACGAGGAAAGAGACTTCTGTCCTTGGATGGACGGTGACTTTAATTTGGCTTTTGAGAAATTATGTGTGTGGAGCGCAGAATGTGTGCACGTGTGTTGGTGTGTTTTTTTGGGGGGGTGGTGAGCTTGGTAGCTAGCGACTCGTCCACTCTGCATGACAAAGGTGAGCTTGAGAGTTGACGGATGGGCCTTGTTAGCTAGTGTGGAGGGGAAGGGAACAGGGGACGGGAGTGTTGGAGCAGGCTGTGGTTGAATTCTGGACTGATATTCTCAGATACCTTTTCAGTGGGTCTGTCTAAATGGGGAAAGCAGAAGGATTTTAAATTTGTACACTCATTATCTGCGTCTTGTCTTAGGCAAAAGAAATGTGATTGAAAAAAATACTTCGTAGGCAATTTCATTTAGACCAAAAAGCTACCAGCTACCCATTTTACTTGGAGGATGCCTACTTTGTGCAGAGCTCTGGGTTAAGCAGCTTATACTTAAATGTCTTAAATTGTCCTTTGAAAGCTCAACAAGGTATTTGGTATTATAATTCCCACTTAACAGTGGAGGAAACTGAGGCTCAGAGATGTTAATTACAATACTCACAGTCAGACAGCTAGTAAGTGTTAAAGGTACAATTTAAATCCAGGCCTGTCTGATTCAAAACACTATGCTGTTAACCAGCAACCCAAAATAGGTGTTATCCTCTCCATATATATTTGGGGAAACTGAGGCTCGGAGTAGTGACATAATTTGCATTATCTCAAAACGTGAGTTAATATCACAACTGGAAACAGATCTTGGATCTCACACTATGCAGCCCTTTTGCATAAAGGACATATAAAGGAAAGAAGATATTATTTACCAGGAAAAGAACTGGATATCTTGAAAGATGTAGAAATAAAAGAACGGTTTTCCTCACCCTCAACCCAACGTTCTTTTCATCATAAGTAAAAAGTGTGATAACAGGGCTTCCCTGGTGGTGCAGTGGTTGAGAGTCCGCCTGCCGATGCAGGGGACAGGGGTTCGTGCCCCGGTCCGGGAAGATCCCACATGCCGCGGAGCGGCTGGGCCCGTGAGCCATGGCCGCTGAGCCTGCGCGTCCGGAGCCTGTGCTCCGCAGCGGGAGAGGCCGCAACAGTGAGAGGCCCGCGTACCGCAAAAAAAAAAAAAAAAAGTGTGATAACAAACAGCTAAATTCTTTGCTCACTTACTATGTACTGGGTGATATACTAAGCTTTATATACCCTCTCATTTCACTCCCACTACATCAGAGATGTGCACTGTTACTGTCCCATGTTACATGAGAAGACTAAGGCTTCAAGGCCATGCAGCTCATGCAAACTCACATCGCTGGTTAATGATGGCAGGGCAGGGATTCAAATCCTGACAGCCCACCACTCGCTTCATCACTGTCTTCCTGTGAAACACACTCTTCCTTCCAGCATCATCCCACCCTTCCCTCAGTGTCCAAGCTGGACCTGACAGGTTTATCTACCCCCATAAAGTGACATAAAACTTCAAAACTCCACAGAAATCTTCCTTTATTTCAATCCTAAGCCAGTTCCCACTCACATTTCAGCCTGTTATTTGGGGGAGTGGGAAGACATATAGATATTTATTGGGGCTCTTTTTCTTTACTCTCAGAGTTAACTTTTCCTGTGGCTTTTAACTTTTCCCCTCCCCTGCAATGTCTGCAAATTTGTCATCTGTTCTATATCCTAGGGGCCTCTTGTCTTTTAAGCAAAAAACAGAGGAGAAACCTGGTTCTTCCTTTGCTTTTGTACTTTGAGATTCCATCACTCCTTCAGCTCTCTTGTTCCCAGGCAGAGATCTCCCCCGGGGGCCTTGAGAGCCACTGGGAGTAAGAAGGGAGAGAAGTCAGTTCTTGCCTCCCAAGGGAGGGAAGGAGGGAGGGAGGAAGGACAGAGGGAAGCTATGCTCCAGGGACTCTGGACAACCGATTAGCTGGAGGAGATGGCCCTGCCTGCCTGCCCAGTCCTGCTTGCTCAGCTGCTCAGCATTGGCCCTGCCCCCGAGAGAAGAGTGGTTCTTCTCTAGGGTCCCTGCCAATCTCATGGGCTCTGGCAAAGGAGCCAAGAAGGGCTCAGATGTGACCTGCATCCCAAAGCCCACAGGCACCACTGGGCAGCTCCACAGCCCACGTCCAGGAAGCCAGAAGAGGCGTCTCCCTACCCCTGAAATCCTCCATCCCTACAGCTTTTACGCCCTATGTTTTCCCCCCTCAGCCACCCATATCCTCTCCTCCCTCCTCAGAAGAAGGAGGGACAAGCTATAATTAGAAAAATCTTCTGACCGAAAGTCAAAAAGGTTAATTTTGTCACTAGCTGTGTGGGCAATATCTTCCTCTATAAAATAAGACAAATGGTATCTGCTCTTTATTGCCCACCATGCTGGGAGGAAAATGCATATTAAGAAGCTGTTTATATCAGTTACTGAGACAACGACAAGGGTTGCTCTTGGTATGGCCATGGCAATGAGTGGAGCAGAAGTGATACAGGTTTCATAATCAGACAGACCAGGGATGAAATCCTGGCCTTATACGGAGACCGCTGGAACTCATTTTCTTCATCTGTACGTTAGGAATAATAATGCCTGCCTTGAAGGGTTCCTTGCTGTGAGATTTAACTGAGTGGCTGCATTGTGAAACATCTAGAAGAGAGGTAGGTGGATAGTGAGAGCTTAAGAAATGTTTGTTCTCTCCCAGATTCTAATGGCCCCCAAATCCAACCCAGAGCTGTAGGCTCCTGCAGTTATCACTGTGGTGGTTGTGTCTTGCACAGGGGTGTCTGCCCAAGCGAGCAAATACAACCAAGGTGGGTGCTCTGAGATCAGGCAGCATTGACCTGGAAGAGGGTATTTTTTTCCCTCTCTAATCTATCAGGGTTGTCATGTGCTAGACTCAAGGTTAAAAGATTTCTTGAAGCAGGTTAGAACTCCAATACCAGAGTTCTAGGCAGAAGAAGGTCAGTAACAGGAGTTAAAGAGAGTAAAATCACTCTCTCTCTCACACACACACACACGCACACTCACACACCACACACAAACACATAATGCACAGACACAGCTTCCAGAATGGTATTTCTAAACATGGTTCTAATTATATCCTACCCTACTCCATACATTTTTGGTATATTTTTGGCTCTCCACCATTAAGAAAATATAATACTAAAACTAGTAAGTGAAAGTAGAAAGTTTGATAAGGAATAGGATGTTTACTTACTTTCAAAATATTTAAAAGCACTTATTAATTAAATAGGAAAATTATAACTTTACAATAAAAGACAAAACAAAAGGAGAATACTGCCTTGTGTTACCAATAATGGGAAAATTTATGCCATGGGCTTCCCGATGTGATGCACTGAGAAGGATGTTACATCACTTACATCATCCTGACCCATGAAAGTTGTCTAACCCAACGTTAATAACATGCAACTGCAAAAAAACCAACTTGGGGGACGCCCTACAGGATAGAAGGACTATACTCTTCCCAAATGTCAAGGTCATGAGAGACAAATGGGAGTTGAAGAGCAGTTCCAGACAAAAGGAGACGAAAGAGACGTGAAATCTGTGTGCCGTATGTGATCCTGCACATTATGGGGGAAGAAATGAAATTTGAATAAGATCTATATTAGATAATAGTATTGTATCACTGTCAAATTTCCTGATTTTGATCATTGTACTAGATGTGTAAAAATCAGTAGCTTTGTTTTTAGGTAAAGGGTAAAGGGGCATAACATCTGCAAATTATTCTCACATGGTTCAGAAAAAAAAAAGAGACTGTGATAAAGAAAAATATGTCAGTCTGGGTGACAGATGACCTGGAGTTCTCTTTATTCTTCTTACAATTCTTCCATAAATTCGAAATTATTACAAAAGAAAAATTTACAAAATAAAACAAAGTTCAAACCCTGAGCCATGACATCCAAGGATTTCTTAGATCTAGCCTCAAACTGTCTTAACAATCTTATGTTCCTCTCGTTCTTCGTCATACAACTCACCTTGTGCTACTTGAGTTTTCCCAAACATAACCTGTATTTTCCACCTTGGTACTTAATGTTTGCTCAGATTTGCCAGCATTAACCTTCATTTTTTTCCTCAACCTTTTGAAATCCTATTGAACTTTTTGACCCAAATAAAAATTTACCCAATCTGAAGAAGAAACCCTCATTTACCCACTTTAGCCCCTAAATCCAGCCAGTCTCCTGGGTTAATTCATCATTTTGGGTTAGGTCAACCTTCTGAGCTGTGGGCTAGTTGCTGATGCCACCTAGTAAGTAACCACAACCGGAACTCAGAGAATTGGTATAGGCTGCCACCTGGTGGTCTTTAGGGAAAAAATTATTTGAAGAATTCATCTGTGAGTACAGAGGTTTGCGGGAAGGGAAACGTCAGGACACACAGATTCTGCTTAAAGTCTCATTTAATTCATCTGTGGGTTATCAAATCCACTCTACAGAAGTGGATTTTGAAGGCTAGAGTTAATATACATTCGTTGTTTTTCCCAGATTTACTCAACAAATGGTAACTAGTATTATTAGAAACAGAAACTATTATACTGGAAAGAACCTTAAAGACCATTTATTTGTATCTGATCATTTTGTAGTGAAGAATCCTGAAATCCAGGAGAGGTTCAGAGCAAAGCCTAAAGGACAGGCTTTTGGACTCCTCACTCTTTTAGCAAATGTAGGTCAAAAGAAACAAGTTCCTCCTGAGCGCAGCAAAAATGATAGTATGGGATTGTAGAACACTTTGGTTTAAATCTCATTCACACCCACCCTCTCATTTACCCCTACCTTCTAAGGTGGGCCTTGCCAGCTGCTAGATCTGAGCTGGTAAGGGCAGGAGGGGCTCCAGAGGAGGGAACTGCTCCTCCAGGGAAGGAGGAGGGCAGTTGTGACGGGACCAGGTGCCTGCGAAAGATGAGATGTTTCCTGTAAGAGGTCGGTTAGAGCAACTCGCCTTTCAAAACTGGGGAGGTTACGCTCCAGTTTTACTTTCTCTTGTGTGTGAATCACTTCCTTTCAGATTCTCTCTGTGCTTCTCCCTGGTTTGTCTTCTCTTCTTTCTTCTCCTCACTTCTTCCTCTTTCTTTCTCTCTAACCCTAACAGAGAGAACTCTCCTTGGAGCCGAGACTCCTGCCCAGACCAAGGGCTGGGCTGGATGCTACACGATCTCCCTCTCTGCAGCAGTCCCGCTGATCAGAGGTTGACGGTTGTCCCACTTCCTCTGATTAACTGACACGACGCGGATGAAGCATTTTGACATCTTTCCAGCAATCCTGGTGTGGTGTTCTACCCCCATCACGGGTGCTGCCCCACACCCTCCCGTGCCTGCCTGTCCACTCCGCCCGGGTCTCTGGTCCACTGTGTCTGGGGAGAGCAGTCTTGCTTTGGAGGAATGGCCTCAGGGCTTCGGAGCTTCCCTTCTGTAGAGATGAGCAAAGGACGTAGGCTTAGAAAAGAGGCCCCCGCTTCCTCCAATCTGTTTAACTCTTGCGCCGTCTTCACTGGAACCCAAGTTCTTGTGTTCTGCCTCTAAACCCTAACCCCACACTCAAACCCTACATATTTTCCCTTATACTAAATCTACAGCAGCCTCCAAATTCTACCTGCTGCTGTGGCTTTTCATGCCTATCCTTTTAAGGTTTTAGAGTGCTGGACCTAAAGACCCCAGCTTAAAACGCTTCCCAAGTCCATGAGGTCACTCGCCTGCTGGCACTTGCTCCATAGTTTCTCGAAGGTTCAACCCACTTTAAATGCTCTTTCACCCAAACATTTTGATTGCATTTCAGTCATCCCCCTTGTTCTTTTCCTACCACCAGTTTTACCATTGCTATAAGTGTTGACTTTGTATCAGGTTCCTGGTAGAGAGAGGAACCCTCCTAGAAGCCCTCTTTTCTTCTAGGTAGGGAGACCAAGCTGAAAATTATTCCACATTTCTCATTCCTGAAGTCCACAGGGCCCCCAAAGTCCTCTGACTCCCATCCTGTGAAATCCCCAGATCCTTTCTCCTCCACTCACATCCGTGGACCCCAGGCTCTGTCCTCCTCAAAGGGGTTATAAAACACTGAGCTCACTACGTGAATCACACTTGAGACCCCAGTGAGACCTTTAAATTAAACAACGTGCTTCTAAATTAAACAGCCTTGATCAGATGAAAGCTAGGACATAGGCTTACCAGATAGTCAAACAATCTGTGTTCAAATCATCTGAGTATGACAAAAGACAGGAACGTCATTATTTAATCTAGAGAAGGCAGAACTGAAATGGATGTAGTGGAGGACAACTTCCCCGTAAGTAATTTTCTTGGGATGTTCCTCCAAAAATACAAAACAAAACAAAAAGACTAAGACATTTGGGAAATAGAAACTCCTAAGAGAGTCACAATTCATATCAGCTTATTAAAAGCTTCGAGAAGTTGTACCTTAAAGAATCAGGTTTTTCTTTTGTTAACCATGTATTTTCCCAAATTATTTGATCACACAAGAGAGTAAGCCCTCTAGGAGATAGCATTTCATATTGTCTCTCTTTGTATCCCCCTGGATCTAGCTTATCTCTGGAACTTAGAAGGTACCCAATTAAATACAATTTAAATAGAATTATCATTTCAGATCTCTACAGGAACACCTTCTGCAGAGGGCTGTGACATATTGCTCTTTAGTTCTGCTGGACTTCCAACTAGGGAAGAGATAGCAAAACAGAACTAAGAACTTTCCTGCAATTAAGTTGAGTGATTCAGGGGAACGGGTGCGATAGAAAAGTTAGCAAATCCCATTTCTTGGAATCCTGTACTCACAGAGCTCAGAAGCAGAGAAAAGGACAAGATGATCTCGGAGGACATTTTCTGGTGTGGAGACAGTTCAAAGAACTTTCAACTCCTTGACGAGTTGAACCCTCACCTTCTCCCCTAGGGTTCCATCCACGCCCACTCCCCAATTTTGAGCCTTTGGCACAGGAAGGAGACAAACTCACTCAAACTCCCACATTGGTAATTTGAAGAGACAGACTCAGTAGAAAATGGCTGTTTGCAAACCCGAGGGTGTGAAAAAGGGAAAGCTGAGAACTGAGATGGAAGCATGTCGCTTGCATCTGGGCCTGGGCAGGGAGGCCCAGCTGCTCGGCCCAGAGCAGCGGCTGTGAACAGCAGCTTCTCCATCCTGGGACAGCCTCGCCAGGCAGCTGTCCTGGCTCTGCCCCAGGTCTGGCTGGCAGCCTGCCAACTAGCTCTCCGTTCTATAGCTTCAGAACTCATGCCCAGCCCCAGCTCATCTGTTTGATGACACCTCAGTGCTTACTTACCAGTGTTATCAGGTTACATGTCTGGAGGATAATATCATGCAACAGCAATTTTTACTTAGCTTTGCAAAGGCCAACAGGTTTGTTTTTTTTTTTCCCTAACGCATTCTCTCTTATCTTCCTAGTGATTTCTTACCAAAGATCCGTCACTTAATATTTTCGTTTTCTGTAATAAACCACACATGGGTACATGAAAGAAGAGAAAAACAGTGTATGTACGTATTATACGTTTCTAGACCCAAGAGAATCTTAGAAAATATTCCTCTGTTTGTCAGAAGAGGAAACTGATAGCCAGGGAAGATAAGTAATTGTCATATAGCTAGTGTTAAAGCCAGATGGCATTTTTACTCCCAGTTCAGTGTTTTTACTAAATTTCATAAAGCACGGAGGGAGGCCACCCTAAGATGACAATCTGGCCATGTGATGAAGTGTTGAACTGATGAATCGCATGGGCAGCAGAGAGCTAACTCAACATCTCAGATGGTTTAAGGGTTTTTATTTTTAACCAAGAAAAAAAAATGAACAAAATCTCCTAAAAACCTCCTGAAATCCTGAACTGCATCTAGCAGAAAAAGGACAATTGGTCAAAGTTTCAGGAAGCCTGTGGAATATATGATCAGAGAACTTTACAGTGTCAACTGAGGCTCTTAATGTTATTAAAGGACAGAGGAAGAGTAGCTAAGAGAGAAATACTCTACAACTGAGGAAGAAGACAAACATAGAAGAATATTCTGGCCTTCTTTATCCTCCTGGGAATCATGTAGCCTTCATCCTCATCTTTTTTTTTTTTTTATAAATTTATTTATTTATTTAGGCTGTGTTGGGTCTTCATTTCTGTGTGAGGGCTTTCTCTAGTTGCGGCGAGTGGGGGCCACTCTTCATCGCGGTGCGCAGGCCTCTCATTGTCGCGGCCTCTCGTGTTGCAGAACACAAGCTCCAGACGCGCAGGCTCAGTAGCTGTGGCTCACAGGCCCAGTTGCTCCGCGGCATTTGGGATCTTCCCAGACCAGGGCTTGAACCCGTGTCCCCTACATTGGTAGGCAAATTCTCAACCACTGCGCCACCAGGGAAGCCCCATCCTCATCTTTCAGCAACAGCTTATAAAGAAGCAAACATTTCTTTAACAAACAGAGTCTCTAGAAATTTCCTTGTGAAATGGCTTCTTTAATCAGTAAGGTCACTTTGATGGATACAGGGATATATAGCATTTCAATTGATAGATAAATTGAAAACGTTGTATTCAAGAGCCTTAAGAAAATAGCTGCAATTTGTTGAGCATTTGCCGTGAGTTCAGCCCTGGACTATATACTCTCCATTCCTTTTTTCCTATAGCTTTGCAACCAGTCCTTTAAGATTATCTTCATTTTGCAGATAGGAAGTTGAGGCCTGGAGGTGTTAATTAATGTGTCCAGGACCACAGAGTCACCTAGCACCAGGGTGTGACTCCAGAACCGAATCTCCTAACCGTGAAACCATCCATGTTTATCAGAATGTTGGCATTATGGCTGGGACGGTCATTCCTGTTGCTGAACAGTCCTGCGGCTTCGGAGACGTTCAGCATCTTTGGTCCTCAGGCACTAAATACCGGGAGCCGCTTCCTATCACGCTAAAAATTAAAATGCGCTATAGAGGTGGTACTTTCCCTGTCCCCAGCATGTTGAAAATAACTGTCAAGGAAATTAATGAATTTCAGAAACTTAAGGTTAAAAATAATTTTAAGAGTTCCATTAGCTAGTTTTTGTAGTTAATTTGTACAGAAAAAAATAATGTTAAAGAGACCAAGGGAGTGCTAGCATTGGCTTTTTTATCTGTTGATTTTGAGTTGATTCTCAGAAAAGCATATGTTTAAACGCACCTACCATGTACTGGGAAAATATGTTAGACATTTTTATCCCTACATATAAATGAATGTATTGTGTGTGTCTCTGTGTATTAGAGAGAGAGAGACATCAAGAATTATTATTTTAATACTACTTATCTTTGAAGAAAGTAATGTTTAGAGAACAATTTGCTGAGCAGCAATTTTATTTAGGCTTCTCCACGATACTATATATTGTGAGTATCCAATGAAGGTGTCCTGTTGGCAATTGGAAATGGAATTTGGGAACATGGTAAAAAGAGATCCAGCTGTAGTTATAGCCATACATTTTTTGGGAAAAAAAGAATGAATACGCGAAAGTCAGTCACAGTTACTTAGCACATCAGAGGTGTGTCTTGTACAATAAATATTATGATACATATTTATAAGTAAATGACACAGAGAAGGAAACAGAATTAGGACCAGGAAAGAAAGATAGGAAATAACTTGAATGGTGCAACAACAAAGAAGAAAAAATATTAGGAAATATTGGAGAGATAAGGAGAGGTATTGTCAAGGATGCTGAATGCTGGTCAGAGGTGAAAGTGATAGAGGAATGGGAAAAAATTCTAGAGTCTAGTAAGTCTTCTTGGAACTGAAAGCCAATAAATTGAAGACATCTCCAGGATGTGACAGATTTTGGAAAACCTTCGGAAAGCAATCATTTATTTACAAAAAGAAATACTTTGAATTGGTTTGAGCATGAAAACAAAATATTAAGAAGTCAAGGGCTTCCCTGGTGGCGCAGTGGTTGAGAATCTGCCTGCCAATGCAGAGGACACGGGTTCGAGCCCTGCTCTGGGAAGATCCCACATGCCGCGGAGCGACTAGGCCTGTGAGCCACACTACTGAGCTGCGCGTCTGGAGCCTGTGCTCCGCAACAAGAGAGGCCGCGACAGTGAGAGGCCCATACACCATGATGAGATGAAGAGTGGCCCCCGCTCGCCGCAACTAGAGAAAGCCCTTGCACAGCAACGAAGACCCAACACAGCCAAAAATAAATAAATAAAATTTAAAAAAGAAAAGAAACGAAAAGAAACTTGCTTAAAAAAAAAAAAAAGAAGTCAACACAGAGAAACAGTTGCTTACAATGGTGCAGTATTTGAAAACAAGCTTCTGGGGAATTTACCAGAGTGTGAAAGAGTTACGAAAACAGATCCACTCTGGCTTAGAGCCCTCTCAAGGGTGTGATGGGGCTGTAAGCATCTTCTCTGAGATAATTTTCGGGAGAGAGCCTTACCATTTTTAGACACCTCTCCTCCTGGAGACAGAAGCTTTATGTGAGGCAGTGGGGTTATTTGAGGCAGTTATATGGTTAGAAGACTTTCCTATACACACATCCTTAAATGAGCTGTACCTTCCCCTTAACAGGAAAAGATCTCCTGTTGTCTTGCAAAGAACACAGCAGCTGTGTGATGGGACGGGCTCCCTAGTGGTGAGCTCTGGGGACCGCAGATATTTTCTTCTACAGTCAGTCTGCAGAGCTAAAGAGCAGAGGATGTGGCCAGGATAGGAGGAGGGGACTGTACATATGTGAGTGTACGTGTGTGTGTGTTTTCTCATTTCCGCTTCCCCTTTCAAGCTGGCAACAGCATTTTAATGAAGACAGAGAGAAAGATACAATATGCAATATGATACCTTTTCCCTTTCCTCACCTCCATCCCAGCCGGGAGGTGCTGTGCCCAGCTCTGAGAACTGCTTTGCCTCAAACTCAGCTCTTTACCAGCGAACAGGTGAGTACAACTTCCACCTCAATTTTAAGACTGTACTGATTTAGGATGGTGCTGGGGGATAGGAGGAAACAAGTCAGAGAAAAATCAGGCTGCCAAAAAAATGGAAATGTCAGGAGAAAAGCTCCCACATCCCTGACTTCAACCTTAAAAAATACATCACTGCGCCTCTTGGAACAAGGTCTCTTTATTTTTTTTTTCCTTCCTATTATCAGAGAGGTACTCTTGCTAGGGTCACAGAACATGGGTTCCTTCGACGGCCTGAATTAATATTTAGGAATTTTTCATCTTTCTCATCTGAGAAGTTCCTCTCTGTGTCTTGCTGTCCTCACTTTTGCTGCATTTCAATCTGATTCTCACTTGGAAAAGTTCTCAAGGAGAAAAGTTCGTTAGCTTCATCTGGGTCCCATTCTAGCATCCATAACTCTGACTCTCGGGAATACCTAGCCAGAATGAATTTTGCTTTTTGTGGGTATGACCACTTTCTTCAAAAGCTGTAGAAGAAAGTTGTTGAGGAGATAACTATAGCAACATATACTAGGGTGAAAGGGGAGGGAGAATTTATACAACTGGACGACACCGGGCCAAATTTACTGGAAGGCTCAAGATCAATAACCCCCTGTCAGGTTTAGTGCTCAAGCCGTACATCTCAGAGATGGATCGATGAATCTATTGACCGCTTAATGACCTGTGTAATCCTGAGGAGGGATGGGGTCTGCTCCTCCAACACACCTGGTCTCAGTGGTAGCCAGGCTGAGCATGTCACCACCTGCATGAGTTTGGGGGAAGGTAGAGGAGTGGAAAGATCCTCTACGCTGGGGTTTTCCCGTGCCCTCCTTGCTACTGAACCCACCAGTGGTTGGAGGAGCAGAGGTGTGTCCCCAGTGTAGAACAAGGACACGATGAAAGAGCCCCCCAGAATTGATAAGACCCCAAGTGTTTGGAAGAGATCCCCAGTGACTCTGTCTACCGCAAATAGCCCTAAATAGAGAGGCAAGGGAACTTTCTAGACAGTACACAGCAGCACCCAGGATAGGAGGTTGGAGGTTGCAGACTTTCGACCTGTGTGTCCAATCTTGAGTTATTAGGCTTGAGTGATTAGAGCTAAAGATCTGGTCTAATTTTCATGTAACTTGAAACATTATTAGGAATAAAGTAAGATAGGTTTATTATCTATCTCTGCTGAGACTATCAGAGATAACAAGCTAAAGCTATCACAAGAGAGATAGAAAGAGATCTTACAAATGATTTTTTCTTCATGTGCATCCCAAGGAAACTCTTTACAACCATACTAAAGACACTTTCTCATAACTCCTTTGCTCTGCTGAAACTTAGATGGAGTCCAGTGATTAAGCATAATGTAGTAACCATGGAGACCCAATACCATCATTTGGTTAATGATTCATATTCTGTTAGAAAATGGAGAGGAAGTTTGGTCCCAGCCCAGGTCATGATTCACACAGTAAGAGGAAATGATCAGACATCTATCTCCACTTGATAACTGCCAACTGTTCTGTTTACAGCCTAAAGGACAAGACAAAGGTGGGTATTCCAGTACCCACAGTACTGTGTGCCCGGCCCATACACGGGCCTACTGCAAAAAGGCTTAAACACAGATTTTGAGAAGAAGAAAAGAGGGTGTAGATATTGTGAAAGAAAAAGAGGGAAGAATAAACATGAGCATCGGAGGGACAGAGCTTCGTTACCAAGGAAATGAGACTGAAGAATTAAAGATAGGAATTCACAGAACTAACTCAAGATCTAGAAGTCTGCTTATTCTCACTCCTGTTTCTAGACTGAACTACCTGTAAACCAGTCCAGGCAAACTGATGTCTCTTATTCTTGATGCCTTGATGATGAAAGAATCTAGTGTCTCCCAACATGGACAGCACGTGATCCCTTTTTTCCAAATGTACAACTTTAATATTTCCTGTAGGAGTTTACAAGGCTCCCATAAAACTCATCCACATCATGGAGGTAGAAGTAAGTAAGAAAGAGGAGAGAAAAAGAGGCTGTAGATGGTCTTTTTTCGGGATTTATTCAGCTAAACTTATTTGTGGGAGGGAGGAGATGAAAAGAGAGAGGAAACGAGTTACGAAAGTGAGTGGGCATTTTTCTTGGTATTATTTATCAAATAGCATCCCTCTTTTCTCCTCAAATCAATTGAACTGCTCCCTTAGACCACAAGAAGTCTCAGGATGCAAAAATGCTGCACTCAGGGTAATTTTTGTTCTGATGTTCTTCCAAATGGCAGTGACATGGGAGAGGGTTAGAGATTAGCAAGACATTGCCTATCTGTGAAGGAGTGTGAGAGCCTGTTGCAGGGGTTGGGGGTATGGAGAATGGGGGGCAGTCAACCTGGCTTGAGGTGGAGTTTGTCCTTGTTGAAAACCGAGAAATTGGCTGTCCTGGGATTTCCCACAACCCCTTGCAAGAGTGGTGATGTCTATCTTGTCTGTGACTGCAGAAAAGATGCATAAGTTGCGGAAGGTCTTACAGGCCCCATCATGGAAACTCCGTTTCCTTTTTCTCTCCTCCCACGCTTGTTTTCACTCTCAGTCCCAGTTCACAGGCACTGCTGGGGTATAGGCACAGTACAGCCAGAAGAGAAGAGAGGTCTGTTTGATACACATCCCGGGAGGAGGCCCAGCGTGCTCAAGAGAAACCTAAGGCTGGGTCTTGGAAACCAAGAGTGAGGAGGAAGGCTGTGTGATATAAAGGAAGAAAGCACACACTTGGGACTCAGAACTTGTGTGTGTCCTGTTGATAACAGTTAATATTCTATGTGACTTAAGATAAGCCTCTCTCTCTCTTTCTGTCTCTCTGTCTCTCTCTCTGTGTCAGTTTCCTTCACTGCAGAATGAGTGATCAGGATTAGATGATCTCTCTGATCGCTTTAGGCATTAAGTAAGAACAGAGGGCCTATTTACCGCTTAGTTTTTATCTCTTCTCGACAGCATCATCCTTCTTTCACCGTCTGGACTTGACGCACACTTCTGTACCCTGCTCTGCCCACTCCTCCTTCCTTCTTTCCTTATTCCTGAAAATGTTCCAACTTTAGTGAATGGCTTAGACTGAGGGGAAATTAATAACAATAATAACTATATTTATTAAGCAACTCCTTTATACATCAGGGACTTAGTATGCATTATCTGAGTTTTGATTTTGAAACCCCAATAACCCAACAAGTTTGGTACACTGTCTGTTTTACATATGAAGAAACTCGGGTTTAGAGGGGATAAGGATGTCACTGAGGACACATACGCAGTAAGTAGGCAGAACTGTGGTTTCAGACAAGCTTTACTCTGATTGCACAGCCCCACACTCCTTCTACAGTTTTCCTCCTCAAGAGCTGGCCATCCTTCCTAGACCCCTTCAGAGTATCCCCTTGGTGAGACATCTGTAACTAGAGCTCGTATTTTAGATTGGTAGGCCCATATGGTTGCTAAGATATTAAAATACGTTCATATCAAATTATGATAAATATTCATCACTCCAAGACCACTGAGTGCCCATCACTAACCCAGCTACCCCAGCTCTTCCCACAAGACTCCCCAGATGGCACCAAAAACTCAGTGCCAAGCTAGCCACACACTTGAAGGACCCAGTCCCAGGACTGGGACTGGTATGACCTCTGAGTTGCCTGTGCTGCTCCGTAACCATTGCTAAATGTTCTGAATGCCACAACAGTCTACAAGTAATGTGAAATGCCAGGCAGACTCTCTTCTCTGAGCTAGAACCTAGTTGGGCCCTCCCTGGCTGCTAAACCACTCTAAGCTTGAGGAAGGCAAAACTGCCTCATAACCATCTAGTTGGAGTCAAGAAGGAAAACTACACTAATAACCAAACAAAGCAACTCTTCCTTTACTAAGATTGTCACAAAGTCAAGCATAAATTACTTTTGGTTTATCTGCCTCTTCTATGCTAGACTATAAAATGGAGAGTTCATCTAGCATGTGAAATAGAGAATCTACTAACATAGTTTCTTCTTCCTTTATCCTAAATTACATTTATCAGTGACACCTGCATGGTGATCTTAGGTTATTCTCTTACTCCATTATTAGTGGAAAGATGATACAACTAGAGTCAGACTAATGTGAGTTTAAATCTCAGCACCATAAGATCCTAAATATATGACCTTGGACTAGTAACATATCTCTCTGAGCTTCAGATAGCAATAATTAGCTCCAAGGAGATTGTTGGGATTAAGTGAAGTAGTTTGTGGGACAGTTTTTTTGTTTTTTTTAAGATATACTTGACAATGAGACAGTTTTATGGATAAATATAAGGAACTCTATACATCTCAGTTATTATGAGTACCTATTGCTTTGAATTGCCCATGTTTATATAAAGTGAATCTCTGACTACATTCCTTAGAAAAGAGCCTGGAAGTAAGTGATGTTCTCAGTGTAGTAATAATCACATACCCATAAAGGTTTTCTCTGCTAGTAAAGTTACTGCTTCTGCTAATGATTTTAGTTGGAAGATATTCCTTTCAAAGCTCTGAAACAACTCCCTAGTCTTTTTTTTTTTTAAACTAAATTTATTTTGTTTACTTAGTTTTGGCTGCGTTGGGTCTTTGTTGCTGCGTGCGGCCTTTCTCTAGTTGCAGTGAGCGGGGCTACTCTTCTTTACGGTGCGCGGGCTTCTCATTGCGGTGGCTTCTCTTGTTACGGAGCACGGGCTCTAGGCGCTCGGGCTTCAGTAGTTGTGGCTCACAGGCTCAGTAGTTGTGGCTCGCGGGCTCTAGAGCGCAGGCTCCATAGTTGTGGCGCATGGGTTTAGTTGCTCCGTGGCATGTGGGATATGCCCTGACCAGGGATCAGACGTGTGTACCTTGCATTGGCAGGCGGATTCTTAACCACCACGCCACCAGGGAAGTCCCCAGCTCCCTAGTCTTAAACCATTAATGGTGATTCCTCTTGTCTAACTTCAATCACGGCTGCTGCAATTTCTACTTTGAACTATAACATCCTCAGAAAAAGAGAATTCTCTCCTACTGTACTTGGTTGTAGTCAGATTCCAGAGCACACAGATTGTGGAGAAATATTTTGGGAGTAAATCCCTAGAAAAATGTAGGAAAGAAGAAAAGACAGAGGACTGAAGATGATAGCAGAGGGGGAAAGGAGGCTTTGGGGTGGTTCAGGCAAGTAGAAACAGAACCAGCGTGGCATTCGTGTTGTTGTTTTTTTGGGGGTGGGGAGGTGCTTAGTGGGAATGTCAGAGAAAATATATCAGCAGGCATCAGACTTTCATCCCCACAGAAGATAGACTAAATGTAATATTATAATCTAAACCAGCATCAAGAAAAATGGTACTCAGATTCCAGAAGGAACTTTTGACCAGGGAATAAAAACCTACAATGAAAAATTCTGGAAAATATTTTTTTTAGGACAAGAGAAGTTGATAGTTTCAGCTTATAAGTTCAGTCAGATTTGTGTGGCCCTATGTTCTATCAATGAAGGGGTGGCGTGACTATGCCCCAGGCCTTTTTCCTCTTCATTAGAATGTATCCAAAATACATACATTAGGATTTGAGACCATGTGGAAAGTCGGGAACCCCTGGCCTATGATACACACTAGAGGGGGTTAATATTTCAGCAGCAGCGTGACTCTTGGTTCTCTGCAGGTACAGTATCTACTGAGCCCCTTCTGTTGCAATGTACCATACACTGCCCTGAGGTAGGATTTAGGGGACAGGTTACAAGCAATGGTGGATAACGGCCAGAAAGGTAAGCCACTTACGACTTGTTGAATGTGGTCTAGGCGCACGTGCTGGGTGCTAGTGGTGGGCAAGAGAACGGAGATGACTTGAGGAGCCCTTCAAAATGTAGAACGTGTTTGGGCAGAGAGGAAGGTGGCTGAAACTGGGTAAGCTAAAGCAAAGAAGCAGAAAAGTTCAAGAAGTGCTGGGGGTCCTTGAGCTCTCCTGACTGAATCACACTCCTTGGGCTCCTTCTCAGCCTCCCTCATCCAGGCTCACCACCTTCCTTGGTCACTGAAGGTTTTAAGTCCAAGAACCTCATAAGTCAGTGTTAATTTGAAAGGGAATTTGTTAAGTGGCAAGTAACTCCAGAGGCCACTGGGCCGTTTCCTAATTCTTACAGGAAAAACTACACAAATGCATCTTTTGTACAGGTATTATTCCTACAAATATTTCAGACTCAATTGGAATAAATTCATAAACAATGGTATTAGAGGCGAACTTTTACAACATTGAGTCCCACCAATTCGTTTTCTAGAGGTTGAAGTCAATGCCCAAATAGAAAACCTAATTGACTTGCCAGAAGTCAGTTAATTGGACAGAAAGCCTAGAAGAACGCCCAAGACTCCTGACTCCCATCAGTGCTCTTTCCACGGCACCAAACTCCATTGTACATCCAGGTGTGTGTTTTTTGTATGACTCGTTTGGAGGAAATCTCTCCATGCCCTCTGTCTGTCACAAGGACCCTCCATGCTCCCAAAGGTGCCATCTTGACAGCTGTGTGCATTCATCCTTCAGTTCTTTCTGACACTCTCACTGCCGACATGCTTGTCTGATAATCACGTGCCGCTTCCTCCAGATTTCCACAGAGAACACCTGGTGTCTCATCTCCAAGCAGCACAGCGTCCCTCTGTTACCGCTAACCAGACAATTCTACTTCTCCCGCCCTCCAAATACTGCTGTACTTACAGTGTTCCCCCATAATGCCCTGTGAACAGGTCTCTATAACCCACGTGTGGCAGAGATTGGGGAAGATCAGTTAGGTTCTGTTTTAGGCCTCAGGGACATAGCAGTGAACAACCCAGACAAAAATCTCTGTCCTTGTGGAGCTTCTATTTTAATCAGAAGAATAAACAGTAAATTGCATTAACAAATAAAACATAAAGTATGTTAGTGATAAGAACAAGGAAGAAGAAAGTCAAGCAGGGAAGGAGCTCAGTGGAAGCACCTATCATCTGGAGGAAGTGGAAGCCAGGCCTGGCTTCACGGAGAAATTGGTTAAGAGTTGGGCTTTCAGGTTAAGGGTGCCAAAGGCTGAGAGGGAAGAAGAGGGAGGGGAAAAACACGGGGAAAGCCTAGGGTTGAACGGGGGATAAGCATTTTCAGGGGGCAGAGGGGAAATGAGCCTGTGTGAGTCTGGCGTATTTTCAAAGATGTAGGAGGAGTGTGGGATAGATTCACATCACAGAGGATGCTGAAACCAAAGTAGAGGCCTCCATCACTCATCTCAATTAGTGAGATTCTGACACTGTGCTAGGCTGTAACATCCTCATGGAGAAACTGAGCCCAGAGAAAGGGATTGAATTCGCCAGGGCTATACCATTAGTAAGTGGCAGAATAAAGTGTGGGAGTTGAAGGTTCCTTCCTTCTTTCCTTCTTTTTCTCCTTCCTCCCCTCCTTCCTTTCCTCCTTCCTTCCCTTCTTCCTGCCTTCTTCTCTCCCTCCCTCCCTCCCTTCCTTCCTGAATTCCTTTTAAATTCCCCTGATCACCAAATTAGTTCTTCTTGTGACCTGAAGATTTCTTGTGATTTAGGTGAGATTCATTTGCCCTGGAAATTAAAGACAATAGGCAAGTTAGCCTTTGATATTTTCTTCTCCGGACTGACTGACACCAACATGTTAAATATTTTGGATGGAGGTGCAGTACTAGGTAAATGCACACTAACAAGGCTTTTTAGACTCTTTCCCTAAATTCTTCATAGTGGCAGTTTCGTCCTCATGTTATCACCTCATAACAGCTCTGGCCAAAGGACAACAAATTCTCTCTGCTACCCCTCTTTGTGGCTTCACTATACACCACAGACTTCATTCAGTTGTTAATTTCCCCTTAAAGGCACAGGCAGTGGAGAAAGGGCCGGGTGTCCAGGGTTAATAAAGTTTCATAGTGCCAACTGCTGTCTCTCCTTGGGGGAGAGACATGCCTTAGGCTGGACCTGCAGTAAAAGAATTTAGATCAGACGGCAGTAATCATGTACTATTTTTCTCTGGGTATGTTTTGTCTGTCACAAGCAGAAACGTCCAAAAGAATTTTATTGCCCTAGGAATGCATTTTATGTTCAGGACTTTCTTTTCAAAAATAGGTATTTTAGTGCCTACATTGTTGAATGCTTCACTGATGATTTTGTTTTTGAGTGTCTGAGAAGCAGAAGTCTCTGGAAACTGGCACTCTTCTTATTTATTTCCCCCTTTTATTTTTCCTTACTCCAGCAGTTAAAGGTGTAGCCATGAGGATGAAGCGTTTATGGCAGCTCCAGTGACAAGGGCTGGTCCCACCTCCACCTGTTCACTGTGGGGACTGTGAGTGCAGCTGGTGGGGAAGAGGCAGGAGGACAGAGTATAAGCCAATGACTGTACATTAGCCTCAAGTCTTTTTACGCTCTATTTGGACAATCGAATGATTCATCCTCTCTGTCTTCCTCTTTGAATCAGTGGCTCGTGCCATCAGAATATATCTCTTGGAAGAATACAGAGGTGTTGATTAGGCAGTGTTAAATGAAGTATTAGCACACTGATGAACTGGACAAGTAACTCAGAGCCATGGAGAAACCCAAGCTGACGAATTAGAAAGTGATGATCCTGAAAGTGGTAACTGCTAATTGCTTCAGGCAATGTCTCCTTGTTGTTTTTATTATGGGGTTCTCCCCACCCTCATCCCTACTGCCCCCAGAGAAATCCTATGCTAGATAGGAAACAAAACAAGCCCAGAATGACTGTAGTTAGACTGACATCCTGGTTGTGAGACCTTAGAAAATCCGTTTAACCTTTGAGATCTGAGACTTCATGTATCTTTATGAGGAGCAAATAAAGTGAAATTTACACATTGCAAATTTAAAGATATTTTAATTACAATGGAAGATTCTGGGAGACAAAATTCTTAAGAACTAAAGAAAATGTTTTCTAATACAGCATTTCACCTATCATGAGAAGTAGCAACTCTCAAGTCAGAAGCGCTTTCTCAGTGTCCCTTAAATCATATGATATTTCCAGTTTCCAAACTTGGAAGACCTGGTGTTTAGATTGCTCAGCGCATTCCTTTCTTTGGAAGATGGAGGAGGAACCAGACATCTCCTCCCTCCTCCGGAACGGGCAGAGGGTTACGCTCCTTTCTGCAGAGCTGGGAAGATGTGGGGACAGCCCTGGGAGTGGTGATTACTGACCAGGGATGAGGCAGCAGCACTGTGTTCCAACTCACAGGACAGCATCCCTGTGGCGGGAGGCCCTGAAGTCTGAACCAGCGCCATGGAGGGCTCTGTGCTGAGCCCCACATCCTGGGAGAGGCGACGGGCCTGGCTCCGACAGAGCCGGCACTGGCAGACCCAGGTCCTGGAAGAGGAGGCTGCCGCAGCCCTGCAGGGTGTCCCGGATCCCGAGCCTTCTGGCCTGGATGATGTTTTCCAGGAAGGTAAGAGGCCATTAGACATCAAACAGACTTGCACGTTCTCTTGTGATATGGAAAACGTGCCAGATGCCCAGGTCTGCAGTGCGGGCAGCGGGTCCTGGGTTTAGGCTAGCCCCCACCACCACCACCACCACAAGGCTTATTTTGACTGGGTTAAATGAGTTTAAGGGAAGATGAGTATAGTAATATGAGGCATGAATTATGTGAGAAAGAAACAGCATAAGATTAGGAAAAAGGAAGAGGCACACTTTTGCCTCGTCCTGAGCAGCTATCTGTGAGGATCCGAGGCCAGGGTTCTCTATGAATGTTTGGAGTGTTTCTGTGTCTGTGTAACAAGGTTACACGCAATCTGGGTGCCTGGACTCTGGCTGCAACTCAGCTGTGTGACGTGACCTTTGGCAAGTCACTCACCGCTCTAGGACATGCTTGTCTAATTGAAGTATTAGTACCTGAAATAGTAATAGTACCTTTTCCACATGCCTCTCAGAGCTTCTTTTAGGTTCCAATGACGCTGCAGACATAAGAGTAAAAAGTAAAAAATAAATTTAAAAATAAATCTTATGTAAGTGAACCTACCCTCGCTTATTTGGTAGGAAACAAAAAGCACAAACGCAAAATTGTGCTTTTTATTTTCTTTTTCTCTTTTCCTTTTTTTTTGAAGAGAAGGATCTATTCCTGTTCCCAAACCTTGGGGTATTTTCCAAGTTTCTGGGAGAAAGGGGGCACAGAGGCAGAGAGAGAAGAAATATCCGTTATTTATTTATTTATTTTTTTCGGTACGCGGGCCTCTCACTGTTGTGGCCTCTCCCGTTGTGGAGCACAGGCTCCGGACGCGCAGGCTCAGCGGCCATGGCTCACGGGCCCAGCCGCTCTGCGGCATGTGGGATCTTCCCGGACCGGGGCACGAACCCCTGTCCCCTGCATCGGCAGGCGGACTCTCAACCACTGCGCCACCAGGGAAGCCCTATCCACTATTTTTATACACGGGTATATTCCTCTTTTATCTTAAAGAAAAGTTTTATGGGAACAAAAAGGAGTCATGAGGTGGCTTATATAATGATGTTTGTGGAATGGGGTGAATTTCAGGGAGGAAATCTGATTTCCTTCAGTTTCCACGGTGATCTGATGTCTGGCTTTTCTAGGGAATCCAATCAACAAGATTGAAGACTGGCTGCAGGATTGTGGGTAAGTGCTGGCGAGGCAGCTGGACTGAGCGTGGTTGATGGTTGGGTGTGTTAACAGGCTCTGACTCTTGAGAACTCAGAGCTCAGGGACATGAATTTTAATTGGGCGTAATGATTAGAAGTGAGGTTGAAATAAGGGAGAGGGGATTGTAAAGATTTGGGGTGGGTGTGGGGATTGGGGCTATGAATCGAGTGCATCTCTGGGCTGAGACTAAGTTAGGGTGAGGATCTGGAAGTACAGGCTGGACCTGGTCTAAAACTAAGAAGGATGGAAATGGCTAGCCACAGGGGAGAGCTGGGCTAAATTCCAGATTCCTGCTCCATTGCTTTTCCCTTCAGACTGGAGTTTTACACTGTGTAACAAAAGAGGACTTAGAAACCTAATTGTTCTTATGGTCAGAGTATTTCTTCATTATGAATCATTATGTTGTTTATTTCTACTGAAGAACACAGGAAGAGGGGCTAAGGGTTTACCCCAGTCATTCAAAGCAGTGACGAATTGGAGCAGGTACTTCAAGGCAAAATGTAGTACCTCTTTCCTGAGAAACACTTTAAAATTTGAAACCCTACACGCCCTCTGCCTGTACCATTTTAGGTTCAGTCTACCCAGACCCGGAGGGAAAGCTTCTGTGACCTATTTAAGTGTGATCATTTGTGTGATAATGAATTCTCAGAACTTATAACTCCCTCCTACTCTTTATTTCCTCTTCAGAAATGTTTCAAGCTGTATATAGCCTTTCATCTAAACTTGTTTATTAACATATGAATAAACCCATCCTGGCTTATTTGGTAGGAAATAAATAACACTGTATAATCCAAGGTTGTTTATTTTAACTCTGCCCTGGGAGGTAAGGCAAGGAAGAATTTATCTTGTGTTTTTGTTGTGTACAAAACATGTTGTCTTTATTGTCATAATCTGGTTCAGAATTTCAAAGTTTATTAAGGGTAATCAAAATATAGGGAAGTAAATGGATGGTGGTAATGTTTGCAGGTTTGGGTGTGTGAGAACTGTCCTAGGATTTAAAATGCTTCTCCAGATACGTACAGGAGAACCAGTGGGCTCAGTTACTGTCTTTATCCCATTAACTATTCTACAGTCTTATAATTCAAGTCAATAATTAATTACTGACCGTGCGTTTGCTAACTGTCTGATTGTCTAAATGGCCTAGAGGGGTGCCAAGTAGTTTAAAATATGCTCCTTGACCACAAACATACTACATTCTAGTTGAAAAGAATACATTCCCAGAAATACAAGATTGTAAATTCCAGAAATCACCTTTCCCTACCTATATTCTACCAGGATAAACCCTGAACCAAAATTTATGATGAAAAAGTAGTCTGGTGAGTGAAAGGCCTCCAAGATTTGAGCCTAATTCTTGTGCTAAGCATCTGTATAACCAGTGTAAGCAAACAACTGAAATTCTATCTCAGACTCCTCTTCTGTAAAGTGGAGAGCTAGAATAATAAAGTTCCAAAAGATTCTTGTGAGATTTAAATGATCTATGTGTACAAGTGCTTTATACTTTGTAGTAGTATGTGAGTGGTGAGTGTCAGGGAGGAAAGAATTTTCCTCTACCCGTCTTTCTAGGTCCTTCTTTAATTCTTTAATCTGAGAATTAAATTGACATGAGACAGATTAACAGGAGAAAATCAAACAAAAGTTTAAACATGTATCCATGGGAGACACCCCAGAGAACTGAGTAACTCACCCAAATGGTGAAACCCTCCCCTTAAATACCATCCTCAGCTAAAGACAGAAGATGATATTGGGGATAGTGGTTTGGGACTTCAAAGGGGAGGAAGGCAATTCACACGGAGATGAAAAAGCAAATGTTTGGTAAACAGACATTTACTGGACTATGTAAAGACAATGGGATACTAAGCAGACTCTGATTTCCAACACACCTAGTTCATATTCTCTAGTGAGATCTCTATTCCTGTTACAGTCCCTCTATCCAAATTCTTTAGGCAGCTAAGGCAGAAGGTCAAAGTTTCTTCCTGAGTCTTTTGAGCCTTGGTTGTCTTCAGCTTGAAATAATCCACATGCCAAAGAGACATTTCAGGGTGGCAAAGTTTGCTCCCCTACATGAAGTTTATAAAGATGAGTTTTATGCTACTTTAAAATTTCACAAAATAAGTCCATCTATCTATTTACCTGGCATCTATCTGTATCCTTTTATTTATCGGAAAAGTGTGTCCAGATAGGATGCATATCAACTTTAGGACAGTGATTACCTCTAGGAAGGAAGAAAGTTAGGAAGGAATGGGAGTAAAACTTCTCCTGAAAATATCTAACTATCTGAGGGCCAGTTCTGTCAGTTTTCCCAGAGCGCAAAAGTGCCTTCTCCTGATCCTTGCCCTGAAATTCCTTCAAGGTGTATTGTAGGTCAGCGATTGCAGTGGCTAATGACTTGATTCTTGTAGAACTGGATGGTGGGCAACATTCTTCATTTTACAATCCCTTCCCTTTCAGTCTTAATTTCGACCAAGCTTTGAGAGGCATTTCATGACCAGTTTGTCCCATGGCACTAGGAATGCTTATTCCCAGGTCAGGTGAAGACTTCTTTGATAGGCCACTCAATGTACTATTACTGGACTAGGCCTTGTTAACAGTAGCCGAAAGCCTCTGGACCACCTGTCTTACTGGTCTGTTATGGTCCAGGAAATTGTTTCCTCTTGCTGTTTCTTCCTATATCTAGACTTACACTATCACTGATCTTATAGAACTACATATTTGATCAATCTTTTCAAGTCACCTAATCATCATTAATTTGATCTGAAGCTCAGTCACACATACGGTAATGCAAGAAAAAATAATCTTTAAAAATAAGATTACAAGTAATGTAGCTAGTAACATTAATAGGTCATAAGTAAGTATTGAAGCTAAGAAATTCTATTAGGTGCTGCCCTGTATCTCCGCAGGTCATCTGACCAGTCTGTTCTGCACCAGTCCCTATCTTTAAGGGAAATGACATATTGGAATTGTACATAAAGTTCACCAAAGATGTCTGCACGTACAAGGCGAGAGGTGGGTCATCACGACCCCATACGTAGGATTGAGAAAGAAATATCATCTAGGGCGTTACATGGCTGGTGCCAGAAGAAGAAAAATTGATCTCTACGGTCGAGCAGATATTTCTGCCATTGCAGAGGTCTGGTTAATGCATAATGCAGGTGCACAGTGCACACCAGAGGGGAGGAAGGAGGCCAAAATGGGCAGAAAAAAAATTTTTGTCTTGCCTTAAAATGAATTTTTATTTCATCAGTCTCTGCAGGCAAAATCTATGGAAATTTCTGGAAGAAGCTAAAAATAGCTACATGCTTCTTCTCACAGTCCAATCCTCCTCCCTACTCTTTGTTTATGAATGGGGTATACAGGAAGAGCAGTAGCTTGGCTCTTCTACGTCAGACTTGAAATGATGCTAAGGGACCTTTCAGCGCAAATGCGGAGAGGAGCAGCTATGGATCTAGTCTCTAGTCATAGATTTTATGTCCTAAGCGATAACTCATGAAAGGCCTGGGACTTGGATGAGGGACATGAAATTTCAAACCACCATGCTCAGAGGAGCTGAGCATGGATCAACAGATCCAGGCCTATGTCCATACTTCTGTGGTGTATTCCACATACACACAGAAAAGCATACCATCACAAGGGTCAGCCTGAGCTGGTCCTCATATAGAGACTATGGACATGCCTGGTAGGGCACAGCTAGAAAACAGAAATGAAAGATGCACACCCAACAAATATTGTGTTACTAAATTTTGCTTTGGGCAAATAAGGAATTTTATCAGTGGTATTTTTTAATGTAAATTTTATTGAAGTATAGCATACATATCAGTAGCATTTTTCTTTTTAATATAAATTGTCGTGCAACTCAATGGATGTAAATTTCAGCTAGGCTAGATGAATAAATTCTAGCGACCTGCTGTACAACATAGTGCCTATAGCTAACAATATGGTATTGTGCACTTCAAAATTTGTTAAGAGGGTAAATCTCATATTAAGTGTTCTTACTTCCAAAAAAAAAAAAATCAAAGGGAAATAAGGATACTCTGGGAGTTGTTGGATGTGTCTGTTAGTTCGATGGGTGATGGATGGTATCACCAGTGTTTACCTATGTCCAAGCTCATCAAGTTGCACACATTAAATATGTGCAGTTCCTTGTGTATCAATTATACCTAAATAAAGCTGTATGTAAATATAAATATACATATGTATACATATAAATATAAAATAATAGCAATATAAATTGTGTTGAAGTATAAAGTATTTACTGAAAAATAAACGAGTCTTAAATATACGGTTCGATGAATTTTCTCAAAGGGAATATAGTGATGAAATCTGAAATAGAACATCACCAGCACTCCAGAAGCTCCTTCTGTCCCCTTCTGTTCACTGCCCTGCTTCCAAGGGTAACCAGTACCCTGACTTGTAGCATCAAAGATAAATTTTGTACTTTTTAAACTTTACATAAATCGAACCATACAATATGCACTGTATTATGTGTCCTTTTTTTTGTTCAGCATTATGTTTGTGATGTTCATCCATGTGTTTGCATCCAGCAATAGCTCATTCTTTTCCATTGTTGTGTAGCATTGTCTATTGATCGTGCAATTTATCCGTTTTACAATAACTAGAGATTTGGAGGTCTGCCAATTCTGAGTTATTATAAACATTGTTTCTTTTGGTGAACGTATACAGGCATTTCCATTGATTGCATACCTAGAAGTGTAACAGTAGTGTGTTTTATTGTAGTTATAGTAATTGTAGGCTTTAGTAGTCGCATTACTGTGTAGCTACAGCACAAGCATTAAATGCAACAGTAGATCTCAGCATTCTAGTAGTTGACTATATTGTTATCATAATGTTTTTTAATAGTAATAGGAAATATTAATTTATACTAATATTTGTAATGTTATATATACACTGACACGTTTGTAGTATTATAATATATATCTTTATGTAATTATATATTAGGAAGAGAAGTATGTATTTGTAGTTCTAGTTGTGTTTATTAGTTACCCATTCTTAATTACCTTGAGTATCATTCCACATTTTATAGCATATATTGATGTACAGTTTTTCTCATGAGGACATGTAAAAATCCAGATTTTAGACAATATTGTTGATCTTTTCACTATTGAAAGGAAAGTACCAGCAAAAGATGTCTATATATGTAGGGATTTATTTTGTAAAATTAAACACAGCTCGTTCTACAGACGTTGAGTCTGTAAGCCCATTTTCATTAATAAACATTTCGTGAACTGATACTCCAATAGCCTGAGAGGTGCCTAGATCTCTGGAGACTGATAAAGGAGAAGGCTCGTTTAAGACCAGCTCCAATGGATGCTCTCCAGTCAGTTTCCCTGTTAACTCACTTGAACAACTCTTCTCTATTCCAGCCTCCATTTGAGATTACATTCAAAGCATCATGTGCAACTTCCATTTTTAAAACTTTCAGGAAAGCCAACTATAAAACTCACAACATGTCGGTGTTGGAAGTGAACTTAGATAATGATAATATCTAGGCATCTAAATCCCCTTACTTAATATTTGGGAGCATAGCAGCAGCCAGGAGCCAGGACTGGAGTCCAGGTGCTCCAGTCCCTGTTCAAAGCTTTTTCACAGACAACTTCAATCACCCGTTTGAGACAGCGAATTTCTTCCTCATTTAAGTTGTTTCTCACTACCATGTATGCTGAATTCCAATTGTTCTTCCTGTGGAGACAGTAAATGTTTGATAAGCCCATATCTCAAAATGTAGAAATGTAATCTCTAACCAAGAGGCAGTTCCTGCTGCTTCCTGAAAGACGTGCTACTCAGCAACAATGGGGCTCAAAGAAAAGGAAGGAGGTGTAGGTAGATAAGATGACCTCCTAAGAGTTTTTTCTTAGTTTCAATATTTGTATTTCTGATGGAAAGTTTATGGCACCCAGACTCCTGCTTCTGTAAATATATTTCTCCAGTTTTGCTTCCGTATCTTTCCTATTTCCTAGCTACTGAAGAATCATTGCTAAACTGACTTGGGACACTGTTATCAGCACAATGGTAGCACAATCTAAAATACAGCACCTTGGCAGTTTATGAAGTTTTATGTGTGTATATATATATATATATATATATATATATATATATGTGTGTGTGTGTGTGTGTGTGTGTGTGTATGTGTGTGTATGTGTGTATCATACTGATAATTTCCTTGGGATGTAAAATTATTTTATGTAAGAAATTGTGTTGTGTGTCTCTATGTTGGCAAGATCTCTAACAACTCTCAAGTCCATTATCTAACAAATCTCAAATCCATTATTCCTGCTTTAACTAATTCTATTTATTATTAATTAGGATGAAAATGAATAAATGTGATGAACAAAAAAAATAAATAAAATAAAATAAAATACAGCACCTTCTGACTACCTCTATGGATTTGTCAGTCAAATCATCACTCTCCATTTTCTTCAACATAAAAGCAATTTAAATACTACTGACTCTCATTGGAAAATTACGTGAACTTGTGGGAAATATTTGAAGAAAAGCCCTTTCGAAAATGTAGTGATTTAAACCTATGAGATTCTTTTTGGTTTTTAGATACTTTGAAGAAGGGTTTTTTGAGGAAGCAGGACAGCCGATCCACAACGGTAAGCAGAGGCTCTGTTCTTTCTCCTCTTGTTCCTCTACCTTAGACAGTGACACGGCTGTGTGTGTGTGTGTGTGCATGTGTGTATGCGTGCGTAAGATGCTATCTTTTCACTGCCTACAGAACACCTATTAGTGGTCATAAGACAGTCCAGGAGGCCCAGAGGATAGAGTAAGTGTTGGGTCAGAACCCACAGGCTGACTAGTCCTCAAAGGTTAGCTCCTGTTAGTGGCTGCTCAGCTAACAACCACTGCTATGGAAAACGAGCTTTATAAAATATGTGTGGATGTAGAGAACAAACGTATGGACACCAAGGGGGAAAAGTGACGGGGGTGTGGTGGTGGGATGAATTGGGAGATTGGGATTGACATATATACACTAATATATATTAAATGGATAACTAATAAGAACTTGCTGTATAAAAAAATAAATAAAATAAAATTCAAAATAAAATAAAATGTGTGTCTACATATGTATGTTTATGTGTGAGTGCATACCCCCATGTGCCAGTTCTTTGGCAGAAGATTGTGTACATGACTATGTGATATAGGGGACAGGTTAATTATAGGTGAGTTTTCTCGTGATTTTTTAAATCAAAATATGAATGTGACTTCTGAGTTAGTATCTGTGTGGCTGGGGTAGTTTTTCAAACATGTGGATGTATGATGTAATTGTGTGGTTGTAGATGTGTATACTAATGTGTGATTGTGTGTGTGTGCGTGTGTGTGTGAGTCCAAGCCTGATTTTCTGCAGCCTTTGCCTTATTATTTGACAGGGTGCCCCAGCCATGGAACCAGCTTTGAAGATGACTTGACCCTCGGAGCAGAAGGTAAGTGGCACAGCTCTCTGAGGTTGGAATTGAGGAAGAGGCTATCTACTGGATGAATTAAGGATAGAATGGAAGGGGAGAACTGCAGAAAGAAGCAGCCCATCCCTGGAGTCTTATCTGCAGAGAAAGAGCCATCTCATATGATCTAATGGAAAACTCAGAAAGTGTCACATGCCCAGAAATACTTCCTCACCAGCCTATCAAGACATCTACTGGTCCATCATTGGAGCTTTCCTTTGGCCCCTGAATATATAAAGTCACCATAAAAGTGGCTGCCCAGACATCTTTGAGATGGTTTTCTGTATAGGAAG
Source organism: Delphinus delphis (assembly GCF_949987515.2). Taxonomy (NCBI): domain Eukaryota; kingdom Metazoa; phylum Chordata; class Mammalia; order Artiodactyla; family Delphinidae; genus Delphinus; species Delphinus delphis. The sequence continues at coordinate 43,501,863 of NC_082693.1, read as the reverse complement.
CCCCAGGCAGTCTGAGTACTGGGCGTAAGAGAGAGACTCCATTGGAGGAAAATAAGGGCTGGGATAAAGGATGGAGGTACCGCAACCTACCAGTGTCTTCTGGGACCCGTAGAGACTCACGTGGTGAGGCAGGAACACTAGCCTGGGTGCCTGAATGACTCTGTCCTCCTCAGGACAGAGAAACTCTTGTCTGGACACCAGGCATGGTTCAGAAGTTCAGAGGCTCGGGGCCAGTTTTTCTCTGCTATATTTGTCCAGGTCTGTGTTTGATAATCTTCAGATACTTACATAAAGAACAGAGTTCATGGGATTCAGGGGCCTATAGTAGTGGCAGAGGGGAACAGAGGGGGCTGAGTTTTATACTCGGAGGGACAGCTTAGGTGATTTGCATTTTCCCTTCTAACTTTTTCTTTGCCTTTCTGTTCCTTGTCCAGCCACACTGTTGGCCGCCAACAGCAAACTCTTCTCCAGGTAAGTGTTCGGTTGAGCCAGGCTGAACGATGTCTCCTTCAGGACCTACTGAACTGGGGTGGGTGTCAGAGTCCAAGAAATTAAAAACAAAGAGCTGAAGATTCACAATAGAGGGTGAGATTTCCAACTCGGAATGAGACCATAGATTGAGTTTTTACAGTAGATGGTTCAAAGGTACCCAGCATGGAGTGACAGTGCCCAGCAGGGCATGTCTAGGAACCAGGGTGCAGACTGCTCACAAGATTAGTATGACTTCAGCGTTGATCCCTGCAGGAGCTTCCTGGAGACAGCCCGGCCTGGGCAGCTACTGGATCTTGGCTGCAGTTTGGCTTCCAGTAGCATGACTGGTGGGACCAACAAGACTAGTTCAAGGTAGGTGCCAAGTTTGGCAGGGGTGTAAGGGCGGGGAAGATGAGAGGTAGAAGAGAATGGAACTAAGAACCGTTGCCAGTTTTTTTTCTGGGATATACTGCTAGAGCTTTTATGTAGTCACATACTTGACAAGCATAACAATATTTGCTTCAAGAATAGCAGGGATGCAGAGGAATCTGCTGCTCAGAGCTGGATGCTCTGTGTAAAATACAGGTGTCTCCTCCCCTGAACCTTGTACCCCAAGAGGTGTAGTATCGATACCATCACAGTGCCTGGACTTATAAGTACTCAGTAAACAATCAATAAATGTATTAATTGATTGATTGATTAGTTGATTGAGGCAATAAAACATTGATTCATTCAGATAACTTTGTACCCCCAAATGCAGGCCAGGCAATGACTGTGTGGAATTTGAAGATGAAGCAGACAAAGAGTTTGCCCGCAGGAGCCCACCAAGCCTATAGGGTGAACAAAATACACACACAGATAACTTTAAAACAAGATGGAAAGTGATGAAAACTAGTGTGCTATAATCAAAATTGTTTGGAATTTGGAGTCAGAGTTTGAACTTGAGACCTTATTAGCTCTTAACTATCTTTAGTGATATGTCTTTATTGAACCTTAGCCCTGGCAACACCCCAGTTCAGTTAACACAGAATCTCTGGAGATGAGACTCAAATATCTGCATTAAAAGTTTTTTCGAAGTATATTTGATTTAGAATGCTTCAGGTGTACAGAAAAGTGATTCAGATATATATATACACATATATATGTGTGTGTGTGTATATATATATATATTCTTTTTCAGATTCTTTCCCATTATAGGTTATTGCAAGATATTGAGTCTAGTTCCCTGTGCTGCATAGTAGGTCCTTATTGTTTACTGTTTTATATATCGTAGTGTATATGTGTTAATTGCAAACTCCTAATTTATCTCTCCCCATCCTCTGCTATCGCCTTTGGTAACCTTAAGTTTGTTTTCTATGTCTGTGAGTCTATTTCTGTTTTGTAAATAAGTTCATTGGAATCATTTTTTTAGATTCTACATATAAGTGATATCATGTGATAGTTATCTGTCTCTGTCTGACTTACTTCACTTAGTATGATCATTTCTAGATTTATCCATGTTGCTGTAAATGGCATTAGTTCATTCTTTTTTATGGCTGAGCAATATTCCATTGTATATATATATACCACATCTTCTTTATCCATTCATCTGTTGATGGACATTTAAGTTGCTTCCATGTCTTGGCTGTAAATAGTGCTGCTATGAACAATGGAGTGAATGTATCTTTCAAATTAGAGTTTTCATCTTTTCTGGATATGTGTCCAGGAGTAGGATTGCTGGATCATATGGTAACTCTGTTTTTGGTTTTTTTGAGGAATCTCCATACTGTTCTGCATAGTGACTGCCCAATTTACATTCCCATCAACAGTGTAGGAGGGTTCCCTTTGTTCCACACCCTCTCCAGCATTTATTATTTGTAGACATTTTTTTTTTTAATTTGTTTTTGGCTGTGTTGGGTCTTTGTTGCTGCACGTGGGCTTTCTCTAGTTGCAGCGAGCGGGGCTACTCTTCATTGCAGTGCGCAAGCTTCTCATTGCAGTGGCTTCTCTTGTTGTGGAGCACAGGCACTAGGCGCATGGGCTTCAGTAGTTGCAGCATGTGGGCTCAGTAGTTGTGGCTCTTGGGCTCTAGAGTGCAGGCTCGGTAGTTTTGGCTCACGGTCTTAGTTGCTCCACGGCATGTGGGATCTTCCCCTACCAGGGATCAAACACATGTACCCTGCATTGGCAGGCGGATTCTTAACCACTGTGCCACCAGGGAAGCCCTGTAGGCTTTTTGATGATGGCCATTCTGACTGGTGTGAGGTGATACCTCATTGTAGTTTTTTTTTTTTTTTTTTTTTTTTTTTGCGGTACGCAAAAAAAAAAGATACTGCTGTGGCCTCTCCTGTTGAGGAGCACAGGCTCCGGACGCGCAGACTCTGCGGCCATGGCTTACGGGCCCAGCTGCTCCGCGGCATGTGGGATCATCCCGGACCGGGGCACGAACCCGTGTCCCCTGCATCGGCAGGCGGACTCTCAACCACTGCGCCACCAGGGAAGCCCCTCATTGTAGTTTTGATTTCCAATTCTCTGATAATTAGCAATGTTGAGCATCTTTTCATGTGCCTACTGGCCATCTGTATGTTTTCTTTGGGAAAATGTCTATTGAGGTCTTCTGCCCATTTTTTAATTACGTTCTTTGTTTTTTGATATTGAGATGTATGAGCTATTTATACATTTTGGATATCAACCCATTATCAGTCATATCATTTGAAAATATTTTCTCCCATTTAGTAAGTTGTCTTTTCATTCTATCAGTGATTTCCTTTACTGTGCAAAAGGCTTTAAGTTTAATTAAGTGCCATTTGTCCATTTTAACTTTTGTTTCCTTTGCCTTATGAGAGAGATCCAAGAAAATATTGCTACAATTTATGTCAAAGAGTGTTCTGCTTGTGTTTTCTTCTAGGAGTTTTATGACTTCTGTTCTTATGGAACAGTGTTCACCCATTTTGAGTTTATTTTTTTATACAGAGTGAGAAAATTTTCGAATTCTTTTACATGTAGCTCTTCAATTTCCCAGCACCACTTATTAAAGAGACAGTCTTTTCCCCATTGGATACTCTTGTTTCCCCATTGTATACTCATGCACTATAAGTGCATGGTTTTTTTTTCTGGGCTCTCTATTCTGTTCCATTGATCTATATATCTGCTTTTGTGCCCGTACCAAACTGCTCTGATGACTATAGCTTTATAACCGGGTCTGAAGTGGACACAGGTCACCTCTCCCCCACGAGGTGTGCTGGCAGCTGTCACCTTAGTGGAAGCTGTGGCTGGAGATGGAAGGGCTAGAGCCAGAGCCTGGTGTGAGCCAGGGCTTCTCCTGTGCTCAGTGGCTCACAGCACCCTATCCGGGGCAAGACTGTGTCCTAAGTTGTTGGAGCAGAATTCCTGAGGGTCAGGTCTGAACTGGTTCCATTCCCTCTGAGTGTGTGCTCTCCTGCATCCCAGCATTGGTACCTTCGCCCCAGAGGGGAGCAGGGCTGGAGCAAGAAGGGCTGAGGCAGGTGCCCATTGCAAGCAAGGGCCCATTGGGGAGCGGTCCTGGCACACGAGTCAGAGTTCCAGACCGCTCTCCATCTGCCTCTGCTGGGAGCGCCAGTAATGGCTGCCATTGCCCGGTTCAGATGTAGCGCCAGGTCCAAGCCAGCTCCATCGCCCACAGCTACACACTCTTCTTAGTAATGGCAGCCTTCACCCTAGTGGAGAGCTGCACCATGGAGCAAGAGGGACTAGAGTGGGTGCCCCGTGTGGGTCACAGGAAGATGGCCAAAGTCAAGGCACTTTCAATCTGCTTCCTCCTCCTTGTCTCAGGGAGTCAGCGAACGAGTGCGCTCTCTTCGCGAGCAGAGTCTAGGGTTCCTGCAGCCCTCCTGTTAGTCCCACTGGTTTTCAAGTCAGCTAATGGGACTCCTCTGCCCAGCATCAGACCCTAGGGCTGGTGTGCCCAATTTGTGGTTTGAACCGCCCACTCCCCAGGGAGGATCTCAGAGCCCATGTAATTCCCCCTCTTCCTCTGTGTCCCCTTGCAGGGATGCAGGTCCTGACCTGACTGTTTCTCTACTCTTCCTACCCAACTCCATGTAGATCTTGCTTTACAGCCTTGGCTGTGTAAGAGTGTATCAGTCTCCAATGTGTTTTCAGCGAGAGTTGCTCCTCATGGAGATGTGTTTTTGATCTGTTCGTTGGGGTGGGTGAACTCAGCGTCTTCCTTCTCTGCCACCTTGATCTCCCCCCTCCTCGGTGATCTAGTCATATGCCCACAATTCAGATAAGGAAACTTAGGATCATGAAGATAAAATTGGCAGTTAGGGGCTTCCCTGGTGGCGCAGTGGTTGAGAGTCCGCCTGCCGATGCAGGGGACACGGGTTCGTGCCCCGGTCCGGGAGGATCCCACATGCCGAGGAGCGGCTGGGCCCGTGAGCCATGGCCGCTGAGCCTGCGCGTCCGGAGTCTGTGCTCCGCAACGGGAGAGGCCACAGCGGTGAGAGGCCCGCGTACCACAAAAAAAAAAAAAAATTGGCAGTTAGGAGGAATGCACGAGAATAGATCCAGGTATTCGAATTATCCAGCTATTACTTGAATAAGATGGTCTCGATTTGGATCAAAAAGCCCAGCATCCTTTCTGAAGAGAGTAGCAGTGATTAGTCAAAGCCTCCAATAATTCACAGCTCCCCCGAGAGAGAGACAGAGACGGAGAGAAAGTGTTTGGTCTGTAATGCAGGACTTCTGTCCTGAAATTGTGCTGTAAAGGGGCCTACTTCTCAAAATCAGGTTTTGAGCATACCTGTATAGATAAAATTTTATCCTCAGGGTGAGAATAAAATGAGTTTTATGTTCCTTACCCACTCATTGCCTGGGTGTTCCACACAGCCATTGGCACAAGCTGGGTAGCAAGTTACAAAGCGCTTGGCAAAAGCCAGCTGTGTCACAGTATGTGCAAGTGGGAACTGACAGGTTAATAACACAACTGCAAGGTTTCTTTGCATCTAGACTGCTTTTGATTTTTCAGGTCCCTCTCATAGCAAATTTTCATTCATCTGTAATCACTGTAGTCATGACAGAATCTCGTTCCGTTTTTAAACCAGGCCGAGATTGTAATTCCCATGTTTCAGACAGAGAGTTTAGATTCAGAGCAGTGAAAGCTTTTCTCAGTCACAGTGGTAGATGGAGAAATGGCCAGAAAGGTATCTCAGTCTCCTGACACTTTTATTAGATAACTCTGGATTACCCTGTGTCTCAAAGCTTTGCTTGTTTACCCAAACCCCCTCTTTGCAGCATCTCAGAGATTCTGGACAAGGTGCAAGAAGATGCAGAAGATGTCCTTTTCAGTCTGGGCTTTGGCCAGGAGGACCACAAAGACACTTCTCGAATTCCTGCCCGATTTTTCACCACTCCGTCTCAGGCCAAAGGCATTGATTTCCAGCTCTTCCTGAAGTCCCAGGTGCGGAGGATTGAGATGGAAGACCCGTGCCTCATGCTGGCCAGTGAGTGTTACCACAGATATATGCTCAACTTCTCCCCAGCCTGCAGTCATTCACAACAGGGATCAGTGGCTCTAAATACTACTTTCTCTTGGTCAGCTTCACTCGACCCTTTGTCTCTTGTGTCTGTTTCTTCCTATGCTGTCTTCAGTGAAGATAGAGAACTTTGACTTCTCTTCTCTCTCTTGAAGAAATTGTCTTCAAGAGACCTCATATCACTATTACTTTCTTTAGATCTTCTCTCTTTTAGCCAAATCAAATAGGAACAATGTCTTTAAATCTTGTCCCCATTTTCTATTTCTCAGTTGGAATTATTGAATGTTCCCCATTTATAGCCACTACATTAAAATCATTTCCATTTAGGGCAGTGGTTCTGTTAATTATGTTAAATTGTGCAGGAGTTAATAAAACATTCATAGTCATAGGCTTTTCTTCCAGAGAAGGAAGGGCTCAGGAATATTTATGTTAAGTAAGCACGCCGATGATTCTTATGTATAATACTTAGACCACGTCTAGGGAAACAATGATTTCAGTTGTCCCAATTCCATACTAAGGAAAGATACGAGAGGACTTCTCTACCTGGATGAGGGATAAAAGTCTCTATTTTATTCTATATGTTACAATATATTTCAAATTATATTGTTTTACAGCCCCCCAACATAGTGTTTCTGACAGTGCTGTTTCAGATTCTTTGCAACAGATTCAACTTAAAAACTTGGTAAAACTACGCTTCTGAGCTCCACCTGCTGGAACAAGGATTTTGAGTTGGAGTATTTGCACAAGCACTTTAGATGATTCTTACGCACACTAAAGATTGAGGATGATTTATTGAATTTATTTTATGTGCCAAGTACATAATTAGTTGTTAAATTCTGGAAGAACAGCAGCTAGGCAAGAGAAACATGATTCTTGCCTTTAGGACACTTACAGTTTAAGGGATATATGGTTTATCACAGTGCTTTTCCAACATGGGTGTATGTATGAATTACTGAAGGATATTGTAGATGTGTGGGTTACAGTCTGAGAGTCTGTATTTGCAATAAATTCCCAAGTAATGCCAATGCTACTGGACTACTGGCCACACTTTGAGAAGCAAAGTCTAGCAGAAATGATACAGTTCATCTAAATTTCTCTACCCCTGTCCATTGCCTAGTAATTGCTATCCCTCAAATTTGCTGCTATCAAAGAAGACTTCTATAACCCTAAAGTTTTCTTAGTAAGAAAATAATGTTAGTTTTGCCCTTTTTAGTCATGTTTGTCATCTAAGGCAAACGCAGTGATAGAGACCATTGTATACTGACAGCAGAAAGGATATGCTAAATCAAGATACAGAAAAGTTTTTCATCCCATATAGAATTAATTTTTGGACTATTTGGGATAGGGAGTCAAAAAGTCAAGAAGGTCAAGAAAGAGAATCCTGGGTGTCAGAAATCTAAATGGGAGAAACGCTGGAAATGGCACCTTCTTTCTGAATTTTGGGTTTTAGGAAGGCTATTGAAGGGAAAGATTCAAGAAGTAATTTGCTGATGACCCCTAGACTCACCATCTTCAACCCTTGCACTCAGGCAGGTTTAAGCAAGTGCAAACACTGGCCGTCACCGCCGATGCCTTCTTCTGTCTCTACTCCTACGTATCTAAGACCCCTGTCCAAAAGTTCACACCATCCCACATGTTCTGGAATTGCAACGCAACTGATGTGCCATCCATCAAGATTCTGGCCCCAGAACCTGAACCTCACTCACCCAGAGAGCGCCTCCGGAAAGCCATCTCCAAGATGTGCCTGTACACGTGCCCACGAGATAGGCTGTCACCACCCGACCACACCCCCAAAAGGAACAGTTTAGACCAGGTGGTGTGGGAAGTGATGGACAGAGTGCGAGGAGAGAAGTTGGTCCTCCAGCAAGACCCTGGGTTTGGGCCAGTCCCACAGGGAGATCCTGTGCCCCCCATCAGGGGTACAAAGCTGCCCATTTCTTCCTGTCCATGTGCCCTCTGCTTTAAAGAGGAAACACAGCAGGGGATGTCCACATTGCAAGAACCATCAGAAACTCTGGATTCTAACCCCTGTTGCACACATTCTGTGCCCAGAGCAGATCTACAGTGGAGCACAGACCCTGCACAGGTAAAGAGACAGCTGTGGGGTCTACAAGCCACCAGTAAGGAAGCCCATTCAACCAAGGATGAGACCTTCTGGAAAAGAAAGAGCAGAGCAAGAAAGAGTCTGTTTCAGAAGAATCCCATGGGCAGGAAGGTTAAATCACTGGACCTGTCCACCATCCAACAGAAATGGAAACAGGGCCAAGAGAGAACAGAACTGCACCGATCTCTAACCCAGCAGCTGCAGGACACTTTGGACTTGGAGGTGAGTGGGTTGAAAGTGAGGGAGAGGCTGGCAGAGAAAGGCTCTGGATTCCTTCCCTTGGGTAAAGGAAATCCAGGCTCCTTTTCCTTGCCAGATATATCAATTCTTATTTATTTATTTGTTTTATTTTTTCAATTCTTGAATTATATTCAGAAACCTTTGGGAATGGGTTAATATACAAGGAGGGAGAAAAAGAAATGAGCCTGGTTTCTTAAGAGTGCCCAGGTTTCTAGCACTATTTTTCTAATTCCTTATCTAATCTGATCTTCACTGAAGTTTCTCATCAAGCACACCTGCCCCTGTCATTTGTGGGATCCACACAAGAGTACAGATAGAGGTTACACACTAGGCTAAACACGATTAAATAAAATCTTCTCTTCTACCTTGACAAGCATGTAACCGCAAAGTCCTAGAAGTTCAGGTTCAAATCTAGAATTCTCACTCTTAGGACTTCAGTGCTAGAACATGGCAGGGTGGGCAGAGACCCTCCCCATCCTGTCCCCTTCTCTTCCCATGGCCAGATCTGCCCTGCACCATAAGGGATTTTGCACTACATATGTGAACACCCCAGCCTGCATATACAAATGCCACAAACCCGCTACCCACACATATAACCATTAGTCATCACTCAGGCCTGGGAGTGCATACACTAGGAGAAAGGCTGGTCTTTGAGAGAACAGACACGAGGCAAAGCCAATGCATTTCCCTGAAACAGGCTTGGGACCATTTGAATAGCATTTGGGGGTATTCTGGGTATCCAGAGCATGGTCTAGAAGGGGTAGTACAAGATCAAAGTGGACACATCCTCTAGGTCCACCAACTCTTCATCCCATGAGCTCTCTAAAACTTGGAATTCTTCTTGCCTGGGTCTATGGACAGTACTGCCATCAAGTGCTAGAGTCTCGAGGAAAAGCCCTCAGATCCTTGCCACAAAGAGAAGCCATGATGATTTGCAGTGTCATTTGCATGTATGTCACCTCTCATTGAGTGTAGAGCTGTTCCTGCCTTCCTCACTACCAGGCTCCTACCACAAGAGAAGAGGCCAAGTCTCTCAAGTACATTCAGCCTCTTTCCCTTACAGCCATCTGCCATTCTGCACTTTTCTCCAACACTGGCACTGACTGAGTTCTGCCGGGATCTTGGTTACAGGTGCAAAGCAACAGTGAGGAGGAAGAGAGCCACTGGCCCAGCAGATCCAGAAACCACCACCTCTACCAGACTTTTGCTGGCAAAGACTCAGGAAGTAAGTGAAGTGGATCTCTCTCTCTCTCTCTCTCTCTCTCTCTCTCTCTCTCTCTCTCTCTCTCTCGTGTGTGTGTGTGTGTGTGTGTTTCTCAAACCTCACTGCACATTGTAAGCACATGGGAAGATTTTTAAAAATACTCACAGTGAAGTGTCCCACATCCTGCCTTCTGATTTAATTGGCATGGCGTGGAGCCCAGGGACTGATTTTTTTTGTTTTAAAGCTCCTAGTGTAATTCTGTTATGGCTGGATAAATACTTTTCTAGATCAGTGGTTCTCAAACTTTAGCATCAAAATCACCTGGAGGGCTTGTGACACTACAGATGGCTGGGTCCCAACTCCCAGAGTTTCTGATTGAATAGATCTGGACAGGGCCTAGGAATTTGCATTTCTAACAAATTCTCAAGTGATGTCAATGCTGTTGGTCTGGTGATCACAGTCTGAGAACTGTTGCTCGGGGGGAAAATTCTGTATAACCTTAATATTCAAAATGTAGTCTGCAGATCAGCAGTATTAGCATCATTTGGGATTTTGTTAGAAATGTGGAATCCCAGCCCTTCCCCACCCCAGACCTAATGGATCAAATTTTATGAAGATCCTTAGGTGATTTACTTGCACATTGAAGTTTGAGAAGCATTGTAGTTTGCAACAGGTGAAGACCAACCAGATGAAGACCAACCATGGAGATTTATACCCCAGCACCTGCTTTTAGCTACTTTCTAATCAGCCCAAATCATAGGACTGAGGCAAGAGTCCTCAATGTATCTCACATGTATGTTCATTTAGGCTCTGAGTTCCATTCTGCAGCTAGGGTCTGATGTACATAGCTCTCCTTCTCTCCTCAAAGAAGGACAATGAATCTCACGTAGGTAGTTATTGCAGCTAAAATGTCTTTCCTCTAGATATGAATTTCGAGTATTAACTCTTTCAGAGCTTTCCTTTATTTTTTGAAAAATTTGACTAAATATTTATTATTTAAACTAAGCAGAAATTAATCTCCTGGTACTTCAACTGCCTATCCGCTAGGACCACAGAGAATATGGCATCAGAGATAATGATTTTCCCAAGATAGGAAGAATTGAAATATTTCTTGAATTAAGTAAATGAATCATCTTGCTTAGGGTTCCCTCCATTTTGAACGTCTTAGTACTATTTACTGCACTTCCTAGTCCAATAGCTTTTTGTTTAACACCAACATTTCATTGTTACTGGTCCAGAATCACAAAGGTCTTTATGATTCTAACTCCTTTAATTCTAATTATCTGTGGGTTTAGGGTCCTAATCACTCTACGTTCTCTCTTACCCATAACTTTCATCTCCAGATATATAGCTTGTATGTATCAGTCACTCACAAAAGAGGTAAATGTCAGAAGACAGCAATCTACTATATGTAGTTGAAAAAATTTAAGATATGGAGTCAAATGACCTACCTCCTACTAGCTCAATAATCTTGCCAAGCTCACTTAACTTTGTTTGCTCCTATGAAACCTTACAGAGAGTTTGTGTAGGTAATGCACCATGCTGGAATAACCGTTACGACGTTGCTGTTGCTGCTGCTACTGATTTTAGAAAAGGTAATCATGGGCAAAATATTTAGATCAGTGAATCCCAATCTTACAGGCTTTTTAAAAAATTGCTATTTCCTGGACTCCACCTAATAAAAATAAATACAAATCTCTTAGGTTTGGACTTGGGCATTATTGTTTATTCTTCTTTAAAAGTTTCCTAGTGTTAGCAGTTACCTATTTTTGCATAATAAACCACCTCAAATGTAGTGACTTAAAGGAAAACTTATTTATTATTTCTTGCTGTTTAGTGGGTTTACTGGGGGGGATTCTTCTGCTTGGTTCATCTGGGTTCACTTATGCAGCTGTTTTTGGCTAGTTGACTGGGCTGGACTAGAAGGTCTAAATGGGCTCACCCTATTGGCGCTAGCCTTGGTGCTGAATCTCTCTGCTGACTGTCAGGCAGGCAGGCGGGCACTCTCTCCATGTGGTGAGTCATTCTTCAGTAGTCTAACTTGTCTTTCTTACGTGGATGTTCAGCAAAAACTGAAGTTGCAATGGCTCTTTTTAAGGATACGTTTTAAGTTGTACAGTGCCCCCTCTACCACATGTTATTGCTGAAATCAAAGCACAAAGCCTACCTAGATTCAAAAGGAAGGAAAACAGACTTTACTTTTTAATAGGAGTGGCAGAGTCACACTGTGAAAAGGCAGTGTGGAATGGGAGGGTTGCTGTGGCCATCTTTATAAACAGTCTCTCACAGACAGTGATTCTGACACCCCATGAGGGTTAAGAAAGACTAGTTTAATTAAAGGGCTTTATCCTCACAAATTAAAGTTGCCCCGAGGGTAAGCTGTCATTCTAAAGCTCATTGAAACTCAGCCACAGCATACAAAATTTGAAAAGAAAATTAACTGCTAAACTTATCAAATTCGAATAGAAAATGTGGAGTATATGCACCACAGCTAGGTTTCCCTGCCAAGAATTTTAATTTATTCTAAAATAGCAAAACAAAGCTTTGCTCAAGTGTTACTTGTCCAGCAGATGTCAGCCTCGCACAAGAAAATGCCGATTTGTCCAGCAAAGCAGGCTGTGTAGGATCTATATGATTATACCTTTCTAGACAATTCATGCAATACCCAAAACGTCAGTTCCTCTCACAAACGTCCCATCTTTGACTAAAGGTCAGTATACAGAAAGATTGGAATTGAGTTACCAGGGAGGAAGTTTCTAGGAGTTAAACATTTCAAATAAGTAACTAGATGTAACTAGATTCCATTTTCTGCTAGGTGATGGGATTTCATTACAGCAGGAGTTACTGTGTTTAGAGATGCTATATTTCACTTATTCTAAGATGTACATTTTTCTGCACTTGAATATCTCTGAAATAGAATGAGTCTAACAGTTGGCAGTGTCAACCAATATACTTGTGTGTGTGTGTGTGTGTGTGTGTATATATATATAAAATACATATATTTGTCTTCTTAATGGAATACAAAATTAATTATGTCTTACAAACAATGTTTTATCAGATTCAATGAAACACAGTAACTTTAGAAATTCAATGCACTTAGCCTCTCAGGTAAATGAGGAGGTGATTTTATAGATTTTCCTTTTATGATTCCCCTAGAAAAATGAGAGATCTCTTCTTCACTGACACAGACTTCAGCTGAGGCAGGGGGTCACAGTGGTTCCCAAATCATTCCAATGTTCTATGAGTTTCTTTATTAATCTTCTCACAAAGCTATAAGCTATCTCTCTCAATCCACTCCTCTATCATCCTTTAAGAGATCACATGGAGTGGGAAGTAGCTATGAAAACAGCTCAGCACTGGCAAGATTAAAGACTGCATAAGAAACACGGATAGGGAAATCCACTCACCACCATCAAAGGCAGAACTAGGTGGGGCAGTTCCTCAGATCTACTGCCCCTTCCAGGATCTGTAATTATCTCCCAGGATCTCTGTATCTAGTCCCAGGTGTTAATCTACTACTTGTTGTCAAGCATAGGAGAGGTGCAAGCATGGATAGAAAGTGGTAGCAGCACCCAGCCAGCAGCTGTGTCTAGTGGTGTGGTCCTCATATTTCACAAAGACACTCACTTGAAGAGGCAAATAGGGGTTGGAACCCAGCTCTACTGAGCTTACCTTCCATAATCTCAAGGGTCTTCTTCTTCTAAGAGAGAGTTTATTTTTTTCCCCTAATTTATCTATATAAGATGAGCACCTTTCTGTAATTAGCACAAGGGCACATTTTCTGTTAAAAGAGGATCTTGTTCCCAGCTATCAGCTTTCATCCCTCCCACTCCATCTTTTAGTCTCTTCCAGAGAAGTCTTAATCTTCCTCCAAGTTCCTGGCAAAGAATGACACTCATCCCTCATAATTTGCACCTTTCTCAAGAATTTCAACTTCATGGCCCTTTTATTGGTGCCCTGTTGCTGAAATTTAAATCATTTGACCTTTACCACATTTATGAGAAGCACTGCTAAGGAGGTGAAAGACCTCTACACTGAAAACTATAAGACATTAATGAAAGAATTGAAGAAAACACAAATAAATGGAAAGATATTTTATGCTCATGGAGTAGAAGAATTAATATTATTAAAACTTCCTTACTACCCAAAGCAATATACAGATTCAGTACAATCTCTTTCAAAATACCAAGGGTATTTTTTACATAAATCAAATACACAATCATAAAATTTATATGGAATCACAAAAGATCCTGAACAGCCAAAGCAATCTTGAGAAAGAAAAACAAAGCTGGAGGCATCACACTCCCTGATTTCAAACTATACTACAAACCTATAGTCATAAAAACAATATGGCATTGGCATAAAAACAGATTGATGCAACAGATAAGAGAGCCCAGAAATAAACCCACCCATGTATGGTTAACCAATTTATAACAAAGGAGGCAAGAAGATACAGTGAAGAAAGAAGAGTCTCTTCAATAAATTATGTTGAGAAAACTAGACAACCACATGCAAAAGTATGAAACTGGACCACTATCTTACACCATACATAAAAATTAACTCAAAATGGATTAAAGACTTGAATGTAAAACCAGACATCATAAAAATCCTAGGAAAAAAAAAGCATAGGCAGTAGGCTCCTTAACATTGATCTTAGCAATATTTTTTTTTTGGCTCTGACTCCAGAAACAATGGAAACAAAGCAAAAGTAAATACATAGGACTATATCAAACTGAAAAGCTTCTGCACAGTGAAGGAAACCATCAACAAAATAAAAAGGCAGCCAACTGAATGGGAGAAGATATTTTCAAATCATATACCCAATAAGCAGTTAATATCCAAAGTATGTAAGAACTCATATAACTCAATTAATAAGAAAAACAAACAATCTATTTAAAAAATAGGCAGGATCTGAATAGATGTTTTTCCAAGGAAGACATACAGATCAGGTCAATAGGCACATGGAAAGATGCTCAACATCACTAATGCAAGTCAAAGCCACAATGTGATCGCACCTCACACCTGTCAAAATGGTAAAAAAGACAACAAATATCAAGTGTTGGCAAGGATGTGGAAAAAAGAGAACCCTCATGAACTGCTGATGGGAGTGTAAATTGATGCAGCTGCTATGGAACACAGTATGGCGGTTCTTCAAAAAATTAAAATTAGAACTACCAGTAATTGCTTTTCTGAGTGTTTAGCCAAATAAAATGAAAACACTAATTTGGAAAGATACATGCACCCTTGTGTTCATGGCAGCACTATTTACAATAGCCAAGATATGGAAACAACGTGTGTCCATCAGTGGATAAATGGATAAAGAAGAGGTGGTATATGTATACAGTGGAATACTACTCAGCCATTAAAAAAAAAAAAGAAATCTTACCATTTTCAACAACATACATGGACCTCAAGAGTATAAAGACGCAGACCTACTAGAGAATGGACTTGAGGACACGGGAAGGGGGAAGGGTAAGCTGGGACAAAGTGAGAGAGTGGTATTGACATATATACACTACCAAATGTAAAATAGATAGCTAGTGGGAAGAAGTCACATAGCACAGGGAGATCAGCTTAGTGCTTTGTGACCACCTAGAAGGGTAGGCTAGGGAGAGTGGGAGGGAGGGAGACGCAAGAGGGAAGAGATATGGGGATATATGTATATGTCACTTTGTTATAGAGCAGAAAATAACACACCATTGTAAAGCAATTATACTCCAATAAAAACGTCTTTAAAAAAGTATTATGCTAAAGGAAATCAGTCTGACAGAGAAGCCAAATACCATATGATTGCACTTCTATGTGGAATCTAAAAACAAAACAAACAAACAAAACAAAACTCATTATACAGAGAACAGATGGGGGTTACCAGAGTTTAGAGGAAAGGAAAAAGGACAGGTGTGAATACAGTTACATTGGTTGTCTGGAGCGGAGGTCAAGAAATATATGCTTACTGGTTTCTCTCTTTTTCCTGTTGGGTCATCATTAAAAGCATGAGGCAAGAAATTTGAGGAGGATCATAAAGATTTGAGATCACCACTATGGAGAAAGGACAAGAATAATATTTATTAATAGAAATATGTATTAATAGTCGAATTGGTGAATAGCATTAGGGCTCAGCTCAAGGTGCAGAACATGGATTGGGAATAGTTTTGTCATTTTCTCCAGCAGTGCTCAGCAGTCTATGCAAAAGAATAAGAATAAAAGCATAGGTATACTTTTATAAGTCTAAACATTAAGAAGTGAACTTTTTCAGGAATCTCATTTCATGGTGAGAAGAGCAGAAAGCCTAAGTCACATGACTCTTTGATCCCATTGCTGCTGCTAATAATAATAACTGTAAATATTACTTACAGTAGTGAGAAACATTTCCCCAGGTAGGGTATAAAAGTTTCTACCAATCCAGTACACAAAGTTGTCTCAAAGATGCACGATGTGGGCTTCCCTGGTGGCGCAGTGGTTGAGAGCCCGCCTGCCGATGCAGGGGACACGGGTTCGTGCCCCAGTCCGGGAAGATCCCACATGCCGCGGAGTGGCTGGGCCCGTGAGCCATGGCTGCTGAGCCTGCGCGTCCAGAACCTGTGCTCCGCAACGGGAGAGGCCACAACAGTGAGAGGCCCGCGTACCGCAAAAAAAAAAAAAAAAGATGCATGATGTGACAAACAACCCAATCAAAAATGAGCCGAAGACCTAAATAGACATTTCTCCAAAGAAGACATACAAGTGGCCAACAGGTGCATGAAAAGATGCTCAATTTCACTAATTATCAGAGAAATGCAAATCAAAACTACAATGAGGTATCACCTTACACCAGTCGGAATGACCACCATTAAAAAACCCACAAACCATAAATGCTGGAGAGGATGTGGAGAAAAGGGAACCCTCCTACACTTGGTGGGAATGTAAATTGGTGCGGGCACTATGGAGAACAGTATGGAGGTTCTTTTAAAAACTAAAAATAATGTTACCATATGATCCAGCAATCCCACTCCTGGGCATATATACAGTGAAAACTCTAATTCAAAAAGATACATGCACAGCAGTGTTCATAGCAGCACTATTTACGATAGCCAAGACATGAAAGCAACCTAAATGTCCACAGACAGATGAATGGATAAAGAAGATATGGTATATATACACAATGAAATAATACTCGGCCATAAAAAAGAATGAAATAATGCAATTTGCAGCAATATGGATGGACCTAGAGATTATCATACTAAGTGAAGTAAGTCAGACAAAGACAAATATCATATGATATCACTTATATGTGGAATCTAAAAAATGATACCAATGAACTTATTCACAAAATAGAAACAAACTCACAGACATAGAAAGCGAACTTATGGTTACCAAAGGGGATAGTGGGAGAGGGGGAGAGATAAATTAGGAGTTTGGGATTAACAGATACACACTACTATATATAAAACAGCTAAACAACAAGGTCTTATTGTATGGCACAGGGAATTGTATTCAATATCTTGTAATAACCTATGATGAAAAAGAATGTATGTATAACTGAATCACTTTGCTGTACACCTGAAACTAACACAACATTGTAAATCAACTATACTTCAATTTTTAAAAAAATGCATGATGTGTTTCTTTTAAATTCCCATTGCAGGCTTTTACCACCACCACAGCACGTGCTCTGACGGCAGCAGCTTCATAGAAGAGCCTAACTCCCACCTCCTCTTGCAGGAGGCTGTATGGCCTCCAGTATCCAGCTCCTGCTCTCTGGCCCTACAAACTCCTAATCTCAGTAGGAGAAAAGCAGCATGGTACACCGGGCAGAAGACCAGAGTAAGAGACTTGGAATCTCCATCCTGATGCTATCATGAACAGCATGCACAGAGACAGACCTTAGGCAGTCACTTCATTTCTCTTTGGTTTTTCTACTCTGTGGGTATTAGAATACATGATCTACATGATAGGGACAGTGGTAACCTGGACAAATACTTAATTTTCTCTCAAGCTTTGACACTGCCTAGGACAGTTAGAAGATTTAAGGATGATCAAATTTGAGGAACAAGGGTTGCTACTGGAATACTCTCAAAGGGCTCAAGCTAAATGAGGAAGCACAAATCCCACTTTCAGGCCCTGAAACCTTGGTGCAGCCTACAGTAGGATTCCCTCTGAGCCTCTGTTCATCCCTCTGTGCTCCCAATTAAATTCCAGGAAGTCGTCCACCATACAGGTGTCCTGTTTTTCTTCTTGAGGCCTCATCCAAGGAAATACTCTTGGAGCCTCCCCACTAAAACCATTTTCTCCCTGTATCCTAAATTTTGGATCTTCATAGGAAAAGAGATGAGCGGGATTCAGAATCCCTCCTCTTGGCCATTGCAAAAAATTCACAGTATTTTCTGCTGGCAGAAAACAATACAAATAAAAATGTGTTTTTAAACCTTGGCTTTTTTTTTTTTTTTTTTTTTTTTTTTTGGTACGCGGGCGTCTCACTGCTGTGGCCTCTCCTGCTGTGGAGCACAGGCTCCGGACGTGCAGGCTCAGTGGCCATGGCTCACGGGCCCAGCAGCTCCGCGGCACGTGGGATCTTCCCGGACCGGGGCACGAACCCGCGTCCCCTGCATGGGCAGGCGGACTCTCAACCACTGCACCACCAGGGAAGCCCAACCTTGGCATTTTTAAAAAAGAATAAGTAGTTGTGGTTTGTGTCAGAAGGAAAATGTTTTGTCAATAAACAGAGCTTGAACACTGACAGGACTCTACCAGGCTATATGTGGTATAGAGCATTTTAGATATATTCCTTCTCGAAGAAAATTTTAGTAGGGTGGGAGAGGTCACACACACACGTGCGCGCACGCTTACAGTAATGTATTACTTGGTTACCTAATACACTGCAAGATAGTGTATGGTAGACAATTAGAATATTGCCTACCATACCAGTAAACAAAGGATGTCACAGTCATCAGTGACTGCAGCCCTTCAATGTGAGTCGGTGAGCCCTGAGGAAACTCAGGATATGAAAACACAGGATACTGGCCCCAGATAGCTGAGGTGCATATCAAAGGAATGATTTCAGTGAGCCCATATTCCTGCATCTTCTCATACATAGAAAAGCACGAAATTCCTTAACTTGACATATCTGGTTTTCTTTAATTAACAGTAATCTTTTGATGTTCCCAACTACCTGCGCTTTGTTACAAAACTCCTGTGTATCCTAGCTCCCCTCCCTGGCCTCCTCAGAGCAGTACTCTGAGGATTACTTGAGATTCTGCCTCCCAGGCTTGAAGTCCTAAAACTTCCCGCCAAATAAAACATAACTCTCAGGGCTTCCCTGGTGGCACAGTGGTGAAGGATCCGCCTGCCAATGCAGGAGACATGGGTTCGAGCCCTGGTCCCGGAAGATTTCCACATGCCGCGGAGCAACTAAGCCTGTGCGCCACAACTACTGAGGCTGTGTGCCACAACTACTGAAGCCCGTGTGCCTAGAGCCCATGCTCCACAACAAGAGAAGCCACCGCAATGAGAAGCCCGCGCGCTGCAACAAAGAGTAGCCCCCGCTCACTGCAACTAAAGAAAAGCCCAGGGGCAGCAACGTAGACCCAATGTAGCCAAAAGTAAATAAATAAATTTATTTTTTAAAAAAACAGCTCTCAATTTTTAGGTTGTGAATAATGTTTTAGTCGACCATAGCAAAGATCAGGAGAAAGGGATTAGACAGAAAGGATAACCATGAGTGTTAAAGAAAAAAAAATCATACCAGATATTATGAGCAAACAGAACTCTATTTTATTTTGATACTATTGCCAGTCATAGAGCATAGACCAGTCTGGTTGCCTAGCTAGGTGGAAACAAAGGGCTGGAGAGTTTTTAAGAGCTGTAGTGCAGGCTTCTTAGACCATCTCTGTTTGCTAATTGTCCTTACCCAAAGGAAAAGTAAACTTTCTGGTATCTTCTTGACAGGAGGTAGTTTTGCAACTTGGAACTAGCCCTCCTCCCCCTACCCCTAAGTTAGGCTCCTACCCTCCCACAGAAACTGGGGAAACTTATCCATTCTTTTTTGGATTCTTTTGCCATATAGGCCATTACAGAGTATTGACTAGAGTTCCCTATGCTATACAGTAGGTCCTTATTAGTTATCTATTCTATATATAGTAGTGTGTATATGTCAATCCCAATCTCCCAATTTATCCCTCCCCATCCTTTCTCCTCCACTGGTAAGCATAAGTTTGTTTTCTACATCTGTGACTCTATTTCTGTTTTGTATCATTTTTTAAGATTCTACATATAAGCAATATCATATGATATTTATCTTTCTCTGTCTGACTTACTTCACTCAGTATGACAATATCTAGGTCCATCCATGTTGCTGCAAATGGCATTATTTCGTTCTTTTTCATGACTGAGCAATATTCCATTTGTGTGTGTGTGTGTGTGTGTGTGTGTGTGTGTATACACACACACAATGGAATATATATATATACACCACATCTTCTTTATCCATCCCTCTGTTGATGGACATTTAGGTTGCTTCCATGTCCTGGCTATTGTAAATAGTGCTGCAGTGAACACTGGGATGCATGTGTCTTTTCGAATTATGGTTTTCTACAGATATATGCCCAGGAGTGGGACTGCCGGATCATATGGTAGTTCTATTTTTAGTTTTTTAAGGAACCTCCATACTGTTCTTCATAGTGGCTTTACCAATTTACATTCCCACCAACAGTGTAGGAGGGTTCCCTTTTCTCCACACCCTCTCCAGCATTTGTTATTTGTAGACTTTTTGATGATGACCATTCTGACTGGTGTGAGGTGATACCTCATTATGGTTTTGATTTGCATTTCTCTAATAATTAGCAGTGATGAGCATCTTTTCATGTGCTTATTGGCCATCTATATGTCTTCTTTGGAGAACTGTCTATTTAGATCTTCTGCCCATTTTTTGATTGGGTTGTTTGTTTTTTGACATTGAGCTACGTGAGTTGTTGGTATATTTTGGAGATTAATCTCTAACACCCTTTCAATGCTGATTTCTCTCTGCCACAACTACTCCCACCTCACCCCCATTGCCCTCACTGCCATCCTGGGTCACCTAGGAAACCCTGTGAAAGGAGAGGAGCCAATCTGGGATGTAGGACACCCACAAGAAGCAGGCTGCTCATACTTGCAGCCCCACAAGGCAAAGTGACAAGTGTCCATATACAAATTGCAGTTTCTAAGTGAATTCTAAGTATAGACTGGGGAAAGACAGGATCATTACAGGGAGCTGGTTCAAAGGAAAGTAATGTGGGTGGAAAAGGCTTTAGGAGATGGCTTTTCCGGACTACATGAAGGCCTCTGGAGGCTGCTGGGTGGAAGAGTGGGGAGAGGGACCACTGAAATGGGGATAGAGGGACCAGAGGTCCTTAGCTGGTTTGGAGAGGGTATAAGCTTTCAGAGTTGCCAAAATCTGAGGATTGGGTAGGTATTTCAAGTTATCCCTTCCCAGGTATCTGGCTCTACTTAGATTCACAGCTCCAGAGTGCAACTTGGGGCCCCAAATATGAAAGCCTATACCCTCATCACTCACTAGCCAGCTGTATGATTCAGGCGTGGTGTTTAACCTCCCTAAGTTCTCAGCTGTAAAGTAAAGTTACTGAGGACTGTCCTGTCTAGTATACTGGATGGGAATAAGCAAAGTAATGGTATAAAAGTGCTTTTAGCACAGCAATGTTTATTCTAGGAAGGATTCTAATGAGACAGAAAGCCCTGACTCACAGCATCAGAATGTCAGTAAAGTGAGGGGTAGGTTTAGAATCTAGACACTCACTAACTGTGTTACTTTATTCATGGCTATTGCAATATGGAGAGAGGCCAGAACTAAGCCTGAATTCAACTCTGCTGAAGCAGGAGTGATAGTTTTTAAGGGTGAGAGTGAGATAATGGAAAAGCACCAAGGACCTTAGGAGGTGGCCATAGGCCATCTGTATTTGCTAACTGGCTTTATCCAAAGGAAAAACCTCTCTCATATCTTTGTGACAGGAGATAGTTTTTCAACTTAGGGCTAGGCACCTATGATGTTAGGCTCCTACCCTCCCACAGAAACTGGGATATAAAGGTGCTAATTCTCTTTCGATGATTACATTCCAAAGAGATGGCTCCCAGGTCCTTGTAAAAGACAGTCCTGAGTTGTAGAACTGGGAAGAGACTTGGAGATTTCTGTTTCAAAGGGGTAGAGGAATAATTTACAATGGCAAGGGGTTTTTTTTCTTTTCTTTTTCTTTTTTTTTTTTTTTGCTGTGGTGGGATTTTATTTTATTATGTTTTTCTTTTTTTTTTACTTTTTATTTATTTATTTTTTAAACATCTTTATTGGAGTATAATTGCTTTACAATGGTGTGTTAGTTTCTGCTTTATAACAAAGTGAATCAGTTTTACATATACATATGTCCCCATATCTCTTCCCTCTTGCGTCTCCCTCCCTCCCACCTTTTTTACTTTTTAAAATTGAAGTATAGTTGATTTACAATGTTGTGTTAGTTTCAGGTGTACAGCATAACGGTTCAGTTATATATATACATTCTTTATATATATTTCAGATTCTTTTCTATTATAGGTTATTACAAAATATAGAATGTAGTTCCCTGTACTATACAGTAGGTCTTTGTTGGTCATCTATTTTATGTATAGTAGTGTGTATAGGTTAATCCCAAACTCCTAATTTATCCCTCACCCCCTTTCCCCTTTTGTAACCATAAGTTTGTTTTCCACATCTGTGAGTCTGTTTTATAAATAAGTTCATTTGTATCATTTTTTAGATTCCACATATAAGTGATATATAATATTTGTCTTTCTCTGTCTAATTACTTCACTTAGTATGATAGTCTCTAGATCCATCCATGTTGCTGCAAGTGGCATTATTTCATTCCTTTTTATGGCTATTATTCCACTGTATACACACACACACACACACCCCCCACATCTTCTTTATCCATTCATCTGTCCATGGACATTTAGGTTGCTTTCATGTCTTGGCTATCGTAAATATAGTGCTGATATGAACATTGGGGAGCATGTTTCTTTTTGAATTAGAGTTTTCATCTTTTCCGGATATATGCCCAGGAGTGGGATTGCTGGATCATACGGCAACTTATTTGTAGTTTTTTAAGGAGCCTCCATACTGTTTTCCGTAGTGGCTGCACCAATTTCATTCCCACCAACAGTGCAGGAGGGCTCTCTATTCTCCACACCCTCTCCAGCATTTATTGTTTGTAAACTTTCTGATGATGGCCATTCTGACCAGTGTGATATGATACCTCATTGTAGTTTTGATTTGCATTTCTCTAATAATTAGCGATGTTGAGCATCTTTTCATGTCCCTCTTGGCCATCTGTATGTCTTCTTTGGAGAAATGTCTATTTAGGTCTTCCACCCATTTTTTGACTGGGTTGTTTGTTTTTTTGATATTGGGCTGCATGAGGTGTTTGTATACTTTGGAGATGAATCCTTTGTCGGTCGCATCGTTTGCAAATATTTTCTCCCAGTCTGTAGGTTGTCTTTTTGCTTTGCTTATGGTTTCCTTTGCTGTGGAAAAAAATAAGTTTGATTAGGTCCAATTTGTTTATTTTTGCTTTTTTTTCTTTTGACTTGGGAGACAGACCTAAGAAAATATTGGTACAATTTATGTCAGAGAATGTTTTGCCTATGTTCTCTTCTAGGATTTTTATGGTGCCATGTCTTATATTTAAGTCTTTAAGCCTACAATGGCAAGTTTTCAAAAAAAAATGCTCTAAGAAAATGGAGATCAGGAGCCTAGAATCAAGAAGAAGCCTGCCTAAAGCTCAGTTAAGTTGAAGGGAACATTAAGGCCATCTTGTTCAATACTAATTAGAATAATATTTACTCCAGAAGCTTGCTGTGAGCATCAAATGAGTTATTTTCTGGAAGAGCAGAGCAGAGTGCCTGGCACTTATTAATCATGAGAGAAGGGTTTGAAATTATTATTATTATTTTTTTTTTTTTGCGGTACGCGGGCCTCTCACTGCTGTGGCCTCTCCCGTTGCGGAGCACAGGCTCCGGACGCGCAGGCTCAGCGGCCATGGCTCACGGGCCCAGCTGCTCCGCGGCATGTGAGATATTCCCGGACCCGGGCACGAACCCGTGTCCCCTGTATCGGCAGGCAGACTCTCAACCGCTTCGCCACCAGGGAAGCCCTGAAATTATTCATATTATAAATGATATCTGAGATTTCTTCCATTTCTGAGGTTTTTTAATTCTTTAGGACCTAATGACTTTAATACAGAAAAACGATATTTTCTCATAAAACAACTGTAAGTCTCAATTTCCTGGGCATCAGTTTGTATTCTTAGGCAGTTTTCCAAGGTGAACGTTTAATCTCCAGTCACTTTCCTGCCCTTGCTCAGCACACATTTGCTGCCTATTCTAACACATTCACAGCCCCTAAGGTCTCAAGACTTCAGTTTTTATAAACCAGACCAAATTAGTGATGTGACTCTTCTAGGGGTGGAGAAGGCTGATGTTTGGTGCTTATTAATATCTAATGCAAAATGACTATTATATTATCTGCTGGTTGGCATGATCATTTTCCCTATACCCACCTCTTTGTTAGCGTGAGGATGGGAATTAATAGCCTGAGGGTATCTAAGGAAGACCTCTGCTTCATCCATCCTTCCTCAGTCCTGTCTCTACGGGGAAATGTTTCCATAAAGGGCTATAATAGGACACCCGAGCTTGGACAGCAAATGGCTCAAGACGATTCTAATGATACAGTTTTGTAAAGATTTTCTATCCTAAGAAAATTTCTTTCTCAGATTTTAGTGCATGATAAAGTTACCATTCTTTAATACAACTTTCTCCTTCCATACGTTCCTATGGCTATACTTGGTCACCAGGAAACAATCATATGCAAGCAGATGATTTCTATGCATGAAAGCAAACAGTAAATCATATATATATAATAAGGCATTATATTATTTCTTTTCATAAGTTGCAATTTAAGGCACAGCTAGTCTCTTTTTATATCCTATACCACTTCCCAAATGTAAATTCAACTTTTATACTATAATCAAAATCAAGGTTACTGTATTTATAGCATTTTAAGAAAAATACGTTGTTCAGCATTTTTCCCTGTGGCCTCTCATTAGTGAGTCAGGATGCAGTAACCTTCAGTAGTTACTGCATGCAGAAGAAGTAGAGGAATGAACACAGGACTGAGAGTAAGAAATGCTAGCTTGTGCATTGTCATGGCTGTAAACCTGCCTCCTGACCCCGGACAAGTCTCTTTCTCTCTCTCAGCCTCAGAGTCCTCCTCAACTCCCTATTACAGCTGTAGAAGCCCCTTTACATATCCCCCTTTCCTGCCATAATTTTTCTCTACAGAACTTACACTACTTCGCATTCTATGTTTACTTCCATGTTTATTGCCTCTTTTTCCTTAATAGAATGTAAACTCTGTGCAGGAAAACACTTATCTGTTTTGTTCACTAATGTCCTCAGGGCTAGAAAACCACCTGATGCATAAGCGTCTCTCTGTTTCTTAAATAGATGAACAGATGAGGAATGAGGAGACCAGATTAGATGATCTCAAATCTTAACCATTGAATCTTTGATTTAGTCATGAGGTATTTCACCATTTGGTTTCATTCCACCTTGTTGCATCCTCATCCTCCCAAATGAACTGTAATAAAATACTTCCACCATCTCATGAACTTAACAATAGCAACAAAGATTTAGGTTAGATGCAAAGCCTTCCTCATCCATTCAAATAAATTCTATGTTAGCTCTTACACCAGAAACAGCTCCCAATTTGTTCCTTATATAAAATGTGTCTCCCAATATATATTAAAACTACTAGAAGACAGGCACTGGGACCTTCTCTTTATCTGTACACCCAAAGGAAGAAAGTAAGAAATTTGAAAGTAGGGCTTTAGTGGCTATGTAAAGAAACAGTAGGACAAAAGTCTGGGATTTGTTCCCTCCCCTTGAGGATCTTAATACTTCAGAAGGAAGAAAGAATACTGCTCTACCAGGCAAAAAGTGATCCTGCCTAGATGCAGAGAGATGGATGAGATGAATTTTCTAAGTTGTCTGTTGCCAACAGTGCCTAAAAATAGATTGGACTATTTCAATCTGTCCAGTGGGCATTAGGATGATTTAGCTGAAGAGAGAGCAGATTGAGTGAGAACTGAGTCATTGCTTACATGTGTAAGCCACATTATTACCTGCAGAGAATGAGGAACAATTGTTCTTCCCTGCTGAAGAATGGGAGGAGAGAAATGAGCTAAGATTTCAGCAGAATGAAGTTAAGACTAAACCCATGGGGGTACTAACTGTCAGTAATAACCATAAGGCAACATAGCAGTGATGACTGAGCAAGATGTTACAGTGCATTTCTGCTTTGGAACTCCTTGCAAACAAAAGCAAACCAAAATTCTTCAGATAATTCAAAGGGCTGTGAACTCAGAAAACTTGAAGAATTCATGGCAATTGGGAAATGTCCCTTAAAAATCACATATGCTTGTAGGCAGGGTGAAGTATTGGAAGTGGAAAGGGATAATTAATCCCAGATGACCAATTTTCCAGGTCTTACCCAAGAAAGAAAATTGGTTCAAACCCCTTGGTCCCTCAGTGTGGCTGTATCCCTCTTAGGATGCCTATGAAGGAGCTGAAATATGAGCGTTTTATGGTGCATGTGAGGAGCGTCGGTTGTTTAAATGTCAAAGGGGACATATTCAAGAGCCAGGGGTCTTCTACTGAGACAAGAACTCTGTGTTTGCAGGTGTTGGCAATTAAGAGGGAAGATGGTGACAAGTAGGAAAGAGAAAGCTCAGCTAAGTCTCATTTGAACAAATGCTCAGGCCTCTGTGGTCACACCCACATTCATCCAGAACCTGAAGACGTAAGTGATCATTAGTTTCATTGCTAATTTTTACTGTTGCTACACATAACAATAATTAACTATTGCTACTAATACAAAAACATTTTCAAGACAAATACCTCTATCACATGCCAGTCACTATTCTACAGGCTGATGAGTACTTTTTTAAATGCCTTATGTTTGTGCAACTTCGTTCTAATAGAAATGACTTTGATTGTATCAAAAATCTCAAATGGTCTAAGGTAATAATGGACATGTACTGTCTCATGTGCCCGAGAATTTAGAGACAGAGCTGTCTTCAGTTGAGGCTTGAGTTTATAGCTCAAGTAATGGAACAAAGCAGCTTATTCTTTCCATTTCTTGCCTCTGCTTCTTTGACAATTGTTCTATTTTCAATTAGTTTTGCCTTTCATAATCCAAAAATGGCTGCCACTCAATCCTGGGCTAAATGCTTCCTCAAGTACATGTAACATGAAGAATAAATCTCTTCCCCCTATTTCAATACAAAAGTTTTTGATTGGTTCAACTTAGGTCGCTTGCCACTCAACAACTAGGACAACCTAGAAGAAATGGACAAATTCTTAGAAATGTACAATCTCCCCAGACTGAACCAGGAATAAATAGAAAATTTGAACAGACCAATTACCTGTAATGAAATCAAAGAAGTAATTTAAAAACTTCCAACAAACAAAATCCAGGACAAGATGGCTTCACAGGTAAATTCTATGCAACATTTAGAAGAGAGTGAACACCTATATCCTTCTCAAACTATTCCAAAAAATTAGGAATAAATCTAACCAAGGAAGTGAAAGACGTACACTCTGAAAACTGTAAGACACTGAAGAAGAATATTGAAGATGATAGAAGTAAATAGAAAGATAGCCCATATTCATGGATTGGAGGAATATTGTTAAAACGTCCCATCTGTCTATCCAAGGCAACTATGTAATGCAATCTCTATCAAAATACCCATGACAGGGCTTCCCTTGTGGCGCGGTGGTTGAGAGTCCGCCTGCCAATGCAGGGGACGTGAGTTCGTGCCCCGGTCCGGGGAGATCCCACAGGCCGCGGAGCGGCTGGGCCCGTGAGCCATGGCCGCTGAGCCTGTGCGTCCTGAGCCTGTGCTCTGCAACGGGAGAGGCCACAATGGTGAGAGGCCCGCGTACCGCAAAAAAAAAACAAAAACAAAACTTCAATGACAGAAATCAAATAACCTTAAATAAATATAGGTATTTCTGTTCATGTCATTGAAGAAATAATAATTTTAAATATCCATTTGTCTGTACCTTCACTCTGGTCCTAGTCAACATTTCAGAAGGCTTGTTGTTAAAATTAACAAATAGATCGCAAAATGTATATGACAAAGTAAAAATGTCAGGGGACAAAAATAATCTTGAAAAAGAAAAGTTGCAGGAATCACACACCTGATTTCCAAACTTATGCAGCTATATTAATCAGGTTGAGATATTGACATAAAGATAGAAAAATTGGTCAATGGAGTAGAATAAAGGATTATAAAATAGATTCACACATTTACTGTTAATTGGTTTTTGAGAAAAATGCTAAGGATATTCAATAGAAGAAAGGAAATTCTTTCAACAAATTATGCTGAAAAAACACAGAACTACCTATATGATAACAAAAACATGATTCATATCTCATACCATACACAAAAATCAAAGACTAAATCATAAACACTAAAATTATAAAACATCTAGAATTAAACCAAAAAGTGCATCTATCTAAACTTAGGGAATGCTAACATTTTTTAGATGGAAAATGATAATAATAATAGGAAAAAGAAAATTGAAAAACTGGATTTCATCAAAAAACATCATGTTTCTTGATCACTTCTGTACATTAAATAGTAGTTCATTAGTAACAGTACAGTTCATACCTTGAGAAGAAATACAATCAAGTGGACCAAACTAATGATGAATTGGTTGTTCCACACTTTAATTTTATATACAAGATTAGTCCTTTACAGGATAAGCAAATCCTAGTGTAGCAAGAGTGCCCAGTTAATACCCAATACTTAAACCCACTTACAGAACCGTGGTGCTAACAATAGAGGTCCAATGTGAACCACTTGCCAGTGTCAGGTCATTTCACCCACAGCCATTATTAATCCAGTATTTTCCTGTTAATATTGGATGCGTTTTCTTCATTACATCATTTCTTTTTATTGTCTATCATATCTAAATTCTTCCCAGAGGGCAGGAGCTTAAAACTTTGTTCACTGCTAAATAAGGAACTTTCAACTCTATGCAGTGAAAAGATTTACCCTTGCTTTCTTTCATCAGTGTTTTGGTATCTGCAGAGCCTGCTTGAGACTAACTTCCAAGCAGGAACATTGTTCTCAGTTCAAGAACTTTCATTGGTAATTCAGTCATTTTATGCCCCAGACCACTTGGAATGGTGTCAGGGAGGTTCTTTGAGAGCCCTATTTGCCACCACCAAGCAGCAATGCAACATGTTTCTGTATGAGTGGGTCACTCCCTGAAATTTCATTCTTAGCACACTCTTCAAAGTAAACTTCCACACTATGAGGGAGCATTTCTTAATGGCCCTCACATATTTGACTGTCTATCTCCCATCATCCAGGGCACAACCGGAAGGCATAGTTATTTATGGCCTCAGAATAGTGTGATGGTCTTCAATAGCGAGGCTACTTTTACCAAATACCGTTGAGAAGCTAGCATCTATTTTTCAAATGGTCTGTAAGAAGAATCTGCATCGGGTAGTTTTCAAATCCAAAACCCAAGAGAACTTGGCAAAGAAATCCTATTTGATTTCTGCCAGAGGGTTAGTGTGCACATATATGTGGCAGAAACTTCTGTATGAACTGTCAGACCCTGTGGGCTCCTAGAGAAGGCCTGGGGCCCACTCTCAGTAAATCTGTTAAGGATTTCTGCTTAGGGTCCTGCTAAACTTCAGATTTCTACCTGGTGACTTTGTGAGAGGAGGCGAACAGGATTCCTAGGTTAGGAATATGATTTTGCCAAAACCAGAAGAGTCCTACTGGTCTCTGCCCATCTTGCTTATTATTAGCATGATCAGAAAAGCATGACTACATGTTGCAAAATTTGAGCCATGTCTCTGGTTGCTCCAACACATAATTCCCGGGAATTTCACAAATGGAACAATGCCTTGAATATGACCTGAAAACCACTACCCTCTAGTTACCATACAAATAGGAAAGGCCTGAATTCTTTAGAGTTCATTCCTCTGAGGAAGCAATTAACAGGATATGTACTAATTTGCCCTTAATGGTTATTAATTCCAAATCTTGTCTAAGTAGGTTATGGCAATATGCTAATAGACTCAAATATCTCTGGGGCAATACAGTCAATGTATACAAACTCCAGTCTATAAAAATTCACATTGTGCCTGGGTGGACTGAGAAACTAGTATGGAAAAGAAGGTGTTAGCTAAGTCTATAAGGGTTCACAAATCCCTCTTGGCCTGTCAGTCTTCCTAAATAGTCTTTATAATATTGTTGCCAACCCAGGCCCTTGGACCTTTAATCAATAGAAATACGTTAAGTGGCCAGACTAGAGTTCCAAGCAAGGCTTTATTGGGACTCATTCTGTAGCACAGGGGAGTAAAAACAGTAAAAACAAGTAACAGGGAGTAAAAACAAGTAACCCTTGCCCACTCCCCCAGAGGAGCTGCTTGGGTCATTAAAGGAGTAACAATGGAGCAGGTCCATGTGTTGGTCAGGAAACATAGCTTAGATTGTCTGCCCACCCCCTTGGTGGTGCTGTGTGCAGGGATCATGCGTAGTACCCTGATTTTGCTCCAGGTACCTCAGAAGTGGCATTTGATTTGTGACTTTTTTGTATGTTATTGTTCACAATTGCCCTAACTACACGTGTCCCTTATAGTTTCTTTGTATTCTGTTGCTCCAGGAGACGTTTGTCCAGGTGCAATTAATCCAGCAAAGGGTCCCAGGTTCCAGGTCCCAGGTCCCAGCCTATCTCAATGTCAGGTATAGCTGAAACAATCAGTGGACACATCTTTTTGACCTTCAATAGTCTCCACTAACTGTTACTAAGTGGAATTATTAAAAAAAAAAAAGATTTAGTAAGCATCAAATTCCAACCTCAGTCACCTCCTTAATCAGACCATTGATATTGTTCTTGAATTTTGCACTGCTTAGTTTACTGATGGTGACAGATCAGGCAATTTTATCTTTTTTTCTCTTTGCGGTATGTGGGCCTCTCACTGTTGTGGCTTCTCCCATTGCAGAGCACAGGCTCCGGACGCGCAGGCTCAGCGGCCATGGCTCACAGGCCTAGCCGCTCCGCGGCATGTAGGATCTTCCCGGACTGGGGCACGAACCTGTGTCCCCTGCATTGACAGGCGGACTCCCAGCCACTACGCCACCAGGGAAACCCGACAGATCAGGCAATTTTAAAGGCTCCCATTAACCAAGCCTCTGAGAACTGGGCAAATTTGAACCCAGCAAATGTCCAAAGTGAGAAGGACAAAAGTACCACACCTTGCTCTTATATAGTGTTCATCTCAGTTATACATTCAGGTATAAAATCTCTCCAGCCAAAACCCACCAGAAACACAGCTATAGTTCAGGTGGGTTGGGTTTAGTACTCATTGCAGTGGGGAGTACGTAAACCATGGGGAATTTCAGAGAGGTGCCTTAGTCCAAGGGTGTTAGAAAGAACTTATACAGGGTGTGGGCCTGTATGAGGTGATTTGAGGGAGCGGGGAGGGGTAGGGAAACAGGCCTCTGCTTTGGATTGGTGACTCTAAGGGGGCATGAATAATTCTGTCACTGGGTATCTTAACAAATGGTATCTAGAAGAAGAGACTAGAGTGAGGCTAAAGCTGTAATACATGATGAACTCATTATCGAGGAGAGGGTGATACTTAGTATTTCGTGGTTTGCACAGTGCACTTGTTTTTGTCTGTACTGAAACAAAATTATGAATTTGTCAAAATTATGGAAGTCACTGTGTGCCCTTCTCTGATGTTGGTGTTTTGTGAGATTGTTTGTCTCCAACAAGAGAGCACCATTTCTAAGCTGTGAGCCCAGGTCAAGCCCTAACAATTCCAAAGCCCAGGAGTGTCAGGCCAGTTCCCTGACCTCAGGAGCTGCTTCCCTCACTCTCACCTGCTGAGTCACTGCAAATATGAGAGTAATTATGGGTCAGTTAATAGCAGAGTTTGGTGGAATCAAAGTGAATATTTTTAACTAGTAAATGTTGGTTCACAGCAATGAACAAAGCACACAAAAATTCTATGCCATACATCCTATTGCGGGAATTCATACATTAAGAAGTAAACAGAACGGAAGGAAGGAAGGAAGAAAGGAAGGAAGGAGGGTGGGAGGAAGGAAGAAAGGAAGGAGGGAAGGTGGGAGGAAGGAAAACAGTATGCTGCATGTCAGGTGATAAAGCCTAATAAATCACAATACAAGAGAGAAGAAGGAAAGCATTGTTGGAATGGAGAGTGAGGTTATAATTTTAGATAAGGTAACCAAAAAAGGCTAATTCATTCCATAGCATCAAACTAAAATTAAGTCCAATTAACAACTGAAATGAAATCCATAATGTATCCACAACTTTTTATTACTGCCCTTTCCCATCACTTATTTATTTTTATATTTTTTCATTATAAAAATTAAAATAGAAGTGTATGTAAGAGAGTAAAAGTCACCAGACCATCCAACACAATGAGATAACTGTATTAGTTTGGAAATTAGATATTTCCTAAACACTTTTATGCACATAGGAACATGTGCTCCTAGTGCCTTTCATTCCACACTATCAGTTACCACTACCAAAAAGCAAATGTTAAATGAATTCCTTCATATTCCCATTATCATATGCAACTTATGCATATCATATGCATATAGAAACTTCTTTCTATACTCAACTTCTCAGAAATCAAAGTCAGCCACTATAGATCTATATCATTCTTTTTACTGGCTTAGTTATATCATAATTTTCTCTAGCATTACCTGTTGATGGGAGTTAATGTCATTTCTAGTTTTTTGCTGCTACCAATCATGAAGCCATTGATAGACTTTTTTATGTACCCTATTTACCAAAAATTTTATATCAATGCTAAAGATCACCAGAGGTTTTTGAATAAAATTATATGCATATTTTTGATAGTATTTTTTATCTTTTATAAAAATCACAAAGTTTTCCAATCTAACACGTGTTTTAATTTTCTTCACTTTATATATATATATATATATATATATATATATATATATATATATATATATAATTTTTTTTTTTTTTTTTACGGTACGCGGGCCTCTCACTGTTGTGGCCTCTCCCGTTGCGGAGCACAGGCTCCGGACGCGAGGCTCAGTGGCCATGGCTCATGGGCCCAGCCGCTCTGCGGCGCGTGGGATCCTCCCGGACTGGGGCACGAACCCGTGTCCCCTGCATCGGCAGGCAGACTCTCAACCACTGCACCACCAGGGAAGCCCCATAATATATTTTTGATGTTAAATTTAAGTAGTGTTATCATTTTTATTATAATTTAGGTTAGTAAGTTAATATCCAAAATATATAAAGAGCTCATACAGCTCCATATCAAAACAGCAAACAACCTGATGAAAAAATGGATAGAGGATCTGAAGAGACTTTCCCAAGAAGACATACAGATGGCCAAAAGGCACATGAAAAGATGCTCAACATGGCTAATCATCAGGGAATTGCAAATTAAAACCACAATGAGATATCACCTCATGCCTGTCAGAAGGGCTATCATCAAAAAGACAATGAGTAATAAATATTGATGAGGAATTGGAGAAAAGGAAACCCTACTACAGTGTTGTGGGAATGTAAATTGGTACAACCACTTTGGAAAATAGCAAAAAACTTAAAATAGCACCACCATACAATCCAGTGATTCCACTCCTAGGAATATATCCAAAGTAAATGAAAACACTAATTTGAAAAGATAGAGGCACTCCAATATACCCTGCAGCACTATTTACAATAACCAAGATGTGGAAACCTCCTAAGTATCCATTAACAGATGAATGAATAAAGAAGCTGTGATATATATATTGGAATATTACTCAGCCATAAAAAAAGAATAGAACTTTTCCATTTGTAATAACTTGGATGGACCTAGAGGATATTATGCTTAGTGAGGTAAATCAGACAGATAAGGATAAATACTGTGTTTTCACTTGCATGTATAATTAAAAAATTTAAACAAACAAAGAGCATAACAAAAGAGAAAGACTCACAGATACAGAGAACAAACTAGGGTTACCAGAGGGGAGAGGGGTGGAGGGAGGAGCAAGATAGGGGAAGGTGATTAAGGGGTACAAACTACTAGGTATAAAATACATAAGCTACAAGGATGTAAAGTATAGCACAGGGAATATAGCCAATATTTATAATAACTTTATATGGAAAATCTATAAAAATATCAAATCACTGTGTTGTATATCTGAAACTAATATAATATTGTAAATCAAATATACTTCAATTAAAAAAAAAAAGAAAGATATCCAGAATCTTATAGAAGCTTTCACCTTGGTCCTTAAGCTCTCTAAGGATTTCATGAATGTATGTCACAGACTCTTCCTGTTAAACTAGAAGGCCTCTAGGAATTAATTGTAAGAGTATTGTTCTTCAACAACTTATCAGGGGGCCAGACAAAAATGTCTCTAGAGGAAACAATAAATTTGAATAGTCATATATCTATTAAATAAATGAATTCATAATGCATCTTCCCAACAATAAAATTGTAGCTACAGATGGCTTCACCAAGAGCTCTATCTAAAATTCAGGGAAGAAAATACCAATCTTATCCAAATTCTTCCCAAATGTTGAAAAACTATGAAATATTTTTAATCTCATTTTATGAAACCAATGTATCTTTGATGTCAAAGCTTGAAAAAGATATTATGAGAAAGAAAAATTATAAAACCATTGTTTCGTGACCATAAAAGCCAAAATTATAAAAAATAAATTACCAAAATAACTCCAGTGATAAATACAAAGGATCAGACAACATGACCAATTCAGTTTATTCCAGAAATGCAAAGTAGGTTTAATATTTGAAAATCAATCAATGCCATTATGTTAGTTTCCAATTACTTCATAACAAATTATCACAAACTTAGTGCCTTAAAACAGTAAAAAATTTTAATCTTACAGATTTGGAGGTCAGAAGTTTGAAATGGGCCTCACTAGACAAATATCAAGGTATCAATAGGGTTGCATTCCTTCTGAAATCTCTAGAGGAAAATAAATGTCCTTTTTTTCCCCAATTTCTAGAGGCCATTCACATTTCTTAGTCTTCCATCCTCAAAGCCAGCAATGGATAGTTGAGTGTTTTTTATCCTGCATCACTCTGACACTGACTTTTCTGCCTCCCTCTTCCATAAAGGACCCTTGTTGTACATCAGCCCTACCCAGATAAGCCAGGGTAACTTCTCTATTTTATGTTCATTTGATTAGCAACTTTAATTCCATTTGCAACCTTAATCCCACTTTTTCATGTAATCTAACATGTATTCAGGTTGAAGAATGCAAACATTTTTGTGGACTCATTATTCTACCAGTTAGTCAACTAATTAACAGAATAAAGGAAGAAAATTATATGATTATCACAGCTGATACATAAAAAAATTTAATAAAATTCAATACCTATTCATTATATTTTTAAAATTTTAATATAAATAGAATTATCTTAATCCACAGCAACATCATACTAAAGGTTGAAACATTAAAAGCATTCTCCAGAGATGAAGATGTATGCCATTTATATTATCATTGCACTAGAGATTCAACCAGGGCAATCAGGTGAGAAATAAAAAAAGAGGAATAGAAAGAAAAATATGAACTGTAACTAATTATTTAAAAATAACAAAATTGTGTTCACAGAACATCTAAAAGAATCTACAGAAAAACAATGAGATGGGGATTTCCCTGGTGGTCCAGTGGTTAAGACTTCGCCTTCCAGTGCAGGAGGTACAGGTTTGATCCCTGGTCAGAGAGCTAAGATCCCACATGCCTTGTAGCCAAAAAAAAAAACAAAACAGCTTTTCTGTTTTGCCATCACATTTAAATCTAAGATCTTCTGAAATTTATTTTTTGTGAGCAATGATATAGAAGTCAAATTTCATTTTATTCCTTATGGATATCCAAGTGTCCCAGCACCACTTACTTAAAAACAAACAAACATTATTTTCTGACTACTCTGCATTGCTACCTTTGTGGTAAAAAAAAAAAGTATAATTCTTCTATTTCAGTTGTCTACGTTATGTTCTGTTTTCCTATTTGTCTATTCTTGCATGGTACCACACTGTCTTAATTATTGTAGCTTTTTTTTTTTTAATAATTACTGTCATCATATCTGTGTGTGTGTGTGTGTGTATGTGTGTATGTATTTATTTATTGGCTTCATCGGGTCTTAGTTGAGGCATGTGGGATCTTCACTGAGGCATGTGGGATCTTTTGTTGAAGCTCACGGGCTTCTCTCTAGTTGTGACGTGTGGGTTTCTTTTTTTCTTCTCTCTCTAGTTGTGGTGCACAGGCTCCAGAATGTGTGGGCTCTGTAGTTTGCAGCACATGGGCTCTCTCATTGAGGGTGCAAGCTCAGTAGTTGTGGCACACGGGCTTAGTTGCCCCACAGCATGTGGGATCTTAGTTCCCCAACCAGGGATCGAACCCGCGTCCCCTGCATTGGGAGGCGGATTCTTTACCACTGGACCACCAGGGAAATCCCTATTGTAGCTTTATATTGTCTTTTTTTGTTTGTAGGTCCTTATTGGTTATCTATTTTAAATATAGCAGTGTGTACATGTCAATCCCCAAATCCCAATCTATCCCTCCCCTTCCACTTCCCCCCGAGTAACGAAAAATTTATTCGCTAAGTCTGTAAGTCTGTTTCTGTTTTGTACATAAGTTCCTTTGTATTATTTTTTAAAAAAATATTCCACATATAAGCACTTATATGGGCAAAACAGAAAAGCTTCCAGAAGTTAGAAGAATATATTGAGATGGGACCTTGAGAAGGCAGCAGAAACATAAAAGGATGAGGGCCAGAGAACAATGCCAGAAGGCTATCTAAATCAGATTCTATTTGAATGTAAAGGTGACCCAGTAGGAAAAAGAAGTAAAAATGTTGAAACAACTTTGGTCTCCAATTGTATTTGTTATTAAAACAAAGTGAATTCTCTCTGGAAATGAACAACACAGCCTCCCAGACACTACATGGCATAATGGATAGAAAAAAATGGTGTCAAATAGAATAGGTTTTCTATTTCTATAATACTGTCTTATAATTTACTTTCGTTTTTATTTTACAATCCCAATAAATAAAAATTTGTGCTACAAATTGATGTGTAAATTACATAATACCTATTGTAGCTGCTACATTATTTAAAGGAACGTAAGCCAATGTGAGTCTCCCCCAAAATGGGAAATTAGAGCTCCTGTCTTTCCAGAGGAAAAAAAAAATTTAATTAATTGAATCAAAGAAATACAGTGAAAGCATAATGTATCATTAAGAAGGTGATAAAGAAAATGGAGACACACAGAAAAACTTCTAGGAGGCTGAAAGAGAAACTAAGGCATATCCTGAAAGGCTTCCATGCTGTTTTCTTTTGTAAACTGACTGTAAGCCTCACAAGCCGTTTGTCCTCACGTAACACAGCTTTGATCTGTGTACGTGCAGACTGTCAAGAGTTTGTTCTGCTAATATTTCCTTTGACACCAGTGTTGCCCAATCCTGGCAGCAATGATCTAGGGTAAAGGACAAAATTGTAAGGAAGTGGATATGAATTTGGTGGACATAATGGTTCCCTAAGGTCACCTGAAGCCTGAGGTCTGGCTTCTAACTCTTCTAAGCCCTGAGTCTCTACTGACTTCCTTGAGCTTGAGAAATAGAAGAGAGAGCTAGGAAACAACTTGGGTCAGCCTCTGTTGTGACTTTGTTAAACCAACATTCAACTAGAGGCTTAGGGTGTCAAATGGTGAGCCGTGGTTCAACAAAAGACCAGAGGAAATTGAAATAGAGTGGAATCTAAGAAACAAAAAATGTCATGAAGAACCTAGGGGTAAGACGGGAATAAAGACACAGACCTACTAGAAAATGGACTTGAGGATATGGGGAGGGGGAAGGGTAAGCTGTGACAAAGTGAGAGAGTGGCATGGATATATATACACTACCAAACGTAAAATAGATAGCTAGTGGGAAGCAGCCGCATAGCACAGGGAGATCAGCTCGGTGCTTTGTGACCACCTAGATGGGTGGTGTAGGGAGGGTGGGAGGGAGACGCAAGAGGGAGGAGATATGGGGATATATGTATATGTATAGCTGATTCACTTTGTTATAAAGCAGAAACTAACACACCATTGTAAAGCAATTATACTCCAATAAAGATGTAAAAAAAAAAAAAAAAGAAATAGAGTTTATTACAGGTCCTGGAGGAGGAACACAGCACACCTAACGGGGCCACACAGGGAAGTCCAGGCTGGGTGCAGGCAGAGAGAGGGCGGCAGGACCTGGGCCACACGCCTTTATTAGGGTCTGTGGGTGGAGTGCTTTGGGGTGCCTGAGCTAAAGCCCGAATGGTCAATTCAAACCAAGAAGAGCGGGGGTTTGGTAAACTCTCCAGGGGTCTCACCTAAGGGACACCAGAGGAAGGGCCCTGGGAGGCAGGGGAGACTTGCTCACAAGGGCTGCGGGGGAAGTCATCTCAGGAACTTACTTTCGCTTGTGGCTGTTATCTGAGGTGTGCGTTTGCGGGAGGGGTTCATGTCAGTCCAAGGCCCCTGCAGGCTGCCTGGCCACACGTGGAGTCGTTAGCTAAACTCTCACCGGTCCATCCTGTGATGTCTCAGCGTCAGGAATAGCAATCACTTGTGTAGCAGATAGGTTAAAAGACAGATATTTTTTTCTGAGATCTCTGCAATGTACATTTAACCAAGGCAATAATGATGAAGCCCTTGATGAACAGACTTGCTTCTGTTTGAAATCCAGTTCTTGGCCTTTGTCCCCAGGTGAATGGAGAGATCCCTGAGAACAAATCAGGAAGCTCAGGGAGTGTGGGAATTTGTTGAGATATTTTAGTTACATTATACATGACCTGTATATTTTAAGACGTCTTCTAGAGGTTGGCCTGTGTGTGTCCTGAGTTGTTAATGTACATGCAGCAAGAGGTGCCCTGTAAGGAACAGACTCCAGACTCCACACTTTTCAGCCAATAGGAAATCAATATATCGGATATACTTCCCTGTGCTATACAGTAGGTCCTTGTTGTTACCTATTTCATATATAGTAGTGTGTGTATGTTAATCCCCAACTCCTGATTTATTTCTCCCCCACCCCCTCTCCCTTTTGGTAACCATAGTTTCTTTTCTATGTCTGTGAGTCTGTTCCTGCTTCGTAAATAAGTTCACTTGCATCATTTTCTTTTTAGATTCCATGTATAAGTGATATCATATGGTGTTTGTCTTTCCCTTCTGACTTACTTCATCTAGTGTGATAATCTCTAGTTGTATCCGTGTTGCTGCAAATGGCATTATTTCATTCTCTTTAATGGCTGAGTAATTTCCATTGTACATGTGTACCGCATCTTCTTTATCCATTCCTCTGTCGATGGACATTTAGGTTGCTTCCATGTCTTGGTTATTATAAACAGCACTGCAGTGAACATTGAGGGGTATGTATCCTTTCAAACCATGTTTTTCTCTGGATAAGTGCCCAGGAGTGGGATTGCTGGATCATATATTTAGTTTTTTTAATTTAATTAGTTCCCATTTATATAATCAAGTCTTTGAGATTCTTTATTGTGCCAGGATGGGATCATTCCAGTGAATGAAATTGTCTGGAAAAACAAAGCCAAATATATCCTATGTATGAGCTCGTTTTAACACATATATGCTACAAAGTGGGGCTTAATTTCCCAAACTCTTTCACCATTTTAACAGAATACACTAACACAAACCATACTGATTAAGGATTTTTCAAAGGATGGTGCAAATAAATAGTGTGGATAGGCTACAAAAGATCCAGGGTATAATATATTTATTCTAGTCAAGATTTCTATCTGTAATTGGTGAAAACTCTGCTATTGGGAAATGCCAGTTTCATGTTTTTCTTAATTATGCCTAATTCCTCAACTCTTCTTGGTCCATGATGGGCAAAGTTAATAGACAGTTGACATAAAAAGTTGGTTCTAAAACCAACAAATGTCCAATATTTAAAATAATTAGGGAACTGCAGAAAATCAACCAAAAACCACTTTTAATAGAAAAAATGAGCAAAGGATGTGAATAGGCAACTTACAAAAAAAGGAACTCAGAAAGCTAATCAGCAATCGCAGGACGCTTGAATTTACTGACTGGCAAATGCTGATTAAACTCAGCAAGAATACGCACATATCATCCTGCATGTACGTTGTATGGCTTTATTTAGTCCCCATCCTATTAAAATACGGATGTCTTTCTTACCATTCTAATAAAAAAGTTCTTATTAAATATAAAAAATTCAGCAGGAGTTATCACTATACCTCTATTAAACTTGAGAAAAAATTAGAAAGGTTCACCAGCTGTTGGGCAATTGCAAATAAAGTTCCTGTGAATTATCATTTATGAAACCATTTGTGACATATTTCAGTTTTCTTGAATAAACACCCAGAAATAGAATTGCCAGGTTATAGGATAGATATAAGTATTTTCTAAATATTGCCAAACACTTTTCCAAAGTCCTTCTTCTATCCTACACTCCCACCAGCAATGAATGAGAATTCTGGTTCATCCACATCCTTGCCAACATCTGTTGTCATACTTTTTCATTTTAGTCACTCTAGTGGATATGTAATGATATCTCATTTTGGTTTTATTTTGTATTTCTTTGATGGCTAATGAACCTGAGCGGTTTTTTACGTGCTTATTTACATCTTTGTTTGTAAATTATATCTTCAGGTGTTTTGCCCATTTCAATTTGCTTGTTTGTCTTTTCATTAATTATCAGATATGTGTTGTTAGTATTTTATCTCAATTGGTGGCTTGTTTATTTTCTCTTGATGGTGGTTTTGATGAGTCAAACTTTTTTATTTTGACGAAGTCCAACTCATCAATTTTTTGTTTTAATATTGATGCATTTTGTATTCCTTCTGAGAAATTTTTGGCTACCATAAGCTCATAAAATACCTTTCTGTGTTTTTACTAGTAGCTTTCTCATTTAGCTTTTAGGTTTATATCTATAATCTATCATAAATTTATTTTTTGGAATGGTATTACATAGGTTTAGATTTTCTTTTGTAATATTGATATTTATCAAGTACCATTTGTTGAAGAGTTTTTATATTTCCTCATTGAATTGTTCGGCTAGCTTTGCAAAAATCCTTTGATCGTATGTGTGTATCTTTGTAGTAAGTCAGGAATGAGCTACAGTATGTGTTCCAGGTTTAAAGTTCAAGATTGCTTTCCCACTTCTGGGAAAACTGGAGAGTTACATGTAAAAGAATGAAATTAGAATATTTTCTAACACCATATACAAAAATAAAATCAAAATGGATTAAAGACCTAAATGTAAGACCAGATACTGTAAAACTCTTAGAGGAAAACATAGGCAGAACACTCTTTAACATAAATTGCAGCAATATGTTTTTGGATCTACCTCCGAGAGCAATGGAAATAAAAAGAAAAATAAAAAAGTGCGACCTAATGAAACTTAAAAGCTTTTGCATAGCAGAGAAAACCATAAACAAAATGAAAAGACAACCCTAAGAATGGGAGAAAATATTTGCAAATGATGCTACAGACAAGGGATTAATTTCCAACACATACAAACACTCATACAGCTTAATATAAAAAAAACATACAACTGAATCAAAAAATGGACACACCTAAATAGACATTTCTCCAAAGAAGACATACATATGGCCAACAGGCACATGAAAAGATGCTCAATATTGCTAATTATTAGAGAAATGCAAATCAAATCTAAAATTAGGTATCACCTCACACCAGTCAGAATGGCCATCATTAAAAAGTTTACAAATAGGGGCTTCCCTGGTGGCGCAGTGGTTGAGAGTCCGCCTGCCGATGCAGGGGACACGGGTTTGTGCCCTGGTCCGGGAAGATCCCACATGCCGCGGAGCGGCTGGGCCCGTGAGCCATGGCCGCTGAGCCTGTGTGTCCGGAGCCTGTGCTCCGCAATGGGAGAGGCCACAATAGTGAGAGGCCCACGTACCGCAAAAAAAAAAAAAAAAAAAGTTTACAAATAATAACTGCTGGAGAGGGTGTGGAGAAAAAGGAACCCTCCTACACTGTTGGGGGGACTGTAAATTTGTGCAGCCACTATGGAGAAGAGTATGGAGGCTCATTTCAAAACTAAAAATAGAGCTACCATATGATCCTGCAATCACACTCCTGGGCATATATCTGGAGAAAACTGTAATTTGCACCTCTATGTTTATAGCAGCACTGTTTATATGGAAGCAACCTAAATGTCCATCAACAGATAAATGGATGAAGAAGATGCGGTATATATACACAATGGATATTAGCCATAAAAAACAATAAAATAATGCTATTTGTAGCAACATGGATGGACCTAGAGATAATCATACTAAGTGAAGTAAGTCAAAGACAGATATCATATATCACTTATATGTGGAATCTAAATAAATAATAGAAACTTATTTACAAGACAGAAATAGACTCACAGACATAGAAAACAAACTTATGTTTAACAAAAGGGCTAGTGCGGGGCGACGGGGAGAGGAGAGATAAATTAGGAATTTGGGATTAACATACACACCACCATATATAAAATAGATAACCAACAAGAACCTACTGTATAGCACAGGGAACTACATTCAACATCTTGTAATAACCTATAATGGGAAAGAATATGAAAAAGAAGATATGTATATATCCTAAAGTTGGTATAAGATTAAAATTAAAAAAAATTTTTTTTTTTTGGCTGCGTTGGGTCTTCGTTGCTGCATGCGGGCTTTTCTCTAGTTGTGGTGAGCGGGGGCTACTCTTCGTTGTGGTGCACGGGCTTCTCATTGCGGTGGCTTCCCGTTGCGGAGCATGGGCTCTAGGCACATGGGCTTCAGTAGTTGTGGCACACGGGCTCAGTAGTTATGGCGCACGGGCTTAGTTGCTCCGCAGCATGTGGGATCTTCCCAGACCAGGGCTCGAACCCATGTCCCCTGCATTTGCAGGCAGATTCTTAACCACTGCGCCACCAGGAGAGCCCTAAAACAAACTTTTATATGTGAAATGATTAAATGAAATGTATGGCTGACATAGCCATTTCCAGAAACCTGTGCTCATAAATCTATAGATTCTGGGATTATTTACTATAAGTAACCCTAAATCTGGACACCCAGCTAAGGCCATTCTACAAATACGGTCTCTGCCTCTTAGTAATGAATATTCGTCTACCTACCTGACATCTAGCTGATAACAGGATTCCACTGGGTCACTTGCATTCCTTTACTTCCTTGATGGTTTGTCTTCAACGAAAGAAGATTGACCAACTTGGTTATATTGATTAAATAATTAAGCAGACAGAAAAAAAACAAAAACAAAAAAACTCATTTCGGGCAGAAAGAAACTACCTATAACCTGGGCTCTTAAGGTCTTTTGCATGTTTAGCACACATTTTATATCACAGATTATATTATTTAATGCAGATGCTCCATGTTTATTACTCTAAGTTTCCAAAGTGCAGCTCTAACTCTGTTCCCTGAGACTTCTCCATTCCTATCTGGATAGTTTTATAAGAGGAAATGTATTTTGCTTTTAATGTGGCTTTATTTGAATACTGATACATTTGTTGAGAAGAGTAGATGTGAAGAGAAGGTAGGCAATCAGGTGAGATGAACTGTGGGCACATTCCAGCCCAGCAGGGCCAAAGGCAGAAAAGGCAACGTGTGCCTATGACTGACCAGCTGGGTGACTTCACCAAATATCCCCCACTAGTGAGGCAATTCATGCAAATAAAACTGTAACACACATTAAAAAAAGAGAGAAAGAGAGAGAGAGATTGTCGACAGTTCCATAGACGTTTACAGAATGTGGCTCCCTTATATACTACCTGCCAGGGGAACAACAGTGCCTAATGTCACTGAATTCATAAGAGTCAAAGGATCTGAGTTTTGAGCTCCTAGAGCCCAGTACATGGGAGATCAACTTTTCTCCAAAAGAATGTGGTGGTCTATGCAGCCCAGCATAGGAGCCTACCACAAGCTGAAAGTTTGACAATGAGAAGAATCCCAAGACTTATTAAATCTTTTTCCAAAAATATGCAATGAGACAGCCTTACTGTGAAAAGAAGGAAGATCAAAATTTTAGTCACAGGCAGTCCAATACAGATCCTTGATCATGTGCCAACATATGGCCAGACAGTGAAATAATATAAAGCAATGTTAGTAACAGCCTCCTTAGACTACTTGAACTTAGACTACTTGAATACAAAACAGTTCTTGGCCATATATGCCATGTGTCCAGAACAGCTACACACGATCTCTGTACATCCATTTCCACTTCTTCACAATTTGCTACTTTTAAAAGTTGGTGTAAGATGAAACTTTTATTTAATATGTGAAATATTTAACATGGTGCCCGGAAGTCTTAGATTAAAAAATATTTATAATAAATCGGTATGCTGGTGGGAAGGGGAGAATAGGTAAACCTGCAAGGCAGGCCTAAATCTTGACCTGCAATAAGATTTAAACATTTCCAATACACTCTGAAAGACTGTCAAAATTATATGGTCCATACTTCTTCCCTGACAAGTACCCACTATAAAGTCATTTTCTACTTCTTGGGAAATTCTCCAAAGGGAAAGTGAATTGACTGATTATAGCTACCACAAATAGGTACATGGCCAAAGGCTGAAACTTTTTGGTCTTTACCGTAAATTTTCTATTAAAGATGAAGTTAGACAGACCTCATGCTAAAGGAAAAATAAGTCAAGGTAGTAGCCAATAAGTACATACCTTGTGGTCCCACCAATTTCTGTCTACTTGCTATGGAAAACCAAATGAAAGTAGAGAGCAAGGAAAACACAGGGAATTTCTCATACCTTCTCCTGCCCCAATATACATAGTCCAGTGTGAAGTGGAGAACCTAGACAATCTAGGAACCACATAAAGACACCCACTCAGAAGGTGGATATTAGCAGATAGAGAAAAGGCAACCTACTGAATGGGAGAAAATATTTGCCAGTGATATAACCGATAAAGGGTTAATATCAAAAATACATAAACAATTCATACAACTCAACATCAGAAAAACGCAACCCAATTAAAAACGGGCAGAAGACCTGAATAGACATTTTTCCAAAGAAGGCATACAGATGGCTAACAGGCACATGAAAAGAAAAGATGCTCGACATGGTTAATCATCAGAGAAGTGCAAATTAAAACCACAATGAGATATCACCTCACACCTCTAAGAATGGCTATCATTTAAAAGAACACAAATAACAAATGTTGGCTAGGACATGGAGAAAGGGGAACCCTTATCCATTGTTG
Organism: Delphinus delphis; assembly: GCF_949987515.2. Lineage (NCBI taxonomy): Eukaryota > Metazoa > Chordata > Mammalia > Artiodactyla > Delphinidae > Delphinus > Delphinus delphis. Next base: position 43,457,001 of record NC_082693.1, on the reverse strand, counting down.
ATGAGGTTGTAAATTGGTGCAGCCACCTTGGAAAACAGTATGGCAGTTTCTCAAAAAACTAAAAATAGAGCTACCATGTCATCCAGCAATTTTACTCCTGGATATATATCCAAAAAAATGAAAACACTAATTCAAAAAGATACATGCACTCCAATGTTCATAGCAGCATTATTTACAAATGCCAAGTTATGGAAGCAACCTAAGTGTTGATCAACAGATGAATGGATAAAGATGTGAGATACACAGACACAGACACACACACACACACACACACACACACACACACACACACACACGTACAAAGGAATACTACTTAGCCATAAAAAAGAACAAAACTTTGCCATTTTCAGCACCATGGATGGACTTGGAGGGCATTACACTAAGTGAAATAAGTCCAACAGAGAAAGATAAATATTGTATGATATCGCTTATATGTGGAACCTTAAAAACACAACAAATGAGTGAACATAAAAAAAAGCAGGCTTGGGCTTCCCTGGTGGCGCAGTGGTTGAGAGTCCCCCTGCCGATGCAGGGGACGCGGGTTCATGCCCCGGTCTGGGAGGATCCCACGTGCCGCGGAGTGACTGGGCCTGTGAGCCGTGGCCGCCGGGCCTGCGCGTCCGGAGCCTGTGCTCTGCAACGGGAGAGACTACAACAGTGAAAGACCCGCATACCACAAAAAAAAAAAAAAAAAAAAAAGCAGACTCACACATATAGAGAACAAACTAGTGATTACTAGTGGTGGGGAGGGACAATAACAGGATGGGGTAGCGGGATGTACAAGCATAAATGTACAAACTGTTTGGCATAAGATAGGTTCAAGGATGTATTGTACAAGGCAAGGAGCATAGCCAATATTATGTGGTTTGGGCTTTTTAAATTTTTAATTGACATACAGCTGATTTACAGTGTTGTGTTAATTTCTGCTGTACAGCAAAGTGATTCAGTTACACATATACTTACATTCTTTTTTATATTCTTTTCCATTATGGTTTATCAGAGGATGTTGAATGTAGTCTCTGTGCTATACAGTAGGATCTTGTTGTTTATTCATTCTCTATATAAAAGCTTACATCTGCTAACCCCAACCTCCCACTCCATCCCTTCCCCTATCCCCTACCCCTTGGCAACCACCAGTCTCTTCTCTATGTTCATAATTCTGTTTCTGTTTCGTAAATAGGTTCATTTGCATCCTCTTTTAGTTTCCACATATAAGTGACATCATATGGTATTTGTGTTTCTCTTTCTGACTTACTTCACTTAGTATGATAATCGCTAGTTGCATCCATGTTGCTGCAAATGGCATTATTTCATTCTCAGCCATTCTTACGGCTGAGTAGTATTCCATTGTATATATGTACTACATCTTCTTTATCCATTCATCTTTCGATGGACATTTAGGTTGTTTCCATGTCTTAGCCAATATTTTGTAATAACTATAAATGGAAAGTAACCTTTAAAATTTGTATAAAAATTTTTTTTTTTAATTTTAAAGGAAAAGTTTTCAGAACCATATACCTCACAAAGACTGCCCTTTTTGAAGTTTATTTTTATATCCCTATCAGGAATTTGTATTAAATAACTTTTTTATAACCCTATGAATCTTGTCCGGTTTTCAATCTATAAAGCTTCATACACACCCCAATGAGGTCATATTCCTCCTTGCTCTGAGAAGGCTCCTCTTCAAATTGGAACTTACAGTTTGAACTGTTCTAACCATGGTAATCCACACTAGAATGCACCCTGTGGGCTGTTCTACATGCTAATCCTTCTGTGAACTCCTGTCCTAAAACCCTTCCAACTCCTCTTCTGCCTGAAATCTCATTATTCTAGATTCACTCCCGCATCCTCCTTCTTGGAAGCCTTCCTTGACCCACATTGGTTCAGTGAGCTGCCATCTTATCCTGTTGCATCTTCTGCTTTTCTATTACATTCACTTTTATTATAATCATTCTCTCTCCACATCTAGACTCTGCACTCTTACATCACTCATGTTGCACTATTTTCTTAAAATATAGCACAAAGTCCAGCTAAATACATCGATAAATATAGGGTGGAAAAGAGGAATCAAAAAGGAAGAAAGTAGAAAAGAGAGAGGGAGAAAAGGAGGAAGAAAGGTTAAAAGGATTCATTCAAATGCTACAGTTTCAGGAAAGTAATTGATACCTAAAGGAAGTTCCATATGATTAATTCTCTTGTTTCTTGCCTGTCTCTTTGGAAGGCAAGTTCCATGAGAGTAAGAACTTTGTTTACTTTGTCTTGTTCACAGCTGTAGCCCCAGGGCTTAGAACAGTGTCGCAAATGGGATAGGTACTTGACAGAAATCAAAGACACTGACAATAGTATATTGGCATCATGGAGTTCTGATATCAGCTCTGCTACTATAGGGTAATGTCTGGACACGTCACAGAAAAATCTGGAGCTCAGTTTTATCAACTGAAAGAGTTCAATAAAACCTGCCCTGTCAAACTCAAGGAATTTGTTCTGATGAACAAATAAGACAATGGGTATAAAACTTCTCTGAAAATATTCTACATTCCAGGGTTTCAGAAGTTACATTGAGAAATTTGGGACAATATTTTGGGAAGTAACATAGCCGTAGGTACAAAAGCCACACATGAAGTGATCCAAAGAATAGATTCAAAGAAAGAAAAAAGTTAAATGCATAAAAGTGATTATTGCTACATTTCTTAAAATAACCCAAACCTGGAAATAACCCAAATGTCTCACAATAAAATGCATTTAACAAAATGTTGGACTATTTTGTAGCCATTAAAACAAGTTTTAAATAACACTGAAAAGCAAATAACATGAAAAGAGTATTTATAGTAAAACTAAGTGACTATAAATCCAATCTTGTTTAGACACAATGAATACAACTGTATAAAATAAGCATGCGTGTTAAAGATAAGAAAAAAGTAAAAATAATTGTGTATCAGGAGGACACTTACTACACACTAACCTGGACTAAAGCTAATTTCAGCAGAAAGGTTACTTAATACAGCTTATCATTTGGATCCTAAAATCACTCAAAGGACTGGAGAAACTGGATGATGTCGAAGTTTCCAGGAACAATGGCAATACCTCTGCCGTAGGGCTGGTCTGGTGAGAAAACCACCCCCATAAGCACATCTGCGGCAGAGCACTAAACGCTAAGAATTTCACTAAGTAATAGTGAATGCTACCTATGAAATGTGCTTCCGTGTCAGAATTCAATCCTACAACCACTGCTCTCTTTCTAACCTGGATGCTTCTGCAGGCAATATATGCCAGCAAAATGAAGACTGTTTTCACACATGCTCATCTCCAGATTAAGGTCTTGTAAAAGTTGCTAAGATTAGCAGAGCTAGTTCACACAAAACTGCCTCCTGGTTGTAGGGGAAGCTGGAAACTGCAGTCCAATTTCAGTGTTGGGAGACTATACACAGCGTCCTACTTCTAAAAATTAAAATAAAATAACATAAAATAACATTATAATCTAGATTTTGCAAATAGAGAAATTGAAATATGTCTATTTTATAAATTATAGATTGTTTCAGGTTTCCTATAGAGATAATCAGGTCATCCACAAATAATGGCACTTCTCTTTCTCCCTTTTCAACTATTTGATCTTTTCTTTCCTTTTCTCATTTTAATGTTCAAGCGAGGAACCTGGTACTAGGCTGAAAACAAATAGTGATAGCAGCATTCTCTGAATTATTCCTGATTTTAAGATAAATGCATTTACTAATTCATGGTTAAGTATGATATTTGCTGTAGGTCATTTGTAAATGACCTTAACTTTTTCATGTTAAGAAAGTTCCCATTTACTTATCATGGTACCCTCTGGTGAAGGAAATTAAGAGGTACAAACTTCCAGTTACAAAATAAATAAGCCATGGGGATGTAATACACTTCATAAGGAATACGGTCAATAATATTGTAATAACTTTGTATAGGGACAAGTGATTACTAGACTTATCACAGTGGTCATTTCATAAGGTATATAAATGTCAAATCACTATGTAATGCCCCTGAAACTAACATACATACAGTTCATTCGTGCATAAGCAACGTCCATCCTTAGAAGGAAATTCACTCCTGATTCTTTCTGGTTCTCCTAAATCCCACAGCACAGCAGAGAGAGCCTAGGGCCATGGGACATGCTATAATCTTTGATTCCATAGATACCCAGCAACCTTTAAATATTCATTTATTACTTATTAACCGAGCTATAATGTCTATGAATCCTTTGGGCTATCATCCAGTTGTTTTTTTTTTTTTTTTTAGCATCTTTATTGGAGTATAATTGCTTTACAATGGTGTGTTAGTTTCTGCTTTATAATAAAGTGAATCACCTACACATATATCCCCATATCTCCTCCCTCTTGCGTCTCCCTCCCACCCTCCCTATCTATCATTCAGTTTTAAAACATTCAATCCAAAATATCAGAAAATTCAATGTATTAAACATCAAATATCAAGGTAAATGCACCCCATCTAACAATAAGCAGGACAAATTCTTGGAAAGCTCCCTCATTCTTAGGCAGGGGAAACACAAAAATCATAGAAAATAATAATGAAGTAGTTGTTGATTATTATTATAGTTCAGTAGCAATTATTCAAATTGTGAACCTGGGTTAAACATGCCACGACTCAATACTATAAGCAGATATAAATATTCCCAGTTTCATTTATTTTATACCTTAGACTCACAGTATCACTTGGGAGCTAGACAGAGCCCCTCTCCATTTCTTCTGACAACTGACACCTCACTTCTTCTATGGGAGAAAAAGTGCTGCTCCAACTGGTCAGATTTCAGGACAAATGTGAAGATATGTTTTTCTGTGAATAAAGGCAATGGGGAAATCTTCACTTTGGCTCTTTCTCCTCTAATATTTGTAGGTATAAACTCTTCATCCCATTTGGGTAGTAACTTCCAAGATTCAGTCTTAGGCAAGGGAAGGAGGGGACCATTTGGGCTTGGAGTCAAAAAAGATACCCTAAAATAAATTTATAAAGATAATATATCTCATAAAATCATGGTCAAAATTGTATATATTTATATGGATTATGAAGACAAAGATCCACAAACAGCCAGGTTAATTTCAGAAATATACTCTACCAGCGATTAAGCCATACTACAAAACCTTATTTTTAAAAACAGTATGGGTACACTGGGCAACTCAAGCAGAATAAAGAGCTCAAAAAGAAAAAAAAAAGATACCCACGGGGCCTAGCCCAGTGATCCCTAAACATCTCACTCACAAGCACCCTTAAAATTTGGGGGAACCCTACATACCCTCTCACACATTTTTAAATAGACATTTAGGATTTTTAAAGAAATTATTTAAGTTTAAATAGTTGTAAGTGATATAACTTCCAGCACTTTAAAATACCGACATTTTAAACAAAGCTGTTATTTCACTCTTTTAAAGGTATCCAATGGAATCTAAATGCCATAGCAATTTGACACCCACTATCAAACATTTTTAAGATGAGATGTTTCTAGAGTTAAAAATTTCATGAAATTCCTTTTTCTCCTTAACCTGTATTTATACCCCACTCCTCCACAGAACTTTATCTTAATATATTCTTATGCTTGAAAGTATTTTATGGATTCCTCTATCAAATTCTTCTGCAACACGTATATGTATATTATTTAAATCTTTTCTGTAGCCATAAAATTCCACATGTTGAAAATTTATGTCTGAATTTAGTTATCGTTACAATTTTCATTTACTATCGATCAAAATAGTACATATAAATTCTAAATCTTGACAAATATCAAACATAAAAATATATTGTTGGAAATGCATTCCATAGATGAACTTTTTCCCAATTAGTTCATGTATCCAAGAATGAATATTATTTAATGCTACAGGGTTCAGCATCAATACTATTTCTATTTTTATTTTTATTTGTGAGTACCAATAAAATTTTTTCAAAAAATCAATTAGTAGAAAAGGATAAACTTTTGTTTTAACAATGTCGCTCAGTTCTTTGAATTCCTTTTAAGTTATGTGTTTAAAAACATAACACAACCATCTATTATCAAAAAAATAATCTATCATATGACAAATATTTAGAAACCACTTGATTTGCAAAATGATTGGCTATTCAGTTATACAAGTCTTTCACTTTCTCAGCACTGGCACCGTATTTCAAATATCCCTCTGTTTAATGTTCTAGAGTTTTTACACATAAGGTTAACGCATCTGTTCTGCATGAATGAGAAATATGCTTTTCTTTTTTAAAGTAGGAGAAGGGAAACTGTGAAAGAGGAGATGGGAAAGGGAAGCCAGCATGAGTCCTTGATCACAGGCCAGTTCTCAGGCAAGTACATTTTAGGAAAGAATGTGTGGAAATTGAGAATCTGGAAATGTATTCCCTTGAAGCTATCTGTAACTGTGTATCTCTAAGGTATGGTCGTCCAGTTTTGAGGTTACTAGTCTAACCCAATTTACTAGATATCTCTAACTTAGGAAACAAATGCAAGATAATAATTGATCAATCAATCTAATTCAACATCTGCTTAATAACTGACCACTAAGTAGCAGGTGGTAAAAATGTACAACAAAGAGTAAGAAGGATATAGTTTGGGCCCTTCCAGAGTGAGGTACAGTAGTTAAAAAGCTATAGAAGGACAAATAGAGGTAGGAACATTGGGTGATGATGTCAGGGATTAAAATACAGAGGATGACTGAGTAAGTTCTGAAACCCTCAGTGTCGCAGGAGAGTCTGAAAATGAGGACGATGGAAGCTGGTGCAGGTAAATGAAGATGCTGGCTTTGAACATGAAATGCGGGATCACGAACGGCTTCTGCCTGGGGAGCCCACGGAAGAAGCGTCCACAGGAAAGAGCCAGGTCTCAGTTAAGGGAAGAAAGCAGGGGAAAGAGGTGTGAAACATGAAGGAATTGCTTAACCACACACCAAAACCTTGTTGCTTTTGCTTTTCGGGATTCCTTTGTAGATTAATCTCCCTAAGGAGCTCTGCTCAGAAGAATGTTGGCTTGACCAAGGCAGAACATTCTTGGGTTTCTCTGGAATTAAGAAAAACCCTTCTCCTTGGAAGCTATGGCAGCTGCCATAAATGACAGGACAAGCTTAAATATCCTCGAGGTCCTTCAGGAAATGGAGAAACAGAATGAGCAGGACAGGCTGCAGGCAGTGTGAGCCCATGGTGGTGTCCACAGGTGACACCCGCACTAATCTCAGCGTCCAGATGCCTGGACTCCTGGAGCCCGATGAAAGGAGTAAAGCCAGAATCTTAAGTTTCATCTACCGACTCTAAGGGGCAAGAAGGAGGCCTCAGGAAATCCCCGCAGATGCAAGATAACAATATTAGTGCCTCAGATGCAATTCTTTGAAAAATGAAACATTTTCTTTTCCCAATAGTTGGCTGTGTTTCACTAATAAGTTTTTGATGTAGATGCTGAAAGTGAAAACATAACCAGTACAAGCCCAGGCCCTGCACAGCTATAGGGGAAGCTACCAGCCTCCACCCAGGCCCTGGGAAAGATTTGCAGGGTTGTAACTGAGCAAAACAGAAGGAAATATTCTTTTTTTTTTTTTTTCTGTATGCGGGCCTCTCACCGCTGCAGCCTCTCCCGTTGCGGAGCACAGACTCTGGATGCGCAGGCTCAGCTGCCATGGCTCACGGGCCCAGCCGCTCCTCGGCATGCGGGATCCTCCCGGACCGGGGCATGAACCCATGTCCCCTGCATTGGCAGGCAGACTCTCAACCACTGCGCCACCAGGGAAGCCCAGAAGGAAATACTCTTGACAGTCAATTTCTCTGTGGGACCAAAGGGCAGAATATTCAATTTAGAGACATTATTTCTGTATGGAGGCATGAAAAAGGAAGGAAACCAAAATTGTTCAATAAAGGCCCTTTAAAAAAAAAAAATTACTGGTATTGTATTAAATTTGGGTTGTACTGCCATCTGGTGGTCATTTTTTTAATTGCGTGGTGACCAAACACACCTTGAATCCAAGGGTAAAAACAGGAAGAGGGAAAAAGCAGAGGCAAATTCTTACTGCATTGTATTGGAAGTAACTGAATTAAGTTCTACACAATTCAGAATCTTCTCTGGTAACATCAAAGAAGCTGTATGGTCGATTGCTTTGGTCTCAGGTGGGTATATACGTGATATATCATTGATTTTCCACAGCATCAGCTGTACAAAAGCCCCAAGCTCTAACGCCAGGCTGCCAAAATTTGAATCCCAACTTGGGCCCTGGAAGACCTTGGGAAAGTTATTTAATTTCTCTTGATCCCCGTTTCCACATCTAAAGAATGAGAATAATAATAGCACCTGATTTAGAGGATACGTTTGAGAAAAGCTAATTCATAAATGTAAATTGTTTACAACAGTGCCTGGCATATGGTAACTGATCAATAAATGTTAACTATTACTTCAAGGAGCTGACCATAGGTTTGTTAAACTCAAAAGAAAAGACAGAGGTGAACAGTTTCAACCCGCCTCTTCACTCTTGCCCAGAAAAGAGGAATATGGTTATGATTGGTCAGATTTCTAACTGGATCCAGTATCTAAGAGACAGAAAATTAGGAAATAATCAGGTCTCTCCTTTTAAGTGCCACCAGTTCCATTTCTACTGGTTATCTCGGATGTGGTTTTGCATCGTCAGAGTCCTTAATGCATAACTTTGGGTTTATAGAGAACCCACTTTAAAAGCCTGCAAAGGCTTCTCATTTCTCACAAGCCCCACGTGATGTGGCCTCCAGCCCCTCCTCTGATCTTATCCAGTCCCACTCTGGCCCTTTCTCACCTCTCTCCAGCCACGGTGGCCTCCTTGCTGTCACTCACCGGAGAGGCATGCTCCACCCAGGACGGGATCACTCCTCCCTAGGTATCCACCAGGCTCCTCCTTCACTTCCTTCAGATCATCTCCCCAGAGAATTCTTCCCCAGTGACACCATCATAACAAAATGTCACATCAGGGGCTTCCCTGGTGGTGCAGTGGTTGAGAATCTGCCTGCCAATGCAGGGGACGCGGGTTCGAGCCCTGGTCTGGGAAGATCTCACATGCCACGGAGCAGCTAGGCCCATGAGCCACAACTACTGAGCCTGCGCATCCGGAGCCTGTGCTCCGCAACAAGAGAGGCCGCGATAGTGAGAGGCCTGCGCACCGCGATGAAGCGTGGTCCCCGCTCGCCGCAACTAGAGAAAGCCCTCGCACAGAAACGAAGACCCAACACAGCCAAAAATAAATAAATTAATTAATTAATTAAAGAAAATAATGTCACATTTCATTTGATGCTGCCTTTTTTCAAAGTACTTAACCATCTGACCTATGATATATTTATCTATTTGTTTGATTGTCTGTCTTCCTCCACTAGAATGTAACCTCTATGAGGGCAGGAGTTTTCTTTTACTCACTCCAACAAGGCCAAACACAGACCATTCTCCTTTTGCCTGAACCTGCTGACAAAGCCAGACTCAGAACCACCAACTTCTCATCCCTGCCTCCTAATTGATTAGATAAGATTAGAACCATGTGTCCCTTAAAACTATCGAACCATGGAGGAAAACATTTCCTGTTCAGATGACCGACTGGACTCCCCCTCCTCTCTCAACTACTTCAACTGTAAATCACCCCATTTGCAACTTGTTTTCCCCTCCTTATATTAGTAGCTAAGGCAAAACCACCCTGCTGAGACTTTCAGATCTGGGCATGCTCTTTGCAACGGCCTGAATAGAATCAACCTCCTTACTTATCGGGCTGTTGTTTACGACACCTCCTATATTTCCATCATATAGAACAGGTTTTGCTTCTTTTAAAATTTTTTATTGAAGTATAGTTGATTTGCAATGTTGTATTAGTTTCAGGTTACAGCAAAGTGATTCATATATATTTTTTTTCTTTTTCAGATTCTTTTCCCGTATAGGTTATTACAAAATATTGAGTATAGGTCACTGTACTATACAGTAGGTCCTTGTTGGTTATCTATTTTATATATAGTAGTATGTAAATGTTAATCCCAAATTCATAATTTATTCCTCCCCCTCTTTCCCCTTTATTAACCATAAGTTTGTTTTCTGCATCTGTGGGTCTATTTCTGTTTTGTAAATAAGTTCATTTGTATCATTTTTTAGATTCTGCATATAAGCAGTATCATATGATATTTGTCTTTCTCTGTCTGGCTTACTTCACTTAGTATGATAACCTCTAGGTCCATCCATGTTGCTGCAAAAGGCATTATTTCATTCTTTTTTACAGCTAAGTAATATTAACAGTTTTTGATACACAGTCAGCACTCAATAAAAGTTTGTTGAATGAATGAACTATGGAGAAAAAGTCCTCCAAGAGATCCTGCCCAGCTTATTGGAGCTCTGCACTGGAGTTGGCCACCAGTAGCCCTAGTTAATCATAAAGAATTGCTTTGATTTTGGCTTTGATTTTGACTTGACTCTGCCTTTGCTTCTGTTTTTCCTCTCTTGTGTACATATAGCCCCTTAGGATCTCTAAGGACTGGAGAAGTGACTGGATTGACATAGGATTCTGGTTTTTCTGGTCCTCCTAGCAAAATAGCATCTCTTTTTTTTAAAATTTATTTTTATACAGCAGGTTCTTATTAGTTATCTATTTTATACATATTAGTGTATATATGTCAGTGGCAATCTCCCAATTCATCCCACCACCCCCCAACCCCCTGCTTTGCCCCCTTGGTGTCCATACGTTTGTTCTCTACATCTGTGTCTCTATTTCTGCCTTGCAGATAATAGCTCATTATTTTACAATTCCAAGAAGTTTAACCCAGCTACGAAACAGAAAAGTGAATTTTAAATATTCCAGTAGAGATATGTACATGATGTACATAACAGGTGCTCAGAAGAGAAATGCATATGTGCAAGGGTATATGTGTCTGTTAACTATCTGACATGGGCCTTTAGGATTTACCCAAACAGCTCCTGAGGGCTTGGACTGGGAATGAGGAGCAGAAGGAAGATGCAAACTGTGGAATCTATAAAAACTAAGGCCTCCTCCTTTGTCTTTGAATCTGCTTTTCAACTTTGACTTCAGCCTCAGTCTTTAGCTAAATACCTACATCCATTTCTGACATTACGGAGACTCTGATGACCAACGACTATATTATCTCATAAGTACCTTCATAGCTAATAACCTAAAACTATCAGTAATGCAAACAGGCTGTGTCATTCAGATGCATTGTTAACTTTCACATAAGCATTCTTTTAGAACAATAAATTCTGCAAGTGTGCAATGAAAGGTTAACTTAGCTGGCTTAGGGGGTTCAGATCCTGCCCATCCCAAAGAAAGGGCTGGCCCTTGACTGCCTACAGAGCAATAACCTCTAAGCTCTTGGAATAGCCTGCCTGCTAAGAGTGTCTTTGACTACCTGGAACTTGGGCCATGCCAAATAGTTTATACTAACAACCTGATTTATGGGGGGCACCTGTTTCTGCTCACCTGGGGCCCTGGGCCACACTGCATCTGTTTCACCTCTGTAGAAGCTAGAGACTAAGTAGCTAAGGTCAGTCACACAGGTGCTCCATGCCTATATGACTGACCTCCAATAAAAACCCTGGACATTGAAGCACAGGTGAGCTTCCCCGGTTGGCAATAGCTCATTCACGTTGTCACACTGGAGAATTAAGCACTGTCCACATGACTCCACTGGGAGAGGAAACTTGAAGCTCATGCCTGGTCTTTCCTGGATTCTGACCTATGCACCATTTTCCTTTCCTGATTTTAATCTGTATACTATTGCTGTAATAAACAGTAACCATAAGTACTACCTCTTTTCTGAGTTCTATGAGTCCTTCTAATGAGTCATTAAACCTAAGGGTGGACTTGGGGACCTCTGACACAGCAAGGGTTAACAACAATTGTAAAATCCATTCATTTTATGTATAAAAATAATTCCTAAGGACTTTTAAATAGTTAAATAAATTTAATTATTAATCAATACAAATATGAAAAGCGTACATTCATCTGGCTTCAGCTAGATGATTTAGAAAGAATATAATATCATTTTGTGCCAACAAATATTTATAAAATATATTTTAAATGATAATAAAAAGAAGACTAATCGATCTTCCTCTTGTTAGAATTGTTTGAGATAGCAACATAAATGACATTAAGCAAAATAGCCTTTTAGAATCTTGGGACTTCCCTGGTGGCACAGTGGTTAAGAATCCACCTGCCAATGCAAGGAACATGGGTTCGATCCCTGGTCAGCGAAGATCCCACATGCCGCGGAGCAACTCAGCCACAACTGCTGAGCCTGCATTGTAGAGCCCACAAGCCACAACTACTGAGCCCACACACCGCAACTACTGAAGCCCGTGCGCCTAGAGCCCGTGCTCCACAACAAGAGAAGCCACCGCAATGAGAAACCCACACACCGCGACAAAGAGTAGCCCCTGCTAGCCACAACTAAAGAGAAAGCCCGTGCACAGCAAAAAAAGGACTCAACGCAGCCAAAAAAAAATAATCACACTTAATTTTTATTATTTTAATTGCAGCTAACCATGAGTCTTTCATGAAAAAAGGCTTATTTGGAAGTTCTTCACATCATAGAAGGATGAATTAAAAGCAAAATGTCAACTTCTTCACCTCAAATTTTTGATCGAGAGAAAAATACCAAAATCATGTAAGCCCAGGTTCAAGAATCTGTCAGACACATCTACATTCACACACAAACCAGGTTTTTCTAGCACCAGTCAAGCCATAATGAAGAATACAAAGGGTATGAATAAAACAGGAAAATGAGAGGAATACTTTGTGAAGTATTGGAAAAACACATTGTGTTCTCACTAATCAAACTTCAAGCCAACAGGCGTTACAAGAATAATTTTAAAAGACGCTGCCTTATAGTTTTGAGTCTGTCAAAGTTAAAAATTTTAACAAAAAGCTTGTTGAAATTATTACTATGGACTGATGACCATTTGCAGTTGTTGAAGAAGGATTTTTGAGATTTTTCTCAAACTTAATCCGAGATACAAAGTTCTTTCTAGAAAATATGCCACTGAATTACATTTTACTAGTGCAACTCGGTGTTCTACTTCAGTATCTCATGTATCAGACACCTGCACAGCAAGGTGAATCTGTGATAACTTCATCTTATTCTCCTTCACTTGCCTTCAGAGAGATTGCTGGGAATCACACACCTGTTAGTGAAGAAGCTGGTTGAAGAAATATTTATAAGCTGTAAAAGCAATAAGGAAACTCATGCAATTGGAACCATCAGGCTTGGTTCATGCCCTCCTGTTGTTTATTCAGAAAGTAACAAAGCACAGTGTAATTAGCACAGTTACTGGCTGAAAACAGGGAAATAATGAGCCTCTTTCACCATTTTTCTGTCTGTCATAAGAGATACCTTAGAAGTTCTTTGTCATGTAATTATGTTCAAACAAAATGGAATAACAGCTATTACTTGTTCTTAAAAGAGCCAGGACTAACTCTGAGGAGATGGGAGTGGTAAAGGGCAGAGGAAGAGTTCATGATAAACACCATATTGAATGTCTGGATTTTGAAATGCCTTACAAATGTAGAGGGGAAAAAATAACACAGTAAATGCCTGGGTACGTTGATGTGAAGCCCGTGAACTCCACTCACTGATTGCGGGTCTGTCTCGTGAGCAGCAGATAACATGCCTGCTCCTTCCCAGGGCTGTCTATCAAGTAACAGCCCACACCAGGCTTCCCAAAAGCTGTCAGGGCATCCTCATCAGATGAATGACAAAGACTAAACCTTAAGGATCAGGCAGATGTAGACTGTCCTCACCTCTAACACCAGATTGGGGTGGAAGGTACAGCTGTCATCACAATGACAGAGAGCCGGCTGGAGCAAGAAATGTTAGAACTCTGTAGATGTCTTTTTCACCATTGGACCCCAGAGCACAGAATAGAGCTCCTAATAGTTTTGTTTTGTTTTGTTTTGCGGTACGCGGGCCTCTCACTGTTGCGGCCTCTCCCGTTGCGGAGCACAGGTTCCGGACGCGCAGGCTCAGCGGCCATGGCTCACAGGCCTAGCCGCTCCGCGGCATGTGGGATCTTCCTGGACCGGGGCACAAACCCGTGTCCCCTGCATCGGCAGGCGGACTCTCAACCACTGCGCCACCAAGGAAGCCCTCCTAATAGTTTTATAAAGGACCACAGGTGAAAGAGCAAGCAAGAAATTAAAGATCTTTGGAAATTTGGAAGGAAGAATTAAGAAAAATTATTTAAAAACTTGGAAAGAAGACCAAAAAAATCACTTTGTACCATTTCAAGTTCATACAAGACATTGTCTAACAAGCCTGCTTAAGGATCATCTGATTGTCTAGGGAACATAGTTCTCTGACTCTGTTTATTATTGAGTGGGGACCAGACTCTGTAAAGTCAGTTATTACTTTGGAAAAGATAGTGAACGGTGAATGATTTCTGTCCCATAGAAAAGATAACCCCAAAAAGCTCGAGTCCTGGACATTAACCAGTTTTGTATTTAATTTTGCAATCTTATTCTACCATTTTTTTCTTTAATTTAACAAATATGCTAGTCCCTCCTATCTTGCTGTTTCCCTCATCGATGAGTTAAGTAAATCCTTTATATATTCTCATACTACGTTGTATGAGAGTCATGTTTATTTGTTTGTTTAACTTTTTGAAAAGTTTGACGGAAGGAAGGAAAGAAGAAAGAAAGGAACTGTCTTTCTTATCAGATTACGCTCGGTAAAGAGTAACCCTTGCACCTTCCTTCCCCTCATTACCTCTCCTCTCCCTTTTCCATTTCTCCTCCATCCACAGGCTCTCTCTAGTAAATCTACCAAACAAATTGAAGAGTAATACAAAAGGCGCTTTCTCCCATAACGCTACAGGGCTCCTGAGACCCGCCAATCGCCGTAAGGATTCCCACTGCCTAATGGAAGAAGAAAGCACGTGGTATAATCCAAAACACGTAACTTCCCCTCTGGGCTGCAGTCACCTCCAGTGTTAAGTGAGGGCATAGAACCAGAGAGGTTCTGCCTAACTGCACCCTACGAACTCTGGCATTCCCTTGAACCCCCTATGGGAGTGGAGGCTGGACTGGGGCGGGGACTTAGTGAGAGGGCTCTGGGTCCTGGCCCACCAGGGCTTGCATCAGAGGAGCTCAACTTTCAACTTCTTTAAATACCACAAGTCAGAGTCAGATTTAATTTAAAACAAAGGATATTATAGTGTTTTATTTCCATATATATTTGAAACGTTTATGATATTTAAATACTTCAACTATTACTTTTTAGCATTAGACTTTTCAAGGTGGTATAATATTTCCATTTGAATAATGCATTGTATATAGAGGAATTTAATATATGTAGAATACAGACACATCTATACTTAAAATGGCCAGCATCATATTGCTGTTATCATATCTATTGTTACGTAGTATCATAACTGATCTAATAACTGCAACTTGTTCAAAATACTTTACCTTTCTGTGGCATTTATGTGCCGTTTAAATTATTTACGTACTGCCAAAGAACACTGAGTTAATCTCTTTTGGCTGCTTAGAAATGCAATTTATGCCTGATGTCGAAGAAAAGAAAAGCTTGCTTATGACACATATCATACGCTGGAGACAATGTACGTCACTGGGGGCAAATCAAGCCAATATCAGGGACACGGGCCTGCTGTGTAATTGCCACTCAAGTTGCAGAGCAGCCCATCCCCAAATCCCAAGCAATATATCGAGTGCTTTCACTCAAATAAGATGGTCTCGGAGGGAAAAGAAAACACAGCTTTGTTTGTGAGGCCTCTTGATAGTCAAACTGAATACAAACCATGACTCAAATCTCTTCAACTTGGTTCTTTCGGATGTTGTTGTTGGTTGGTTGGTCATTTTAAAAAACGCTGTACAACATGGATGGACCTAGAGATCATCATACTAAGTGAAGTAAGTCAAACAGAGAAAGGCAAATATCCTATGATATCACTTCTATGTGGAATCTTAAAAAAAGGATACAAATGAACTTATTTACAGAACAGAAACAGACTCACAGACTTAGAAAACAAACTTATGGTTACTAAAGGGGAAGGTGGGTGGGAGGGATAAATTGGGAGTTTGGGATTAACATGTACACACTACAATGTTTAAAATAGATAATCAACAAGGACCTACTGTATAGCACAGGGAACTGTACTCAATATTCTGTAATAACCTAAATGGGAAAAGAATTTGAAAAAGAATAGATACATGTATATGTATAACTGAATCACTTTATACCTGAAACTCACACAACATTGTAAATCATCTATATTCCAATAAAATTTAAAATTAATTAATTAAAATTTTAAAAATCAAAATAAGTAAATGCTGCAGTGGATTTTTTATGATTATATAAATTTGGGGGGAAATGTCAAGATTAGATCCAAAAATACATTTTTTTTCTCTCACATAAGCAGAGGTGAACCATCACTGTACTCGGCTCCACAATTACCAGTAAACCAGTTGCCTTCTACCTTGTTACACTACCATCCCAAGATGTGGATTCTGCATTGCCTCCTGGTTGAAGATACCTCTTCCACTTCCAGCTCACATGCTTTCATCCTAGCCAGTAAGAAGGAAAAACAAGAAAAAGAAGGGTGCACCCGTTCTCCTCTCTAAGGACGATGCTCTCAGCAGATGCACCAGCCTCTTCCACGTACGCACGCTCTTGGCCAGAATAGAGCCCTGCGGCCATAATGGCCTCAATGGCAGTTAGAAAATCATCCTTAGGTCCAGCAGCCAAGTACCCAGCTAACATGTGAAGTTTCTGTGGCTGAGGAAGAAGGGAAGGATGGATATTAGGGACTAACTTGCATTCTCTACCATCGTCTGACTTTTTGGCTTCATCTGTGTACATCCTTCCTCTCCCTAAAGGACATGCACACTGGCTCCTCAAAAAAGACAACAGCAGGGCTTCCTGGTGGCGCAGTGGTTGAGAGTCCGCCTGCCGATGCAGGGGACATGGGTTCGTGCCCCGGTCCGGGAAGATCCCACATGCCGCGGAGCAGCTGGGTCCGTGAGCCATGGCCGCTGAGCCTGCGCGTCCGGAGCCTGTGCTCCGCAACGGGAGAGACCACAACAGTGAGAGGCCCGCGTAACGCAAACAAACAAACAAAACAACAAAAAAAGACAACAGCAAAGTCCCAACCAGTCACAGCTTCCTGATCAGAGTCAGGGCTCTCTCTGGGTGATGAACTCTTTCTCAGTTGGGTCTAGATATGGCTCCTTGTAATCCGGTGACCTGTAAGTTACAAAACCTCATCTGCTCAGAACACACCCAAGATGCAATGGAGGATTTCGACACAGATTAAATCTACAATTTGGTAAAGAGGAGCAGGGAAAATACACACCAGTCACTAGTCCATAACAATTAATTAATTCCGTTGTTCTTTGGTAGTAGACTAAGTCCTTATTTTGACCATCCAGCTTCCCCTGGTTCTGGTCTTGAAGAGTAAACTCCCTTTCCTCTGTCTTATCCAGTCTGTCCCTCCTTGCGCATCATCTTCGGTAGCCAAAGCCAACCCTAGAAACTTTAGAAAACATCACCTTCTTAGAAGCTATACAACTTCCCACTGATTGTAGGTTTTGCAGGTGGAAAAATCACGGGCTTTTACAGCCAGGCTCATGGTTTCTTTATAATTCCTTAAAAACGTAAGAGACCTGATCTATTTATATCTGGTAAGTTCCAGATATCCCACAAGCAAATAACCCACAATCAAAGGGTTTTTTGTTTTTGTTTTTAATTCAGAAATACATTGTTTATTTAACTGATTTTCTATGGTGCTTTTTTTTTTAACATCTTTATTGGAGTATAATTGCTTTACAATGGTGTGTTAGTTTCTGCTTTATAACAAAGTGAATCAGCTATGCATATACATGTATCCCATATCTCCTCCCTCTTGCATCTCCCTCCCACCCTCCCTATCCCACTGTTGGTGGGAATGTAAATTGATACAGCCATTATGGAGAACAGTATGGAGGTTCCTTAAAAAACTAAAAGTAGAACTACCATACGACCCAGCAATCCCACTACTGGGCATAAACACTGAGAAAACCATAATTCAAAAAGAGTCATGTACCACAGTGTTCATTGCAGCTCTATTTACAATAGCCAGGACATGGAAGCAACCTAAGCGTCAGTCAAAGGGTTTTTAAATCTGAAGACTCTGGTTTGTACTGGCTGGCCTCTCTCCTCTCTATTATGTTAATAGCAGCTATCTACACGTGCTCAGAATGAAAAAAAAAATAGTTTTAGCATCAAGGCAGCATCCTTAATCTGATCTTTGCTGTTGCACTGGGTTCTCATTGGCAGAAAACTCTTCCTTGAAGATGCTAAAAAAGGCTTGGGGCCATGGTTTTACCTCCTGCTCCCGCTGTTTCTTCACAGCCACTGATATAACTGCTTCATTTTGGGGTATTATAGTGATTTTCTTTTCCAAACTTCAAGACTCCAAATTACAGACTTTCAGTCAACTTAAATTAGAGGCCTCAGGCAGAGAGCACCTCCCAAAGCGCTATACCTCCTCCTATCTCAGCTTGCAGACTGATGAGCTCTAGCCTGAATTCATCTCTCTCCCAGGACTTTGATGAAAGTGGCAAGAAGCAGCCAACGCACACTAATATGCGATTTCCCATCACTTCCACTAATACCACACACGCTCAGTGGGCAGGCGCTTAGCTCTCCAATTCTGGCAGTTTCCTTTTTTCAAACGTGTTGCCACTGAATGACAGTAGTGGCAAAATCTTTCACCCTGCAAAATCTGGGCCCTTGCTGCCCGCTAGTCAATCACCAAGCCAACGTTAATTTCTGTCTCGTGTATCCTCCCATTCCCTAGTACCATAGTATAGATTAGTTAGGACTGGATCCAGCAGGAAATAAACGAATAAATAAATAAACAAAGAAACAGTGGCTTAAACATGCTAAACATCTCTCTCTCTCTTTCTCTCTCTGTCTCACTCTCTCTCCCTGAAAGTCTACACTTGCCGTAACCAATCCACCATCATAACGAACCCAGGGTTCTTTGATCCTGTTGCTCTACAATCCTGACCATGCATTCTTCATCTCATGGCCCAACATGGCTATTGTAGCCTCAGTTATCAGGCCCACATTACACACAGCAGGAAGGAAAGAAAAGAGAGAAGAAAGGCATGACCCCTCTTTAAAGGAAACTTTTTATAAGTTTCACAATACCTCTTCCGCTTACCTCTCATGGACGTATTTAACCATGTAATCACACTTGTCTGAGGTTGAGAAATGTCACTTTTCTTCTGGGTGGCCATGGACTTAGCTAAATTTAGGAGTTCTGATACTGATAAGGAAGAAAGGAATGGATATTGGAAACTCTTAGCACAAGGAGGAATGCTTCTTTCCTGATTTTGCTGTTTCCTCTTGTGTGGATAATGTTCTGCTTGTCCAGTACTCCTGGCCTCGCACAGCGCTCTCACTCACTCTCCTGGGAGTGGGGGAGGGGACTCAATGCGATTTGTGGCTTAGAAAAGTATAACGTGGATGCCGAACCTAAATCCTTTCTTTCACCTTTCTCTCAAAAGGAAGTTGCTTGGGCTTCCCTGGTGGCGCAGTGGTTGACAGTCCGCCTGCCGATGCAGGGGACACGGGTTCGTGCCCCGGTCCGGGAAGATCCCACATGCCGTGGAGCGGCTGGGTCCGTGAGCCATGGCCGTTGAGCCTGTGCGTCCGGAGCCTGTGCTCCGCAACAGGAGAGGCCACAGCAGTGAGAGGCCCGCGTACTGCAAAAGAAAAAAAAAGATCACCAGAAATCCCAATTCCACCATTTTAGGATTGCCATTATGTTCATTTTTATAACCATATTTCATATTTGTCTTCGTGCACATATTCACGTACATGTATGCATAATTGCACACAAGTGGGCTATCATACGGTTTTTATTTTCTCATCGTTTTTCTTTGAAAAAATAACCAGTTGAAAAAATCACAGTGGACAAAGTTAAATAGGCAAGAAAGACTTCATTCAAGGCTATTGCAATAGAGGGAGAGAGACCAGAACTCAGTCTTAGCTCAAATCTACTGAAACAAAGGCATGTGGGGTCTTAGTGCCCCAACCAAGGATCAAACCTGTGCCCCCTGCAGTGGAAGCACAGAGTCTTAACCACTGGACCGCCAGGGAAGTCCTAAGAAGTTTGGGGATTTTTTAATATTTACATCTCAAAGGGGCAGAAAGAACTTGTAATTTTTCCACAACGTACTAACCGCACAAGGTCTCACTTTCTTCACCAATAATATGAAGATAATAAGAGTTTATTGTGAGGATTAAGTTATTTAGAAAAGTATTTGCCTAACACATACAAAACAATCAATAATATTAGCTGATTTTTATGGTATCAATAAAACAAGAAACACAACCCAAAAAGTGGGCAAAGAATATAAAATTCACAAAAAGGGAAATACAAATGGGCAAAAAGTACTATATGAAGATATTCTAAATGTATTAGCAATCAGAAATATGCAAATTAAAGCAGCTAACTGCCACTTTACCACCATTAATGTGGCAAAAAATTAGAAAAATAGATAAAAACAAATATTGGTATATTCTGTATTGATGAGGATATGTGGAGAAAGGGAATTTTCATCAGCTGTTCGTGGTTCTACCATTCCAGGAGGAATCGGGCGGTCCCAGGTGATATTAAACATGTATACATCCTATGGCCCAACAATCCAACCCCACACACATTCATAGGGAGACACGTCTGACGCTATTTACTGCAATATTGTTCATGATAGCAAAGAGCTGGAACAAAACTGGCTGGAACATCACCAGTGCAGTGGATAAGTAAGCTGTAGGGAGTGCCCATTTCATTATGGGCTATTCCACAACAGAGAGAAGCAATAAAATTGTATCTTGTCTGTCTATTTACTCAGGAAAAAATTCTAAATGTGGAACTGCTGGGATAAAAATATATACATCTTTTTAAAAGATTTTCAGACACACTGGCAAAATTACAATTGTTCGGCATGGAGTAAATATTTCCAATTTCTCCAACCCCCCCCCCCAAACTTGATTCTCATTTTTCTTTTCCACCCTCGTCAGTCAGATAAGCCAAAGGCAATGTTTCTTTGCTTTAATTCTCATTCCTTTACTCACAAGCAAAGTTAAACCTTTCTCAAGGTTATCTGGTCATTTGAATTCTTTTGTGAGTTTTTTTATCATATGTTTAGCACAATTTTCTGTTAGGTTCTTCAGCTTTCTACTGATTTATGTGGTGGGCACTTGGCTGTTGTCTCGGCTGATAGCCCATGTTTTCACCTGCCACTTCCCGTATTCCTATTTTTTTTTAATTCCTATTGGAGTATAGTAGATTTACAGTGTTGTGTTAGTTCCCATATTCCTTGCTGCCAGCCCACTTGGCCCTATCAAGGATGCAAAGGCAGATGACCACATCCTGACTTCTTTTCAGTTAGGGGTGGGTAGCCAATGGCAGCTGAAAAAATTCTTAGATGGGGCTTTTAGAGAAGGCTTCCTGTGACCCCTAATAAGAGGAAACGCTTGTGAGGAGACCCTCATATTCTTCACTATTGTCATGTCTTCTTCTTCAGCCATGATAAAGAAGAAAATCCTGCCAATTAAGACAAATGGATGAATCTGGAGGACGTCATGCTAAGTGAAATAAGCCAGACACAGAAAGACAAATACTGTATGGTATGGTGGAACTCATAAAAGCAGAGAGGAGAATAGTGGTTGCCAGGGGCTGGAGGTGGGAAAAATGGAGAGATGATGGTCAAAGTTATAAGATGAATAAGTTCTAGGAACCTAATGTACACCATGGTGACTATAGTTAGTAATACTGTACTGTATACCTGAAATTTGCTAAGAGAGTAAATCTTGTGTTCTCACCACAAAAAATAAATAAATAAATGAAGGTAGCTACAGGAGGTGATGGATGTTAATTAACTTGATTGTGGTGATCATTTCACAATATGTCTGTATATCAAAACATCAAGTCGTACATCTTTAATATATATAACTTTTATTCGTCAATTACACTTCAGTAAAGCTGGCATAAATTTTTTTTAATTTTAAAGTTAAAGTTTTAAATGGCAATTTAAAAAAAGAAAGAAAAGAAAGCAGGGCGGTAGGATGAAGATTAATCGGAGTCAGAGTGGATAACCTTAGCTACAGGAGTTTGGAAAAATGAATTTTGAACAGAGACCTAAAAAGTGCAAATAAAAAGAGTAGATATAAGGTGAATTCTAGAATCTACTCTATGACGTTATGCCTTTGGTTAACAATAACTGTTTGAACACTTTCAAACTTGTTAAGAGGGTAGATCTCACATTAAGTGTTCTTACCACAGTAAAAAAAAAAAAAAAATTAAAAATTTTTAAAAAGAAATTCACAAAAGCAGCACAAAGGCCAATAGACATATAAAAAAAACTTCAACTTCACTGATAAACACAAGTGAAAATAATTAGAAACGACTTTCATATCCATTATATTTGCAAACTTTTTAAAGGCTAATAATATTGAGTGTTGGAGCAATGGAAACAAATACGTCATGGGTACCCCCTTTGCAGAGCATTTGGTTGGACTTTTTTTTTTTTTTTTTTTTTTTGCAGTACGCGGGCCTCTCACTGTTGTGGCCTCTCCCGTTGCGGAGCACAGGCTCCGGACGCCCAGGCGCAGCGGCCATGGCTCACAGGACTAGCCGCTCGGCGGCATGTGGGATCTTCCCGGACCGGGGCACGAACCCGCGTCCCCTGCATCGGCAGGCGGACTCTCAACCACTGCGCCACCAGGGAAGCCCAGGACAGACTTTTTATTGTCTCTCCCTCTCTCCCTCTCTCTCTCAGTCTCTCAGTCTAGATCTCTCAACTTTCTGTCTCTCCAAATCTCTCCCTCCCTGGTCTCTCTCTTCCCATCTTTCTTTGCATGTGTCTCTACCTCTTTGTGTGTCTCTGCTCATCCACCCACCAAACCCTGCTCTTCCCTCTCCCCTGAGTCATTCAAACGTTGCTTGCCATGAGCATGTATCAATACTATCAGTTCCAAAATCTTCACCCAGAAACCTGGGAATCTGACCCCAGGGCCTCAGCCATGACATTCAGGAGACCATCCTAGGTAACCCTGACAAGGTTCAGACCACCTGGCCAAAAGATCCCTCCCTGGGTTCCATTTCTCCCTCATCCTTCACCTGTCCGCCAAATCCATTGATCCACCTCCCGCTGCCCGAGGACGTTGGCTCTGCATTTCGTCAAATGTTTCCCTGGGTTCCTGCCAGTACCAGCTTGGTATTTACTTTGGCATTGAGGTTGCCTTGCTTCACTCTCTCAAGGTCACGGTGCAAGTGGGCTGGGAAGCGGGGGACAGCAGCAGAGACTGAACATTGCACGAGAAGCTTTTTCCGAGTCACCTGGGGGCTAACCTGCCCTTGATAGATGACCCACATGGCTCCAAGCACTAAGCCCAGAACACCACTCCAGAGAATTGGGAGGCAGCGGAGCGCTGGAAAGCCACGGGATTGGGCTTCCTTCTGATTCAGTCCCTGGACCTCTCTGCAGGCTCCCTGGGGCTGTGAGGCTGTTTACTTTCCTCCTTCAGGTGCCATCACCTGCCCTGCTCCCTGAGGCACTCCTTCCTCTAAGACTAGCCCTGGGAAGATACAATTAAATTAAATTTAATTAATTAAATTAAATTAAACATATGGGACTTCCCTGGTGGCACAGTGGTTAAGAATCCACCTGCCAATGCAGGGGACATGGGTTCGATCCCTGGTCCGGGAAAATCCCACATACCGCGGAGCAACTAAGCCCATGCGCCACAACTACTGAGCCCGTGTGCCACAACTACTGAGGCTGTGCTCTAGAGCCTGTGAGCCACAACTACTGAGCCTGCGCTCTAGAACCCATGTGCCACAACTACTGAGCCTGTGTGCCACAACTACTGAAGCCTGCACACCTAGAGCCCGTGCTCCGCAACAAGAGAAGCCACTGCAGTGAGAAGCCTGCGCGCTACAACGAAGAGTAGCCCCTTCTCGCTGCAACTAGAAAAAGCCCACACACAGCAACGAAGACCCAATGCAGCCAAAATAAATAAATGAATAAATAAATAAACATTAAAAAATTAAACACAACTGTGACAAACTCACAGACCAAACAGATACACAATATATACATACCACACACAGTCACAATACACACATGTACAACACACACAAATATATAAGATGCCCAGACATTCTCAGACACAACACACATGTGCGCACACACACGCATTCCTGTCCGTGCTGACACCTCAGTGTTTATCCAACGCATACCCTCTGCTCCACACCCGCTGTCCTCAGACTATCACAGATGCTTCATCTCTCCCTTCTGGCCTTCCCTCTTACATTACAGGCTACAGTAACCTCCAATTCTTCTACTGAACTTTAATCAGGATGAGAGGGTGAGAACCCTGTCATGCCCATCTCGCAGACTCAAGAGCTCAGGATCTCTTCAAGGTCACTCAAAAAATAAGGGGCAGAATTGGGATTCAAGCCCAGCTACTCTGACCCTAGAACATGTGCTCTGCTGCCTCATATACAGGGTCTTCGCCTTCCTGTGTGACCACAGCTCACAGGCCGTCCCATTCTACCTCCTGCCTCACTAGATGGCTGATCCCAAGCTGCCCTGAAAGGATGGGCAGAAATCTGTCCCCATCCTGGGAACTCTCTTACACCCCTCCACCTAGGACCTTGTCAACGACACAGTCTGCTCCCCTCCAACTGCCAAGAGACCCCTTCCTCCCAACACAGAGTCAGCTCTGCAGCACTGGTCCCTGCGAGGCGTCATCGGCCAGGGGACAGGGGACTCATGGGGACCCTGGGACAGAGGATGAGGGAGAGGTGCCGAGGCTCAGCGTCAAAACCTTGCTGTGAACACGCATTGTCTACGACCGCCCAGGGAGTCTCCTGACCCTTCGGTGGGACCCTCCCTGTTCTTCCCAGCCCTTCACACACACACATACGTGCACACACACGCGCACACACATACGCTACCCCTAATACTGACCCCAGAGAGTAAGAAAACTCTACAACAAAAGAGTGACAGCTTTCATCCAGGAGCAGACAGTTTTTTGATTGTTTTGTTTTGTTTTGTTGCTAAAAATTACATCCTGAGGACCTCTGACAGGCCTTTCGTCAGAAAGGCGAGGTTCCCCTGGGCAATAAGACAGAGAGAACTAAACTCATCAGCGAGCAGAATGCTACCTGGTACCGCCTCTCGACAAACACTTGTTTCCTGAATGAGTAAGAAAAAAAGGTGGAAACAATTAGGAGAGGGGGGACCTGAGGAGAGAGACAATAGCCAGGGGCAGTGGCCGGACAGGAAGAGAAGCGCTGTGAGAGGATGAGAGGCCCGAGGAGGAGGTTGGAGAGTGGGAGATTCTGTGTCAGCCATAGCCCGTGAGCATACATTGTGGGTGGTTCATCCTCCTAAAATTGTTAGTCATCCTGTGATGTCAACCCAAACCTTTAGCAAGAGCCTGTCTCACACAGCAGCTTCATGCTGGCGATGCTGGGGGGACTCAGAGAAAGGGGGCTAAGTCTTTGGGGAGATTCAAAGCCAATAGAATAGCGACTGAGAACAAGATACCAATGAGACCGGCAGTTTTGCAGGAAAAGGAAATCACAGGGAAAGTGGTCATGAGACTAGAAGACCCTGGGGCTCCACTGATATTTGGGGTTGTGTGAGCTCAACTTCCCCCATATGTTATTTTTCATGTCATAAAAGGAGATATTAAAGAAAGTTGGAGAACAAGGAGACTCCCAGCCTTAAGATAGATGTAGTTATAAATACCTAACCATAGCATGTATCCAGAGAGCAAAGTTACATGCTTACAGCAGAAGGTAAAACTAGAATAAAGAATTATTCTCTCACCCCAGCTCCACTCTACACTAGACATGGCTGATTTGCTTCCCCCTCCCTGCCAGTCTGACAGATATGGGTGGAATGATACCCACCTAAGCCCCTTCCCCTCTAAGCATCTCTGAGTTAAATCCCTTCATGTACCCAGCTGGCTCCTTCCTTGTTGCCAACTCAGAACAGGAAGAAGGAGAGAGAGTGGAATTCTACCCAATACAGAATGAGAGGGAACCAGGGACTGTGGCCATTTGGGGCATTTCAGGACACAATGTCTTCCCAAAGTTCCTGGAGTCTCAGCAGGGAACAGGAACCCTTGTGTCCTTCATACTCCACTGGGCAGCTCCTTTTTCCCCACCCCACGAACTAACAGAAACACAAAAATTCTATTTGTCTACATCATTCCCATGAGTGAATTGGCAATTCATGTACCTGGGCTTGCCTCTCTGATGCCTCCGGGGATTAAAGCATGGGTCAGGAGGACTCGGGGTTGGCAAGGACCCAGATCCAATTAAGGTCCCATCAGAACTTTAGAACTGGCCCCAACTGCCAAAAGTAGATCGAGGCAGAGAGCTAAGCTGGTTAGGACTCTGTCTTATCACAGCCTCCTGTAAGAAACAGCC
The DNA here is from genome assembly GCF_949987515.2 of Delphinus delphis. Taxonomy (NCBI): domain Eukaryota; kingdom Metazoa; phylum Chordata; class Mammalia; order Artiodactyla; family Delphinidae; genus Delphinus; species Delphinus delphis. The sequence goes on along the minus strand of NC_082693.1, from coordinate 43,430,534 downwards.
CAGGCTTCAGACAGCTCCCTCCACCCCATGTTTATGTCACCCGTCATTTAGAGGGGTCCCCGGATCAGTTCCACGAAGCTGATTTGTCCTGGTTTTGCCCCTCCCCTTCTATATCCAAAACCCACAGTCAGCAGTCTCTAGCTTGGCAGCCCTAAGTTCCACCTGCCCTCCTTTCTAACTCTACTTCATAGGTTTCTTCCCTCAGGAAGTCGCATGAAGTGTATTGCTTCCCCCACAACTTCCCAGGGTCTAATGATGCCTCAGTCCCCCCATCCCTGTGGGGCGAAGGAACTCAGCTTCCACGAAGTATGTCCATGACCTTGCTAAGTAAGACCAAGTCCAAGATACACGATGACAAGGTGAGAATAGATTTGTCACCAATAAATCAGAACTTCTACATCTAAGTGGCCTTTGTCCTCTCCAAACTAGTCACTCTCAGAGACAAAGCACTTATATTCCAAAAGAGCATCCAATGATCACTTACATGTAGAATCTAAAAAAGTCAAACTCAGAGAACCAGAGAGCAGAGTCGTGATTACCACAGGCTGGGGGAATTGGGGCTATATTGGTCAAAGCGTATGTATCTCCAGTTATAAGGTTAACAGGTTTGGGGGTCTAACGGCCAACATAGTGATTATAGCTAATAATACCGTATCATATGCTTGACTGTTGCTAACAGAGTAGATCTTGAATGTTCTCACCACAAAAAAGCAATGGAAATCTATGTGATAGGAGAGAGGTCGGGGTTAATGCTATGGTGGTAATCATTTCACAATATATAAGTATATCAAATCAACACATGGTACACCTCAAACCACCTGAAACTCACATAATGTTATGTGTCAATTATATTTCAATAAATACGGGGGAGCAGGGGGCTAGAGCATTCATTGCTCCAAAAATGACCTTTAGAAGCTCTTTTGTAGTCCATGCAAACTAGAAAACCTTGTATTGGTGTCATCAAGCCTTATTTTCTTTTTTTTTTAATGTTTTAATCTTGTTTTTATTTTTTTAAAACTTAGATTTTTTAAAAATATAGGCAAGGCATACACATGGAATAAAAAATTTTTATTTTTTTAATTGAAGTATAGTTGATTTACAATGTTGTGTTAATTACTGCTGTACCGCAAAGTGATTCAGTTACACATATATACACATTCTTTTTTAATATTCTTTTCCATTATGGTTATCATAAGATATTGAATATAGTTGCCTGTGCTATACAGTAGGACCTTGGTGTTTATCCCTAGTGTTTATCCATTCTATATATAAAAGCTTACACCTGTCAAGCCCTATTTTCCACCTAAATTTCTCTCCTCATATTTCTTACCATTCGAGCTTAATGTCATGTGCCTATTTCCAAACATCAACTCAGCCTTCATAGGACTGTGATATGTCACCTGAGAGTATTCAAAGCCTGGGACATTTATTCTCAGGTGTGTTTCTGGTAAGGCAGCTTCTCTGCCTTCTGTTCATACCTGGTGCACTTGACCAAGGTGATTGGTCAGCTCAGGGAAGCAACTCACTACTGCAGTGCCCACAGGGGCTTGGCAGGAGGACCAGGGAAGTCAGTGGCCTGAGTAAGATAACTCATGTAAAGACAGTTTATACTTGGGTCTTGGAGATGCAAGGTGCCTCCCACGTTGGGCTAGGAGCTCCTGGGAGGATCTGGGTCATTCCTTCCCGCTGAGCTCTGCATCCTCCATCCCCCACTCTCTGGGACAGGGCTCTGCACCCAGCGACAAGGACTACAGAAAGAACATGCAGGACATGAGGACAGTTACATCCTGGAAACATGCACGCTCGCCTACCGTGCACGCGTGCGCGCGTGTGCACGCACACACACACACACCTGATTCCTGTCCTCCCCCTCAGGCTCCCCCATGCCTGTCAAGACCACACACCCTCTTGCTCACTTACATGGAATCCCCGGGCATGCAACGCACCTCCCTCTCCCTCACCTCCCACGTCCAGCCAGCTACCAAGTCCTGTCTTTACAGACCCTGCAGCGTTTATCCAACACACCCTCTTTCCTCCACTCCCACTGTTCCTGCACTACTATCCCTCTCTTCTAGGGGCTTCCTATTACAGTTTAGATTGATCTCAACATCATTGACATTAAGCTCTGTATCAGTCCCGCACTGTAAACTTCTGCAAGAGAAGAATCTTGTCAAGTTAATTTCTCTTACCCCAGCGCCTAACAGCTGGACAGAGGACCAGAGAGAATAGTGTAAGGTTGAGTTGGACAGAAAATGTAGGCTGGGGCCTCATCTGTCCAGCAGATATGAGGCATCCCAGAACCAGATCACACAGCTGCTCCTCCCAGCTCCCTCCAGCCAGGTGCCTTGCCTGTACTGGGAGGAAGAAAGGAGATGAGGTTTATACTAAACTTGATAGTAAATTTTCAAGGACAGACCCTTAATAGCCAAATGACCAGAAAGTCATGGTATTTGCCAAAGTGCAGTTAAAGAATAGGAATAGATGGGCTTCCCTGGTGGCGCAGTGGTTGAGAGTCCGCCTGCCGATGCAGGGGATACGGGTTCGTGCCCCGGTCCGGGAAGATCCCACATGCCGCGGAGCGGCTGGGCCCGTGAGCCATGGCCGCTGAGCCTGCGTGTCCGGAGCCTGTGCTCAGCAACGGGAGAGGCCACAACAGTGAGAGGCCCGCGTACCACAAAAAAAAAAGAATAGGAAAAGATGATTCGACAAAGCATACGTGGAAGCAATGACTGCAGGAAAGTAAAACTGTTACAACTGTTTCCAAAAGTGGAATCAACCCACAAAAGACCAACGTTTGCCACATGTTGACTCTCAAGGACTGAATCAGGCAGGCATCTTCTGAGGCATCTGGTAAAGATTCAGCTCCATTGCTTTCCGTCATACATTCCCCTACCAGGCCAAGGTGAAGGGTCAAGGGCATCAGGGGCATGAAGCAGCACCACAGGTACTTGGCGGAGAAGAGCAGTCATGTCAATCACAGCAGTCAGGATAAGATGGCCCTCGTAGAGACAGCCTATATCTATGTCTCGACCCTAATGAGTCCGAGTCACTTCCTCTCTTTGGGGTCTCTGTTACCCCTCCCACTCCCAGGCAAGGTCTGCACAGGCGGGCAGAAGAATGGGAAAAGAAGTTCAGAAAAGCCTGGTGGGTGGAGGATACACAACTGGGCAAACAGATGGATATTCATCAGGTCTAACAGGACTTCATGTAGAACAGCCCTTCAACAGGACACAGGAGAGGGGAGGAGGCTTCACTTTAAAGAGCCCTTCCACAGCACACACAATGGATTCCTTCCCTTCCCTTACATTTAAGAACATTGAGACTGGGACCTAGCATAAAATAGTGGGGGGAGCAATACTACAGCACACAAGCCCATATTTCTTAAACTTGCATTTCTGTGAATAATTTCCTTGTTAACTCCTGGGGTCAGGAGTGAGGCAACTAGAGAAGTGGGTCGATAGTAAATAGTGATATTTAGAAAGACTCTGCTCTGTGGCCATTCTGGTGTTGGTTTTGGAGACCCCATCTCCTTTTACAAAAGACTTGTGCAAATTACAGTTTGCAATGGTTGACTCTAACACTCTGCTGCTAGAGACCGCTTGGGTCCTAGAATCAGAGCTCTTCCCTTTAGCCACAAGCCACCACCCACCCATACACTACACACACACTCATCCACACACAAACACACTCACACACACCAGTGCACACCCAGACTCAAACCCTCAGACATGCACCCCTTATCCGTTCCCTCACTACCCTCAGCCATTCAACGGCCAAGTCCACACTGCCTCTGAATCCTTATCCAGCACCTGCCCTTTTCTCCAGCCACTGACCCTAAAGCACATCAGACCTTCATTCTGTCTCTTCTGGATATCCTGCCCTTAGAAACCAGGTAAATCTCAAATTATCTCAAATTTAATCCCAAACCTGACTGTGGACCCCTTGAGGATAAGAATCTGCCAGACTCTTCTCTCTATAACCAGTGCCCAACAAAAAGTTTTTCCAGTGGGTAAGTGGGGCCCACAACAATCTATCCTGTCCCACCTCCTACTACCACCCTGCTCTGCCCCTCACTGCCAGGAATCTCTTTCTGAACCCTCCTGATCAGAGAACCAACTGACTCTCAGCCCCTCCGTTGCTGATCACTTTATTCCCACCTCATACTGAGCCCACTGTCGCCTACAGACCTACCTGACCTTCCTCCCTGTATACCAGCCTCTATAAGAAGCGACCATTCAGATGCAGCAGAGCTGCTCTCCACCAAACCAGGTATGGTGACTTCACCTCCCTTCTGACACTTCGCAGGGCCCATCCTAGAGAACCTCAGACAGGCCACACTCCACAAGGCACCATGAGCCCACAAGAAAGATCCCTGACCCAGACTGGAAAGGAAGAAGATCCAGAGAACTCCAGGAAAAGCTTCAGGTGGAAAGAGATTCCTGATCCGAGCCTTAAAGGATGAGTAGATTTAGACATCTATTCAATCGGGCAAGGGCTCTCAGGTTTAGGGAACAACGTGGGAAAAGTTCTAACTTAATGGAAAACCTTGATCTACTGAGAAACTTTCAAAACATCTGTGTCAAGAGCATAAAGTCCAAATGAGGGCTTGAGAAGTGAAAAAGCTAAAAATGTGGCTGGGTCAGGTCATTGAAAGACTATGTTTGCTCGACTAAGTATCCGAGGTTTATCCTTAAAGGCAGTTGCGAGGCTTTGGAGGATTTTAAGCAGAAGTGACAGGATCATATTTTCATGTTAAAAGCTATTCTGGCAGCCGTTGGAGGACGGATCAGACCATCAGAATGTAAACTCGTTGTAAGACGGTTCTTTATCAGGGTGAGATACAATAAGGGCTTGGGCTAAAAGAGTGGCACTAAAAAATAAGGACAGGGAAAGAATCGAGAGGACTCTACAGGGAAGCCCCAAGATTTCTGACTTAGTCGTTTGAAAATGTGCTCACACCATTAGGCTGAATGAGAAACACAACAGGAGGAGCAGTTATGGGGGGTCACCAGGAAGATGTACAGACATGTCAGAGAGCTCCCTGGGGAAGAGATGGGAGCCGTCAGTAGAAAAGATGGTTGAAGTTATGCAAAGGCCCTGAGCATGAAAAGGAGCTTAGTGTTCACGGAAGGTTTGAGGAGAGAAAGCATTGTGTGAAATAGTTAATTGGGTGAGTGGGGAGCATATTTACTGGAGAAATGTTGTAGGACTGATAAGTGGGGATAGGTACCTGGTGTAGGTTTACAGTAATAAATTTAAACTAAGACCGGCCCACATGTGATTTTCCCCCAACCATGTTCAGCTCAAGGAGTGCAGACACCAAGTAGGTGGGGTTGGAATTCTTAGACAGACATTGCGTATGTGCTTAAGGACTCTCTGCCAGCTTCCTCTTTATTTAAACGAGCTTATGAACAATTTTACACAGACTGCATTATTGTTTAAATTATTATTTAGATGTCCAGGATAAACCATACCGGATTATCTCACATTCTCTGAAGGCCCACGAACCTTTGCATCCTTCCCAGGTTATTGCAGACCCACTGTCTAGGGGTTTCAGCCTTGCTGGGTGTCTTCACGTGGCACTTTAACAATTTATATTAAATTCTTACCACTCTTAAAAAATGAATCAAATGTTTTCAACATTTGAATCCCCTGAAAGAAGATTAATATGTAGTGGAAAATCTAGCAGAGGATCACTTGTTGTGCAGGTGACTCAAACCATGATCCAAAAATCTAAAACTTCAGGAAAGGTTGAGATTATTGCTTAATATTCTGTGAAACAGCCATGGAGCTCTGTTCCTGAATTCTCCATCCCTTTTGATTTCTGTGAGGTGTGGATTCTGGCAAGGAAGGTTTCCCTAAATCCTGCTTTGACTTTTTCCTCTCCATGGGGGTCAGACCTGACAGCTAAGGGCAGCCTTTGTCATGAGAAGTTTCACTACTGTTTTCCTCTTTTTCTGAATAATCAGACAGAAAGGCCTGGGGCAACAAGGCCAGCTCCCAGTGCTATATTTTTAAGAGACGTAGGTGGCCTATCTCTGAAAAAGAAATTGTTTCAAGGTATTAAACATTCCGATATATTGATCCTGATCACCCGGTAGGTCTCCAGAGGTCCCCAGAAATTGGCAAGCAATGTGATTAAATATCTCTCACCCAGGGAGTTCAAGGTGGACTATTTCTGGAAGACCATTTATTTCCAAGAGTTCTAGAGAGCAACCAAAAAAAATTACAGGTTAGCAATCACATAATCTTTTATATTAAGTTATAACACAAGTGCAAGTGTTGACATTGCTAGAATGTAATAGACACCTCATGCTTCAAACCATACATTTAAAAATAACATAAGCAGAATAATTATTCTGGGTATGTACTCACAGACTTTAACTGTTTCTCAGCCATCTCTGCCTCTAACACCATATGTCACTGGTTTTATTCTGAAGGATATTTTTTCAACAGCATTTTATTATTTTTTTACTTCTTATTGAAATTGCCAGTGACCATTCCCAAATTTGCATTTTATGATTAACAAATTTGAAATTGTTGACATCTTTAATTAACTCTTTTCTGTAGACCATAATATTTTAAGTGAGAAAATACTCTCTTTACAATTTGCTGAAGTACCTGGTAAACTCAGAAAATTCTGCCCAATAGAACATTCTATCCTAATTTTTTCTTTTTGAAATGTGTAAATATTTTGGCCCAGAAATTTTCACAGATAACTATCTTCTAACCTGTTGGCAAATATTTTTAGAAGGCAAAAGGAATGGACAAGTAGTCTTTAATTTATGATTCTTTGGCTATTTCACCAGATTGAGATCCTGCAATATCATAGGGCTTCTCAATTCATCTAACGCGAGAAGAGAATATCAGTTTGTTTGTTTAAATATAGAAGCTCTATCAAAACACTCTTCCCACAAGGTTGAGATATTCTAAATTCTCGGAATTAAACCTTGTAAACTGCTTGAGTGCTCATCGTTTGATTTGTTTGATTTTCACTTGCTTTTCTGGAGATAAATTTCAATGTCTCCGCAAGCAAACTGTATTTTCCATTGTTGCAATTTACTAAAAGTTTCAAATGCTGAAGTTTTGGGCATGTCATTTAAGGAATATTTTTATTAAATATTTCCAGTGAATTTTAAACAAAGTGCACTCACAATTCACAGGTTACTGTTCATGAGTATATACCAGTAATAATTATTCTGCTCATTTTTTAAAACGTTCATACCATTGTAGAACATTTAAGTTGATGACATCAGCTTCCTCATAAATCATCTTAGCTCATACATGTATAATGCACACATATCTATGCTCATACATATGTAACTTATATGTGTATGTTTATGTATGTATGTTTATTATGTATATATGTATGTTTACACTCATATAAATTATGTATGAGTTTGTAATTTTATATATATTTGTAAATTTAATATATATATTTGTAAATTTTTACAACTATAGCTCTGTTTGGATTGGTAGAACACTGTCACTTATTTGGCCTCAGTTATAAATTATATATGCACCACAAGCACATTTCTAGTTCATAGTTTTTTATTAATTTTGAAACATTTTTACTACAACATTATGATCCTCCAAAAATTTTACTCATATTATCACCACAAAAACAAATGATTTTATCTTCAAACTTAAGCTGTTTAACTAAATTAACATTAGTATTCTCAATAACATCAAATGAACTTCCAGAAGCTTTATTTTGATTCCATGAATTGAATGGGAACAAAACTGAATGATTGGAATTAATTAATTTTCGACTTGAAATATCCAATGACACTGATGGTATAACATCAGAGAAGCCCGCACACCACAATGAAGAGTAGCCCCCGCTTGCCGCAAAACTAGAGAAAGCCCGCGCGCAGCAATGAAGACTCAACGCAGCCAAAAATAAATAAATAAATTTATTTTTAAAAAAACAAAACAAAACACTTAGCTAGGGAAATCAGGCTATCTGCTGTATATCTATTACAAAACTGATCAGCCTCTCTCTCCCACAAATACCTCACGTAACTTCCCAGGTTCCCTACTGACTCTGTCAACCTGTGCCCTGATTTTTGTTGCACTTCGCAGGTCTTTTCACAGACCATTGAACAACTGGCTGACACAGCAAGTGGCCAGAAGGAAGAACAGTGTCAAATATTTTTCCCACCACCATGCAAGGCCTGAAAGAAATAAATGTCCCTAACTGTTCCAAGTAGGCACATTATTTTTTATCAGAAGTGCCCTGCATGCAGTCCTTGAAAGGGAGGTGTTAGTCAAATTGCATCTATAAAAGGTAAGAAGGAAAGGTTATCACTAGCTGTCTTTCAGATTTAATCACACGTTAAAGTGAGTACATGGGTTTCTCACACTTCTCAATGAGACCATGGCAGACATGCACAGCGAAGTTCTACCAAACTACCTGTTTATTGTAATGTAGTTATTAATAATCATATTAATACCTTATTAAAATATGTAAATTCCAGGTCACATGCTAACCCAGACTGAACACTGGGAGAAAACAGGCCTAGACTGGGACTGTCCCAGGCAAAGTAGGACATATGGCCACCTTACTTAGTACTTACTTTAAGCATTTTACACTGTCTGCTTCCACCACAGAAAACATAAAATTTCATAGTAATAATCAAATCCCTCAATTTAAAAAAACTATTCAAATAAGGGGTGTTTGCTAAGACTATACCCAAACTAAGATGCCTAAGCAGAATTGCATTAACAGAGCTCAAATGTTGTTTCTCAGTTTCACTGATTAAACTTCTCCACTGAAGGATATCATTGTATTGGTCTCTAGGGGAAGAAGCTCAAGGTCCCTCTTCACTCTTTTTCAAGGAGAGGAAATACTTGGAGGCCAGAGCAGACTGCAGACCCTCATTGAACCTTGTTTTCTAGTTGCGGACAGAGGGGCAGGGTGGGATAAATATCTGTGTACAGTGAAAACCTCTCTCTAGCTCATTTTCCTTTGACACTGATGGCTGTGGATTTCATCTCTCCTGAGTGGAAAATTCCAAGATTTAAATTTGAGCTTAACAAATGGCACGTTTTAGGATTCTTAGCCACACAAAATACATTTCCCATATGGACCAATTAAGCTTCCTAAAGTTCTATATTTTGCCTTGAGGCCATAGAGTCAGTCAAATGATTGAATCAATCCAACAAAAAATAAATGTTGAGTGGTTTTTATGTGCCAGACGTGTTCCAGATGCCAGGAATTCAACATTGAATAAGAAGTCCTGGTCTTGTTGGGGGAAGAAAGAGTAGAGAAGGTTAGAAAAATAAATCTCTCAGTATATTTCAAAATGGTAAATGCTATGAAAGGGTAGTATAGGGTGCAGGTAAAGTCTATTAGAACCATGCCTAATCAGAACTTAAAGAATAGGAGAGTACTTCCCAGAGAAAGTGATATAAGATGAAAGATGTAAAAAGCATTAATCAAATATGGGGATTGGAAGTGAAGGGGAAGGTAACATTCCAGAAAAAATGATTGGCATGTGCAAACTCCCAGGAATGAGACAAGGCTTGCTCAAGGAACTGAAAGAAAATCTATAAGGCTAGGACACAGATTGAGAGGTGAAAAGAGATTAAAAAAAAACCCCAAAAGCCAATGAGATGGTAGGAAGAGGCCAGACCATGAAGGACCCTGTAAACTATGTTTAATTGCTGGGGGATTTGGGGAAGGTTTTTTTTTTAATTGAAGTATAGTTGATTTACAATGTTGTGTTAGTTTCAGGTGTACAGAAAAGTGATTCGGTTTTATATATATATATACATATATATATGTACATTTATATATATATATTCTTTTTCAGATTCATTCCATTATAGGTTATTACAAGATATTGAATTTAGTTCCCTGTGCTATACAGTAGGACTTTGTTCTTTATCCATCTTATATAAAATAGTGTGTCTCTGTTCATCTCAAGCTCCTAATTTATCCCTCTCTGCCCCTTTCCCCTTTGGTAACCATAAATTTGTTTTCTATGTCTGTGAGTCTGTTTCTGTTTTGTAAATAAGTTCATTTGTATCATTTTTTAAGTTTCCACATATAAGTTATATCATATGATATTTGTCTTTCTCTGTCTGACTTACTTCACTTAGTATGATAATCTCTAGGTCCATCCATGTTGCTGCAAATGGCATTATTTTGTTCTTTTTTATGGCTGAGTAATATTCTGTTGTATATATATACCACGTCTTCTTTATCCATTCATCTGTTGATGGACACGTAGGCAGCTTCCATGGCTTTGCTATTGTAAATAGCACCACTATGAACATTTGGGCACATGTATCTTTTCAAATTAGAGTTTTCTCTGGATATACTCCCAAGAATATGATTGCTAGATCATATGGTAGCTCTATTTTTAGTTTTTTAAGGAACCTCCATACTGTTCTCCATAGTGGCTGCACCAATTTACATTCCCACCAACAGTGTAGGAGGGTTCCCTTTTCTCCACACCCTCTCCAGCATTATTATTTGCAGACTTTTTTTTTTTTTTTTTTTTTTTGCGGTACGCGGGTCTCTCACTGTTGTGGCGTCTCCCGTTGCGGAGCACAGGCTCCGAACGCGCATGCTCAGCAGCCATGGCTCACGGGCCCAGCCGCTCCGCGGCATGTGGGATCTTCCCAGACCGGGGCACGAACCCGTATCCCCCGCATCGGCAGGCGGACTCTCAACCACTGCGCCACCAGGGAAGCCCTATTTGCAGACTTTTTGAAGATGGACATTCTGACCAGTGTGAGGTGATACCTCACTGTAGTTTTGATTTGCATTTCTCTAATAATTAGTGATATTGAGAATCTTTTCATGTGCCTGTTGGCCATCTGTGTGTCTTCTTTGGAGAAATGTCTATCTAAGTCTTCAGTCCATTTTTTTATTGTGTTGTTTGTTTGTTTTTGATATGGAGCTATATGAGCTATTTGTATATTTTGGAGATTAATCCCTTGTCATTCTCATTAATCGCAATTTTTTTTAAGTGCCAGGAGAAAGTGCAGGAGAGAATGGAGATAACCAGCAGAGCAAGATTTCTGAGAAGGCAGAAGATAAGAATTCAGAGCATAGATGAAGGATTAAGTCTTAGACAAGAGAAGTAAAAACTCTCACACAGTCACTGTAGAAGAGGCGCAAAAGGTGGATGTAAGTACACGTAAGATTTTAGCTATTACCAGGAAATAAAAGGATTATATGTCCAAAACCTTCTGTTTTCTCTGTGAAGCTGATGGGGTTACCTGGTGTGGGTGAGACAGGATGTGATGGGATAGGTGGTCTAAGGAGCTAGAATAAGGTCTACTATAGCTTCTATGGAAATAGGAGACAGCACTGACTAGGAAAGTATTGTGGATTTGCTTGAACAAAGTTGAGAGCCTAGTTGAGATTACACACCAGAAGTTTAAATGTATTATGTCTATAATTTTGTATCTTTTCCTCTCTAGATGTGCTCGGTAGCCTGGAATAGGACCAGAGAAAGTAGATGACTAGTTTCTTCAAGGATCAAAATTTTGCCAGACTTTGTAAAAGTGGGACCAGGGAGGAGTACATATTGGCAGAAGACTTGTCTAAGTTGGTGGACCATGCAATTTAACTTGGAAATGGAAGCAAGTAAAGGCTGGAGTAGGCATACATTAAAAAAAAGAGAGAGAATTAAAAGGTCAAGGAAGTGAATTTTGAAAAACAGATGTAAAGGAAGTATCAAAATAACACAGTTGGAAGTAAAGGAGACTGTGGTCAGAGAGTGGGTGTTTTCAGAAGTGGAGCAGCTCTGAGTGATGACCAGGTCCATACTGAGCATGGGAGTTCAGATGAAAGTCGTGATGAGCTCAAGGAACTGGGAACCCAGATTGCTGGGTGGGTCATGCTCACGATCCTTGAAGTTGTCCAGAATCTTGAGACAAAAGAGAAGACAACCATCCAAGGGTCAGTCTTCCATGAAGGAGGGGGAGTGACTGAGAGCTCAGCAGATGAAGTGATGAGGAGGGGTAGACAGATGACCCGGGACTCCTCGGAGGAGGAGTTGTTAGTAACACGTCTGGACGCTGCTGTGAGTCCAAAGTGATCAACCTTGTAGCATCCTCCACCGCTAACCTGAGGAGCACAGCTGTGGGAATGAGTGGGCCACACTTCAGAGAGAAAGGGAGATGCCTGGAGAGCTGTGATTTTCCAGCTGGGATTGCTTCTTTTTACTTTTTTAAAATTTTATTTATTAAACTATAGTTGATTTACAATATTGTGTTAGTTTCAGATTATTTTACATTATAGGTTATTAGCTTCTTTTTAAATTTAGTTAAATTAATTCTATTTTTATATCTATTAATTCCCTTCTCTTCTTTTTCTCAGGGTATTTGGTTGGCCTTTTCCTAGCCACTAAACCCGAATCTATTTTTGCTAAGTATTCATTTCTCATAGAAGCACTAAACACCAGGGATCCTGTGAGAACTCCATTGGAGGCAATCCGGGTAAAAATGTATAGTGTTCATATAACATCCTTTCCAAACAATCATAATTTAAGTTTCAGTTTTCTTTTTGACCCCAAAATTATTAAGAAGATTGTTCTTTTACCCCAGTGGTTAGTTTTGTTAATTATTGTCAGTTCCCTTTCATTCTTTTTAAAAATTTATTTTATTTACTTTTGGCTGCGTTGGGTCTTTGTTGCTGCGCTCGGGCTTTCTCTAGTTGCGGGGAGCAGGGCTACTCTTCGTTGCGGTGCGTGGTCTTCTCATTGCAGTGGCTTCTCTTGTTGTGGAGCACGGGCTTTAGGTGCGCAGGCTTCAGTAGCTGTGGCACATGGGTTCAGTAGTTGTGGCTCGTGGGCTCTAGAGCGCAGGCTCAGTAGCTGTGGAGCACAGGCTTAGTGCTCCGCGGCATGTGGGATCTTCCCAGACCATGGCTCGAACCCATGTCCCCTACTTTGGCAGGCGGATTCTTAACCACTGCACCACCAGGGAAGCCCTCCCTTTCATTTTTAATTTCTAACATATTATACTGTGGTAAGAGGAAAGTGCCCTTCATAATTTCTTCTTTGGAGAATTAATTCAGATTTTCTCTGGTACATAGTATTTAATCAATTTTGTAAAATCCTGTGGGTGTTGAAAAAAATGTTTATTTTCTTATCATTGGGTATAACATTCAAAGCAAGCTTGTCAGGGCTTCCCTGGTGGCGCAGTGGTTGAGAGTCCGCCTGCTGATGTAGGGGACACGGGTTCGTGCCCTGGTCTGGGAAGATCCCACATGCCGCGGAGCGGCTGGGCCCGTGAGCCATGGCCGCTGAGCCTGCGCGTCCGGAGCCTGTCCTCCGCAACGGGAGAGGCCACAACAGTGAGAGGCCCGCGTACCGCAAAAAAAAAAAAATAGCAAGCTTGTCCATTGTGCTACTTCAAATCCTCTATAGACAAAATTATATTCAGTCCACAAAAATCATCACTTCCTGAGATTTCCTCCAGAGATCGTGTTTTTGTCAAATATTCTTCATATTTATAACAGTCTCTGCTTTGTTTCAGTGCATAAATGTTTGCAAATATTTTATCCTCTTGGCGAATTTTACCTTTTCCTATCTATGCTATCTAAGTAACACTTTACATTCCCTTTAATTATTTTGGCCTTGAATTCTATTTTGCCATATATTAATAGTGCCATCCTATTTACCTAACATTTCTCTAACCATCCCTTTATTTTCAACTTTTGTGTGTCATTTTATTCTTGGTGTGTCTCTTACAAAAGAAAATCTATGACTTCAGTTCACTTTCTAACCTGCCGTTTATTTACTTTGGTTTCTTGTTGTTCTTTATTTCTTTTTTTCACCTTGCCTTCTTTTTTTTTTTTTTTTTTTTTTTTTGCCGTACGCGGGCCTCTCACTGTTGTGGCCTCTCCCATTGCGGAGCACAGGCTCCGGACACACAGGCTCCGGACGCACAGGCTCAGCGGCCATGGCTCATGGGCCCAGCCGCTTCGTGGCATGTGGGATCTTCCCAGACCGGGGCACGAACCCGTGTCCCCTGCATCGGCAGGCGGACTCTCAACCACTGCGCCACCAGGGAAGCCCCACCTTGCCTTCTTAACCTTCACTGGGTCGATCAAAATTTTTGTTGTTGCTCCTCTTTTCCCTCTCCCAGGATGGAAGACTAGAAATCAGTTAAGATTCAGTTCGGCTGCATGAAATAGAAACTCCAAAATAAGCAGCTTAAAGACATGAGCGCTTTTTTTTCTAAGCCAAAGAAGTCTAGCGAGAGTCAGTCCACACCAGTCAGTTATACCAGGACTGGAATGGAGACTCCATTGGCTTCAAGAATCCAGCCACCTTTCCTCTTTCTGCTCCATGGTTCTTACAAAATAACTCCTGTTTCTCAAGGTCATAAGGCAGCTGCTCAGGCTTTAGCCATCATGTACAATTTCCAAGCAGTAGGGAGAAAGAAGGCACAAAGGGCAAAGTGTCAGCTGAATCAGCTCCTTTTGAGAAGACTTTCTTGACATTTCATACAGCACTCCATTTACATTTACTGATGTGACCACTACTTATTGCAAGCGTGGCTGGGAAATGTCATCTTTTCAGTAGACATATTACCTCCCTAAATGACATCAGAATTCTATTTCTATGGAAGGAACCAAGAATGGATACTGAGTAGGCAAGTAACACACTGCCACAGCTGCGTACTATACTCATTCTATTAGTAAATATGTTTCTATTTCTAATGAACCTATTTCAATATTTTTGTATTAATATCCATGACTTTCCCCCTGCAAAAAGTGATACCTGCATCATGTATAATTTTGTATATAATTTACTCCTTTCCTATTCAGTCTCCAAATTTTTTTTTTTTTTTTTTTGCGGTACGCGGGCTTCTCACTGCTGCGGCCTCTCCCGCTGCGGAGCACAAGCTCCGGAGGCGCAGGCCCAGCGGCCATGGCTCACGGGCCGAGCCGCTCCGCGGCATGCGGGATTCTCCCAGACCGGGGCACGAACCCGCGTCCCCTGCATCGGCAGGCGGACTCTCAACCACTGCGCCACCAGGGAAGCCCCAGTCTCCAAAATTTTGATGAAATTATCTTTAATTTTGTTTCAGATATTGTTAATTTTTGTTGTTATATAATAATACATAGTAATATTTTATATATAATTATATATGATTATATATTATTAAAATATACATGTATAATAATATAATAGTAGTCAATATAATAGAGACTATATATTTTAGGAGTCATTTCTTAACAATGCTATTAAACACCATGATAAAAAAGAGAATTGTTTATACTTAATTATACATTCTGTTGGTATCTCTGTTTACCAATCTTTCTTGTATATCAGGTTCTCCTTCCTTGAAATTGTGCTGTTCGTAGACCAATTTTTTTTTTCAAAGAATAAGCATGAGTGAAATACCTTCGCAGCTCTTTATTTTGCCCTCAGAATATTTAACTGGCTACAGAACTCTAGCTTTAAAAGGTGGCAGCTCTGACCCACAGTCCATTAGCTTTCTGGGTAGTAGATAGGACACCAGCACTAATCTGATTTGCTTTCCTTTGTGAGTGACTTTTTTCTCTGTAAAGTAATAAGGTTTTTCTTTACACTTGAAATTCAGAAATTTCAAGCATGTTTAGATGTGGGTGTCTTCTTTCAGTATTCCTACCTAGCTAACCTTTAGTGGTCACTTTGGATCTAAAGTCTTGAGTATATGTTGCCCTCAGGGAAATTTCCTTCTATTTTTGTAAATTTCTGTCTATTTTTCACTTTTTGTCTCCCCTGTGTTTTCCTCTCTTTAACTTCTCTTCAATGAATATTTGTTCTCCTGGGCATATCCTCTATATCTCTTAACTTTTGTCCCATAATGTCTGTTGTCTTTTTGCTTTACATTACAAAACAAAAACACCTTAATTTCCAAATCACTGATTTATTCTTTAGCCATGTGTTTTCAGTTACTTAGCCCTCCTATTAATTGCTTTCTTTTTAAAATCATAAATCTTTCTTGTTTAGCAATTGGCTCTTCTTCAGCAAAATCTGCCCTAGTTTTGTGCATTTAGTATTCACTCAAGGTTTCCTAAGTAATTATAATTTTTGTATGAAATGAAAAAAAGTTTGCTTCATCCAGAATTAGTTATTCTGGGCTTCCCTGGTGGCGCAGTGGTTGAGAGTCCGCCTGCCGATGCAGGGGATGCGGGTTCGTGCCCCGGTCCGGGAAGATCCCACATGCCGCGGAGCGGCTGGGCCCGTGAGCCATGGCCGCTGAGCCTGCGCGTCCAGAGCCTGTGCTCTGCAACGGGAGAGGCCACAACAGTGAGAGGCCCTCGTACCGCAAAAAAAACCAGAATTAGTTGTTCTGTATTTTCGTTCTTTTTTTTCCAAACTGTTCTTTTTCTGCAAATATTTCATAATTCTTCGTTTTAAATGAGGCACCTTAAGGCCTTCCTCTCCTAGCACTTTATAATGCTATAAAAACCTGGCATAGGTTCCTCCAACTTTCTACATGTCTGTTTCCATCATAGATGACTCTCCTTCTCCTGGAAGGCCTAAAGGAGCAAGCAGGATGAGGATGTTGACAGAAAGGCTTCTTATTAAGGTATGTGGATGTTATGAAAATGGGGTCAACAGGTAAGCCGGTATTCCTCCTGAAGAACAATCCTTCCTTTCTTTTCTCCTCTGTGACCATCTGAAGGTCCAGAGTCACTGCAGGCCCTGGTTCACTCCTCTCTCTGTTTGCTCACTCCAGGGCAAACCCTTCAGTCACTCTGTAAACATGAGGAGGGGTGGGGGAATGACTAGCCTGGCTGTTCCAGTCATTTGCTTATTTATCTTTATGATTATCCCCTTGGTCAGTTTCTCCTTGAGTTTATTTATTCCTGGCTTCAAGGCTCTCCAGGATTCCTGGGGGCAGAGCAGGTCACATTTCTGGCAGTAGCCCTGTCCTGCTTTTATTTCTGCTTGAGTTTCTCCATCATCTGGTCCCAAAAGTTTTCTTTTTCTTTTAGCTTTTCAATTGGAAAAGTGTTTGGTGTTAATTCATTCAACAAATACTAAATTGAGTTCCTTTTCTGGGCCCTGGAGATACAGCAGTGAAGTTTTCCAGATTGAAGGAAGCTAAAGAGACATGAAGACCAAATATCATGCATGATCCTAGATTCAATTCTGGAAAGAAAGTCAAGGTACAAAAGAGAAGATTTCTGTTGTTTTGTTGTTTCTTTGTTGCTGGTTTTCTTTTGTTGTTATTTGTTCTGCTACAAGGGATATGATTGGGACTATTGACATTATTTGAATGTGAATTACATGGTAGTATTGTATCAGTGTTAATCTTCTGACTTTGATGGGTATACTATGGTTATTTAGATTAATGTCTTTGTTTTTAGGAAATATACACTATTTAAAGGTAATTGGGTATCATGTCTCAAATGGCTGAAAATAATAAAAATAAGTGAGAATGATAAGGCGAATGTGGTAAATTATTTACAATTGGGAAATCTGGGTGAAGGGCATACAGAAGTTTCTTGTTTATTTGTGTAACTTTTATTGAAGTTGGAAAGTATTTCAGAATAAAAAGTTGACCTTTTTTTACGGAATATGGCAAAGGATGATTAAGATATTACCTTTCCTACAGATAAATCTGATAGTGGAGAATAAAGCTCATATTTATACAAAAGAAACTTTCTACCACTGGATCCCAGAGTTAAATACAGTGACCTGTCTACTCACAGGTGGTGCTGGGCCACCCCAGGCCATCCCACAGGAGGTCCCCAGTGTGGAGGAGGACAGCAGGACACGTGCTCTCCAAGGGCAGTTTGGGTCCCAAGAGAAAGAGGAGAATAGGTGCTCAGCCCGCCACACCTACTCAATCTCTTCTTCCAAACTCCCCACTCATTTCAAGTCACTTCTGCTTAGGAGTGAAGAGAGGCCATGAGTGTTATGCTTGGAGTTTTCTTAACATGGAAAGAGCCATTCTGAATAGAAGAAAGCTGATATCTCTTCTAACAACATATGATAAACAAAAGGTTAGTTAGGAAAGTATGTCAAATGAACATATCCCTTGAACCAGCAATTCAACTTCGAAGAGTCTGTCCTTCAAAAATATTCACACATGTACACAAAGAATTCCACTTCAGCATTATTAACAGAGAGGTAAATTGGAAACAACCCCCAAAGATCTATCAATAGGGAAGTAACTAAATTAAAGAGAGCACATTCATTCTTTGAAATACGAGGCTACCATTTTTTAAGATGAGATGAGGCTGTATGTGCTAATAAAATAAGAAAGATGCACAGATGAGAAGTCATCTTAAGACATTGAGCTGTAAATAAAAATATGGTCCTATTCTTAATTTTTAAGTCTATACGTATGTTTGTAAATTGGAAAAAGACTCAGAAGGACACATAGAAAATTAAAATGGCTTTTTATAGAGAGGAGAGAAGAATTTCAGTAGCAAATGGGAACTTTCCCCTTTCCATATTTTCTGAATTTTTATATGAGCATGTACTGCCTTTCAATCTTTAAATAATTAAATTGAAAAATACACTCCATTCAGGTAAGATACGGTTGTACTGTTATTAACATTGAAAAGTATTATAATATAGTGTCCATTGAGAAAAGCAGTGTATATATAGTATGACGAAATTCTTTTGAATGTATCTGTGTCTTTGTATGTAACTGGATGCTTCCATGGGACCTTTTTGTCTTTGTTTTGGCAAAAGCCCCCAGGAAGAAAAAAACAAATAATAGGTACCAAGTACCCTCACTTCTAAAGCAACGTGTTGTTATACCACCTGTGCAGAGCATAGATAGTTCAAAGGATTTTTCCATTCCTCATCACCCATCTCCAGATTCTATGAGACAAACCTGAGAATTCATGGAGCATTTAAAGCCCGTCACGGGGGATTCCTTTGGAGAGGAATGTCAGTGTGCCAGGGAGGAAGAGTGTGCTTCCTCCCTTCATGTTAAACTAGATGAGAGAGGCTTCCATAGAAGCACTTAGGGAGTATGACATGTGTCTTCTGGATGTGAAGGAATGGTGAGTCATATCTATCACTCTTTCTCCTGAAAATTCCAAAAGGAAGAAGCTATCCCGTCACCCTACTCTACACAATGGAATCAAAAGGTCTGTGTTGGTCACAGCCCACGTGTTCAGAAACTGGCAGGGCAAATGGTACATGAGTTTCCCATGGGCCAGAGATAGAGTACTTGGGAGGAAGGCTCCCTAGATCTCCTTGAGATAGACTCTACCAGTAGGACACTCCATGAATTGACACAGGAGAGAGGGGATCAGGGACACAGCAGGGGGCATTGGCAACCGGGCCAAACATACTGCATGCTTCCAAGCCAGAACAGTCCATAAGGAGAGGGAAAGCTTTTAAATGGATGAAAGTCTTGAGTTTTGATATTATAATTCACTTCTTATTTATTGACAGTGTTTGGAAAAGCTATAAAAACAGTTTGCAGTTTCATCCGGGGGTAGAAAAAATGGTTTTACAGAAAAGGTTTCCAAAGATGGTGGTGAGAAGAATATTGTTTCTCTACTTTCCTCCTACCAGGTCCAGCTTGTTCAATAAATAATTTACATAGATTAACAGTGGCAGTATCTGTCACACTGTCGCACGGGCTCATAGGAAGGTTCTCAATGGCTCTGCCTCGTTACCCTTGGTCCAGAGGTGACGATTTCTCCTCGGGCTCAACCTCATCATAGATCTGTAAGTACACGACCACCTGCCCAGGGAGGCTTTGGAAGAGTCCAGGATTGTTGTAGACAGTTTTCTACAGGATCAGTGGAGTGGATGAGTCCACTTTAAGAACTGGTTCAGCACTGATTCCTGACAGGCAGCTCCCAGGTCCTCAGCATGGAATCCAAGGACTGTGATTCCTCGTCCTCTCCAGCTCCACTCAACCCCTCCTTCTCTCCTCTAGCCCTGCCTTGTCTGGTTTCTGGGAGAGGAACCCCTAGCTCAGCAAGCAAGCAACTGTATCTTTTTGTCTTGAAATTAAGCTGAGATTTAAATCTTTGTATCTGCTCCAGTATAGGCTGGGGGAAGGAAAGAAATAGAAACAGTCCTTGAGGTACTGGAACAGAACTAGAGGAGATAAAAGTCCTGCCATATCTATATGCATATATATATATATATATCCCCCCCAAACCTGAAACGGTTAAAAACAGCTAACCCTCAACGGTGACATTCCAAGTGATTTTTTCATTCTCATTCTTTTTTTTCCCTTTTGACTGTTTTATATATTTCTTATTTTCTAAAATTACTATATGTATATGTATAGAAATGTATATTGTAATTTAATGGCCTATATGGGAAATGTAATGGCCTATATGGGAAAAGAATCTTAAAAAAGAGTGGATATATGTACACCTGGTTCACTTTGCTGTACACTTGAAACTAACACAACATTGTAAATCAACTATACTCCAAGAAAATTTTTAAATAATAATACCACATAGGAGTGGAAGTATAGAGATTTAGCATTTAAAAAAGAAACATATCTGAATGTGTAAGCAAGAAAAAATTAGCAGTGTTCATCTGCAGTCTCTTTTTCATCAGCATTTAAATATAGTGAAGCCACTCTTAACTTGGAAAAAACCCTCCCTCAACACCATATCCCTGCCAACACAGATCTGTCACCACCCAGGCCAAACTTCTTGAAAGCGTCTCTACTCCCTGTTCTTGCTTCTTCATTTCGCATTGACCCCTTTATCACCTCACCAGAAGAACTAGCCTCTAATTTCCCTTCTTGGCGACACGTCAAATGTCAGATGTCCTTCTCACGGTAACTACTGCAGTCACAGATGAGGAGGTGTCCGGGGAGGCCAGATCATCTGCTAATCACCAAAGAAGACATTGCCTTCCCCAGGTACATAAGAAATTCAGCACCCTTTCAATGAAGACTAAGAACTATTTTCTTGCTTGGATAACATGTGATTGAGATTGTTATTTTTTGCTTTTGGAAAACCCATGAGGAGAGTAAGTCAAGCCACAAGGTCCAAAGGAGGAAGAACAAATCAAATATTAAGACTCTGAATTAATCCTTTAATAGTTAGGCAGGAGCTAGAAGAACATGCATTAAGATATAAACATCTTTAAGGAAAATAAACCAAAATATCCCCATATTGAAATTAGGAATACAAGAGATTGAGAGAGATCGAGAGAGGAAGTACAGCGGAGAGGTTAGCGTGTGGATTCTGGAGACGGCTGACCTGGATTCAAATGCCACCAATGCCACTTATTAACTTGGATAAATTACATAACATCTCTTGCTTTAATTTCCTAATTTGTAAAAACATACAGATGTTAACAGGATTAGATAAGAAAATCAATTGAAAACTCCCAGCACAGCATCTAACACATAGTAGTATTATTTTTGTCATCACTATACCGGCAGCCCGAAATCGTTCCTGAATTCCATACCCGCACATTGAACTGCCTAAATAACATCTTGGATAACACCCAGCCAGTTCAATACAACATTCTGGGAATCGAATTCATTATTTCAATCCACCCTCGAGCCTGTGCTTCCTCCAATGTTCAATAACCATTTTTTTTTTTTTTTTTTTTTTTTTTTTGCAGTGCGCGGGCCTCTCACTGTTGTGGCCTCTCCCGTTGCGGAGCACAGCCTCCGGGCGCGCAGGCCCAGCAGCCATGGCCCACGGGCCCAGCTGCTCCACGGCACGTGGGATGCTCCCGAACCGGGGCACGAACCCGTGTCCCCTGCATCGGCAGGCAGACTCTCAACCACTGCACCACCAGGGAAGCCCCTCAATAATCATTTTTAATGACGGATTTGTTCTCTTCATTTTGTTAATCCACATTTTCAAAGATTTTAAATGAACTTGTCTAAGGAAAAATGGTGAATTATTTGTAAAAAAGGAAATTAGCAAAATCAAATTCATAAAAGAAATATCAAATAAGGATTAAAGGATTTTTTTCAGAAGGAATGTTAGAGCAGAATCCAGTTAAATGGATGTAGGAGTAAATAGAGAGATGAGGAATAGAATAAAAGCATAAAGAAATTTTGGTAAAAGGTAAAAAAGTGATAGAGCAGGTAGAGGGGAGCATAGGATTAAAAGAGAGATTTCTCTACAAAGTAGGAATAAAATAATGTTTGTGGGCTGGGGGAAAACTGCCAGAAGAGGAATAAGTTCAAGTTGCAGAAAAATGTGGAAATAAAATCAAGGGTTTAGGAACAATGCTTTGTCCACTAAGATTTGGGGGACACGGGTGAGGGTGTTGAGAGTGAAGGTAGGGGAAGAAGGAGAAAGTATGGAAACAGATGACACTATGTATCAATATGTTTATATGTGTGTGTATATGTTTGGGAAATTGGAAAACATGATTTCCCAATATTTGGGTATCAAATGGATAATGAAATGACCTCAGAGAAATACAGATGAATACTCTGAACCAAATGCCAAAGATGTTGATGAACCTGAGAGACTACCCAAGAAGTCAGTGGATAAACAACAACTCAAACACAAAATGAACTCCGAGTCCTAACCAGAACCCCCGGTGGCTTGGTTTAAGTTGGATCTGGAAATGCGTTCACTTCTTGTCAGATGACTTTCTGCTTCCAAAAACCAGACTCTGTTTCAAAAAAATCTAATTATCTCTTTACAGAAAGTTGTGTCATCCTTCTCTTATAGATGAAGAAACAGACTCAGAGAAACTAAGTCACTGTTTGAAGTCCTAGAAGAGGGGAGTTAACACACCATGTCTGTCAGCAGAGCCCAAGGTGGTCAAACAACACCGCCCTGCTGCCTGCCCTGTTGCCCAAAGGTAGCAGGTTTCAGTTAAAGCCGGGAAGTGGAAGAAAGTTCCAGAGAAAGATTCAGTTGTAGAAGAGATTCTTGGGGGCAAAATGTAGTTTCAGGAGGGGGCGAAGGAGGGAGCTGAAAAGTCTGGTGAAAGAGGAGTTAGGGGATGTAATTAAAGATAAAATCTCCTGCCAACCCAGAAAATCCTTCCACAAAAGTAGAAGACAAGGAAACACTTGTATTATTGAATAAGCATTAAACCAGAATGTGGTGCGCATCACAGGCAATTCACTAAAGAGACTGCAAAGACAGAAAGGAATCTCACCCTTATGTATAGACAAGTACATTCGACTTGCATACACGGTCTCCAGATAAATGATAATCACACAGAGTTCATCCGAAATTCACGTGGTAATTAGGGTGGTCATGAGCATTAGCTAATTGCCTTTATCCAAAGGAAAACACTTATCTCATCTTTATGACAGGAGGTAGTTTTTTTGTTTGTTTATTTGTTTTTAGCAATCTGCTCTCTCTTTTTAAAATATTTATTTATTTTTGGCTGCGTTGGGTCTTCATTGCAGTGCGCGGGCTTCTCATTGCAGTAGCTTCTCTTGTTGTGGAGCACGGACTCTAGGCACGCGGGCTTCAGTAGTTGTGGCACATGGGCTCAGTAGTTGTGGCACACGGGCTCTAGAGCTCAGGCTCAGTAGTTGTGGCGCACAGGCTTCGCTGCTCCGCGGCTTGTGGGATCTTCCAGGACCAGGGCTCGAATCCGTGTCCCCTGCGTTGGCAGGCGGATTCTCAACCACTGCGCCACCAGGGAAGTCCTGACAGGAGGTAGTTTTGCTACTTGGAGCCAGGCACCTTAATTAGACTCCTAGCCTCCACCAGACTAAGAGATAGGGGAACTCTGGTCCTTGATTGTATTTCAAAGAGTTGGCTCCCAGGCCCTGAGAAAGATGTTCCTTGATTGTAAAGCCTACAGGAAGCTTTTTTCTTTTTAACATCTTTATTGGAGTATAATTGCTTTACAATGTTGTGTTAGTTGCTGCTGTATAGCAAAGTGAATCAGCTATACGTATACATGTATCCCCATATCCCCTCCCTCTTGCACCTCCCTCCCACTCTCCCTATCCCACCCCTCTAGGTGGTCACAAAGCACCGAGCTGATCTCCCTGTGCTATGCAGCTGCTTCCTACTAGCTACAGGAAGGTTTTGTTAAAGATTTACATCTCAAAGGAGCAGAGAAAGGATTTATAATTTCAAGTTTTCTAAAGTAAATGCTCTAAGGAAAGGGAGGAGGGATAAGGCATAGGGAAGAGAAAGTTTACCTAGAAAAGACTGAGAAAACAGGGGAACATGGGTGTTAGCAAGTTTGCTCCTTGAGCTGTTGCTGTGAATTGGGCTTCTGAGCGGTACTTTAGTCCAGAGTTTTTTTGCGCCCTATCAGTCTGTCTCTCCCAGGAGTGTGAGGAGGGTCTGCTGATGATATTACAGATTCGGGTACCAAGTTGCACAGGCAGGTAAGATCACATGGTACCTAACAGGTGCCTATTGTATACACACTTAGCACTGATCAGCTGCCCCAAAAACCCGAGAGAGAAGGGGGAAACCACAGGACTCATTCTGAAGCATCACACCCTTCCAAGGAAGCTGCTATCCTCACCCGCTTCCATCACCAAGGTCTATATTTCCCTGTCATCAAAACAGGGAAGTGTGTCCCTTAAACCCACCTTCTAGTGTATCTAGCGTTGTCCTCCCGGGAACTGGGAAGCAGGACCTCACCCTCTGTGGAATGATTCACTCGTCCCGCATTGGACATGAACAAGCATGCAGAGCAGGGCATGTGTCGTGTGAGCCCCAGCGGAACATCCTTTAAGAAAGCCCTGAGGTGGTGTGTATTCTAGATCTATGTCATATAAAACAAAGTTTCCCACCTGGGTTATCCAGATCCCTAGCAGTTCATGAGAGTGTTAAGGTAGGGCCTCTAACTGTTTGCTGTCTTTCAATGACTCTAATAATAATTACACGTCACTAATAAGGATATATAGGAGAAAATATAAAACATCACTCCATTTATTTTAAATTATATAAAACCAGTGTTCCAACCCTAATTAGCTTATGTCAATCAGGTTATAAGTGTCTTACATGAATACTGGAATTGATTATTACTTATGTAATGGAATGCTTAGTAAGACAGAACTTAAGATTTCACTAACCTTTTCTAGGTCTAAAGAGAAGGGATCACCTCTGAGCAGATTTTCATTGTTCTGGTTGAAACACTAAATAGTTATTTTAACTGTACAGTTGCAAGATGGGTGGGTATCCACTCTCCTGGGGAAATGGTATCATCAGACCTTTTCTACATGGCTAGACAAGGCCAGTTTATTTAATATCCTCAGCGGCTAGAGCAGATCCCTGGGGTGAAAGTGAGTAAATATTCACAGGGTCCAACAAAGCTTCTAAGAGGACGCGGATCAAGACACTGAGCCCTTCCCTCCTGGGATTAAACTGTAACACACTCCGCTCTCATTGCTCGGGCTATCCCAATGGAGTCTGTTGATAGAAAAGGACACCAGGGGCTCCCAAAAGGGAAGTCACTACACAAGGCCCGAGGTGAGATGGGGGAACTGACTGTAGTCCAGCATGTGGCTGTGATCATAAAAGATACTTAACCCAGAAACTCTGGCCTGATGCAGGGTTTTGGGTACAAAGACAGGACATGAGGTCAATGGAAAGAACCATGATTTTGAACCTGATCAGTCCTGGCACTCCTGCTGTGCTGGCTCTTCATCATTCACTATACTCACTGTCAAATTATATATGGTGTGTCCTTGCCTGAAGTTAAGACTAAGAAGATTAGAACTTCCCGGGTAGCCAAGAAGGAGGAGAGCAGTGCCAAAGACCACAAACTCTTAAGAAAATCAGTAGAGGGAACACAGTCCTAAGTTCCAAAGTCATAGAACCTAAAAGAAGATGGGGGTCCCCAAGGATCAAGCAGGTGATGAAGGACCCCAGTCTCACTCACTGAGCGAGACCAGGAGACTTATCACCGAAGAAGTGGTAATAGCTGGACCAGGCAGATTTCTGAATCAATTTGGATTATGAAAGAGGAATAGTGTACTACAGTGGAAAGAGCCAGCACGAATAATCAGCCAGCCCAAGGTTTAGTGCCAACTTTGTAATTTATTAGCTGGATGACCTGGGAGGGTTATCCTAGGCAAAAGGAGCAGTCAGACAAATTTGTGGCAGGGGAAAGATCGCTGAGCTGTCAGAGGAACTGCTCAGAATGGAGATACTAAAGGGGTGCATGGGAGTATGGAAAGGAGAACTTTCTAGCAAAGGACTAGACATTTTTTAAACCTTTTATTGTAAAACCAGATACAGAAAATTTCCTGTACAGAAGCTACAAAACATTACTGTTAATATTATATTACTAGTTATTATTAATAAATTAAGGAATAGACCATGTTCATGATGGAGAGACTCAATACTGTAAAGATGTCTATTTTCCCCAAATTATCTATAGAGTCAATGTTATCCCAATAAAAATCCCAGCAAGTTTTTTTTCCTAGAAAGTAAAAAGAATCCTAGTTCTTAAAAACACTAGATGGTGGAACAGCCCCGCAATTACTTCTTCTTTACATAATCCTATATTATACAACAATAATATGAAAATAACAATGTTAACACTACCAACTCTGATACTCAGAATAGTTTTTATAAATACCTATGCATGGGCTTCCCTGGTGGCACAGTGGTTAAGAATCCGCCTGCCGATGCAGGGGAAACGATTTCGATCCCTGGTCCCAGAAGATCCCACATGCCGCGGAGCAACTAAGCCCGTGTGCCACAGCTATTCAGCCCGCATGCCACAACTACTGAAGCCCACACGCCTAGAGCCCGTGCTCCCCAGCAGGAGAAGCCACGACAATGAGAAGCCCACACACCACAACTAGAGAAAGCCTGCGCACAGCAACAAAGACCCAACATGGCCAAAAACAAATAAATTCATTTTTTTAAAATGCCTATGTACGCTCCTCATTCTTGTAACCCTGTATCTTAACTGATTGAATATATACCCATTTCATGCTATACCCTTCTTTTTAACTCTCATTTTGTTTTAGTTCTACATGTAGCTATATATATTTTTATTTATTTATTTTTGCGGTACGCGGGCCTCTCACCGTTGTGGCCTCTCCCACTGCAGAGCACAGGCTCCGGACGCGCAGGCTCAGCAGCCATGGCTCACGGGCCCAGCCTCTCTGTGGCATGTGGGATCTTCCCGGACAGGGGCACAAACCCGTGTCCCCGGCATCGGCAGGCGGACTCTCAACCACTGCGCCACCAGGGAAGCCCTGTAGCTATATTTTTAATGCTTGCCACCGTTCCTTATGTTGATACCTCTCTAGTCTCTCTGATTTTCTGAAGCTCATTTTCTAGTAGATTCCTCAGGAAGGGCACATTGATAATCGTGTGTGCCCTTATATTTTCAAGTCAGTTTTGCTGGATATAAAATCCTTAGTTCACATTTTCTTTCCTTGGAGGCTTAAATATGTTACTTCATTTTCTTCTTACACAAAGCGCTGCTATCACAAAGTCTGATGACAATCTAATTTTCTTTTCCTTTTAAGTCACTTACTGTTTTTGCCTACATGACCAAAGGCTTTTTATGTGTCTGAAGTCCAACAATTTTACTACATTTTGTCTTCGTATTGGTCATTCTGGGCTGATATTCTCAAGTAGAGGATATGCTCTTTCCATTTGTAGCTTCAAATCTTTCTGATTTCAGGAAAATCTCAAAGTAGGATTTTTAATTGTTCTACTTCCTGTCTTTGGTTTCTTCTCAAGGGATTTCTATTACGTGTATAATATTTGCCTCTCAACAGTATCAGTCACTTGCTCTTGAATCCTATCTTTCTTAATTTCTCTTATATTTTTAAAAATTTTCCTACTTTTCACTTCTATTTACCTGAAGCATTATCTGTTGTGTTAATTCACTTATATTCCTTCTAGGTAAGTTCACTCTGAAATAATTTTTTCTCTTTTATTCCTCATTCTTTCTGAGTTTGGTCACCTCATTTTGGAGTTCATAATTCTGATTTACGTTGTTCTTTTATGTCTTGAATAATTTTCTTGATGTCTTTTACCTCATTTTTAAATAAAAGATTACAAGATTTGATCTGTTCTGTGGGTATGTTTTCTTGGCATGCTTTCCTTGTCTGTAGGCATGTTATTCTGGTGTTTTTCCTTTTTTATAAAAAAGCTTTTATAGTATCTGACCTTAATACCTTTCTGTTGTTCATTTTTACATAAAATTCGTATTCTCGGACTTCAGAAGGAAATGTGATACAGGGTGGCTTTTCTAACTTCACAAGCTCCCTCTTCTGTTGTTTTCACATAGTGTTAAAAAATATATATGGCGGCTTCCTTCTGAGATTTCCCATTCTGTCCCCCTACCTCACCCTTACCTTTTCTTCCCTATAGTTAGCCCCTCTTGTCCCTATCCTGCACTATTTTTATTCCACTCCCAGCGGTTTCTCCTCCCTGGAAGGGAGCCCTGATATTTTCACAGCAACAAGGGGTTTGACTCCCCAGCCAGCCAGCCTCTTCAGACTCCCTGCAGGGCCCTGGCACCCACCCACAAATGCAGTGAGGAAAACCCTTCTCATCTTAAGCTGCTGTTCTCAGATTGGTCTGAAATGCCTTCCAGGGAATACCTGTTGGGCATTTAGGGGTTTTTCTGCTCTTGAGTTTGCAAGGTTTCCCATCACTTGTCTCTGCTCTCTCCCTTCTAGACACCAATAACACAAGTTCTCAGGTCAGAAGGTGACTTGCCCTCATCCCCTTGCATTTTGGGGTTTGTGAGGATATTGTAACCTAATTTTGTTATAATTATTGTTCATGATTTGGGGATCTTGCCATTTAGTTACTCTGTCTTTAAGTGGGAATTCGGAAAAATTCTGAATCTATGCTACAGCTGCCCCATTTTCTCAGAATCCCCTAAAAAGGGGCTCGTTTTTTAAAAGCCTTAACGCCATGCTAAGGAGTTTAGAACTGATCCTGCAGGTAATGGGCTGACAAAGATTTTTAAAGTGAAAGCTGGCATGCCTTGATATGCTTTTTTCAAAAGCTCATTCTGGCAGAACCATAGGGGACAGAAAGACTGGAGGCAAGGATACCAGTTGGGAGGTTAGTGTACATAGTTATAGCAGCCTGGACTTAGAAAGTGGCAATGATGATAGACGGAATTTAGAGAGCTGATGTGTCGGTGCCCCTAACAACAATATTGCTTGACCATGCTCCTTCTTAGGGAATATATATCCTTTTATTTTCAGACCCCTCTACCAACAACAATAACAAAAATATTTTTAAACTGAAGAAAAATTTACCCCTTTGTACATAATCTAGCCACCATTACACAATTGCCCATCCAGACTCATCTCCTACTGGCCTCCAGCACGTCCTTTCTGTAGACTGAGGTGATACCTCCTCATGACCACCACCACCAATCCCCACTAAGCCCCACTCTCAGCTGCCATTGTAGGAATCACCTACCGCCTCCTCATTAAGTCAGCCGTACCCTCTGCTTGTCCCCTGAAGCCTCCCCACTCCTCCTGTGGCTGTTTCCTTCTTGCACCTGGAGTCTATATTCAACACAACACAGATCACCTATGAAGTAGCCTCCACTTCATCTTCTCTCCACACTGCTCACCTGCAAGCTCCCTAAAAGCCCAACAGTTCACTGGTGTATCCCCCATGGTGTTCGAAGGAAGGAATGCACAACCCAAACAGCCTGGGTTCTTCTCCCAGGGGACCAGACTGCAGCGCTCAGGCCATAACCCCATCCTCCTTCACCCCGGGCCTCACCCAGTGCTGAACCCCAGAACCACCTGGAGAGGAGGACACGCTGCCCCACGACCCCAGGTCCTGCAGGACCTCAGTGCCTTGGTTATTCTCCCATCAGAGACAGCAGGAGGACAGCCCACCTTCCTCTGGTGCATGGTCCTAGTCTCGGGCTTGCTGACCCTCTGTCTATTGGTCTCTCTCTCAAAGATGTTCTTGACATTGGAGGGCGCTTCGTGGGATTTAGTCAAATAAAGAACAGAGCCTGTACACAACCAGAACAGTGATTCAAGACTGCTGCTCAGGACTCAGCACTGCCTGCTTGCAAGTCTCTAGGCACTTGGAAGCAACAGGCCTTACAGAGAGACCTCCGGATTCCAGCAAGGTTAGAGAGGGACAGGAAACCAGCTGGGGCAGGAGCGCCTCTCCTTTGTCCACAGAAGTAGGAACTGAGAAGAGATTTCTGTTTCTTTCCATTATTCATTCATTTGACAAACACACACCAAGTACCTTCCATGTACAGGGCACTGTGAAATTACAAAAATGAAACAGGCTAGGGCTGGGCTGGGCTAGATGAGGGAGAATCTGGTTTAAAGGCAGGGGTGGCCTGAGATAACCTCCGGAGGGAAAGGAAAGCTGCGGGGACCATCAGGCTGCTCCCACAGCGCCCTCTGCTGTCCCGGATTTGCTGCAAGTGTCAGACAGCTGATCGCCCTGGGATGTGCCTCCCCGAAAGCACTTCCATCCTCGTTCATGAGAGGGCAGCCTCCACGGGACCAGGGAGGGCAGAAAACACACACAGCTGGTAGGAAACTGTTCTTAATCCAGTGTTTCTGGCAGGCAGAAGTGTCCTGGGCCTGGGGAAAGGAGGAGGGGAGGGTGAGGGGATGTGAACCCTGTCAGTCCAAAGCATGGACTCAGCATCCTCCCCGGAAAGGGAACTTTCCACTCAGGCCCGGTTCCAGCCCCCAAGTCTCAGGCAGTCTTGCATCAGCCAGAGAGCACAGGGAGAGCTGGCAGGGGCCGGCCCACCCACTGGGACGCCGGAACTGGCAGGGGCCTGAGAGGGGTCTAATGAAATACACTTGCTTTACACAGGAGGGGTCAGAGGCCAAGGGAGGGGTGGTGGCTTTCCAGAGAGACCCGGTGAGCCAGTGGCAAAGCTGTGAGAAGAATCCAAGTTCTCCCAGCCGTTCGGCAGAAATGTTCCCAGGGAACGACATTCACAGACGAAAGGTAAACCAGACACGTGGCCAGAGGCTTCCTGTGAACGTGATATAACCAGGGACCAGAAATGCACAGCTTACAAGCATCAGCTGCGGCAAACGTGAAAAACATTCTAAGACAAAGGGAAGGGAGGTAGGGCCAGGTGACTGCTTCACAGATATGGAAACCCAGGCTGTGGCCCTAGAGAAGCCCCCCTCCAGAACCACAGCACGTCCCCAGTTCTGACAGAAACCAGCCCACCGTGTGAGTCTCTTTCTATCACTCCTGTTTCTCACCCCATGCTCTCCTTGAAGGAGGCTAGTTTGCTTGCCATTCCCCATACCCCTGACCCTCCATGAAAACTCAGTCCTTAAATGAGCCCTAGATATAAAAACTGTCGTCTTTTCTTAACTCTAAACTCAGAAATGCTAAGTAAGTAAGTGCTGGAAGGAAAAGGGGAAGGAGCCTAGCCAGGCAGCCAGAATGTCCCCATGAAACGCTCTGGAGAATGTCCCCGCCATACCACCACATTCTGTCCCCTGATGTCCTCCCGGGCTTGTGTATGGAAAAATACCCTTTGTTTAATTCGTTTAGCACAGCAGAATTAGTCTGGAATGATCAGCATGATTTTACTTAAGGAAAATAAACAGAGAATTTAAAAACAAAAAACCAGGATTCAAACAGTCCAGCTAACAGAATTTTGAGCCTCCCAGGGAGCGCTCACTGCCAGGGTTCACGGGCTGCCCCTTCTACCCCCTGCCTCACAGGACCACTGCTGGGGCTCTGGAATCAACTGGTGAGAATCTGCAGGCAGCCCGCCTGAGTTCTGACCCTCCCTGGTCCCTGGCCTGTGTTCATTCGAGAAAACTCTCCTCCACTTCAACACCCAGAAACATATGAATGATAGATCCACTGCAGCCTCCAATAAACTCACGTGTGGCAAAAAAGCCAGAAATCTGGGGTGGTGGGAGGGGGAGGGATGGAGGAGAGGCAGAGAGTGTGTCAGACACTGACACTCCATCTGTCAGAACCAGCAGGGACCTAAAGGTCAACCATTGCCCAAGGAATTACCTCAGCCTTCAGGTGGGACCTCCTCTCTCCCCACCCCTCCTCATACCAACCAAATTACATCATTCTTATTATAGAATAATTTATATCAAAAATAACTGGCTACAGACCTCCTGCCCTCCAAATTAATGACGTCATTTATCCAGGTATACATTTTTTTGTCGGTAACAGAATATTTCAGTGATCTTTGGGTAATGTCAAATGACAGGACTTTGGGGTGATATCAAAAGAAAACTGGAAGACTCAGAGGCAAATCTGTACTTTTTTTTGCAGTACACGGGCCTTTCACTGTTGTGGCCTCTCCCACTGCGGAGCACAGACACCGGACACGCCAGTGGCCATGGCTCACGGGCCTAGCCGCTCCGCGGCATGTGGGATCTTCCCGGACCGGGGCACGAACCCATGTCCCCTGAATCGGCAGGCGGACTCTCAACCACTGCGCCACCAGGGAAGCCCCTTATTGGTGAATTTAAAACATAAGAGCTGGAATTTAAAGCATGGGAAGAGAAAAAACAAGTGACCCAAAAGGCCAGTTATCAAAACCAGCCAAGTTCTCTAAAACAAAGGCATCAGGGAGGTGGCCTGTTTCTTTAGTCCTGCAGCTGGGAATTGTGTTTATTCAGGACAGCCATCTTTGAAGTGGATGCCCTGGCAATAGAAGCTTAAGTCAGGCACTTGTGTTACTGAACCGGAACTAGATTCCTTTGCCCAACACACAGCAGGCCAAACGCTGGGACACCAAGAGATTTGCGGCAGAGAAAGGGTTTATTCACAAGGCAATCAAGTGAGGATAACAGATCTCAAATCTGCCTCCCTGAAGGCACGGAGCTTGGAATATTTATGGGACAGAGAAGCAGAGTGGTCTGAGGTACGGGGAAATGTGTTTGGAGGCAGGGAAAAGGTGAGGTAATCGGTGTTCTGTGCAGGCATATTGAGTTACATACTTCTTCGTGGGACTCATGTTCAGAAAGTAGCTATGTTAGCATGATCTGAGGGTGGAGTTTTTGGCCCTCTGACGTCAAAACTTCATTCATTGTACACTTGCACAGGCCCAGTTTGAGGGTCAGGGTCCCAACACAATTCCAAATGTAAGGAACAGGAGTAAAGACATAGCTACCAACTTCTTACCTCTGAAACCAATTGAATTGATTACAACAAGAAAAATAAATACAGATGTGTAAATTCCATTTTGGATGAAAATAGAAAGCACTTACGACCCCAAATAACACTTTCTTTGATGAACTTCTGCCAAGTCCAGTGAAACTGGAACCAAATTGAGGGAGAATGCTAACCCAGTGTCCCATAATGACAGATCATGGGCAGAGCTGGCAAAGGACAAGTTCTCTGAGGACATGATATACTCAGAAAAGTGAAATCGAGGACACCTTATTTATAACTAGATCCACTATGTGTATAATGATTGCTCCTGCAAAAAAGAACGGAACACCTAGGAAAGAAAAACATGATCAAGGACAGTGTTTCTTAAAGATAAAGAAAACTTGAATCTGGCTGGGGGGGGTGGGGCGGGAATGGGGAGTTGTTTAATGGGTATAGAGTTTCAGTTTTGCAAGATGAGAAAGTTCTGGAGATGGGTTGCACGACAACATGAATATACTTAGCACTATTGGACTGTACACTTAAAAATGATTTAGATGGTGTCGCCTGAAAAAAAATGTACAACCTAAAAGTTGGGAATTATGTTTTATTCGGCAGACTTGTTGAGGACTTAAGCCCAGGAGTCAACCTCTCAGATAGCTCTGAGGGCCTCCCCTGAAGAGGTAGGGGAGGAGCCAGGATATATAGGAATTTTTGCAAAAAAAAAAAGGTAGTTGGAACATCAAAAGATTCCTGTTAAAACAGTAATCTCAGACAGTTAAAACAGCCATCTCCAGTTAATCAATTTAGCGCTTTTCTATGTATGGAAAGATTCCTTTGATAGGAAGCTTAACTATCTAGGGTCACTATCGTGTTCTTGCCCACCCAGAATCCACTCAGGGTACACTGCTGGGGACAGCTGCAGCGGCTGACAGCTTGCTGGCAGGCATCCTGTTTGTCTCCATCCAGAATTCCCTCAGGGCTCACCATGGGGGAGGGAGTGGGGGGAGAGGCTGCTGTAGTGGCTGATGGCTTGATGGTCACAACACCCTTTGTTAAGCGGCATTCTTTGTCCACATGGTAAATTCTATGTTATGTGCATTTTACTATACTTTAAAATTTAAATTAAAAACTAAAAACTTGAACCTACAGATTGAAAGGAAAAACGGATTCAAAATGATCAATGCTGGGCTTCCCTGGTGGCGCAGTGGTTGAGAGTCCGCCTGCCGATGAAGGGGACACGGGTTCGTGCCCCAGTCCGGAAAGATCCCACCTGCGGCGGAGCGGCTGGACCCGTGAGCCATGGCCGCTGAGCCTGCGCGTCCGGAGCCTGTGCTCCACAACGGGAGAGGCCACAACAGTGAGAGGCCCGCACACCGCAAAAAAAAAAAAAAGATCAATGCTGAGCCTGGCCTAGTAAAGTTCTTTATCTTCAAAGACAAAGAATCATTAGGCGTTCAGGCAAAACTATCAAATACCCCGCTGAGGTAAGGGGAAAAAAAAAAAAAATATATATATATATATATATATATATATATATATATATAAATAAATATATACACATACATATACATATTCAGGCTGGCTCCAGACTTCAACAAGAAAAGATAGCGCAGAAATCCCTACATAGTCCTCCAGGAGAAGGAAAATGAGATCCAAGCATTTTGTGCTTAACTATTTTACTGGGCTAAAGGCAACAGACAAATATTTCCAGCATGCAAGAATTCAGGGAATTTCACTCCTATGAACCCTTTCAAAAAAAGTATTAGGCAATAAACTCTAGCCAACCAAGAGAAAACTAGGTAAAAGGATTAGCTGTGAGTGTTAAATCCACTTTAATGCAAGACAAAAGCTAAAATTGCTGTGGGAATTAGGGTTACAATGCAGAAGGTAAATGTTATAAAGTATGAGAATGTAACCAAAGATCAGAATAGGAATGGTAGAGATAGAAGAGAGAGTAGAGTTAATATAAGTAGGCAGACTTATACAACTGTTATAGGTGGAGTATCAAAAACTATTTTCAACCTGCTAAATCAAGTAATAATGATAAAGGAAATTAGTAGGAAAATTAATAATAATAATAGTATGATCCATGAAAATCAGATGGTGAAGAGGAGGGGAGAAAGGAGAAAGTACACTATTTTTTATATTGAAGTATAGTTAATTTACAATATGGTGTTAGTTTCAGATGTACGGCAAAGTGATTCAGTTATATATATATTTTTTTCAGATTATTCTCCATTACAGGTTCTCACAAGGTATTGAATATAATTCCCTGTGCTATATAATAAATCCTTCTTGCTTATCTATTTTATGTACAGTAGTATCTGTTAACCCCATACTCCTAGTTTATCCCTTCCCTCCCATTCTTTCCCCTTTGGTAACTATAAGTTTGTTTTCTATGTCTGTGAGTCTGTTTGTTTTGTATATAGATTCATTTGCATTATTTTTTTAGATTCCACATATAAGTGATATCATATAAATACTTCTTCTCTGACTTCACTTAGTATGATATTCTCTAGGTCCATCCATGTTGCTGCAAATGGCCATATTTCATTCTTTTTTATGGCTGAGTAATATTCCATTCTGTCTCTCTCTCTCTCTCTCTCTCTCTCTCTCTCTCTCTCTCTCTATATATATATATATATATATATATATATACCAGAAAGTGCACTATTTTAATCATTGCTAGTAGAGGGAGTCAATTCTCAATAATAAAGCATTGAGTGTATCATTTGAAGTTATGGTTATGAAGATAATCAATAGGACTATAAACAAATTATAAATCTTTTCTATTACCAGAAGAGCTACACATAAAAGAGGAAAGAGAAACACAAATCATATAGCAAAACACAGATAATAAAAAAAAATTGTTAAAAAGGGATAGTATTAAGAAGATAAAACTAGTACCAAAACACCTTTCATATGAAGAAATAAATAGCACAAATTCATGTATTGAAAGCAAAAGATTCTTAGATTGGATCACAAAGCAAAACCAAACTATAAACAATGGATTAAAAAATATATCAATAACAAAGTAAGTGCTTCATTTTGTCTTCCTTCCAACTTGCCTGCACTCCTGCCTTCCTCCCCAGTAATTCGTCACAAAAGCCCGTAGGTAGAGCCCAGCAAGGTAGGCATCTGCATGGTCAGGGGATGGGGGATTGCTAGAAAGCTAGAACAGGGTGTTGGAACTGGAGTGAGATGAGGAAGGTGTCTGCCCACAGGTTCAGGGGGCAGGGAGGAAGTAGTGGCCTGGCATGGGGTGTCAGAGCTCAAGCAGGGTAAGGAGCAGGTCTACATGCTTCAGGGTGACTGAGCCTGAATTCTGTGGTGCCAAACTATATATATATATATATATACTCACACACACACACATATATATATACTCACACACACACACATCTAGCTGTAAAATGGGCATGTGTTATTTATTTGTATCAACACACATCCATCCATACATATGTACATAGATGCATACATACATACATACAAATGCCCATTCCCTAGCTTTAACCATTGGGAGGGCCTGGAAGCAGCGACATCCCAAGAACAGTGAGCATACCTAGAGACTGTATCTTTGTTTCTAAGTACCATTAAGAGAACAAAAATCCTTGAAGAAATGGCTGAGACCAGGGTTGGGGTAGAGAGAGTACATGATGAGCCTGGAATGCCTTGTTGTGCCAGAAAGTTAAAAAATGCTCAAAGAATGATGGAGACATATCAAAAGAATACCGAAGCTCCAAAAGGCTAGCTTAATTCCCTTACTGTCAAATTGTTTCAGACTAACCAAGTTCAGTGGAAAAGAAAAACATTATAAAAGATTATAATTACAATAATCATAATAACAACGATAAATAATGATAGCAACAGGATAATAATTCATTGGCTAAATAGAAAGTCATGAGTCCATATTAATATAAATAAATGAATAAATAAATGGGGAAGTGAGAAACTCTGCTGTTTTCCTTCCAGCAGAATGGCAGCTAATGAATGGAGAAGGAATGATTGAGCTAGAAAATCACTATTTGGCAATAATACTACAATAATAAAGAATTCACTACAATAATAAAGAATTCAGCCAAGAAATATCCATGAGTGCAAAACTAACTGGTAAAAGTTTGATGAGGAATACGATATTTACATGGCCTCAAAGTACCTTGCCACAAAATACTTATTAATTACAAAGAGTAAAAAGAGTAACTCCCGGGCTTCCCTGGTGGCGCAGTGGTTGAGAGTCCGCCTGCCGATGCAGGGGACACGGGTTCGTGCCCTAGTCCGGGAAGATCCCACCTGCGGCGGAGCGGCTGGGCCCGTGAGCCATGGCCGCTGAGCCTGGGCGTCCGGAGCCTGTGCTCCGCAACGGGAGAGGCCGCAACAGTGAGAGGCCCGCGTACTGCAAAAAAAAAAGGAACTCCCCAGAGGAGAGGACGGACTTCCCATTAATCAGTGATCAAAGTTGACATCACAAAAATGGGACAAATCGAAATTATGTCCCACCTGATAAAACGTGAATGTGAAGAATACAGTGTCACTTCTTGATATTCCTGACAAAAAAATGCAGAACCTGAATCTAATTATGAGGAAAAATCAGATGAGCCCAAATTGGGGATCATTTTACACAACTGACCTGTAATCTTCAAAAGTGAAAATGCCATGAAAATCAAGGAAGGACTGAGGAACTGTGACAACTAAATGTTCTGCAGAATCTTGGATTAGATCCTTTTGTCATAGAGGACATTACTGGGACTACTGACAACATTTAAATGGGGCCTGTGGGACTCACAGATACAGAGAACAAACTAATATTTATGGGGCGGAGGGGCAATATTGGGGTGGGGGAGTGGGAGGTGCAAACTATTGGGTGTAAGATGATAGGCTCAAGGATGTATTGTACAACTCGGGGAGTATAGCTGGTATTTTATAACTGTAAATGGAAAGTAACTTTTAAAATTGTATAAAAACTTTTAAAAATTAAAAA
This sequence comes from Delphinus delphis, assembly GCF_949987515.2. NCBI lineage: Eukaryota > Metazoa > Chordata > Mammalia > Artiodactyla > Delphinidae > Delphinus > Delphinus delphis. The sequence goes on along the minus strand of NC_082693.1, from coordinate 43,392,615 downwards.
AGAGATCAATGAAATAAAATAAACGGGACCTGTGGTTTAGACAGTAATAAGGTATTAATAGTATATAAAATGTAAATTTTCTAGGGAACCCTCCTACACTGTTGGTGGGAATGTAAATTGGTTCAGCCACAATGGAGAGCAGTATGGAGTTTCCTTAAAAAGCTAAGAATAGAGCTACCATATGATCCAGCAATCCCAATCTTGGACATATATCCAGAGAAAACCATACTTGGAAAAGTTACATGCCCCCCAGTGTTCATAGCAGCACTATGTACAATTGCCAGGACATGGAAGCAACCTAAATGTCCATCAACAGATGAATGGATAAAGAAGATGTGGTGCCTATATACAATGGAATATTACTCAGCCATAAAAATAAGAATGAAATAATGCCCTTTGCAGCATCATGGATGGACTTAGAAATTATCATACTAAGTGAAGTAAGTCAAAGACAAATATCATATGGTATCACTTATATGTGTAAGCTAAAAAATGATACAAATGAACTTACAAAACAGTATTATTCATCTCTGTTTGTTCTTTAATTCTTCTAGGTGTTTGTTCTTTAATTCTTCTGGGTCTTTGTTAAACATTTCTTGCATCTTCTCGATCTTTGCCTCCATTCTTTTTCCGAGGTCCTGGATCATCTTCACTATCATTATTTTGAATTCTTTTTCTGGAAGGTTGCCTATCTCCACTTCATTTAGTTGTTTTTCTGGGGTTTTATCTTGTTCCTTCATCTGGTACACAGTCCTCTGCCTTTTAATTTTGTCTATCTTTCTGTGAATGTGGTTTTCATTCCACAGGCTGCAGGATTGTAGTTCTTCTGCTGTCTGCCCTCTGGTGGATGAGGCTATCTAAGAGGCTTGTGCAAGCCTTCTGATGGGAGGGACTCGTGGTGTGTAGAGCTGGGTGTTGCTCTGGTGGGCAGAGCCCAGTAAAACTTTAATCTGCTAGTCTGCTGATGGGTGGGGCTGAGTTTCCTCCTTGTTAGTTGTTTGGCCAGAGGCGACGCAGCCCACAGGCTCCTTGGTGGGGCTAATGGAGGACTCTGGGAGAGTTCATGCCAAGGAGTACTTCCCAGAATTTCTGCTGCCAGTGTCCTTGTCCCCGTGGTGAGCCACAGCCACCCCCTTCCTCTGCAGGAGACCCTCCAACACTAGCAGGTAGGTCTAGTTCAGTCTCCTATGGGGTCACTGCTCCTTCCCCTGGGTCCTGATGCGCACACTACTTCGTGTGTGCCCTCCAAGCATGGAGTCTCTGTTTCCCCCAGTCCTGTCAAAGTCCTGTAATCAAATCCCGCCAGCCTTCAAAGTCTGGTTCCCCGGAAATTCCTCCTCCTGTTGCTGGAACCCCAGGTTGGGAAGCCTGACATGGGGCTCAGAACCTTCACTCCAGTGGGTGGACTTCTGTGGTGTAAGTGTTCTCCAGTTTGTGAGTCACCCACCTAGCAGTTATGGGATTTGATTTTATTGTGATTGCGCTCCTCCTGCTGTCTCATTGTGGCTTCTCCTTTGTGTTTGGATGTGGGGTATCTTTTTTGGTGAGTTCCAGTGTCTTCCTGTTGATGATTGTTCAGCAGTTAGTTGCGATTCCGGTGCTCTCACAAGAGAGAGTGGGCACTCATCCTCCTATTTCCACCATCTTGAACCAATCTCATAGCCATGTGTTTTAGGAGAGGCAGACTCCATCGAAGGATCAATCACAGGGAATTCCCTGGTGGTCCAGTGGTTAGGACTTGGCACTTTCACTGTCGGGGCCGGGGTCTGATCCCTGGTCGGGGAACTACGATCCCGCAAGCCATGTGGTACAACCCAAAAAAAAGTGAGACATAAGGAAGATTTTGCCATAGAGACTTCTGAAAAGGTTTTCCTTGATCTTAAAAAAATGACACACAAAGATAACGGTTCTTTTTCTGCCTCCGAATGTTGAGATGTGATATTTGGAGCAGCAGCAGCCATATTGCTACCTGAGGAGAGGTAGCCAGAAGACAGGGTTCTTGGGTAGAGAATAGCAGTGTGGAGAAACGGAAAGAGTCGGGCTTCCCTGGTGGCGCAGAGGTTGAGAGTCGGCCTGCCGATGCAGGGGACATGGGTTCGTGCCCCGGTCCGGGAAGATCCCACATGCCGCAGAGCGGCTGCGCCCGTGAGCCATGGCCACTGGGCCTGTGCGTCCGGAGCCTGTGCTCCGCAACGGGAGAGGCCACAACAGTGAGAGGCCCGCGTACCGCGAAAAAATAAATAAATAAAAAATAAAACAAAGAAATGGAAAGAGTCTAAGCCTTTGATGATTTGTTTGAACTGATGAATTAACCAATCCTACTTCCAGGGTTCTGTGACAAGAAATAATACCTTTCTCGTTGTTTTAGCCAGTTGAATTGGATTGTTCATTATTCACATGTGAAAGCATCCTATCTGCGGGTAGCCAGGAAAATTGAGTGCTCTGGGTTGCACTCAAAACCTATATTTCAAAGCCAGTACATCCCTGAACAAGGTCCCCAATGTCAAACCCTCCACCCCACTCCCATGTGGGGATTAATGAGACTAGAAGTTGTTGGAGGACAGAGGGAACAAAAAGTGCCCACCAAACTGAGAAGGCATCTTGAGACTGTAAGATGAGGCAGGCAGCTCCATATAATCAATGGATCAGTTTACTATAGAGTAACTTACACACAGGGTGGGATCAGCGTCAGGCAGACAATGATCTGGGAGCATTCACAGCTGCGCTCTGCACCACCAAGGGACCCCTGGGATAATTTTATAGTTAACCTAAGGTATGAGGTTAGGAGCCTGGAAACAGGACATGCATTCCTAAGTCAAGGTTTATGAATGGGTAACTCGTCTCATGGGTGCCAGGAATATGTCAAGGAAAGTTTTCATCATTGTTAGGGCACTAAACAGAGCAGAGAGTCCACCTGGTCCTAATGATTATTAAACAATATCTATTAACTGCAAAGCCCTTGATCACTGCACAGTACAGTCCTCGGTCAGGTGGGGGAGTGCAGGGAACAGAAGGGAGTCAGCAAGGGGCAGCCAAGTGCCCACATCACTGTAAGTGTCCAAGATGGCGTCAGTTATGCTAACAGCCATACGGAAGTGCCCCTAACACATAGAAGTGACCATGATGTCTCACAACCACTACCTGTTAGTGTCGTTCCTCACGTAGAGTCCTCACTATAGGTTCACAAATGACATGATTCCTTCCAGATCCAAAACTCCATAACTTTGTGATGGTCAGTCTGCCCCAGGAACAACCTCCCTCCCTCCACTGTGCACTCTGCCATTTTTATTTCACCTCCCAATGTGCAAAGTGGGGAGGACAGACCCCTGGTCTCCGGGGTGTCTAACCTCCAACCATCCTCATTTGTGGTAGCCCCTTCCCACAGCCTGCAATCCCCACATTGGAATAAAACCTTACAGATCAGAGTTATTGACAGAAAACATCCAGGTTAGATATTGTGTATGTAGTTTGAGGAATGGTTCATAAAGCCTTTAAGAGGAGAGGGAAAAAGCCTGCTCAGAGCCCCAAGGGTGGGTGAGTGGTCCTAAGGCATCCCGGTAACTGCAGCTCTCAGTGTAGCCGGCCCATCAGCTCTCACACCCACAACGCTCACAGACTCCCAACCCAGCGCACCAGGCTGCGTGGGGGCCACTGAGCATGCGTGGGGAGCACTGAGCAGCGAGCAACATGGACAACATTCTTGAGGCCCCATCTCCCACATGGGGACCACTTTCCAAGTCTGGCTCAGACCCTCCTGCAGAGAAACTAGATATGGCTGGAGTGGACTTGTCAGCAATGGACCTTGAAGGAGGGAACTAGAGATTCATTCAGGAAGAACTTACGGATCCTGACTGAGAAGCAAGACAGGAACTGCTCTCCCCCGCACCTGCTCCAGGCCCCGTGGAAGTGGAATCTTTCCGCACTTGGCTGCCCCATGCTTACTCCCTCCTGACCCCCCTGCACTCCCCCACCTCCAATGTAGACCTGCTCCCACTGGCTCTGTCGCCCTCTGAGCTCCCCTGTCAATAGCCTTCTGTTCCTCCCTGTTCTAGTAACAGACTCCCCTACTCTCATCCCCTGGGGATGAGATGCAGTCTGGGAGGGTTCGGAGGCAGAAACAGTGATTTTCCAGGATAGTCAATGATTTGTGGGAAACAGCACAGAACATGTAAAATGGAGCCCCGCTGGGAAAACAAGGGTTTATGGTTGCTGTACTGTGGAGTTGACTCTGGTGATGCTTGAGGTGGGGGTGGGCAGGGCATTATGGGAAGCATGGGAATCAAACAGATCTGGGTTCAAATCCCAGCCATGCCAGCTGACATTTATGTCACCTTGGTAAATTTACTTAACCTCTCTGAGTCTCAATTTTGGGCTCAAAAACCTCAGTTTTCCCAATCTGCCAGAGGCTATTAATACTACCCTGCCAACTACTGTGAGAATTAAATCATCTTGTATCTGGCTCAAGGTCAGACCTCACAGAATATTAATCTCCTCTTCTCCTCCTCTCCAACCCCCAGTGCCTCAGGCCAGCAGCCACCATAGTAATAACACACACACACACACACACACACACACACATACACACACACACTCTCTGCCTTCCAAAATCCTTACCAGAAAAAATGGTTGAGATTTGCTTAGAAGCTATTCTGTCAGCCAAAGGGCATGTGTTCCTCAATATCTCCCATCAGCATCCATCAGAATTACCCTGGACGCTGGTTCTAAAATGCAGATTCCTGGGCTGCATCCTAACTTGCATCCTAACTTACTAAATGGAGAGGAAGGGAAGTTCCCCAGTTGACTCTGGTGTGCACGGAATTTCAAGGCTAACCAGCCTGATGCTGTTATCCTTCTTGAAATGACAATCTCCAAAAAAGACTCTAGCCCTGACCCAAGAGGGTGTCAGATCCTGGAACAGGAATCCTAGAGGTCCTTGGACATCCCTGTGGACCCTTCCTCTCCTTGTTGAGGAGGAAAATGGGGCCCAGAGAGGGGGAATGGCTGGCCAAGAGCCACACAGTGAAGTAATGGCAGATTGACCCTTGGACATAAGTGTCCCAACTAAAAGCTAATTTTTAAAAAAACAAAATAGGCTTTTTCAAGTTTATAAGACTCACTCAGGTTATGTCAAGTGACATTGGGAGGAAGGACGACCAGGAAAGCATCTCAGGAGGCCTAGTGGAGTGCTGTGCAGGGTACAACTGGGGCTGGGCCGTGCGCCCCTCCGGCTGCTCTGGTGACAGTCATCTTGCCCTAAATATCAGCCCAGGACAAGTACTGTACACATAATGACCTCTGTCTGTCTCGCTGGCATCTCTCTGCCTCTCCTCTCCTCCTCTGCATCTACTGCTTTTACATCCCGTTGAGTTTTCGTTCTCTCCGTCTCACATTCCGAATTCACTGAGAGGGATCTCGTTGACTTGGTTAGGGACCATCCAGTAGGGAGCACCAGAAATGGACACGTCTCTCACCCTGGCCTCCTCAGAAGCCACTGGTCTTCCCTATGTCCAGCCTGGTGGTGGCTGCCTCTGGATAAGACCCGGACTTCCTCACCAAATAGGAGTGGCCAGAGGAACAGGGTCATCTGACACAAAGTTGGGAACTTGTGGGTAAAGAACCACTGTGACCTCTTTTCTCAGAAGAGAGCTACAGGCCTGGCAGCCAGGCTCCACTCCTGTCCATCTTCTGCCTACCCCTGAACCCTTAAGTACAAAGGACAAGTCTCCGTCTTGAAGGGACAGATGGTGGAGGGTGGAGGCTGGTCTGGACCCCTGGGGTAGGATTGCCAAACTTGGCCAGCAAAATACAGAACACCCAGTTAAATGTGAATCAGAAAAACAATAAACAACTTTTTAGTTTAAGTATGTCCCATGCATATTTGAGACGTACTTATACTGAAAAAAATTATTCACTGCTTATCTGAAATTCACACTTAACTGAGTGACTTGCATTTTACCTGGCAATCCTACCTGGGAGAGCGGGGATCCAGTCTGTTTTGCTCAGGGTTGAATCTCAGGTACCCATCACATGCCTGGTATATAGCAGACACTCATACAATTCTTGTTGAAATATTCAGTTATTGAAGAAGGCCTCTCAGAGGTCCCTCCCTCCCCATTAACGGTAAACTTATCCCCCAGGGGCCCGCCTTGAGCAGACAAATTGACTCGTTCAGTTTACCAGACTGGAGCACTTAGCAAGTGTCAGGATCTGTGCTAACTAAATTGAGATTCAGAGATAAACCATGGCTCTTGTCCTCAAAATGGTAATTGACCAGTAGGAGCAATCGATCTAAACAGAGAACTACAATCGAGTGTGATAAATGCTAGACAACAAAGGCCATCAGGCCAGGGCCAGGAAATTTTGCTCACCACCATATCTCCAAAACTTGCAACATGGCAGGCACTCAATAAATAGTAGTGGGATGGAATCACAAAAAGGCAAAGATATGAACCACGTATCATGGGACCACAGAGGTGCGGCGATTAACCAAGAGACTGGTCATGGTGAGAAGGTGGGGCTCACTCCAGGGAGGAGGTATTATTTGAAGTGGATTATGAGGTAGGAACACAGCTGGCAGATGGAGAAGAAAGAGCACTCCTGACAGAAGAACAGCTTGAACAGGAATAACACTTCAGTGAGCAGGGAATAACGCAAAGGGCCAAGAGATGAAGTCCGAAAGGTGGAGAGCCTCAAACACATGGCCAAGGAGTGTGGACTTTATCCAATGGATAATGATGGTCATTAGAGACTTTTGAGCAGGGAAGTGGCCTGAACTTCAGGGATTCCTCCAGCATCAACACAGAAGATGGACTAGAGTGGAGACAGACTTCAAGCCAGAAGGGCAGTGAGAAACAGTGAGAAATAGCCTAGACTGGAAACGGTGGAGGTCCAAAATTGCGGGGTATTAGGAAATAAGCCTATAGGGCTGCAGCCGTGTTCTCGAGGATGCTGTGAATGCCCTCCCCTGTCCATGCCCTGTTCCTAAGTGCCCCGGGCTGCGAGAGGGGAGGTGGCCAGTCAGTGGGGGAAACCGGGGAGGAAGGAGAGGCAGGAGGCAGCCCAAGACAAGCTTCCTTCACTTCACAGCCTCGCCTAAGGAGAGAGCAGCAACTGAGCCATCACAGGATTATGGCCAACCCCCGGGCTCTTCCCTCTTGCTTCCAGAGGGAGGAGAATGCCCCAGCTTGGCTGGCACAGTCCAGAGCTCTCTGTGGTCTACAGGTGGGACTTTACCCTCTGTGGGAACCCCACATGCCCAGCAAGTCGTGCTCCCTGCTGAGGACAGGAGATTCCATCACGGGGTGGGTAGCAGCCCTCACCTTCCAGGAGATGATCCAAAAAACAGGTTCCAGAGAGCTCTTCGAAACCTCCAGCCAGAGGAGGGCACAGGAAGTCAACTAGTTCAGTCCTAGGCCCAGAACCAGGCCTAGGATGTTTGAACATAAACCCCCTCCTAATTTCAAAAGTAACAAAGAACAAAATTTAAATACACTTTCTTTTAAAGTAAAATATAAGGAAATGAAAGTCCAAACTTCTTCTCTTTCTAATTTCTTATTCTGCTCCAGGAGGTCTCACTCCAAAGGAATCTGGTTTTGTCCATTTGCCTAGACATCCCTGTTCCTAAGGACTATCCATTTCCAGGCTTCCCTGGTGGCGCAGTGGTTAAGAAGCCGCCTGCCAATGCAGGGGACACGGGCTCGAGCCCTAATCCAGGAAGATCCCACATGCCGCGGAGCAAATAAGCCCGTGCACAACTACTGAGCCCACGAGCCACAACTACTGAGCCCGCGAGCCACAACTACTTAGCCCGCAAGCCATAACTACTGAAGCCTGCGTGCCTAGAGCCCGTACTCTGCAACAAGAGAAGCCATCACATTGAGAAGCCCGTGCACCGCAATGAAGAGTAGCCCCCACTCGCCACAACCAGAGAAAAGCCAGCACACAGCAATGAAGACCCAACTCAGTCAAAAATAAATAATAAATTTATTTAAAAAAAAAAAAAGAAGACTATCCATTTCCCACAAGGTCACTTCTCTGTTTCCCCCAACCGGCTGCCAGGGCTCTGGCTGGGCCTCCCCACCTGAGAAAACTCTGACCTCTTGGGATGGGCTGGAGAGAGTGTTCTTTCTGCTGCTCCAGCTGTTTGGTGGAATAAGGTCTGATGTGAAGGGAAAGGTTGGGTACACACGCTCTCCCTATAACGTTAGCTTCCCAAAGTGTGGGGAGGGGTTAGGGACCTGTGTCTCCATCCTCTCCCTGGCCTGTGGGGGGAGCTGGATCTCCAGACCGGCTGTCTCTAAGGTGTGACAGTAGGAGGGAGGGTGGTGGGACTGCAAACCTCCTGAGGATGAGGAGGCCAGAGAGCCAGGAGCATGGGGAGCGTCCCCCTGGGGTCAGGAAAAAGGCTATTATGCCTAGAGGCAGGGGGCCGGCTGCATCCTGGTCTTTCCCGCCCATGAACTGTGAGCAGCTCCTCCAGCACCTCCAACGCTGACTTAGTCCACCCCCAAGTAGCTCCTGGGTTCTGCTTTTTCCAAGCCAGCGTAACTGGGACGCAGAATACTATGGGACCAGCTCCACATCACAAAACTTAGAAGCACAAGCATATTCTCAGGCTCCAGGGCAATGATGTGCCCAGGACCTAGTGCATGGCTTTTTCTGGGGTTCTTTTGCCGGGGGAGGATGAGGGTCAAGAAAAGCTTAATGGGGGCTCAAGGTGCAAGAGAAAGCTGTTGTGGAGATGCGTCCTGAGTGCATACTTCACGGAGGGTCTCCACTGCTGCTTCGGCTGCTGCTTGGGGAAGAGGCTGTCTCCTTCGGCTGCTGCTTGGGGAAGATCCATGATCCCCTTGAATGAGATCTTCAGTGGGCAGCTCATGGCAGCACAGGGGCTGGAAGGTGGCTCACTCAGCCAGGGCAGAATGCAGTTGAAACACAAGAGGTGATGGCCAGGCATCTCCATGACAGTCTCCTCCTGACACGGGGGGCACTGAACTCAGCCAATCAAGTTTCAATGCCAGCACTGTGCCATAGCGGAAACTCAGTGGTACCCGAGAGAAGAGCACCTCGCCAGGATGCTCTCAGTCAGTGCCAGCTTTTTCCCAGCATGTGAACTTAAACCTCAACTGGGAGAAACCACCCATGGAGAGGTTGATTTGGGCATTGTTTACCATGGGGTGAGGGCCGGGGCATGCCTACTATCTCTTCTCTCAAAGAGGGGCCTTTAAGACACTTCGGGGGCTTCCCTGGTGGCGCAGTGGTTAAGAATCCGCCTGCCAATGCAGGGGACACGGGTTTGAGCCCTGGTCCGGAAATATCCCACATGCTGCGGAGCAGCTAAGCCCACTGCACTCTACAGCCTGTGAGCCACAACTACTGAGCCCACGTGCCACAACTAATGAAGCCCGCGCGCCTAGAGCCCGTGCTCCGCAACAAGAGAAGCCACCGCAATGAGAAGCCCGCGCACCGCAAGGAAGAGTAGCCCCCACTTGCTGCAACTAGAGAAAGCCCGCACACAGCAACAAGGACCCAACGCAGCCAAAACTTAATTAATTAATTTAAAAAAAGACACTTCTGTCATCTTGCGATATGTAGAAATTTAAAATAATGCTGCCAATAGTACTAATTTAACTCAGGTGGGACTAGAGATATTTCTTTCCTGTATGAATTCCCCTTAGTGTGCATTTCATCTTCTCAGTAACTATGTGGAGGGTCAGTCCTGACTCTACAAATTCCTGGGCTTGGCCCCACAGGATGTGAGCAATACACACACGTACACACACACACACACGCCCAAATAACTGTGACCCTTTGAAACTTATATAACAACACACAATGCTCCAACTGGTCCTTTCTTCCCTCATGCTGGGCAAGCAACTGTCTACACTAGTTTCCTGGGTCCACACTCCCTCTAGCGGCCTCTCTCCTCTTTGCATCGTTGTTAAATCTGCCCGTTCATCCTCCCTGATCTTGAAATAAATAAATAGTTTGCTCTTTTCTAGTTCTGTCCTTAAAAGCATTTAGGTGTGGAAACTTCCTTTTTCTCTTCAAACATCTCAAGCACGCCCTCTAAAAACTCAAACTATTTCCCAAGAAAATCTTATCTTTTCCCCCAGCTTGAACAACAGAACTTCCTTCTTTTTCTCTTTCCTTTTCTTGCTGACTTTTCTCACCACAAGTCCAAGACTTGCATCTCTCTTGGACCCCATGCCTCCTTGATGGCTTGAGTAAGTCTACTTTCCAGAGGCAGAATGTTCCAGGTACAAGACTTGTTCGTTTCTCTCTTATCTTTCAGGTTTGCGATAATTCCAAATTGAGTTTTCTCCACTTTCACGCACATTGGCATTTCCTCCATTTAAGGGGTCCCGGTCCTTTTTATTGGTATGAAGTCCACCACACCTCTGTGGTTAATCCCACAGCGGGCGTCTGAAATACACAACTTCTCAGATAGGCAGGGCTTGATTTATAAAAGTACAACCTTGAGACTGTGCAGCAGGAAATAATTCTAGGAACCTATGGACAGTCCATAAATAAAATCCCTCCATGGCTCCTTCTGTGGCCCTAAGTGAAGTTCACAACAAAGTAGACAGTCAGGATCTGGGACAGCCAACCTATAGCCTCACTTACTAAAGATTAGCACAAATAATCTGAAGCCAAAATTTAAGTCTTGCGCTCTGTACCCACGTGGAACTGGGGTAATTTCATTCGGCTTCAACTGTACCTATAAGGCTGCAGGTCAGAGGTAACTGCAGAGGCTTTTGCCTTTTAAAATCCACTGTACTGTGTCCCCCAAGGCTAGTCCTTGATTTTATCATCAAGGCTCCAGAAGGGCCCACCCTGGTGTCATCCCTCCACACCTCTGAATCCCGCCAGTGGAGAAAGCGCCCAGAGAACAGAGCGCAAAAACGACACGAAGTATCAGTTTTATTAAGGACTAGACCAGCTCCAGACAACCCACTGCACTCTGACCTCCCTGGCAAGCCGAGCTGGAGAATACAATTGAGACACGAGTCCAAAAGGGGCCTCCTCTCTTTCCTGCCGCTAAACAGAGAGGGAAACAGCAGACATCCCCCAGTGGAGAGGAGGGGAGGGGAAGCCTGTCCAAGTGTGTATGTTTGCATCAGGAGAGGGTAGCAGAGAAGGAGGCAGTGCTATTTGGGAACATTCCCGTTCATGCATTAACTCCACTTCCTGGTGAAACACGGTCCAAGAAATGTTCTGCCTCACCAGCTGCCACAGCATCTCGCCCAGCAGTCACCCAGAATAGGAGGCACTTTCATCTTGTATTACTTTTCTTTTTTTTTGTAATTGAAGTATAGTTGATTTACAATGTTGTACTAGTTTCAGTTTCTGGCGTACAGCAAACCATTATAGTTTTTCACAGGATGTTGACTATAGTTCCGTGTGCTATACAGTAGGACCTTGTTTATCTCTTTTATATATAGTAGTTTGTATCTGCTAATCCCCAAATCCTAATTTATCCCTCCCCCATCCGCTTTCCGCTTTAGTAACCATAAATTTGTTTTCTATGTGAATTTGCTTCTGTTTTGTAAATAAGTCCATTTGTATCGTATTTTAGATTCCACATATAAGTGATACCATATGGTATTTGTCTTTCTCTTTCTGACTTCACTAGGTCCATCCATGTTGCTGCAAATGGCATTTCATTCTTTTTTATGGCTAATATTCCATTGTGTGTATATATATATATATATATATATATATATATATATATATATATATACCACATCTTCTTTATCCCTTCATCTGGCTGTGGACATTTAGGTTGCTTCCATGTCTTGGTTATTGTAAATAGTGCTGCTATAAACAGTGGGGTGCATGTATCTTTTTGAATTAGAGTTTTCTCTGGATGTACGCCCAGGAGTGGGATTGCTAGATCGTATGGTAGCTCTATTTTTAATTTTTTAAGAAATCGCCATACCATTTTCCATAGTGGCTGCACCAACTTATTGTACATTCCCACCAGCAGTGCAGGAGGGCTCCCTTTTCTTCACACCCTCTCCAGCATTTGTTATTTATAGACTTTTTGATGATGGCCATTCTGAGCGGTGTAAGGTGACACTTCATTGTAGTTTTGATTCACATTTCTCTAATAATTAGTGATGTTGAACATCTTTTCATGTGCCTACTGGCCATCTGTATGTCTTCTTTGGAGAAATGTCCATTTAGGTCTTCTGCCCATTTTTTGATTGGGTTGTTAGTTTTTTTTGTTATTGAGTTGTACGAACTGTTGGTATATTTTGGAAATTAAGCCCTTGTCAGTCGCATCATTTGCAAATATTTTCTCCCATTCCATAGGTTGTCTTTTCGTTTTGTTTACAGTTCCCTTTGCTATGGAAAAGTTTATACGTTTGATTAGGTCCCATTTGGTTTGGGTTTTCTTGTTTGTTTGTTTGTATTTTGCTTTTGTTTCTATGGCCTTGGGAGACTGACCTGAGAAAACATTGCTACGATTTATGTCAGAGGGTGTTTTGCCTATGTTCTCTTCTAGGAGTTTTATGGTGTCATGTCTTATATTTAAGTCTTTAAGCCATTTTGAGTTTATTTTTGTGTATGGTGTGAGGGAGTTGTATTAGTTTTCTAATTACAATTTCTAATTACAAATTACCACAAATGCACTGGCTTAAAACAACACAAATTTATTATCTTGTAGTTCTGGAGTTCAGAAGTCTAAGATGGGTCTCACTTAGGCTAAAATCAAGATGTCCGCAGGAGCACACTCCTTTTTTGAAGGCTCTAGGGGAGAATCCATTTTTGTAACCTTTTCAGCTTCTAGAGGTCACCCACAGTCCTTGGCTCATGGCCCCATTCTCTCACTTTCAAACCCAGCAACATCCATCCAGGTTCTCACTTTGCTCTCAATCTGTTTCTCTATTCTGAATCCCTCTTCCGAATCCCTCTTCCATGCTTAAGGATCCTTGAGATTTCATTGGACTAAACCAGATAATCTAGGGTAATCTCCCTATTTTAAACCAGTTGATCAGTAACGTTAATTCCATCCAAATCCTTATTTCCCCTTTGCCACATAATCTAATATATTCACAGGCTCTGAGGATTAGGACATGGACATCTTTGAGGTATTTTTGTTTTTTGTTTTTCTGGGGGGTTTTTTTTGGCATCACTGCATGGCATGTGCTACTCCCCGACTGGGGAGTTGAACCCACACCCCCTGCAGTGGAAGTCTTAACCACTAGACCACCAGGGAAGCCCCCTGGGTTGTTTCTTGGGTTTGTTTGGGGGTTTTTTTGACATGGACATCTTTGGGGGCCATTACTCTGCTACCACACATCTCCTGCTCCTATGGGATTGGCCACTACTCACACCCCTTAGTTCTTGGCACCACAGGAATTGGTTACTCCAACCAGAGGCCCCAACCATCCTGCTAGATACTCAGGTCTTTATCCTATCCCAAGTGCTCTTAGAGGAAGATGATCAACTGTGTCACTCTTGTCAAGCCTGTTCTGTTTTCCTCAGTCATCACCGGAACAAAACCATAGCCTCTGGGACGCTATTATCCAGACTCCCATCTCCATTTGACTCTGTCTGTCCCTAATCCAACCCAGTCCTCTGCCTCTCTCTCCCAAACCCTTCTCCTGTGCCCTCTAGAATTGCTGATCTGTGATCAGCAAACTCCTTGAGCCAATGTCTTATTTTGAATGTTCTCTCAAGTGCCTGATCTTAAGTGACATTTTAAGATTTCCTAAGAATCCCACGGCATCTACAAGACTCCCAAGTGGAAGCCGCTGTCTCCCTTACCGCCATTAACCTCAGAGCCAGAAGGTGGGAAGGGATGTCCTCCTTGCTCCCCATCTCTGCTTCTACCCCACTGCCCCTCATTGACTGACAATCTCAGCACTTGGTCTTCCTCTCCCCACCTGCTCCTCTCACCATTCCTGATGTTCAACATTCACACAGATGACCTCTCATCCACTCTGGCTTCTCAGCCCTTGACTTTTGTACCTCAGCCTACTCTTTGCTCCAGTAACCTCCTAAATCTCCAGTTCAGGAATCCCATCCTCCGTCTACAACCTCCCGACCTTTCATCTCCTTTGCTCTAGAAGTCCAGCTGTAACAACTCTTTCACCTTGTCCGGACCTCCAATCTACTGACTCTGCTATTGTTTCCATGTAACTAATGACTACATTTCCCAGGATTCCTTGCAGCTAGATGTGGCCATGTGACTAGACTGTGGCCAGTAGGATATGAGAAAATATGATAAGGGCAGTTATGTGTGAGATCCTTAATAGAAGAGGAGTGTGTCCTTCCCTTCTCTTTGCTCCCCTTCCCACTGATGGGAATGAGATGAAGAGGTGGGAGCTGTAGCAGCCATTGTAGGCCACTAAATGGAAGCCACATGTTAAAAAAAAGTTGTGGGACTTCCCTTGTGGCACAGTGGTTAAGAATCCACCTGCCAGTGCAGGGGACACAGGTTTGATCCCTGGTCTGAAAGATCCCACATGCTGCGGAGCAACTACGTCTGTGCTCCACAACTACCGAGCCCACGTGCCACAAATACTGAACTCCCATGCCTAGAGCCCATGCTCCACAACAAGAGAAGCCACTGCAATGAGAAGCCCGTGCCCCGCAACGAAGAGTAGCCCTCGCTCGCCACAACTAGAGAAAGCCAGTGAGTGGCAACGAAGACCCAACGCAGCCAAAAATAAATAAACAAAAGAATTAATTAATTTTTAAAAAGTTGCAAAATAGAAAAAGCCTGAGTCTTGAATATCGTGGAGCCACCCTAGTACCCCTGTCTAACTTCTGCTAAAGCTGCAGTATTATGACCTTATTACTGCATCTGAACTAATATCTTAATATACTTGTCCACTTCATCTTGCTAGCTCACTAAATATATCCTCCATATAATCAATTATTCAAGCCAAAAACCTGAGTCAGTCTTGACTTGTGCTTTTCCCTCAATGCCCACATTAATAAGGCCTTGAACTCTACCTCCAGAATATACCTTGACTTCCTCCCTCTCTCCCGTCTCCCTAGTTCCACCACCATGATTCATCACTCAGATGTCTGCAGTGCCCTCTGCCTCTACTCCTACCCCTTCCAAACCACCCTCCATTCAGCATTTAGACAAGTGATACATATATATATATATATATATTTTTTTTTTTTTTTTCAGTACGTGGGCCTCTCATTGTTGTGGCCTCTCTCGTTGCGGAGCACAGGCTCCGGACGCACAGGCTCAGCGGCCATGGCTCACTGGCCCAGCCACTCCGTGGCATGTGGGATCTTCCCGGACCGGGGCACGAACCCGTGTCCCCTGCATCGGCAGGCGGACTCTCAACCACTGCGCCACCAGGGAAGCCCCAAGTGATATTTTTAAGGTGTATATCATATCACGTCAGCCAGTCTGCTGCTTAAACACTTAGATGTTTTCCAGTTGCTCATCATGTGGAATCCAACCCCTTTCCCAGGGCCGACATGTTCCCGCCTATATCCCCCCAACCTCTCAGGTTCCACTCTCCTACTCAGTACCTCATGGCCACGCTGGCATCCGTCATGATCCTGGGACACACAGCATCTTTCCCAGCTCAGGGCTTTCCTCCTCAGGGCTGTTCCCTCTGCTAGAACCCCGTTCCTCTTGCTCTTTGCTTAGCTGACTCCCGCCCATCCTTCAGGTCTCAGCTCAAATGTCTCTTTTCAGAGAGAGCTTCCGTGGCTACCCCATTCAGCGCTTAGCCCCACCTCCCTTTCCATCCGTTACTTCCGTCACCTCACTCTTTTTATTCCCTCATTGCACTTAGCATAGTCTGAAATTATCTTATTTATACACTTGTTTACTTGTGTATATGCTTTCTACCTCAGAAAAATGTGAGCTCCATGAAACCTGGGAACTTGTCAATCATTAGTATTCACCATTTTCTCCCTGGTGCCTTGAACAATAATAACTGGGCAAACAGGGTTCAATGAATGAAGCCCAATTAAATTCATGAGTGAATTGAATGAAGGAATGAATGAATGGTGAAATTAGCTACTCCTTTCCTAGGAAGGAGCAAGTAAGGGACAGAGAGAAACGAGAAGGGTTCACTCAGATGCCCACCCCCTGCGGAAGAAGGGAGCAAAGTTCTCTCCTCTAATGGAAAGGGGCACAGGGAGGGGGCAGCAGAAAAGGGTCTCCCTTCGTCGGAGTGGTTGGGAAGAAAAGATCCTGGGAAGGGCTGAGAAGCCTCTCTTCCCCAGCCTCTACAGGGTTTATGCAGAGATGAGGAGACCACATTCCCAGAGAACAAGGTACAGCACCAGAGGTTCAGGCACTGCACTGCGGAAGCCTGAGGCTGTGTCTCGGAAAGGGCTTCTCAACACATGCACAGGGAGGGGGACCCCGGCATCGGGAATTTCTTTTATTGGGGTTGAGAGAAGTGTCTTTAAAAAGAATCTTCCCCACCACTCCCAGACTTCCTACACAGAATATGGAACTCCATCACGTGGAGGGAAGAGGAGGGACAGGGCAGCCTCCACAGAGCCTCCTGCTCGCACTCCCTCACCCGAGGAGACCAGAAAGCTAAGGCCTCCGGTCATCTGGCCTTGGACCAGGACAGACGCTGGTTCTCTCCACTGCCGGTTCCGTCTCCCCTGTTCCAGGGGCCCTTCTCCTCCAAGGGAAATCACAGAATCTTCCATTCATAGACACTGATGCACAGTTTCAGAACAACCCAGGATCCCAGAGAATTGAGTTAGGAAGAGTCATTAAAGGTCCAGCTTTGGGCCTAATGTAAGGAGCTCCCAGACAGCCTCTGGGTACTTCAGAGACCGAGCTCTCCTTACACATAATGCAGACTTTTCCAGGCTTGGGCAGCTCTGATTATAAGAGGTTCTTCCTCCCAGCCAGGCCAAATCTGTCTCCTTCACACCAGCATTGCTAGTTCAGTCTGGTGGACCAGCACAGATGAGCTGGTTGTGCCCATGTGAAAACCTTTAAACATATGAAGGCAAGTATTCTAATAATAAATTCTGCCATTTGGTGAATGGTTACCAGGCACCGTGCTAAGCATTTTATGTATATTATCTCATTCAATCCTTGCAGCATCCCTAGCAGGTAGGAATTATTATTCCCATTCTGGGGATTAGGAAATAAACTTGAGAAGTAAAGCCATCAGCCCGGGGTCACCCAGGTATTGGAAGAATGAGGATTTGTTCCAGGACCCATCTGACTCCATCCAAAGCCCATGCCCTCACTTCTCCTGTTATGCAAGATCACCCATCCCTGACAGAGTCGTCTTTAATCCTGGCTAGACAACACCAAATCCTTCAAGCGTTTCTTCTCTGAGAAGCTCAAGGCACCCATCTCCCCATTTTCTCCGATAACTTCCAAGTTCAATAAAATCCTCGTGTCATCTAGGCTCAGACCCTCTTCTCTTGTTGTGGATCACGGACCCTAGGCGTACGGGCCTCAGTAGCTGTGGCCCGCAGGCTCCAGAGGGCAGACTTAGCAGTTGTGGCGCACAGGCTTAGTTGCTCCGCGGCATGTGGGATCTTCCCGGACCAGGGCTCGAACCCGTGTTCCCTGCATTGGCAGGCGGGTTCTTAACCACTGCGCCACCAGGGAAGCCCAGGAAGTATAGCTTTAATGTCCAAGCCCATTACAGTGTAGGTGTTTAGTAACTGGCTGTTACTGTCAAATGCAGACTGACATCTTTGATCCTTCAACTGGCAGAATGGTGGTTAGACTGCAGAAAGTCAGAAAGCAGGATCAACATTGAAGAGCCGGTTGAGATATCGGGAGAGCTCAGCCCCTCCACGTGACCCAGCACCTGGGCGGCACCTGGTCTCTGGGAATTGAATAAAACAATCCAGCTCCAGTGAGTCCAAGGAAGGAAACAGGGTTTGAAGCAGGATCTGCTGCCCTCTGGTGGCCATTCCACCTCAGGGCCGTTCACTTGACGTCCTCTTGTTCCCCACACAGAGAAGATGCTGGTATGAATTTAAAACCTGATGCCCCTCTCTCCCGGCACAATCGTAACTGTCCCAGATGCTTTTGCAACAGAATATTAAAATTAGAATTTCAACTGGGCACCAGTTGAAGATACAATAGATGGAGTTTCAAAGAGAAGCACCAAATCATCATAGGAAGAATTTCAAAAGAAGTGTTTAAGAACTAGTTTCTGACCCCCTCAGCCAGATCAAGGAGACAGAGAGGCATCATTATAGAGAGAGAAGGTGTTAGCAAGACAGTGACAAGGAAGGGATGGGGTTAAACCAGAGTATGTCATATCTTGCAGAAGTAGAGTACCAGGCAATAAGAGAAAGCATTAACACGCCCTGGACAAGCTTACGTTAAGAACCAGAGCAAACATTTCAGAACCCCTCTCTGTTCTCTTTACTGATGATTCGGAGAAAGGTGAACTATGGGCTCCTAGGTCTTCATGTGGAAAGAATCAGTCTCAATAATTAATGATTTTAAAAAGAAAAAAGAATGCAGAAACTATTATCAGAAAGTGAAGTGACCATAGCAAAGATAATAAATCAGCCTTAAAGACACCCAGTTCTCTTTCAAAGGTAAAGGTCAGCCTGAAGCACATTCTTGAGCTGTTCTGTAGGATCCAAAGCCCTCAACCACTCAACCACCAGAATCACTGGAGCCCAGGGAATGACAATACTGACCTTTGCTGACCCTCGTGACTTCACTCAACGAGGTGCCTGGATTTTGTCAGCCTAGAGCGCCCTTTGCCTCACGTCAATGCTAAAATCTCCACTCCAAGGGCAGGGACTGCCACCATTTTGGAACGCACAACATATGTTTGAACGTGTCATACTGCACAAGCGCATCTGGAACTCTACCTCTACGTGGAAGATCACACTCGACCGTTCATGAATGTGCGTGCACCTGTAGCTTAAAACTTCCCTGATCCTGATGTTTTGGGAGACAAGGCTTTGAGAGCTATCTCCCTGTCTCCTTACTTGTCACAAGTAATAAATGTTTCTGTTTTAATCAAAAGTACTTGGCGTGTTCATTGGCTAAGCATCCCAAGCGATGGACCCATTGCATCCAGTAACAAAGGGAGGATTTTGCAAGGAGGAAATGCATGGAGGGAGCTGTGCTGTGAGCCCCATCCCCTCTCTCCCAAGGAAGGGAAGGGGACCTACCCCCTTGCAGCAAACCTAGTGGATGCTGGCACGGGTTACCCCAAGAGCTGAATATGTGGCCCCTAGGGTGGGGAGAAGCATGTCCTGGGGGCTGGATGCCTCCCAGAAGTTTAGAAGGAGAGACAAGCACCAGGGAACCACGTGTAGGCAGGCTGGCTGAGCTGACGCTCTGGGACAGCCTGGGCTCCCAGAGTTTGCCTGGCAAAGGAAGAACCAACTATGGGTCCTGGAGGAGAAACAGGTGTATCCCCATGCATGCATCTTGGGTGCTGTCCAATAGGGCTTCCTCAAGGGACAAAGAGACCCCAGCAGCTGAGGAAGGGGGCTCAAGTTTCTAGGATAAGGAAACACAGGTAAACAGAGCTGATGGCAAACCTCTGAGGAGCCAGGAGAGCACCCAGGAGAGAATGGTCACCAGAGAACATCAGAGAGGAAGGGCGAGGACACTGCCAGCTGATGGAGAAGGAGGCTGAGTGCCAAAGGGTGGAAAAACTCACCTACCCCTTCCTGTCTGCTCTGCACCACCCGCACTGGGCAGGGCTGGGTGGGGAGGGGAAATTAGCAGTGTGGGATTAACAGATACACACTGCTCTACATAAAATAGATAAGCAACAAGGATGCACTGTATAGCACAGGGAATTATGTCCAGTATCTGGTAATAACCTGTAATAGAATGTAATCTGTAAAAAAAAAATAAAAAACTGAATCACTAGGCTGTACACCTGAAATTAATGCAATATTGTAAATCAACTAGACTTCAATAAAAAAAAAAAAAGACGAAGGATAGCAAGGCAAAAAATAAACAGTTTTACGTTTTGGTTCATACTTTGGCCGGGTCATTCTAATCTCTGAATTGAGCCTGTCTCTTATCTAAGAGTGAGCAGAATAGTTAAGAAGCTTTCCTGGGTTTTCTCCCACAAGCAAGAGAATCAATTCTCTCTGCCCACTGGCCCAATAAAGTATAAAGGATTGCGTCATGAAATCAAACGTATCAGGTAATCAAAATGCAACTTCATTCTTTTATTACATGAAAAGTTGTGGTTGTCATATAATATATAGTATATAATATACACAATAACATGTACAATATACAATACAGAATATGTACGATATACAATATATAATGTAATGGGCATTACGCTCTCCCCTCCAATGGGACTAAATTACAGGGACCCAGGATTTTCCCTTCAAAGTCCCCTCAGCCTTCTTGACTCCAAACTAGAACAGCCCTACTCCCATCCTTTTGCCTCTGTACCACCAGTAGCCTTTCTTTCTAGGCCCCTTGAGACCCAGTCCAACCCCACCTACGGGTCCTGAGCACTTCCTCTACTTCTGGGGGAGGGGGGGGACCCAGAGCCTTGGTCTCCTGTACCAGCCCTGGCGCAGTCTTCTAGAGCACTCACCACCTCGCCGAACTGCCGGGCAATCTCACTATCTGTAGCGGGCCGAAGAGTGTCTCCAAAACAATTCACGTCCACCCAGAACCTCAGAATGTGACCTTATTTGGAAACAGAGTCTTTGCAGATGTAATTAATTAAGGATCTTGAGATGAAATTATCCTGGATTTAGGGTGGGCGCTAAATCCAATGACTGATGTCTTTACAGGAAGAGGAGAGAGGACACAGAGAGCACACAAGAGGGAAGAAAGCCATGTGAAGACAGAGGCAGAGACTGGAGTTACGCTGCCACAAACCCAGGAACACCTGGGGCCATCGGAAGCTGAGAGAGAAGGAAGGATTGTGCCCTAGAGCCGTCCGCGGGAGCGTGGCCCTGCTGACACCTTGATTTCAGACTCCTAGCCTCCAGAGCTGTAAGAGAATAAAGCCCTATTGTTTTAAGCCACCCAGTTAGTGGTATTTTGTTACAGCAGCCCTAGGAACTAATACACCATCTCCCCCTGTCCTTCCGGCTATAGCAGTATTCAATGGCCAACCCCCGGCAAGAGGAATGCCAAGGCTTGGGCTGGGGCCCAGTGCCCTCCGCCAAGCTTGGGAGGAGTGCGGGAGGAGGATGGGCTGTGACTTTCAAATGACCCTTCTCCAACCACACTCCGCTGCTGAGTAGCCCCCGGGAGAAAACCAGGCATCTGCTCCCTGGCCACCTACCATCAACAACGCACCCAGAGCCCAGGGGGCCCTTCCCTCCTACTCCCAGTTACCTACCTCAGTCCCGTCCTGTGGCTGGGGAATTTTCCATCCCACCCCCAAGTCAAAGTCAGTAGATTTAATCATTAACAGGGCGGGTGTTAATTAGCAGGGCAGGGTGGTCATCCGTGCTGATGAGGACACAGCTGGCCATCAAGAACAGCTGACCAGGCAAGGGTGGGAAGAGCAGGGTCTGGCTAAAAAGGGGCAGGGGGCGTTCTGCAGACCCCCTCCCAATTCTGAAAGTTTTGAAGCCCCCATTTCTTCATCCCTGCCTTTTCCAGAGTCAAAGGAGAAAACATTAGCTAAGATGATCTCCTCGTTACTCACGTTCCTTTCACAAGAGCTGGATGGGCGCCAGGCACTGAGCTAGGCACTCTGTGGACATCATCTTATCCCACCCTCACTAGGATAATAGAGATACCTGTTAGTTACAGATAAAGAAACCAAAGCTCAGAGAAGTTAAACATTTGCCCAAAGTGGCAGAGCTAAGATTTGAACCCAGGAGACGGTTATCTGAGCAATCAGAGGTCATTGACCTTCCGCCTTCCCTGATGCACCTCATTCTTGTACTTTCACTTTGCAGTATTTGTCATTTATCATTACCTAGTTACCCTGCTCCACCCGGAGCCCTGCTAGGCTGTAAGATGCCAGTGGACAGAGAATGTACTTATTTTGTGCTCCACTGTATCCCCAGTGCTTAGCACGATGCCTGGCACATATGAATACCTGATAAAGATTGGTTGGAAGTATAAATTCAACCTGTTAGAGAACTGGGGTGGAAGGCGAGGGATTGGGTCTTCTAGACTAGTGATGATCACAGGGTTAAAATGCATTTCAAGAGGTCCTCTGGTCTATGCCCCTGCTTCAGGTTCAGCCGTTGCCTCCAAATCTGGCTTATTGGGGAAAACATTGGCATGGGTTCAAGTCCTTGGGAGAGCTGCTTCCTCTCTCTCGGCCATAGTTTCCCCTCTCTAGCTCAAGGAGGTTGGGTTGACTGATCTTTACATCTCTTCCACCTCTACCAGTTTGTGGTTCAAGAAGAGGCAAAGCATTTTGGAAATGAGCATCCCCTCGATTTGAATCTCCAGCTCTGGCCCCATTCCCAACACTGCCATCTGCAAGGGGGTGTGCACCCAAGCCTGGCAGAATCGCGACAATGGGGTTTTTTGCAGGCAAACCAGCACTCATGCAGCTGGAGAAGGCTGGGCCTTCCAAGTCATCCCCTGAGAGGCCACACATCTACTCCAACGGTGCTGCTGGGGCTCACAAGAAGTTCTGGAAACTTCTCTTGCAGACATGGCTTCTAGATGGGCTTTGGAGCCCCAGGGGGCAGACAGCCTCACTGCAGGATACCCGCACCTCAGTTCTAGATCCAGTCCTGCTCCTCACCTGGTTTCCCTCCTTCTTCACAAGGCACAACCCCTAAAGACTCTCACTCGTTTCCAGAAGAGCAAAACCACCCCAAAGGACAAAGATTCGCTCCCCAGGAAGGATTTTTCAGAGCAGATGCCACCAGTTCTGAGATGATTCCAAAGGAGTTTCCAGAAATGTTTGAGAAACTGCGGCAAATTGGTAGGAGCATATGGCTTCCCAGGGGACCACTTGGATAGGGTCATTACTCCTTTGGGTGTATAAAGTCCTCAGAGCTGAATGCGTGGAAAGTGCGCATGCATCATGTTTTCTTTTTGAATTTTATTTGACCTCATGTTTTCAACAGGCAGGAGTTTAGCCCTGCCACACTGACCAGCAGGGAGACTCAAAGATAGAGGTAAGGGCTTGGCCTCCTGGGTTCTAATCATAATTCCTGCCCTCCTTCCTGGTTGGGTGTGGGGATTAGTAAATTAACGCAGGAGAAGGTTAGTGGGGGGTGAGGATGACAGACAAATAAAAGCAGAAATGCTGAGAGCCACAAAGAGCCGCCACATTAAGCCAGAGTCCAGCTTGGAGAGTAGGGGCGGGCGGGAGCTGTGAAGCAATTGCATCACCGAGTCACATCCCTGTAACCTTAAATATTTCATGGACCCAGAAGTACACCACGTGGAACAGCTGCTGCTCCGCCGGTGGGGCCGGGACTGCGGCAGGGATGTGAACGCTTGCACACACACAAGCACACCTTGCACAGACACGTGCAAGCCAGGGACGGGGCAGGCTCCGCTCTTACTCATTCTAGGAAGGGCTCCAAGAGCAGGCATTGCAACTCCCAGCCTCATGTGCAAGCGACCCACGTCTTCTTCCACCCACAAGCCCAACAGGCACCACAGTCACCCACCCAGCTCCGGGGATAAGAAAGGTCAAAACGACATCACAGGCCTTCACAGACAGACCCCTTCCAACTTGTGTAGCAACCCCAGGACCAGAGGCTGCAGCCAGCCACACTCCCCTCCCCGATACCCATAAACGTTTTGCCCACCCACCCCCACGCTCCTGCCAGAAGCAGGAGCTGCCTTTCCTCCCTCCCCGCTCTCTCCCCTCCTCTGCCTCTACCCCAGCGCTGGCTGCTCCCAGGAACCCTTGTCCTACACAGCCCCCATCAGCCATCTCTCCAGAGCCTGAGCGCTCTGGGCCCTCTCCTGACCTGGAGCTTTCAGCGGAAGGGAGTCTGAGGATCTGGAGCTTGAGAAGGGAAACGGAAGTGTGGATGTGAGCCTTTGGGAGGAATTTCCACGACCAAACCCAAGTTTGAAGGGAATACGGCAAACTGGGTGACTGCGGTGGGTGTGGAGGGTCTTCTTTTGAGAACCTGGAAAGGTGACTCCCCTAACTCTGCTGTCCTGCCAGGAGATAACGCGACAATAATAACAGCAGCTATCAATGAATTGAGGGCCTTCTATGTGCCAGGTGCCTTACCTCCTATGATACTGAACCTTATCTGGTAGGGACAATTCTGCCCATTTTACAAATGTGGAAATCAAGCCTCAGCGAGGGGCATCTGAGTCCCCAGAGACGGGGGTGTGGGAGTCCTGGCTTCAAGTTCCAGGTTCCAGGGTCCTGGTGGAATGGTGTAGGGGAGGGACAAGTCACCTATTTAAAGGACACCTTGGACCTTGCTCTGTGTATGTGTAGTTAGGAGATGGGTGAGCGGAGGGAAAGCCAGAGAGAGCACCTGGGTCCTATTGGGCCCCCTTGTCCCCCACCCTAGCCTTATCTTCTTGGCTTCAGTGCCTTCACACACCCTCCTCCCAATGTCACCTGCGGGGAGGGGAGCAACTGGAAGGGAGGGATCTGAGGATCCAACCAGCTGTTATCCAGAACGGCCCCGCTACCTCAAAGAGAGCACAAAGGGACCATGCATGTGTAGGCTGGGTGTAGGGGGTCATTTCTGGAGTCCAAGCGACAGCAAAACAGGAGAGAATTAACAGCAGATAGAGGTCTGGCTGGCCCACTGCGTGCCTATAGCCCCAGCCTTGCCCTGAGAAAAGTGAGCCACACCTGTTTTGTGTAAAGGGATACGGTTAGGGGGAAGGGCAGGGGAGGTTATTTGGGGAGGTAAGATGGAAAGGGGCAATGTGAAATCCAGGCCAGGGAAGGGCTGCCTGGAAAAGGAGGCAACTGAGGATTTAGGCTGACCACTTAGAGGAGAGGATGATCCCAGGGTTCCCAGAGAACCAGGCATCAATCTGTACTGAACGTGCCAGTTGCTCAGTTTAAGACTAGAGAGACAGATCTCTGGCCCCGGCCTCTGCCCAGCCCCTCCCTCAGAGCTCCCTCCCCCAAAGATGCATCCAGCCCTGCCCTCCTCAGTGCCCAGCACCTCTCCTCCCTCTACCCAGTGGCCCCCAGCCCCTGGCAGAGTGCCCACCAGCTCCGGTGAATATCCTATCTCCCTCACTCAGTAGTATTGACATCTTGGTCCTACACCAAACTAGTAAGTTCTTCACATAGTCTCACCTCCATCCCTTCAGTTACAGCAGATCCTTTTCATTATTCTGCCAATAGTGGAACTGGAAACCAACCCCATCTATAAACAAGCCACCCCACCAAAGGTGTTTCCCTCTCCATCCCCGGGGAGCGTTCTCCCCAGCAGGCCTTTCACCTGCTTTACATCCCCAGAATTTAGCAAGCAAGAAGAGAAACGTATTTCACAAGCATTACTGGCTCCCCACACCCACTTCTCCTTCTGCTGAGTCCCAGATGGTCCTGCTCCCTGAGCCCTCCACCCACTGCCATCAGCACTTCAAGACAGAGGCTCTGGATACCCTCTAAGGTCTTCGGTTCCCCCTCTCGCTGCACAGTGAACCCAGACCTGTACCCAGACCCCACGCCTCCCCTCCAAGTTTCCACCTCCGCTCTAGCAGTCTCCTCTCAGTGGAAAGTCTCTCTCCTGGTCTAACTTTAATCCCTCCTGCTGCAAGCCTAGATCCCCTTTCTTTCTTTTCTCTATGAGGCGACCCCTTTAAGATCAGAAAGGAAATCTTCCTCTAGCGTTTGCAGCCTCCTCTCTGGCAGCGCCCCTCCACATTCCCAGCCCCTCAATTCTGCCCCAGCCTGGAGAAGTTCATCGTGGCCACTCCCCACCTCCACTCCCCGCCCAGAACTCTAAGGATCCCCGCATACCCATCCGGTTTGTGTCCACAGCGACCGGGACCCAGGTTCGCCCGCCAGCGGGGCGGTGACCCCCGCCAGCCGGCGGCGCAGCCACCACGGGGTTAAGGCTCCGGGCGTGGGGAAGAGGAGGGGGCCGGGAGGGGCGGGTGCCGAGCCAATCGGCGGCCGCGGAGTCCCCGGGGCCGCGAGCCGAGAGCGCTGAGCCGGGAGCCGAGAGCCAAGCGCGCCCGGCTGGGGCCGGGCCGGAGCGGAGCGAAGAGGGAGCGCTCCCGTCCCAGCCCCGAGTCCGCCGCCTGCCCGCCCGCCGCCGCCGCCGCCGGCCCAGCGGCCGCCGCCCCAGCCATGGAGCAAGACCACAGCCCCCGGAAGATCCAGTTCACCGTCCCGCTGCTAGAGCCGCACCTTGACCCCGAGGCGGCGGAGCAGGTGCGGAGCGGGGCGGGGCGGCAGGGAACTCGCCCCACAGAGGACGAGGGACCCCTGGACTGTGCGATCCGAGACCCCCGCTCAGTCCTCCCTTGGCGGTGCGCCCCTGCGAGCGCCGGCGCGCTGTTTGCGGGGGGTGGGGGTCTTCTCTCCCCTCCCCCACCGTGGAAACCCCATCTCCCCAGCTGTGCTTCTTCGAGACGGACTGAAGGACGAGAGCCTGCCCTCGAAGCCGGTCCCCGCGAGAGTCGCTCCCTGCTTTCCCAGCCCTGGGGGAGGGGGCTTGCCTGAGGACACGACCCCTCCCCCCTTCGCCAGTCTTTCATCCCCCACCCAGTCAACACCCTGCCAGAGTTTCTGAGCTCGGAAGGGGCGCCCAAAGGTGTCGGAGGGCCTAAGGGAGAGGGCAGGTAATGGAGGGAGTTGAAAGAGGAGAAAGAGCCCCCCCAGCTCTTAATTGGGGGCGACCCTGCCGGACCCCAGAGGGTGAGGACAAGAAGGGCTGAGGAAAACTGCGAGGGCTGGGGCTTGGGGGAGAGGAGTGGTCGTGTCTGCAGGCTGACTCCGCGCTCTTCAGGTCTGGACACTGGGTCCTTATTCCCATCTCCTGCCCTTTGGATCGGTTATGGGGCAGGGTGGGGGGGCGGCGGGAAGGGGAGGGCATGGAGAGAATGGCCCTGGGGAGCGCGGAACGAGCGCTTTCTCGGGGCTGGGGTCCTAGCTGGGCGTGGGCAAGAGAGAAGCACTGTGCTGGGCTGGGCTCAAGGGGTGGGAGTCCAGGGCCCTGGCCCAGCCTCCGGGCCTGGCCTATTTTTAGCTCCGAGCAGCCTGGCAGAGGCGGCAGTGTATGAGACTGTGTGAGCAAGTGTGTGTATCAGGGAGAGTGAGCCTGTGCGTGGAGACGGTGACCACCCGCGGTCGCTACTACCACCCATTTGCCAAATATTTGCTCGTTTGCTTGTTGCTCCATCTCTTTTCGGGTTCTCTATCCATTTGCCTAGACATCCCTGTTCCTAAAGACTATCCATTGCCCACAAGGTCACTTCTCTGTTTCTCCCAACCGGCTGCCAGGGCTCTGGCTGGGCCTCCCCACCTGAGAAAACTCTGACCTCTTGGGATGGGCTGGAGAGAGTGTTCTTTCTGCTGCTCCAGCTGTTTGGTGGAATAAGGTCTGATGTGAAGGGAAAGGTTGGGTACACACGCTCTCCCTATAACGTTAGCTTCCCAAAGTGTGGGGAGGGGTTAGGGACCTGTGTCTCCATCCTCTCCCTGGCCTGTGGGGGGAGCCGGATCTCCAGACCTCTAAGGTGTGACAGTAGGAGGGAGGGTGGTGGGACTGCAAACCTCCTGAGGATGAGGAGGGTGGAGAGCCAGGGGCATGGGGAGCGTCCCCTTGGGGTCAGGGAAAAGGCTATTATGCCTAGAGGCAGGGGGCCGGCTAAGATAACCTCAGACCCAGGGAAAAGGGCCCAGGAGTGTGAGCTACGGGCTCAGGGGTGAGGTTCCAAGCAGAAATGCCTTCCACTGGCACAGCCAGTGCTCACTGCCTGACACCTGCCTCTGTTTGGCGTTAGATGTGGCAGGTGTAGGTGTGTGTTGGGGGATGGCAGGCCAGCTGGCCCAGGGTTCTGGGGAGCAGGGGAGGAGAATGAGGCAGTGCTATAGAGCCAGAGGGAAAAAGAGCTGGGACTTCAGCCTGCTTTTCTCTCGTCTTCAGAAATCTGTGTCTGCTCAGCCTGAAATTCTACCTGCAGTCTAACTTCAACCCCCCTTGCCGTGTTACCCAAGTGTGTAGGCAAAAAGTTCCAGGCTTGGCAGAAACACCTAACCCAGAGTGACATGAGAGGGCGGCAGGGGTTGGAAACTCTGAGTTATGGAGCACAGAGTGGCAGGGGATGGAGGGGTGCCCGCAGCTACCAGGTCCTTGGCATAACTGGTTTGGAAAGAAATCAGAGGCAAACGCACCAAGTGTCCTTGAGAACTAGGATTTGTGATCGGGGCATGGAAAATAGGAGACCGCCTACTCATTTGCTAGTAGTTCAGGTGCCTGGGAGGTACTTCAGGAAGTCTAACTTTACTCCCTCCTCCTGTAGGACATCAAAATCCTCAAGGACTCTGAGTGCTTAGAAATCTTGTCCAAGGCAAGGACATTGGTTAAGGGACCTGTCCAAGATCACAGAGCCCTGCTGCCCTCTCAGAGGTCCTTTCTGTCAAACTTGCAGACTCCTTCTCAGGCTCCCAACCCCCATTAATCCCCACCCCCACCGCACCCTCTCCCTCTCTCAGCTCCCCTCCCCCAGGGCAGGAAAGAAATAGAGAGGAGTCCTGTCTCAGGAGAAGGATGGCCTCACCCCACATGCACGGAGCACACTTGCCCACCTGCTGGCCCCCAGCACGTTTGCACCAGGAATAGCCAGCGACGGACTCACAGATAATGTCTATGCTGTGCGTGCTTGTATGCACACACAAACACACACACAGAACTGCCAGGGACCTTGAAATGCCACCAGAAACAGATGCTGCTGGATTCTCCTAAGAAAACAGTCCCTACCCCAACCTACCCCCATTCTATGTACCCATTTCTTCTTTGAGGTGTCCTTCTCTCAGATTAACCCTGCCCCCCGCTAGGGCTGATACCCACTTTCTGCCCTGGAGGGAGCCGCAGGGACTCCAACCCCACGGTACCCTTCACTTTCAAGCCTCCAGAGAAACGGAAAAAACTACGTGTCCCAAGAGTCCTTGGACTGACTTCAACAACAGTCAACTTTATTGGCAGCAAGACAAAAGAACAGAGGCGGGGAAAGGGGGCTCAGAGGCCCAGCAGGGAATCCGCTCTTATCTGTTACTTCCTTAGAATCGGACCCCAGAGCCCAGGATAAGATTTTTCAGTTTAGCTTTAGTCCCTGACCAGGGTCCCGCCTCACGCTTCTCCTCATATTATATTTACCATGACAAGGATTTCTCTAGGCCGTATTTCCTCACAAATCAGAAAGGCAGTGTGTACAAGGATAGGGAGGAGATGAGGGAGGGAGGGGCATGGGCCAGGTGAAGGCACGTTCAGACCCACCTTCTCTGTGTTGTCCTCCCAGGCTGGGTGGGGATCGAGGGGCGCTCTCCGCCGGTGCTGGCCCACTACAGGTTTATGTCCATTTGGGGAGTGGTCTGGGAGACTAAGGGGAAAGTTTTGTGCCCTCTCGGGTTATTTCTGACCATTGATCCAGGATGGACGGAAGGACAGCAGGCCAGAAATCGATGCATTAGCGCAGATATAGCTGCTGAGATGGAGAGCTGGGACCAGGACCCGGGGAGATGCGGAGACAGAAAGGGGGTTGGGGAAAGCAGGGAGTGGAGGTGGTCTTCTGGGTCCCCAGGGCAGAGGGATGGGCCCAAGAACGTCCACCCGGAGAGCGTGGGTTCAGTGTAACGTGGCACTTTTGGAGGTGTGCTAAGTGGGCGGCCTGGATTATGTTACCGAGTGTGCGCGGGGCTGCGATGCTTCCACGTGTACTTGACCTCTTCCCTCAGATCCGGAGGCGCCGCCCCACCCCTGCCACCCTCGTGCTGACCAGTGACCAGTCATCCCCAGGTAACCCCAGGATGGGTCGCTGAAGGGAGTAGGGGCTGCTGAAGACAGCTGGGTCCCAGTGAGAGAAGGTGGGTGCTAGACAGGAGGGCACATCTGAGGAGCCCGCGGTCTCCTCAGTCCTGGAGGCAGGGAAGCGGTGGCTGGGTTAGCAGTGGGATTTCCTCCGCTTTGGAAAGACAGAGCAGTGCTAGGAAGCGGGGGAGACAACCTGGTTCCTAAGCCCCCCAGGAGTTGGGGTGGTCAACGGAGTGTTGGTTGCTGTGGCAACAGCCTTCCAGGTTTCTCCAGCAACTGAGAGGCTGCTGCCCCCACTGCCAGAGGCGGTGACAGCTGTGAGGGGGAGGGACCAACGCCATCAGCTATTCTCATGGCCCCCAGAGGGGAAGGGGAAGGTTAGAAACAGCTCAGGGAGCAGCTGGCATTCTGGTCACCAGTGTCTCCATCAAGGTCTGGGGAGAGAACAAGGTCTCAGAGAATGTCAGGGGCGCTGGCGAGAGAGTGGAAGAGAGGTAGTGACGCTAATAAGCCGGACTGGAATTCAGGATACCTGAGTCTCCAACTTCCTCCAACTACTAAAAAAGACTGTCCTGGGCCCTGCACACGATAAGTTTGCTGTTCTCTATCCGGTGTTCCCTCCTAGGCATGTTTCAGTTCTGGATCGGGGGTGGGGGGCTGATTGGAAGGAGACAGGGAGGAAAAGGACAAAAGGACCACAAAGCCTGCCTTCAAGAACCTCCAGGTCTGAGGCAAGGATGTAGATGCAGACTGACCACAGAGGCAAGGACAGGACTAGAAGCAGGAGGAGGTAACGCCAGCCAGCAGAGCAGGAGGGAGCTGGAGGGAAGAGGCTGGGGACAGCCACAGTCAGGGCCAGCTTCCTAGGGACAGATGTGAGGGACGGATCAGGAAGGAGGTGATGGCAGAGGCTCCTCCCCTTGGGAAGTCAGTCTGCGGGACCCCCTGGGTTTCCCATCCTCATCACTTTCTCCTTTCCCTCCTTCCCTCAGAGGTGGATGAAGACCGGGTCCCCAACCCGCATCTCAAGGTGAGCTGGCCCCTCCCGCTCAGCCCAGCACAGAGAACCCCCAGACCCATTAGAAGATTATTCCTCAACCCCCCCTCTTAGGACCTTTTGTCTCCCTCTTTCTTGTACCCCCCCAAAATGTTCTTGAGTGGATGTACACACATGGTCCTCTACGTTCTCCCATACACGGTCTCCTTGCTCACCATCATAGGGGTGGGGGCCGAGGAAGCAGGAGTTTTCTTCCCCCACTTGCTGAAGCCCACACCTACCCCCAGTCTCCAGTCCCACAGCATGGCACGGCAGGGAGGAGGGCGAGAAGGGCGGACGCCCACCTGTGCTCTGTGCCCTTCACAGTCCACTTTGTCCATGTCTCCACGGCAACAGAAGAAGGTGATGAGGACCACACCCACAATGAAAGGTTCGGAAGACTCTTCCCCGCTATGCCTGACGCTGAGCAGTGGCCAGGATGACCCGTTTGGAAGGAATCCTTGGGAAGTCATTACGTCTGCCTTTATTAAAGGAGAGTTGTTGCTGGACCGCCCGGGGCTGCATTCCAGCTCTGCCACCCACTAGCTGGGTGGCCTTGGAGAACCTGCTTAACCTACAGGGGCCCTGAATACTACCTCACTTTGGCAGTTAAATAAAGTATGTGAACTCACCCGGCATAGTGCACAGCACAGAGGAGGTACTCAAATATTTCTTGAATCTAAATTGAGTCTTTTCTCCTGACCCCAAAGGAGACCAGGTATCCCAGCAAATCAGGAGGATCTTTTGAGCTTAAAGGCTCTTCCTTTCCCCTCCCTTACCTTTGAAAAAAGTACATTTTATTGTCTAACATTAGTCCCTCCTTATTGTACAGCAGATGTCCCTCCTTGTTCAATCTCAGACAGGAAAGTCAAACCACACGGGCAGTGTGTGCTGGCCCTCTAGTGGGGCTGTCACATCTGAGGGTCCATGGAGGAAGCCTGGGGCAGTCACGTCCAATGCTCTCTCCCTTTCTGTTTGCCCTCAGAGCTCCAGATGATGGTCGAACATCACCTGGGGCAACAGCAGGAGGGAGAGGAGCCTGAAGGAGCCGCCGAGAGCACAGGGACACGGGAGTCCTGCCCACCTGGGATCGGAGACACAGCAGCGGAGTCGTGGCTGGGCACCTCTGGGAAAGCACACAGTACGTTCAGGCTGGGGAGGGACCAACCCCGGGCGAGGCCAGCCTTCCCCGTTGTAGGGAGGGGCCTAGCAGTAGCCAGAAACTGTCTTGAGAGTATGGAACTTTGCATGGACAGCGTGTGTTTGCATCTCTTCATCTTTCTTTACTGAATGACACCATCCCCTTCCAACTTGGACTTCAGAGCTCCCTATTGTATCGGGGGAGCCCGGCGGCATGGGGGCAGCCTTCACAGGCTGGAATCCTGGCTCTGCCACTTTATCAGCCCAGAGGTCTTCAGCAGCTTAACCTCAATCAGTAGAGTGATAATGATGGCGCCTATCGCATCGGGTTGTGTGTGAAACTTCAGTGAGACTGGTCCTTGGCCCAGCAGAGAACACAAAGTATGCAAGCAATGGAACCTGCCTGTCCACGAGTCCTTATCCCAGGTGTGGGCCGGAAGGCAGAATGTTTCCAGTTTTATGAAGGTGACACGGTATATACACCATATGTTCCATAACACCCCAGCAGAGCCCCCTGTAATCGAACACGTGAAGATTTCTGCAGGGAAATGCGTGGTCACACGAAGTGGGATAAACAGGCTATCAAACGCTCATCTCTGTTCAGATCAGGTTTAGCCACACTTGGAGATCATACCCCAAATTTTAAGCTTTTTTTTAGAGGGTTTTTTTTTTTTTTCGATTTCCGATTGCAGATTTTTTAAAAAATAGTGAACCTAAGTAGTCATTGTGACCAGAGAAAACCCTGTTGGTCTTGCCCCGTTGCCTTCCACTTGGTCTTGGGCTCCTCTCAGGGCTTGTTGAAGTATGGGCTAGGGTGAGTAGAAGCAGCTGCCTCTCTGCAAGGCCTCGTGAATACTACCTGTCCCTCCCACCACCTGTTCTTCCTCCTCAGAGCCTGCAGAATCCATCCCTAACACTCAGGAGAGGGGCAGTGAGAAACCCAGCACAGAGGAACCCTCAACCCATAGACCACCATTGGATTCCAAGGGAGCCAGTTCGGTAAGACCCCAGGGCTGGGCTGCCCAGTCTGCAGGAGAGCAGGCTGTGTGGGGAGGGTGAGGGCTAAGATCTGGAGTCAAGGAAAAGGGGGACAAAGGACCAGCTTCAGTCACTGAAAAGCTGTCGTCTGTGGCCAGAGGATTTGCATCTCCCCGGAAGGACAGACAAAGAGAAACGGGATAACAGTGCAGCAGGAGGCAGTGAGGTTAGACTCTGTCTGAGGATTTCTGGCTCCTGGAATGGGTGATGGAAGTAGACCATGGATTTTCTGATAAAGGGCATTTGGAACCCAAAGGGAGATCCTCACCTGTCCAGGCTGGTGAGCAGTGGTCCTGCCTGGAGTGGACACACGGATGAAATAATCCTGTGAGCTCTGATTCTACAGTCTCCCCTCCCCTTTGTAGACTGGACACGGGGCCAGGGACTGGAGTCAGACATGAGAAGTTAGATGCCTAACGGGATGGTTGGGCACACCAGCAGGGGAGGGGACAATAGGACCTCAGGCCTCTCACTCACTTTCTCTTTCTACCTGCTTCCCTTGCAACAGGTCTGAGAGTGAAGGAGGTATCTTGGAATCAAGACTGCAGTTGGGAATGCACGGACACTGGATTTGTTTATTTCTTCACTTTTGGGGAAAATCTCTTGTTTTTAAAAGTGATAAATTTAGTGTTAAGTCCTTGGTATTCTCCTTCTTTCCCAACTTGGAGAATCTTTTCTCCCTCCCGTCTTGTCCTGCCCTCTCTATAGCCCCCCTCCCTCTTGCCCAGCTGCCTCCAGGAAGGAGGAAATAAGGAAGCTGGGCAGGAGCCTTGAGAAGGGAGGAGTTTTTCCCCAGCCTTGCCCTGACTTGCTGGGTGGGGAAAGAGAGCTGAGGGTCAGATAGGTAGGAGGACTGACTTCCGGGGTACCAAGAAGGAAGGATGGCCCCAGGCTCTCTTCACATTGAGGAAAAGATACAACCACCTGGCAGGGCTGCCCTGAGGCCTTGGAGCCCTAAGGCCCGTATGGCTGCGACGCTGCTGTGGGCGCCATCTGCTGAACAAAGCTTGGAACTGCACCCTGGCACTTGGCCCATGGGAAAGAGGCGGGGCGTTGCGTGGATGCCTCCCTGCCTGCCCTCCAAGCCTCAGTGATCCCCAAGCTTCAGGATGTGTTCCCTCTCCAGCTGTGCGGAGACCACCACCCAGACTCCAACCTGTTAGCCAAGCTAGATTGAGGACACAGTGGCTATTCACGAAGAGGCCCTTGCTGGGAACTGGAAAGGTCACCTCTCCCCCTTGTCCAAGACACCAAGGGGCCAGGGTAAACGACGAAAGCTGAGAAGTGAAGAACCTTCCTCAGACCCCACAGCCAGGCCTCTCCTGTCTACTGCTTTTGATTTTTCCGGGCAGTGGAGAGAGGAGAGGAGGGGAGGGGAGATTCACCCCTCTTTACTGAAGAAGTAGTGCGATGGAGAGAAAAAAGAACTTCAGAAGTGTAAGGTCCCCTTCTGCCACCCTTGCTGTGCACCTCAGGCAAGACCTCACCTCTCTGGGCCTCCATATATAACAGGATGAACACCGCACCAGGGTTTCATCAGCTTGAAGAGACAGTGCACGTGAAGATGCCCAGTGCACTTTCACCCGACAAACAACACACACAGCCAGGCCAGGTCTCCCTTCTTTATTGATCTCTGGCTATAGCAGGATTCTGGGAGACCAAGGGTGGGGGTGAGTCTCATGCGTCTCTGCCCCACTCAGGGTGGGGTAGGAGGGACAAGTGGCAGGTGGCAGGTCTAAGAGACGATGGATATGACTTCACAGGAACAGGGCCCACTGTACAAATGCATGGTTGGTACAAGAAAGGAGGAGGGCAGTCACCTGGACTTGGGCCCTTCCTGGGACAAAGCCGGGTGAGAGGAGCCTGAGGAGAGGAAGGGGCAGGGGCCTGGCTGGGCTCTCTCCAGAGGACATGAGAGCAGCAGTCCTGAGCCCCTGCCCGTCTGCCTTCCACCCGCCACTCCCCACTTGTCCTGGGGAGGGGCCTCTTGGGCCGGGGCTAGGAGGGGGACGGACCCTCTCTGTCAGCAACACAGGATTACTGGGTTACACCTCACCCTCCCCATGCGCCCTTGACCCCAACCCAGCTCTCCCCTCCTGTGCCCGTAGGATGTATCCTGAAGGTGCTTTGCTGGGGAGACTTCAAAGCACTGTACAGACATTGGTCGGATGGGAGCCTCCCAGCCCCAGGGGAGAGGAAGGAGGCAAAGGGTTCAGGACTCAGCCAGGGCAGATGACAAGCCCCAGGGGCCTAGACCAGTCCCGAGTCCTTGGCCACCCCAGGAAAGGCCTCCTCTCAGCCCCTGGTGGCAATGGCTCCTCTTCCCCCAGTCACCATTGCAGAATGGGAGAGAGGGAAGATTGCAGGGTCTGGGCTGGGGATGGGACTGAAGCAGTGCAGGTCTAGGGTAAAGAGGATGCCCCCCATTCCCAGGCCCTAGAAAGGTACCATGCCCTGAAGGAGCCCACTCCCCTACCCTCACATAGGGCTCTGAAAACCCCCAGCTTCCTATCCTATTCCAGCCCTTCCCAGGGGAGGAAAAGGGGGACCCAGACCTGCCAGCTAAGGTCTGGGGTGGGGGCTGAGGAAACCCCCAAAATGTATTGCTTAGAAACTTGGAGTCAAGAAGGATGCGGGAGGACCCAGGGGGCTGGCATCTCCAACCCTCCCCCGCAGGCCCTGGGAAGCCTCCAGGAAGCTCCCCTCCAGCCGACCATCTGGCCATAGGGAGAGTCCAGAGGCGGGGGGGGATGGACACAGTGACCACTGGGAGCCTGAAGTTCCCCAGTCTTGCCGCCGGGAGATTAAAGTGCGCCCCAATGGGTGTCGGGTGGGGACAGGCCCTTTCCCCAATCCCGCAATCTCTGGCATCTGTCCTTCGGGTGGGGTGTCTGTTCCTTGATGTCCATGCTCCCTTGGAGCAGATGGGGGAGCCAGTCCCGATGGGTGGTGCTGACGACATCGAACACTTTGGACTCGGTGAGGACCTGGGGGAAGAGGAGACACCTCGGTGCTCTGACCTCCTCCTTCATCTCCAGCCTGACTTACCTTCCTCGGGTCCCACCGGATCCCCACTCAGTCCCGCTTACAGTTGAGCAAAAAAGGCCCTGCAGAAGGAGCTCAGCCAGGGCGCGAGCGGGGCTGGATTGAAAGTCATGCCCAGCTGACCTCCCGGAGTCTTGGGCCCTGACTGCCGCCTCTCCCCAGGCCCTCACAAAGGAGCTGCTCAGCCCACTCCTCTCTTCCTGCAGGTGGGAGGACTCTGCTCTCCACTCAGGCCCCGCTCGAGTCTGTGTGCTCACTTCCTCCATATCCCTGCTGGGAAAGAGGGAAGGACCACCTTGCATCCACTGAACCCCAGAGAGGACCCTTCAAAGAGGGCTGTGGCACACCCCGCTGGCCCAGCTCCCTGCAGAACCTTAAGCCCCGCCCTGTCTGCCGCGACAGGCTCACCTGGGCCAGCCCCAGGCTAGTCCAGATTCCCGTT
This sequence comes from Delphinus delphis, assembly GCF_949987515.2. NCBI lineage: Eukaryota > Metazoa > Chordata > Mammalia > Artiodactyla > Delphinidae > Delphinus > Delphinus delphis. The sequence goes on along the minus strand of NC_082693.1, from coordinate 43,356,076 downwards.
CTGGTTGTGTTCATCTTCGGCGGGGGAGGCTGGCGCCTCTTCCTCACAGGGGGACAGCTCGTCAATGGACATCTGGTTGGTGACGCCTGCAAAGGGGCAGGAAGGAAGCTGGGACCAGACCAAGCAGTATGTTTCCCCCAAACCCAAGGAATATGTGGAGACAAGTAAGGGATTCTCACACATCCCCCTTCCTTCCAGCTGAGCTACATCCAACCCACGCCTACCTGGGGAGAGCCTCTCCAACCTTGCTAAAAGGCACAGCCCTCAACTCCCACGTTAAGGAAGAGCTGCCCCAGCCGGGGCCACCAGGTCACCACATCCACAGGGGACCACTGACGAGCCGCAGTGTGCATGGGGTCCCTCAGGTCGTGGCCTGTGGCTGTCCCTATCCTCTCTCAGGTCCGCATTCTAGAACGGTCCAGGCCAGTCGGCCAGTCAGTCGTTCCTGTGATCTTACTGCAGCCTAGTCAGTTCCCTTTCCCAACTCAGGGAAGGAGTCAGACAAAGGGTTGCTTGAGGAAGGGCTTACGGGCTTAAGGAAAAGGGACCCGCTACTGCTGCAGCAGCCACCCTCCCCGCAAGGCCTCGTCCTCCCAATGGACCCACCGCTTGCCGCCCGTTCCTTCCATTTCTGCTTGTTCTCCTGAATGTATTTGATCCAGGTAGAGCGGAAGCTGACCACGTCGGGGTTGGGGTCTCCCACTTCCACATCCAGAGAAGGCTGGCGCCACTGGAAGCTAAAAGCCGGACCCCAACATTGCGAGGTCAGGCCCTGCCCACCCCAGAGCCATCTTCACAGCCCTCGGAGTGGAGGGGGTAGAAGACCAGTAGGCTCAGGCACCCTCATCCTTGTCCTCTTTTCCCTCTGCTAGGTACCCGCAGTCCCCATCCCTCTCCACACCTTCCCTCCTCCTAGAAGGAAAATAAAAGCAGATTAGCAGAAAGGCAATAAAGACAGAGCTAATGGGAGAGATACAAATACGGTGGAGGGAACAGAGGTGCAGACCACACTCCCTGCCCCCCATCCTTCCGCCCCTGTGTGTGACTCGCAGTAGAGGGGCTCCCACTTTTGGAGTCGCCTGCTTCTCCACGCCCGCCTGTACCTCCTCCCTGGGAGTCAGTGCTCTCTGTGGGCCCCCGGCTGCTGCGGCCACCCTCACCTGGGCTGGGTTTTAGACTTGGAGTCTTCCTCCCCCATGGGCTGGACACTCTTCTCGGCCACATCAGTCAGCACAGAGAACGTGGGTTCCACGATGAAGTCAATGAAACCTGCAGTGCAGGGGTAACACAATGGAGCCATCTGACCTGGGGGCCCGGGCAGAGGATATGGCCGGCACAGCCGTGCCCCCGGCTGCACGTAAAACAGGGTCACCTGGGGCTGAAAAGTTCCCAGTGGGGGCAGCCTTTGCGATGATGTCTTTACGACCCCAGAGAACTCCACCCCAGGACCCCATGCTCTAGCACGGCGGGCTTGCTGCTACGGGAAGAATGGCTTTGAAGGAGGTGGACTTGGAGAGGTCCTGACCCGGCCCAGCCAGCATCCTTTAGCCTTCGCAACTCTCTCCTCCCTGCGGGAAGGGACACTCACCAATCTGGGACTGTGCCACGAGAGTGGAAGTGCGGTCACAGAGCGGAGAAAAGGGCAGGCCCAGCTCTGCCTCTTTGTCACCCTAGGGGAGCAGACAGGGCGGGGAAGCACCTCAGTCTACCAGATCAAGGTGCAGCTGGGGGTAGAAGGGGCTGCCGGGGGAGAAGAGGGATCTCTGTGCCTTGGACCTGGAAATGAGTGGCATGCAAATGCCACTGCCAGCGATTACTGTTAAGCTTTTCGGAGATGACATTATATCCCATGGGTTTGGGATCAGGTTGGCAGCTGCAGGCCACTGAATGAGGACTGGAGTAGGAACAGGGAACTTGGAGAACAAAGGGGAGAGAAGGCCCCATGGGCGGGGGCGGGGGCAGGCAAAGAGGCCTCATACCTGGCGGAAGAATTCCTCCATGAGGGCCTTGGTCCAGCGGCTGTGAACCGACCACTGCTTGGTTGGGTGGCTGATGTCAGCAGCATGGAGCAGTAGAGACAGGGCCTTGGGCTTATCAATCCTGTTGGGGCAGATGGCAAGGGGACGGAGACTGATCTTCTAGGGGAAGGAAGCCTGGACCATTCCTAACTTCCCATCACAAGCCCTCTCTCAGATCAAACTTCAAACACCCTGTGAGGCTAGACACACACACACACACACACACACACACACACACACACTTACATATGTATAGGAAGCAGCCCAGGCTCTCAGAATCAAAGGGCCTGGGTTCGAATCCCCACATACCTATCACACACTAGCTGTGACAAAGAGTGAGTTACTTAAAATTTACATATTTCATTCTCCTCAATCCTAAGTGGAAATAATAACAGAATCTGCCACATAGAGTTGTTCTGAGAATTAAATGACATACAGCATATAAGTATTTAGAAGAGTGTCTGGCACCTAGTAAGTGCTCGGTAGATGTAATCTATAATAATAATTATTATTATTATTTCCCAACAATGACACGCTCTGACACTGCACACTCTCTCACACCCAGACACCATACAATTTTTATTTTTTTTTTGTGGTACGCGGGCCTCTCACTGCTGCAGCCTCTCCTGTTGCGGAGCACAGGCTCCGGACGTGCAGGCTCAGCAGCCATGGCTCACGGGCCCAGCCACTCCGCGGCATGTAGGATCTTCCTGGACCGGGGCACGAACCCGTGTCCCCTGCATCGGCAGGCGGACTCTCAACCACTGCGCCACCAGGGAAGTCCGACACCATACAATTTTTAACACACACCTTCAGAGCACACAAACACAGTCTGTTCTCCCTTACATTTATATACTCCCACCCACTTTTAAGCAACATTAGATGTAATTATGGCATTTCTTCTGTGCTTTTTTTTTTTTTTTAACCTCACATGACTCTCCCAGTAGCCCTATGAGAGTAGGAACTGGTGGCAAGCTATTGTGGAAGGAGGCATTACATTTTCACATTTCCCAGATACAGAAATGAGTCCAAAGAGTTGGAGTAAGCCTGACCTGAAGCTGCCCTGAGAACGCCCATCTCAGACCCCCAGCCCAAGCGCTCTCCAGTAGACGGGCTGCCTGGGCTGTACACATCACATAGACGAGATACACTCAGATTCCTGGAGCCAGGAGAGTTTCTATATCCGGGTAAAGACTTGTCACACCCTTTACCCATGCGGATGCCCCCCCCAATTCACACACACCTCACTCTGGCCTATGCCCAGCCACACCCCACCATATCTCACCTTTCCAGCTGCTGCAAGGCCGTCTTCATGGACTTCAATTGCTGGAAATGGCAGGACATGTCTGTGGCCAACACCATCTCGATGACCAGGGCCCGCAGCTCTCTGAAAGGACAGAACCCAAGTATTGATCAGCACTGCTAGGCAGGAGTTCCGGGAAGTGGGGAAAGAGGGTTGGGGTGAGGGGGTCCCTAGGGATGCCCACTCCTGGCTTCTGCTCACACAAACTCATCCTTGGTGAGGTTGATGAAAATGTTCATCTCGTCGTCCTGCATTATTCGGAAAACAGAGCTGATGTGGTGATTCTCCAGCACTGAGCGATCATTGTACAGGATGGCGCATTCTGACCTGCAAAGCCCAAGTCACCGTGTCCGGCCCTCTGCACGTCCACTCGGCCCCTCCTGCCCCTGCCACGTCCCCACCCCTCACTTGGTCTGGATGTGGAAGCTGTTGGTAGTGCCAGTGTGCTCATAGTCGTGGATGGCTGCAGCAAAGATGATGGCCAGGACCTCGATCTCCGACAGGCAGTGCTGGGAGAAAGAGACAGATGATGAGAGGGGGCGGACCCCCTGCCGGCCACTGCCCAAAGACCTCCACACACAGGCAGGACTGCTCAGCCCAGCCCTTCCATTCTTCGAGGCCAGCTCTTGGGCTAATGCAGCCACGTTTCTCAGCTCCCAGAATGGCCAAAGACCTTCCTCCATCCCAACCAGCAACATTCCCATCACATCCCGGCACACATCCCCAGCGCTGCCCATGAAGTTACGGTCCACCCAGGAATACTCTAGAGTGAGTAAGCCCAATCTGAATCTGTAAAGACTCTGGGATGCCAAAGGAGAGGAACCAAAGAGAGAAAAGAGGAAATGGGAGTAAAGTCTAGACTTCCCGGTTCTGCAGCCGTAAGACCCTGAGTCACAGAAGACTGATTTCCAGGGCACCTACCACCATCCCTGTGCGGAGCAAGAAGCAATGGACCGTCTGTGTAACATCAGCTGCATGGATCTGGTTATGGTAAGGGTTCTTGTACTTCCCATAACCTGTCTCCAAGGCATCCAGGAAAGTCATCAAAAACACAGTGGGAATCTGCAATAGGACGGAGGAAATCGAGATTTGTGGCGGATGTGCGGGAATGGCAGACGGCCGAAGACGGAGGTCAGCAAGGCCCATTCTTTGGAAGGCAACAGGGCATAGGAGAGTGCTGGCTCTGCAGTCGGGTGAACCTGGGTTCACATCCTGCTCTACCACCTGCTGGCTGTGTGACCTTGTGCAAGTCACGTGCCTTCCTGTGCCTCAGATGCTTAACTGCAGAATGAAGATAATACCACCTACCTTGAATTTAATGAGATAAGCACAAGGCACTTAGTAAGTGTTCTCTAGAGAGTAGCTATAATTATTATTATTTCCCTGGAGATTTTTCAGAAGAGGAAGTCAAGTTTCCCTCCTACCTTCCAACCACTTTACCCCATCCCCAAGCCAATACCATGGAGAGGGGCTCAGAAGCAAACGAAAGAATAAGATGACCCGGAGAGGCCCCTCTAGCCAGATGTGGATCACCCCCTCCTCTGAGAAGCCTTTCCCCACCCTTCGACCACCACACACACACACACACCCAAGCACCAGGAACCAGAGGTCTGTCGGGCTGCGCACGGGCTATTCAATCCTGTCTCAATCCTGTCTCGGTCTCTGCATGTGCCCTGGGGTACGTTTGCTTCCTTCAAAGGCCCAAGGTTCCCAGAGGGCGGGGCTGGTGTCTGTACCTGTCCCTAGATCTCTGAGGCTGCAAGGAGAGCGGGGTTCAGGACTTGAGGAAGCTTCTGTAGAGATGCGCAGTAGTGACGAGACAACAGAGGATGTGCCACTAGTCAGTCGGACCCTAACGTCCCCCGCCCCAACCCCTGGAGGGCTGTGCCCCAAATTCAGGGAATTTTAAAGGACTGTTTCCACGACAACCGCCCTTGCTTTTGCGTTGCCATGGTGTCCCTGGAGGAAGGGAAGGGAAGGGGAGGAGCATGGGAGGGGCTGGGTACCCAGGAAGGGAATGTGGAGCTTGAAAAGGGCAGCTCCAAGGGGGTCTCTACTACTAGAGCAAGAAGGCTCCTCTCTCTCTAACTGCCTTGGAGCAAGGTGGGCTGGGGCGAGGCCAAACCCAACGTGATGCAGTTACTCTCGGAGTTCCCCGGAACCAGTCCTTCCGGGTGAGGAAGCACCTGTGGGAGAACTTGGTGTCTGGAGTAAGCCTGAGAACCAGTCTGGAGAAACACGAGCTGGGAAAAGTCTTAGGAAAAATAAGAGCCTGCTGTTCTCCGTCCTGGAGAGGGCAGGATTGGAAAGAAGAAGAAAACGCAACTGCAGAACAGGGCTCGGGGAGGCACTGAAGAAAATCTCAGCTGAGCATCTCAGGGACGTTCTGGAAACCCCTTGGGAGTTGTAAAGGGAGGAGTCAAAGGTCGAGGAAAGGCTCTCACACACCAATAGTCTGTTACAGTGAAGTGGAGGCACAGGTGGCCGGGTTACCTCCCAGAGCCCTCTGGGAGGGGCCCTCCAGCTGGACTCCTTTGACCCCCCGCCAAACCCCTCAGAACACACATGTTCTCCTCCACCCTAACGCCTCACCCAAGTGCTCGCCAAATATCCCCATGGCGACTCCTCAGCCCCCCTCACCCTCCACTTCCAAGTGTGGTTTTTCCACGTGCAAGTGATCTTTAACCGGCCCCTGTTCGCAAAAGACCCTCCCTCCTGGCACAGGATCTGAAGAGGACATTAATCCTGTACACTTCCTGGCCAGCCAAGCTGAACAGCAAATCGAGTTCACACCCTCCCTCCCCTCCTACAGCCCTACATAGCCTTGGCCAAGAGCTGACCCTCTCCCTAAAATTCCTTGGACAGAGACTAGAGCTGGAGGGGGAGGGGAGGGAGAGGCCCCCCCGAAACAAGTGGAGAGACACTAGTCCTGCAGGGCACCAGCTGAGAGCTTCTGACCTCTAAGCCTCCAGTGTCCATGGACAGGGGCAGGAGGGCTGAAACAGGGAGCTGAACTTGCAGCCAGCCTGGAGAGGACAAGTTAGGGGACAGAGCAAAGGGCGAGAGTGCAGAATCCTAGGCTGGCCAGTTTCAGGGCTAGAATCTTCCCCTAGAAAGCAATACATGAAGCCAGAGGCTGGGACTGCAGCAAGTGAAGGAAAGGCTAGACTGGGGTGTGCAGGGGGCGACTTCCTTGACAGTGAGACGGAGCCAGGGAGCCTGTGGAATCTGCTGCTTGTTGGGACTCTTTGAGAACAGGGTGGTGGGAGTAGAGAATCCTACCCAGAGGCAGGGATAGGATGCTGCCCAACCTTAAAGCGGCTGATGAGGTTGTGCCGAGTCAGCAACTGAAAAACAATGGTCCTCAGTGCGTGGTCATCAGATGCCCGGTTCAAGGAGAAGACATCAAAGCACCAGAGATCCAGGTTCTGTGGAGAAACAAGGAACTAGGCAGGGAGACTCCCAAGGGGGACATCTCCTGCAGCAGCGAGGGCTGCAGGGAGACTTCAAGGAGGACTTCCCAATGATTACAGAGGCTTGGGAAGCAGGAAAACAAAGAAGTGGTAAATAGGCCTCTTTCTTCCCAGATATCATTCAGTAGGGGAGTGACAAGAAGTCAGGAGTGTGCCTCTTGAGTGGGGAAAAGTTGTTTTGAGGAATATGGAAACAACAGTTAAAAGGGAAGGCAAAACTCATCCCGTAAAGCGTCTGAAAGTCCCAAGGACTGTTCCACCCCCCTCCAAGCTTCTCCTCTTGCCTGAAACCCCTGGGATCACCTTGAGACAGTTGAGGACCACAGTGGAATAGGTGGGGCCCACAGAGGTGTACGTTCTCCGGAACATCCTGAGGGAGAAGAACGAAAAGGAGCCCAGGTGTGAGGTCTGGGAATGGGGTCGGATCAGGCGGGGCTGTGCGGATAGGCCGTGGGCATGTGGGGCTGGTGGTACAGTGGGGTCCTGGAAGACGAGGGTGGCTGGGAACGAGGGACACAGCTAGAGGTAGAAGCTGGCAGGGAGTGGGTGAGCTCACCGTTCCACGAAGATCCCAGCCTGCACCGCGTGCACGATGCTCCGGAACTTGGGCTTCTCCTCTGCTCGGCGGCCTTTGGCCCGGGCCTGCTGGGTGAAGGTGGAGGCCAGCCAGTCCCGCACCTCCGAAGGCACCGCGTCAGACCGCAGCTCCTGCAGCTCATCCTCCGTGTCCAAGATTTGCCTGAAGCCCCAGGAGGGGAGTCACAGAGGAAAGACGGCAGGTGCTTCCACAGCCTAGAGGCCCGGGCCCAGCCACACCTTGGAAACTCTCACAGCAGCTCTCTCCCTTCTCTGACCCTCCCTTTCCTTTCTTTCGCTAAGTCTTTTTACTTCTGTTTCTCTATCTGATGTCTCCAATAATGAAACAGGTCACTATGCGAGGTAGTGAGCACCCCAACTTTGGAAGTATTCAAGCAGACAGTGGAATGGATACCACCCATCGAGGATGCTACAGGCCAGCAGCAGTGTCCTCCAGAAATAAAATGCAAGCCACGTATAAGTTACTTTCAATTGTCTAGTAGCCACATTCAAAGGTTAAAAAAACAGGTGAAATCCATTTTAATGATAACGTTTCTTTAACCTAATACACGCAAAGTACTATCATTCCAATGTGGAATCAATATAAAAATATTAATGAGATAGTTGACATTCTTTCAAAATCTTTTGAAATCCAGCATGTATTTTACATACACATACATCTCAATTCACACTTGCCATGTTTCAAGCCCCACAGCCATGTGTGACCAGTGGCTCCCATCCAGGGCGCGCAGGTCTGGAAGGCCTCCGCACTGGGAAGAAGGTTAGGACTAGATGAGCTTTAAGGTCCCTTCCAGCTCTGGAACAGTGTTCTCTTCTTGATGTCTGTGTTTGTCTCTGTCTCTGCGACTCTATGCCTGTACCTCTGCCGATATTTCTACCTATAGATCTATCTGCCCTCCCACCCCTCCTCCCTGCTCTGGCTGGGTCAGGCTCCTGTCTGACTCCCCGGCCCTCCCTGAATCACTGTGTCTGTCTGGTATCTTTCTCCTCTGTGTGTGAGTTTCTCCCCGCAGCCCCATGTCACCACTCTCACCGCGTCTCATTTATGTAGACGGCCTCCAGCAGGGAAGCTGTGTACTCCAGGTTTTGCTTCAGCTCCTCAATGTTTACCTCCCCATTCTCCAACTGCTTCACCATGTAGCGCAGCCTGTAGGGGCCCGGGTACAGATAACCTGCTTAGGCGCTGGACCTTGTCAAGAGAACAGGATACCTCTAATAGGATGCATTTTACAGAAACAGCCTCAGTCTTCCATAACCCATTAATCTTTCTAATAGAATAAAAGCAGCTGGGCTTCCCTGGTGGCAGAGAGGTTAAGAATCTGCCTGCCAATGCAGGGGGCACAGGTTCGATCCCTGGTCTGGGAAGATCCCACATGCCACGGAGTAGCTAAGCCCATGCGCCACAACTACTGAGCCTGCGCTCTAGAGCCTGCAAGCCACAACTACTGAAGCCTGTGCGTCTAGAGCCTGTGCTTCCCAACAAGAGAAGCCACGACAATGAGAAGCCCGCGCACCACAACAAAGACCCAACATAGCCAAAAATAAATAAATAAATAAATAAATTTATTTTTTTAAAAAAAGCCCTGGTCCGGGAAGATCCCACATGCTGTGGAGCAACTAAGCCCATGCGCCACAACTACTGAGCCCGCGTGCCACAACTACCGAAGCCCGTGCACCTAGAGCCCACGCTCCGCAACAAGAGAAGCCACCACACTGAGAAGCCCACGCACCGCAACGAAGAGTAGCCCCCGCTCGCCGCAACTAGAGAAAACCCACGTGCAGCAACAAAGACCCAATGCAGCCAAAAATAAATGAACAAATTAATTAATTTTTGAAAAAAAGAATTTAAAATATAACAGCAGCTAATGTTTTTCATCACAGGCCATTGCCACTGCCTTACTAAGTTTACCTAGCCCCCAAAGTTAAATCTCAGGCTCTTCCATGGTCCCCACCCTCTCTGACCTCTCAACGCCCCCCTTTTAGTCAGTGTTTCCTGAAAACTCTTGTTTAGAGTGCCCAGGGCCCAGCAGAATTAGGCAGGTACAAGCTCCCGGGGTGATGTTTTGGGGATGAGCTGTTTCATAGTCTGAATAACCAAGAGCTGAAACTGCTTATTTCCCCCTAAGAGAGGGCTTTGGGAGCCCTCAGCATTCTTTCATTATGTCTCTTGGTCTTGGCGGGGAGGGGGTACATGTCCACAGCCCCGCTGTCTCTGGCAGGGATGGCAAAGACACAGAACAAAGACCAATCTGAATTGGTCTTTCGCCTGGCCTCACTCCATCCCGGCAGAGCTAATCGATTATGATTCCAGAATCCATCAACCAGGACAAAGCAGGGTTAACCCCTGCCTCCCCAGTGCCACTCCAGAGAGAACCTCTGGCCAAGGGGGACTGTACCCATCCCCTACCTCTGCCCCGTGGCAGCTTCCCACAGAGCCAAAGTGGGGAGGGTGGGGTTGGAGGTCTCACTTACGGGATGCTTTGCCTGAAGGAACAATATTTTGCCCTCATGAATTCCGGGGGATTAACAGGGAGGCTTCTTAAAAGTCTGGTTTGTGACTGCCTGAGTCCAGCCCAGGCAGTCACAAAGCAAACAGAGCTCTCTGACTTTAGATGGTGATTTTAAAGAAAGCGATGAAACATTCCCCTCTGGCTCCTTCCCCCAGCCCTGCCCCACCCCATCCCACCTAAAACCAAGATGGTGTGAAATGGTGGCCAGCACAGTTCCCCACTGAGAGGGGCTTCAGAATCCCAAGGTCACCCTATGAGTCAGGGAGGAGAAGAGAATGAGTCAGGGACTGGAGGCTGAAATCAGCATCGATTACCAGGGATGCCGGGGTGGGGGTGGGGGGGAGGGAGAACAATGGCATTCCTGAACAGAAGCAGCTCTAGAATCCCGGGGTCTCAGCAGCTTTGGAATAGGGGCGTTCAGAATAGCCAGCCCCAGGAAGCGTCACTGGCCAACTCTCACCTCAGGGACCAGCAGTCCTGGCCAAAGACAGGTCTGAATACAAATGGGGCAGAAGGGAAAGGGGAAAAATGGGTGGGGAAGGAAGCTGGAGGGTGGCACTGCAGCCTCCTCGGTGGGCTATCTTCAAATATCACTTCCAGCCTTCCTGCTGCACCATTTCCACGTGGAAAGAGTAGGTGGTTCCACAAGAAAGAGTCCGGGTTCAGTAAAGCTCAGCCCCAGCTCAGGCTTCATTAGGGAGGAGGAATAGAGGCTGACAACATAAAATGCTTTCCAGGGGGCTTCCCTGGTGGTGCAGTGGTTAAGAATCCGCCTGCCGATGCAGGGGACACGGGTTCGAGCCCCGGTCCGGGAAGATCCCACATGCCGCAGAGCAACTAAGCCCGTGCGCGCCCGTGCGCCACAACTACTGAGCCTGCACTCTAGAGCCCACGAGCCACAACTACTGAAGCCTACACACCTAGGGCCCGTGCTCTGCAACAAGAGAAGCCACTGCAATGAGAAGCCCATGCACCGCAACGAAGAGTAGCACCCCACCCCCCACTCGCCGCAACTAGGGAAAGCCCGCGCGCAGCAATGAAGACCCAACGCAGCCATAAATTAATTAATTAATTTTTTAAAAAAAGGCTTTCCAGTCAATGGGCTGGAAAGGAGCAACTGAGAACTGACCAGAGATCACAGAGGAAAGAGATACACTCTGCCATTGGGGCACACAGCTTCCCTCTCCTGGTCAGTCCCCATGGCCAGGGACCCTCAACTCTGGGGACACACAACCCAGGAAGAAAAAAAGGCCTCTGGTCCCATCTCTTCCCAATCCCAGCCCCAGTCTTCCATTTCGATCAGTCCCTTTTACAGCGGAAAACTCTGCCCACTAGGGGTCAATATGCCCACCACCAAAGTTCTTTCTTGAGCCACCTAGGGAAACCCACATCCCAGCACAAGCTCCCAAGTGAACAGCCAAGCCCATGGGTGCTCATTTGCATGTATTTGCATAATCTCTGACAATGCTGCCCGCTCTACATTTTAAAAAGGGCTTTCTCCTACATTATCTCCTTTTGTCTTCAAAATGGGCCTAGAGGGAGGGAGAGAGGGAGGAGGGAAGGCAGTGCTGCCCCTATTTCCAATGCAGAAACCCAAGCTCCCAGCACAACTCTGGGAGGCAGGACTCCTGGATGCAGACCTTTCACTTCCTGGCTCTGAGTCCCGGGCAAGTCACTAATTCTTCATCAGTGTCTATCAAAGTGTGGCCTGTAGACCACTGCACCTGAATCACCTGGGATACTTGTGAAAATTTTAGATTCTGGGCCTCACTGCACACCTACTGAACCAGAATTTCTGAAGTTTGGGTCCAGGGATCTGCATTTTTAACAAACATCCCAGATAATTCTCATTCACACTAAAGTTTGAGAACCTTTATTTTCAAGCTTCAATTCCTTCATCTGTTAAATAGTGAGGATAATAGTAAACCACCTGTTAATAAGAGGAGTAAATGAAAGAATGTATGTGAAAGGCCTGGCACATAAAACGAGGCTCTTTAAACATGAGTTGAATTGGAATTAACTGACCAGCATCATGCTGGCCCAGCTCACGCCTCACTCCCTTCAAGTCCAACAAGCACCTACCTGCCTTCTTGATCCCAAGTCCAGGTGGAGAAGAGTGAGCCTAGTTTGGATGGAGGCTGGTAATTAGGAAGCCCCCTAACAGAGGAAATGAGAGGATGATAATGACCGTGATCTCTCCTTTATAATTACAGACCTGACTTGAGCCTCACAGTCTCCTCATGGGGGAGGTTATAAGACGCGTCCGAGGTCACACAACTTGTCAATCTCACTCAGGTCGGCAAGCTTACAACTCACTCTACTGGAGCTTAACTGTGTCCCAAACACCAAAAGCGAGGCTGGACCCCACTGCGTCACAGCTCCTTCAGGGTCAGTCGTCCAGGCTTCCTGGGGTGATGGTGTCTGCAGACACCACCAGACCCCCAGGAAACTGGAGGTGTCTTGATGACACTGACAGTGACTTTTCTATCCTGGCTGCTGCGCCCAGAGCACACAGTACATGCTCGCTAAATGTTCATTAAACAATAAAAGGGAAAGGGAGCAGATTAATCAGGTCGGGGGCTATCTGCACTCCCAATTGAGATCTCAGGGCTTGGGAAGCAGAGTGCGGTTGTAGGCTGGCTTTCAACGCACCCCTCCCTCCAAGTTCCTCCCATCTCCACCTCTCGATGTTGTCCAGGAGCTCTTGTACAGCTCCTGTTGAAATCTGAACCCAACACGATCCAGATACCAGAAGGAGGCGGGGAGGGAGGAAAAGAAAGATTAAAGAATAAATTTGACAAATGGGGAGGCCAAGGAAGGGACCTGGACTCCGGCAGCTGGAAGGATCCCTCCTGAAGTTACATAATTCTCCCCACGTGTCTCCCCACGACACTTCCTGGCCTGGCGAAGCCTGGAAGCTTCCCAACAGTCCTTCCACTCCACTCCTAGCCCTGGTTCACCACCACCACTTCTTTCTCCTTTATCTTCAGTCCTCATACCACGACGGGAAAGCCTCAGGTCCTGACTGCTGGAGGCCCCAGTCTCTCTCAGCTCTAGGCAGCCAGCTGGAAAAGGGGGCTCTGAGCAGTAATAATCCCAACGCCCCAGAAGAGTGCAGCTTCTCCAGCCCCCATCGGATGATCTGACAATTTCCGAAGGCCCCTGCCACTACTTCCAGCACCCACACTCCCTGAAAGATCACTGTAAGTAGAGGGCTTAGGACAGGGCAGCCTCAAGCTAAGAGGCTGGGAATTGAGAGAAGAATCCTATTTCCCTCTGGAGGTTTTAAAACCAGATGAGGAGATACTGGAGGAATATGAGGTCCTAAATGATGCTGGGGGTCAGGAAGGAGAGAAAGAGGGGAAACACTGCTAAGTCACCTGCCCCTGTTAACACACACACACACACACACAGAGCATATGGGGCTGTCAGGTCTTGATCCCTCCCCTCCACCAAACTAGACCCACAGCAGCCTGTCCCCCTCCTCCCCTCCCCCTTCCTCATCCCTGGCGCCTACCTGAGGATGGGGCCCTGGAGGTGGCGCCTCGGCACAGGAACAGGGCTTGCCATGGGAATCAAAGTTTCCTACTTCAAAGTATCAAAATGCTGCCCCCGGGCCCCCTGGGCCCCTGAGGGGAATGGCTCCCTCTTGGGCCCCTGACTTCCTCCTCCAGGTCTCAGCAAAAGTGACTGACCAGAGAGAATTTGGAGGAGGAGAACAGGAGGAGCCTGGCTGGAGGAAGGAGTGATGAGGGAGAGACCCAGCCCACAGCAAGTGGGTGAGAGGCCGCAGGAAAAGTTTCACATCTGAATCAGACTGAAAACAAGAATCTGTTCTCAGAAGAATCCCAGAGAGGACAGAAATAGTACAGGCCAGCCCCTTGCTCTGAGGAGGTGGGGCTCCTCTTTGGGGAGAAGGAAAGGGTTAGCAGGAGGCTTAAGGGTGCAGGGACAGGGAACCATCCGGAATTTGTCCATGAGAGGAAGTCTGTAGTGAAGGGAAAGGGCCCTGCAAGACCCCTCAGCGAGGCTAAGGCAGATTCGGCTCCCTCCCAGGGTCTTTTTCCGGGGCCATTCTTCAAAATGAGCTTTAACCCACCTGAAAGTATGGAAGCAAGACCGGAAGAGAACTAGGAACTGCAGGAGAGGGGCTCGCTAAAGCTAGGGATCCGGGGATCCTTACCCAGAGATCCGCTCAACAGGGAGGGAAGCCCCCGCCCAAGTAGTGACTGAAAGTCAGAAGGACTTGCTCATCGAAACCGAGAGGCTGGGCAAGTTTCTTTAATACTCCCAGCCCCAGTTTCCTCATCTGTAAAACGGGGACTGGGCAATAACCGTGAATTAACTGGAGAGAGCTCAATCCAGCGCAGAGGGAGAAGGGAAGTGATGGGATAGCCTAGAAAGTGCCTGGGAACCAAGACCCCTCTTTCTCCTCCTGGCTCTGCTCTCGCTCAGGTTAGGAAGAAAAGAACCCGGCCTCTGCGGCGCGAAGTGCGCATACAGCTCCAGCCCGCCTCCGGATTGGCTGTGGGGTGACGTCACCAATACAAGTGCATTGGGGCCGCGATTGGTCAGCGGAGGGGCGAGGCGGGGCTAAGGAGGAGAGCCGGAGTGAAGCCAAACGCAGCGAGTGAAGAGAGTTCCGCTCGATTACAGTCTCTTTAATCTACGTCCTAGGGCTGGGGGTAACGTGGGGATGAGGATGACAGGAGAAAGAGAAAAGAAAGGAAACGGGCCAAGAGCCAGGATTTTGTGACGGGAAGTCTTGCTCCACCCCCCCGCACACACCCCGCCTCGCACCCCTCCCCACCAAAAGCAGGGAGAAATCAAAATACCTTGTCACTGTGCCATAGCCTTGAAGGCTTATAAACAAATGAAGTTTGGGAAATTACTGGGACCAGCGGAAGCGGGCTTCAGCAGCAGCAAGAAGCAGCAATGCAGGCTAAATGTCTACAAAGTTGTGTTCTAGTGAACTCCTGGTAGCCATGCAGCGCGGCCGGTGCGCTAGATAGTGTTTTTAGAGAGAAAAAACTAGACCCAGAGTCAGAGACCTAGAACTGCCACCCAGAGGATGAGGGACAAGTTATTCAGCCTGCTCTGTAGACAAGCTCTCTTGGAGAGATACAGATGGGGTGGGAGTGGGGGCAGGTGGTACACCAGCAAACACCAACCCAAGCCAGCTCCCCTCCCTCACCTGACTCCAGGCCCAGGCCCCTGAGCCAAGTAGGCACTAACCTCAACCATCCTACGGAAAGGTAGAGATTTCTTAGACTAGAAAAGCTCTAGAGAGGATGTCTTGTCCATCCCTCTGCTCTCTTGCCCAGTAGAACCAAAGATTGTTGGACAAATAACGGCTTACCACATCACCCCACGTGCATACATGCTGCATCATCCCAGCGTGCACCCCGTACTTGCTCATCCCAGCCTATTATCAACGGTTCCTAATTAGAAAGGATATTGATCAACCACCATCCCTTCCTGGGAAAAAATTTTTTTCACACGTATCCACTCACCCACACATATATACACATGCCACACTCTACCTCTGTCTGAGCTAAGGAGACTGTTCCCTGGATGGGAGGCAGGGCATAGATGTGATGATCCCAGCATGAAGTTTCCTTCAGCCCTTAAATGTAGTTTTAAAATAGCAAGGAGCCCAACTATAATGCCTCCCTCCCTGGTCCATCCCCACCATTCCCCACCTGCACTGAAGAACAGGAGCTGGAATAGGGGATGAGCAAAGCATAGGAGCCTCTGCCTGTGGTCAGAGAAGAGGGGTGTGAGGGGGAGTGGGTGGAGGGGTGTTGGGGAAGGAATTACCCGGCTGATCTAAAGGCTCCAAAAATCTCAGAAATTGAAAAAAATCAAAGAAATCATCTAAATCCAATAGAAAAAGGATATGAATTAAAATCAGGAGATTTTGCCTGGACTTCAGCACTATGTGTGACCTTGGACAAGACACCCTGGGCTCCAGTTTCCTTGTCTGTAAAATGGGTAAGTACACGCTTCATAGAATTCTCACAAGGATCAAATGAGATCATATGAGAGCACCCTGGGAAATATAAAGTGATGCATAATGCAAAAAATTACTATTTAGTTTTTATTTTAGTTAGTTCAGCAAGGTTCATTACAACTCCTCCATGAACAAAGTTCCCCGTGCCCACCCTTGTACCCAGGGCCCCTGATGTGGAAAAGCCCAGTCTCCCCGCCACCACCATTCCAGATGTCTGGGTCTCCTCCCTGGCTCCTTATTCCAGGGACCAGGGAAGCAGCAGAAGCGGAAGCTGGGGACATGCACAGCATGGAGCTCCAGAGACTAGGAACAACCAGATCCCCACCTTACCCAAGTACTGCCGCTCCCCTCACTCCCCTGGCTTCCCACTGCTATACAGGCAGCCCCAGTTCTGGCAGCTGGCTGGGCACAGTGGCGGGGGTGGCTCCAGAGATAAAAATAGCCCCCCTGGTGACAGAGCTGGGGTGCCATCCCGGGAGGCGGCAAGCCTCAGGTTGACATGGCAGTGGTGGTGAGAGATCTCCAGGTACTGAACAGAGGAGCTGGATGGAGGGAGGGTCGAGGGAGAATTGAGCAGGGCTTGGGGAAAGCTGGTGGGTAGTGGGGGAAGGACAGGAGCCAGGAGGGTGGAGGGAGATGAGGGAGAGGGGCAGGAGGTATTAAGGGGGCAGGGAAGGAAAGAAAGGACACTTGAAAAGCGCTGCTGAAGAAGGTCTGGGAAACACTGAAGAAGAGGGGGAGTGGTCGGCTCACACCCCACGTGTGTCTGAAGGCAACTCCCCCCCTACGCCTCCTGACCAGAAGCCCTTTCTAACAGGTGTTCCTAGCAACAGCCCAGCACAGCTCAGATCCGCTGAGGCAGGGGTAATCTAAGCAGCTGGAGCCTCAGGCCAGACTAATAAGAACCCAGATACCCCAGCTGCCTGCCCAGCACACAAATGAATCCCGTCTCCCTCAGGCTTCAGCCCTTGAAAGAGGGAGGAAATAGGAGGGGTGGGCAAGAAGGTCAGGGGAAGGGTAGCCTGAGAGGAGGCTCCCAGGATCCCACCCAGGAGGACCCCGTCTCTGGCTCACTCGCTCACTCCTCTTCGCCATCCCTGCACTATTTAATTCTGCTCATTAACCTCCTGAGCACGGATCTCCCCACCGGGCCTCCAAACCACATCCCAACAGATGTTCCCAGCAGATTCCCTGCTTCCGGGGGACCTGACAGACACTGAAGGGCGCCTGGGTTGGGAGAGTGAGTTGGAAGCTTGGCAAGGTACTGACTGCCAGTGTGACGGGAGCAGCTCTAGATTGTGAATCAGCAGGATTTGAGTCTGGTCTCAGCCCTGCCCCCCACCTCACCAACTGTTTCTGGGCATCAGTCTCCCCCTCTGTAACACATTATGGTTCTCAGAGTCACTGCCTGGGTTGGAGGCACTAGGGAAGTAGGACGCCTGGGTCTCGAGTCCCTGGTTGGAGTTTATCTTTCTGACTGGTTCACTGCTTCCCCCAACTTAGCCCTAACCTGATGCTTTAAAGGAGGAGGGTGGCTTTCTTCTTTACCGTAGGAAGGTTACATTCTAACCTCCATGAAATTTCCAGGAAGTTCTCCTGCATATCTATCTTTAGTCCATCTTGCTGCAATGAAAACAACAGCATTTTCTTGGCATTTCAAAGAAGAACAGAAAGGAAGAGAATGGGCAGGACAAAGAAGTCTTTGGGGGTGAGTCTGGTGCAATTTGATTAATTACATTTCTTTCAGATTGGAATTTCTAAAGCTACTGCTTGTAGAGAGACGGTTGGAATTTAGGGAGCCCGATAATACTGTTGGCGTGTGTGCTCACTCAACCCAGGCCCCGAGAAGTTTCCAAACAAGGTGGGCGCAGAGGAGAGAACTAGGCGGATGGTGCCAAGTTAGATGATCAAGAGATCATAAACAGGGGAGCAGAGAAGCCAAGGAATAGGAAGGAAAGAAGCTTCTCTTGTCCCCAGGTCCTGCCTGCCAGAGAATCATTAAGTCCCCTGGAAGCCAAGCTCCCTTCCCAACCTAAATGGTGCCAACACCAGCTGGCAGGCTGATCCCGCTGCAGCCACTGTAATTATCTGCAAGTCTGACTACCCATTGCAGCTGCGGAATCAACTGACCTGGGGGCCTGGCTGGATCCAACAGTACCACCTGAGTACCCCCTTTCTAGCTTTTCTCCCAGCCCTGAGCCCCCAGGCCTCTCCCTGGATATGCCCTTTCTCCCCCAAGCCTGCTTCTCCACCAAAACCCCATCCCAGCTCCCTCAGTGGACCTCTGCCAGGTCTGGAATGCTGAAGCATATCCTAACCTGCTGTTTTCTTCCCAGAGAGGGAGAGGATGCCACTGGAACTGAGGGGAGGGGAGCAACTGCAGGACGGGGGGCATGGGAGACAGAGGGGCAAGAACACTGGTACTAGGGACCTTCCTGCAATGAATGGATCACAACTCGCTTTTCTCCTTTTCCCTTCTCAGTAGCCCTTCTTCCCCCTCAAGTCCCATCTTTGCCCCACTCACTGTTCCCAGGATTCTCCCCCAGTTCTCGCAGACCATTAAGTCTTCCTCCCTTAGGGGACAGTCTCATTATATAACAACTGGGAGACCAGTCTCCCAGTGGTCTCACCTGCAGCCCACCTGCTGCCCTGGTTCTGTCCCCCTTTCTCTGCTGCTGTCCTGAAGAGAGTTGGAAAATAGCTACTCAACTTCCATACCTGCGAAAATCAGCCCCCTGAGATCCAAAGGCAATTACCTGGCTTCCTCCCCAGAGGAGCTGGGAGGATGAGGTCACTGAGATGGCAGAAGAAAGGCCTTGCAGAATACAGGAGTTGAGGCTGGACTCGTCAGGCGGCCCCAAAGGGTGCCTGCAGCCAACTTGCCCTGAACCATCACCGCAATCACCGCAACAACACCTGAGCCGGTGGGGGATCGGGGGGTGGGGGGGTCCTGGCTCCTGACCAAGAGAGGGAGGAAGAGGGACAAGAGAGAAGAGCAGAATAGAGCCCAGCACAGAAAGAGAAACCAGAAGGAGATGGGAACAAAGGAGGGAAGGGGCAGAGGAAAGGCTGCAGGAAGAATCAAAGAAGAGGAAAGCAGAGGGAGCAGAGAAGCTGCAAACAAATCCTCGATGATCCCCGTAAAGACCCAGAAAAGAGGGAAAGATCTGTTTCAAGGTTCCCGGCTCCTCCATCCCAGTCTGATGGGAATAGCCAGAAAAATGAAGAGGAGGAGATGAGACACAACCCCTCACTGCATTGACTTCAGGAGCTCCCTGGACTGGAGGCGGGTGGAAAGGGTCTAGAGACATCCAAGCTTCCTGAGTCTGTCACCTGGCCTTCCAGTCCCATAGCATCATCCCCAACCTACTTCACCCTCCTCCTGGCAAAAGTGCTAAGTGGCAACCTCAAACGTGGGATCTCCTCTGCCTTTTTTAACCGGCCTCCTGGGGCTCCCAGGCAAGCAGAGTGCTTTTGGGTTCTAAGGGACTTTAGAGATTCTCTAGAATAGGGTGTGTCATACCTGGTCATATCACCCCCAGGCCTACAGACTTAGGATAAATGCCAGAGGGGAATTCCTCCAATGCTCAGGAACTCACCAACGCAGTCCCTAGGCTGCCCACACCCACCAAAACTTAAAATTGCTCCATCCACTTCTAGTTTGACCCAATCAGAAAGAGATGACAAGGAGTAAGTTTCTCTCTTTTCTTTTGACCTCAGGGGCCCACACCCTTTGTGGGACGGCCCTCTTCCCATCCCACCCAGCCTTCTATTCTCTAAGCTCAGTCACCTGCCTCACCCCCTCCAGACAACCACTCATCAGCAAGACTCTTCCAAATCAGGTCCCAGACACCAGGACTCTGAACCTATTAAGTCATTCATATTCCTGCCTCTTGAGTCTTTATTTTCTCCCCATCCAAGCCAATGGCCACCCATTTATTCCCATTCTGCTGCCTCTTCACACAGCAAGCGCTCCCATGCTGAAAGAACTTCAGACTTTATCATTTAACAGCCACTTTCATATGGACGCTACCAAATAAAGAACAGAGACGCAGAGATTATACGACTTCAAGGTCATGCAGCTAATACTTGGCAGAGTGGAAACAAGAACTCGAGCTCAAGTCTCCCAATATTCCCTCTGCTCTTCCACTGCCACCACTCCGGTCCCCGGTCCCCTCCAGCCACCTGTTCTGACCAGAGGTTTGTGAAGTTCTCCCCTTGGTCTAAATTTGAGTTCCCGTATCTCTGCACCTCCCCTTCACCTTACTGCAGGTGTTTTCCACCCTCTACCATCGAGGGATGCCTCATTCAAGACAAAGCTGGTGGGGGCAATAGCTGCCTCATTCAAGACAATAGAGGGGGATATAAAACCCAGGGAGGAGAGATTCCCTTTGCCATGGTTGAATATAAAGGAAGAAGGGCCAATCCAGGGAGGAAGGCACTAAAAATCATTCCCGCCAAGGCCTGGGAGAAATGATGCTCCTTTTTCTCCAGAGGTCCAGGGAGCCAGTTTATCCTGCAGTCTTCATGGCAGCTCCACAGCCATATGCAGAGAAAGGACAGCAGCACAGTTTTCAAAACAGAGCCACAGAAGATCAGTCCATGGGTCATATATAAAATGAAGACAAAAGGTGGGATAAATCAGTGAGGCACCCAGTCCAGTCCCTGGGCTGCTTCCTCCTGTGCATTTGATCTCCCCAGAATTGTCCAAAATGTGGGTGTGTCACAGATACATACACCAGATCACACATACATATTATCCCATTACCTATACACACACTCACGTACATCATCTCATTCATACATAGGACAATTTCAGGTGTTCAGGTAAGCGCGTGTTTATTATCCCAACATATTTATTACCACACATGCCATTTAGAAACATAAAAACAGACATCGTCATGGAGCTCACACTACACCAAATGTCCTTGTCACTCACATCAACCTTTACCCAGATTCATATGTATACACGTCAGGCATTCACAATTTCATCCTGATACATCTCGTTCATATATCCAGATTGTTTCTGTATCCTCTCTGTAACTCCTTCAGTTCCAGACTCTGGTCTGAGGTCCTCAAAAGAGAGGACCAGGGCTCCCATGGTGGCAGAGTGGTTGAGAGTCCGCCTGCCAATGCAGGGGACACGGGTTCCAGCCCTGGTCCGGGAGGATCCCACATGCCGCGGAGCAACTAAGCCCGTGTGCCACGACTACTGAGCCTGCATGCCACAACTGCTGAAGCCCACATGCCTACAGCCTGTGCTCTGCAACAAGAGAGGCCGCCGCAATGAGAAGCCCACACGCCGCAACTAGAGAAGGCCCGCGCGCAGCAACGAAGACCCAACGCAGCCAAAAATAAATAAATAAAATAAACAAATTAAAAAAAGAAAAGAGAGGACCACACTTTTTGAACATCACCCTCCAAAAGCAACAACAAAAACAACCTCTCCCTTTCTTCCATCCCCATGCCTACTCCCCTCACCCACTACACACAGGAACACACGCAACACACA
This sequence comes from Delphinus delphis, assembly GCF_949987515.2. Lineage (NCBI taxonomy): Eukaryota > Metazoa > Chordata > Mammalia > Artiodactyla > Delphinidae > Delphinus > Delphinus delphis. The sequence continues at coordinate 43,334,650 of NC_082693.1, read as the reverse complement.
ATCAGAGACAGAACTGGGCTCTGTGACATATACAGGTATATTCATTAACTCATTTGTTCGTTCCTTTATTTAAGAGCAATTTTTGAGTGCCTATTATGTTCTGGGTCCCACACTGACTCTGATGAAACAAAGATGGGCAAAAATAATCCCCAGCTGGGTCTTTGCTCCAGGTCCCCTGAAATGACCTTGAACCACAGCTTAGGACATTGGGTCTAGACCATGGGAGCCTGAGTGTACACCATGTGGAGAAAGGAGAATAGAAAGGGATTGTGTCTATACTATCCCAAGGAAGAGGGAAGTTCTGTCTGTAAAATTCCAGGAGGAACTGGAGCAGAGAGAAGAGAGTGATGTTGTACTATCCTGGGAGAGGGAGAGAGAGAAATCATATATGTGCTTTTCCTGTGTAGGTAACCCCCCCAAAGGAAAATGTGAGGCAGATGCCAGAATGGTTGAATTTTACCACTTGGATGGGTGTGGCAAAACAAGGAGCAGGAGGCCTTCTCTACTCTCCACTCCATCTGTTGGAGTTGATCCATATTACAAGCTCCGCAGAATCAGGGACTGAGTCCATTTTGTCCACCACTATATGCCCAGCATCCAGCACATCACCTGCCCCACAGGGGGCACTCAATTAATAATTGTTAAATGAATGAATGAGCTAAGGATGGCAAACCAATCTCTGCTCATAGCTTTTCTTGTTTCACAAAAGACACCGAAAACCCTTTCAACTTCTACTGGCCCTTCCCCACACTCCTCAAGGCCCTCTGGTCTCAGAGAAGGGTGGGTAGGCAAGTCCAGTCCTCCATCTTAAGGTTAGAGATGCTGAAACTCACCTGGCCAACCCATCATCCCTGAAATGCCTGTCTCAGCCCCTCTCAAGCCTCAGCCTATAAGTCTGCTTAGGTAGGAAAATCTTCCTGCTAGGTAGAGGTGAAATCCCACACTTAGAGTCTCTCCAGCTAATATGCTCCAGATTCTGAATTTAGCTTTGGCAGAGTGCTAGTACGGGAAGCAGAATTCCTGGATGGATGCCCTTCCCAAGAAGAAATTGCCCTGGACAATTATATTCCTATGGGCTTTTTTAACCAGAGGAAAAAAACACCAGGCCCAGGTTCCCGAAAGAGAATCTTGATGTCCCAGATTAGAAATTAAAAGGGTCGTGCGGGGGGGGGGGAGCTAGGATATGTTGAGCATGGGAATCTATATACTCCATCTGTCTTCATTTCTGTTCAGTATCTAGTCCTGAGATAATCACATCCATCTACCTATTTCCAGACTAAATAGCCCCTTCCCACCCAGGCCTATTTGGGGACAGTGGTGACTGGGGGTGAGGGTGAGGTTCTATTTCCATTTAAAGGAAGAAATGCCCTCTTTGCTCACCTCTTCAGAAACCACTCGACCCTGAGAGTTGTTTCCCTCTCCTACCAAGCAAAAGTCCTAAATCCTTTTATTTCCCTTCATCTGATTGGCAAAGCACACACCCCTGCCCAATATTCAAACAGGGCCAAATCTAGTAAGCTATCAACTTGGGATCTAACTTGATATCAAGACTTGCCTCTGCTTTGAAAAAGTGAGACTGGGAATCTATTCCTGGTAATTAACATTGAGGAGATGGTACTTTTCTGGGTACGTTATTACATGTAGCTAGCACTCTCAAGGACCAGATTGCTGGAGTGAGTGAAAACCGGAACAGTCTCATCAATAAGATTAGTGATTCTTGTCCACAGTGATCTCCTGTAAGGACATCTCAGCCAACACACTCCGTAGGGGCAGCTGCCTCCACTCCCTTCTTTCCCTGGGTTTCAGTGCCTCCTTGTGAGGCTCCTCTTCTCTTGCCATTGACCACTTCTCACACTAAAGGAAGAAATAGCAATTTGCTTCCAGAAAAGACCTGTGGTTAGCAAGGTGTGGGAGAGAGTGAAATGGTAGAACCTGCTCATTTGCAGCGTCCCTTACCTGGAACGGAGGCGAGGGAAGTACAGGATGAACCACTAGTGCTGTGGGGAAGCATCCTGGGACACCTTGAATTCTGCCACTTATAGACCCTGTGGGCCCTTCTTTACCTTTTGACCACTTCCCTACCTACCCTTCTTCCCAGCTTAGTTCCTGTTAACAGAGCAGTGTTTTCTGTCAAGAATCACCCAGTGTTCCTCCCAACAAAAACCAGTTCAATCCGGTTTTCCATTTCTTCATCCCAGAACCTCATTCCAAGGCTGCACTTCATGGAGCCCGCAAATTGCATTTGGTCAGAGACAGCAAAGGAGGGGACCGGGAAGCATATTTGGATTCCACTACGGCACGTTTGTTGCCCACTATGCCTCCATTCTCCCTAAGGCCTCTCTAAGCAGCTAGTGTGTAAATCAGACCCACGGGCCCAATATAAAGGCGTCATCTTATCACCACAGGTGAAGGCTTTTTAAAAAACACAATCATAAACATCTATCCATATTCTACCCCCATCTCTCCCTCTGCCAGAGCCCAGAAATGAAAAGCTTCAGTGCTCACCATTGAGAATGCTGGTGAGGACCTGGGTTTGGAGGCTGTGTTTCCTGTATTTCCTCACCAAACATCTGCAGCCTCTTTCCTAGGGCCATGGAAAGTCTTAGCAGGGAGAGGAGCACTTCCCTAGCTCTGGTTAAGAATCAACAGACTGCGGAGATTACCCGATGGCCGCTGACAGGGAGCTAAACATGATGCATGGCTTGTCTTTGACTCAATCCTCTCCTTCTCTGATGAGCAGGAAGAAAAGTTCCTTTCCTTCCCTGGAACTGGAGTATGGGACACCGGAGTCCACCCCTTTCCCATTTATTCCTCCCCACATGCCCTCTTCCTGCAACAATAAGAAAAGATGCCTAAATGTGCTTGGAGATCCTTGGGAGACCCTACAGCAGCAAAAAGGCTTTGACAGTTACCTTGCCCCTGTCAACAAATCTCTCTTCACCACCACCCCGGCTCCCAGGTAGGGGCTCCACCCCCCCTCCTCCAGATCGCAGGTAGGGGTTCCACCTCTTCTCTAGATCCCAGATGGGTCCCCCATTATTAATAGGCAGAGAGGTGAGCAGCTCAGGTATGGGGTGCCCCGCCCCGGCCCATCCCCTCCCTCCCCCCCACCCCCCACCCCCGTTGGATGCAGGAGGCGGAAACCACCAATCCCAGTCGAGATACATATGGCCCACAGGTTAGCACAAGTATCCCCAGGCAGTAGAGCTGCATCTGTGTGCAATCACTCTACACACACCTCTGTGACCCTGGGACAGTCATGCACACACATGTGATGTGTCTCACATCTGCACACCCCTGCACATGGATACGTGTGAGTCAGCCTGGCACCTCCCGAATGCTGCCCGTCCGCGGCCCTGCCACACCGCAAATATTGTGCCGCCTCTCTGCGCTGCATGTGTCACCGGGGGGTCCGCAGGCACATCGTTAGCTCTGCAACTCCTAAACCCGCTCCAACCGGCCGGCTTGCTCCGCACATGCCTATGCCTTGCACATGTCGTCTGGCCACGCGTGTCAGGGCAGCGTATTTCCTCTCACCTGCCAACATGTGTGCCCGAGAGAATCCACCGGCCCGGCTCCGGCTATCCCCCACCTTTCCAGGCTCCCTAAGATCCCTTCCCCCAACTCCCCTGCCCGGGGACTCACAGAGACCGAAGCTTAATCCACATCTTCTTGCTGGGGGCTGACTTCAGCTCCAGGGCCGACGGGCAATCCGACTGCAGCATCTCGGGAGGGCTGCGGGGGGACAGCTCCATGCTCAGCCTCTGTCTACGGAACAGAGGGGGAGGAGACAGCCCCGCGGCTCAGCCCCAGCCGCTAGCCGGGAGACCCGCGACCTCCATCCCAGCCCCTTCCCACCTGCGGCTGGCGGGGACCAGCCAGGCCGATGTCTCTAGGCTCGGCCCAAGCTGGCAGAGCTGCAGTTCCTGAGGCTCCTCCTCTCCCGCTGCCCAGCCGAGCTCTGGCCTCCCAGTCCAAGCCCTCCGCGCCGCCGCCGCCGCCGCCGTGCGCTGCCGGAGCCGCCTCCTCGCCTCTCTCCTCCTCCCCGGGCCGGCTTCCCCTCCCTTTCCCCCCTCCCTTCTCTGCCTAAGCGCTCGTCTCTCACTCCTTGCAGCCTCTCCTCCCCCTCCCAAAGGAACGCTTGGCAGCCTGGGGCACACACAGCCGGCAGCGCCCAAAGGCGAGTGCACGCACGCTGGCAGCGGGTGCGGGAGGCTGCGTGTGCCCCACGCGGGTGGATGTGAGTGCGTGTTCACGGAGCGCAGCGCAGGCGGTGGGCGGCAGGACTTCGCTCTGGGCGGTGCTGTGGGTTCCCTGGGTGTGTGTTTTGAGTTTCTGTGTGAGTGCGTGCCGTTTCAGAGCCGCCGGTGCGTCCCAGGCGTGAAGGAGGGGTCGGGGACGAGTCCACAGCTCTCTGCCTGGGGTCCTGGGCACTCGCTGAGTGAGGCCACCCACCACCAGAACCCAGCCCCAGACCAGACCCTCGCATGTGTGGTCCTGACTTTGAGGCGAGAAGTCTAGCTTGTGCTCTGAGTGGCCACGGTATCCCACACCTCTGCCCCCGTTCCCTTAGCGCGGTCTTCCTGACACGCACCCATCATGTGGCCTTCCCCCTGGTGCCTCTAACTACCCACCTGGCGGGTGGGAGTCTCTCCTAAGCTTAAAGCTTTCCAGAGAGAATTCACAAGAGCAGGCCGCACCCCATCTTCATTTGGCTATAGATAACTCCATAAGGACCAGGAAATCATTCCTATCTCATCTCAACCCCTGCTGTAGCTTTCCAGTTTATTTCCTCTTATTCTGTCTTCTGTGAAAGAAATCTAATGGCTAAGGGCGCAACACAAAAGTTTAGCTGCTTAAAGCATCTGTAGAATGTATGATCTGGAATTTGAACTCAAGCCTTATAACAGGGCAAAGCCTCTTCCATCAAATTGAGTCCTACCTGGAACTCTGGCAGGAACCACCTTAGGATTCCTTAAACTCCTCCTCCTTAATGACCACCTACTTTGGCATTGGAGAAAATCCTATATAAACAGAAAGTGGAGATGTATTCTCTAACGAATCCATGATCCCAGAATGTGAGTTTTAATTTCAAGAACTCTGGAGGTTGGAAGGAGGGGTGATAAGGAAAAGATATGTACTCCATTCTAAATATCGGGTGGAAGCTCCCCTCTTCCCAAGCAATGGAGGAGAAAAGAACAGAAGTGGCAGCGTGAAGAGTCCCAACGTAAAATGATTGCCTTCTAGGCAATTAGGTTAGGTCAGGCCTTCCGACCTGACAGGACAGAGAAGTATCAGCAGAACCAGCTCCCAGGAAATACGGAAGCAGAAGGAGAGAGCAAAGTCAGAGATGCAGAAAAAAGCAGAAAGAATACTGAGACTTCAGCCTCTCTGTCCATCTAACTTCAGCATACACTGTTTCCCCTCCTGGCCAGCGGAACTGCCCCAGCCAAGACATAGATGCCTCTGAGATCCGAGTCTGACTCCTACACAATCCAGCTCTCAAAACCTGAGAGCAATCACCTTCCTTATCAACTGAAAAAGAATGGGCTGGAAACCATAATTCTTTTTCTTTCTTTTTTTTAAAATTTATTTTTGGCTGCATTAGGGGTCTTTGTTGCTGCGTGCGGGCTTTCTCTAGCTGTGGCAAGCGAGGGCTACTCTTCGTTGCGGTGCGCGGGCTTCTCATTGCGGTGGCTTCTCTTGTTGTGGAGCATGTGCTCTAGGCATGGAAAGTTGTGGCTCGTGGGCTCTAGAGCGCAGGCTCAGTGGCTGTGGCGCACAGGCTTAGTTGCTCCATGGTATGTGGGATCTTCCCGGACCTGGGCTCAAACCCATGTGCCCTGCATTGGCAGGCGGATTCTTAACCACTGCGCCACCAGGGAAGTCCTGGAAACTATAATTCAAAAGAACTGCAAAATAAGATTACAGCTAAAGAGCTTTAATTAGGAAATTGGGATTAGAGCTAAGGAGCTCTCCAAATTAGGCAGGCATTTCAAGTAGAAGAGGTGGGAAAGAGGCAGGAGATGTACTTCCCGAGGGATCGCTCAACGTTTCTTGTCAACACAATGACATATCCCATCCCTGCCCTCTCAGGCCCCCAAGTCCTAACCCAGTTTAAGAAAAGGAAAATTCACTCACACACACACACACACACACACAAATTATTCATGAAAGATACTTCAGAGTCCATATAGTCTCACCCCATCCATTTAACAAATGAGAAACTAAGCCCAGAAAAATTGTGTGGTCCCACAGAGTCAGTGACAAAGCCAGGGCCAAGTCTCCTAAACTGTTTCTAGTGCTTTTCTGTTCTGTGGCTCTCTTTCTCTTTCTTTATCCCCAGTCCTGGCATTTAACCTCAACCTTGTTTCAATCCAATCCCATTTCTGCCTTACCCTACCTCTAGAGAGGTAAGAACAGGGTATGTCTGCTGCATTCATAGGCTCAAAAGACCACCACCGTTCTTCTCTCCCTGTCTTTTCCCCTTGTCCTCCACCCCCAGCTTTCCCAGGCTCCTTCTGCCCAACCTTATCCCTCTCTTTTTCAGCTTCCAAACTGCCTCTGCCCCAGACCCTGCCTCCTCACTCCCCTAACCCCAGCCGACAAGCTTTGAGTTTGATAAAGACCAAAAAAAAAAAAAAAGAAAAGAAAAACGATGCTTTGGCAGCGGGTGGCGGTGACGGCTGGATGTGATCTGCCTCCTACAGGAATGCTATTTAAAGGGGCAGCCTCACAATTCTCTCCCTCCAAAGTGACAAGAGAAAAGCCTGCTCCTCAATCTCTCCAGAGCTGCAAACTCAGCTCAAGTTAACTTCTGACTTCCTCAACCTGCACCCTGGCCTGCCGCTCCTGCTTCCTATTTAGGTGGGAGGGAGAGGACTTGACAACTCATCGAGGTGTGGGGGCTGAGGGGGGGATTCATCCTCGTCTCCTTTGATGACAGGTACTTAGGAGGAGCAGGAGGCCCTGGGAGGACTGGAAGAACACTCGTCCCCCAACCACGTGAGTGCATTTCCACCAGGTGCCAGCTTCTCAAAGTCAAACTTTGTTGGAGGAGAACTGATCTAGGCAAGAGGATCTAAGGTTAGGGAAGTCTTGTCCCTAGCGGGGACCTCCTTCCCTTCTGGGTCCCCGTGTGCAAACCACATTTGTTCTTTCCCTCCCAGGCAAAGTGCCAGAGGGTGAGATCCCCTCGGCCAGGCCCCGGCCCCCCTGCACATGAAGGCTGCCCTCACCCACCCACTGGACTGAACAGCATAGTGGGGGAAGCACTGTTTTTACTGCCCAAAGGAACGGGAGCTCCTCTGCAAGCATCTCGCCCCGGGTCTGGTGGGAGCGATAATTCTATCTCATTGCTGCAAACAAGTTAATGGAGATTTTAATGAAAACACTGCACTGATGAAAATGCTGAGGCTAGAACCTACTCTCTGTCTGTGAGACAAAACAATCGGGTCAGAATTTCTCCTTGATATTCATTCTGCAGTTCCTTTTAGACCTAACTAAAGCGAGCTGGGGATCTGAGAGGAGAAAGCAGTTCATTGTTGATTGCATCCCAGACTGTAAGAGGTCAGAGACCCTCCTGGCCAAGGAAGTAAACTGCCTAAAATGCCAATGGGTCCTGTTACCTCATCTGTCCTTCACCTCTAGACAGTCACCTTTTGTTTCAGGTGGTAAAGGCCATATGTCCTCACCTTCTCCTGTTTTTGCTCATTCTAAGGTCTCTGGATTCTAACAACTAAGCCTTCCCTGATGAAGAGACAGTCGGGGAAGGTAGAAAAGGTTTAGGACTGAATGTCATATTTGGGTCCCAGTTCCAGATGTACTGCTAAACATGTGACCTTCATTAAGTCATTTAACATCTCTGAATCTGCTTACTGGCCTGAAATAGGGAAGCCTTTCCCTGGCTACCTTGCAGAATTGTCTTAAGGATGTGAGAGCACTTTGAAAAATTTTATGTGGTAGAGGAGTATGTGTGTGATTATATGTTTATAAAAAGATATTATGTCGGGCTTCTCTGGTGGCGCAGTGGTTGAGAGTCTGCCTGCCGATGCAGGGGACGCAGGTTCGTGCCCTGGTCCAGGAAGATCCCACATGCCGCGGAGTGGCTGGGCCCGTGAGCCATGGCCGCTGACCCAGCGCATCTGGAGCCTGTGCTCCGCAACGGGAGAGGCCAAAACAGTGAGGCCTGCGTACCGAAAAAAAAAAAAAAAAAAAAAAAAAAAATATATATATATATATATATATATATATATAATGTCATTATTACAGATATTATGTCTACCCTCTATTCCCCTGCAGCAACTTGTCTTGCTGTCCTCCTTTAGAAAAGGAGGACAGATTTGTGTTGCCAGGGGTTAGGGAAGGGGGAGGGGGTTGCAGGAGGGACATAAAAGAACAATATGAGGGGTTCTTTTTTAAAATATTTATTTGGCTGCATCAGGTCTTAGTTGTGGCGCGTGGGCTCTTCTTTGCAGTGTGTGGGCTTCTCTCTTGCTGTGGCACGTGGGGCTCAGTAGTTGTGGCACACAGGCTCTCTAGTTGTGGTGTGCGGGCTCTAGAGTGCATGAGCTTAGTTGCTCCGTGGCATGTGGGATCTTAGTTCCCCGAGCAGGGATTGAACCCACGTCCCCTGCATTGGAGGGCAGATTCTTAACCACTGGGCCACAAGCGAAGTCCCTGAGGGGGTTCTTGCAGTGATAAAACTGTCCTGTGTCTTGATCATGGTGGCGGATGTGTGAACCTACATGTGATAAAGCTGTACAGAGCTAAATACACACAATGAAACGAGTATTGAGACTGATAAAGTGCTGTTGGCAACTTGTGATTAAAAAAAGATGTAAACATGAAAAAAAATCCTGGTTATGATGGCATAGTATAATTTTGCAAGATGTTACCTTTGAGGAAAACTGGTAAAGGTACACAGGATCACTCTGTATTATTTCTTACAAGTGCATGTGGATTAACTATCTCAATAAATATTTTAATTAAAAAAAAAAGTGATTATGTCTACCCTCTATTCCCCTTCAGCAACTTGTCCTGCTGTCCTCTGGGAGGCTCCTCTTAGCGATTCCACATGTATATGGAAAAAGGATCTCCCAGCTCCTCAACGAGAAGATCCCAGCAGAGATATAAGAGGGTAAGGGTAGTTGCTCAGATATTTCTGAGCTCTCTCTTCCTCATCAACTTTGCCTTCAGTCTCAGTAGGCCTGACCCCAAATCACTCCTTAGAACATAATCTCCTTTCCATAGCACAGAAGGACAATTTGCTGACGCACGAAGCAGGACCCTCTGATGCTTCTATCCTAAAGAGTAGACAATTGTTGCTAAGAAAAACTTGTGTATTGATTATGGCTGCCAAGTTTAATGAGTATTGACTAAGCCTGGGTCTCGAGAAATAAAGATCGAACACACAAATATCTAAAAATAGCTAACAAATAGCTTTAATGAACTCCGATGGATTTGCTGAAAACCAAAAATCGCTTCCCTTTTATCATGGAAGTATAGACATGACCCTAATTAATCAATTAGTTAATTATATTTGCCCATTCCAACCACTCTAGACTTGTGACATACATGATCTGTTGCTCCAGTCCTCCCTGGCACTGGGTGCACAGAAGTGCTGGATGGGTGCCACTGTTTCCTGCCACGGAGTTAACTAAACCTAGTTTAGTGCTATCTTGAATGCCCTGGGCTTTGTGACACTTGAAATTCTAATTAGTGCAGAAAAGGGCGAAGCTGAAACAGCTTGTACTCCCTCAAGTATACCTACTCTCAGGGCCCTGTAACCTAATGAGGTCTATGAAATTTAAGATCTAGAAGAGAAATTCCTGCCTGGAGCAACAGCTGTACCCAGGATGACAAGGGGATTTGGGTTAAGTTAGTCCCTCCAAACAGGGGGGAGAATACCCCCAAATGCTATGTGACGGAAACTCACATGACACTGGTCCAATTAGTTGTCCTGTGACCTACAATTAATCTAGACTGACCCTCTGCTCTGGGTTGTGGCGATGTCAAGGAAAAGCAGGAGGGTTAAAGTTCAACAGATGAGAGGACTTAACTGGTTACCTACAAGGTGTGGTAGGGCAGGTGAGGGGGGGTTTGGGGCAGTGAAAACCTCTCAAGAGCACTTCCTCGTTGCCCCTGCAGGCCGCAGAGCTGGAAGCAGAGGAAGAGACTCACGGCTCCTACAAGAGCTCCCACGAGGGAAGAAGGGGCTCCTTTGCTACTACTTTGCAGTAGGGGCAGGCCGAACGCTTGCTGAACACATTTGGAAGAGGAAGAGAGGAGATAATCGTCCTAATGAATGTGCAGAAGACAAAAGCAGCTCCAGTGGGAGGATTATAGGCTCATTATGGTTTAATATGATGATTGATCATCTCTGCCCGCCAGCATTGTCCTAGAATAGTGATGAAGGTCGAAGAGACCCATGCCAGTCAGAGCTCAAGCTCTAGTCCCCAGAAGATAGAAAACATACTTGTGTGTCAAGTTTTTTTCATTGTAAAACTTCATACCCGTGGCCCCAATCCCCTAAATTTTTTCCATAAAAAATCCTCCACTCCCCGCCCCAGTGGGCCCCACTTGTCTATGATATCTCAGCCCTGGGCTGTTCCCCCATATTCCTCTTCACCAACTCTGGCTGATCCTCTCTCTAGCGACCCCACCCTTTGAGAAAATAGCCACAGTTTCCACTGCAGCGCGGGCTGAGGCAGGTCCAAGGGGCCCTTCAGTGGGTACTGGCCGACACTCGGTTCAGGTGGAAGGCCCGGGATACCTCCCGATAGGCATTTCGAAGCAGGACATACGGGAAACAGGACTCCAGCATGTCCAGAGTCAGGAAGGAGGATTCCTCCACCACCTGGAAGAGAAAGGGCCAAGACAGATGAGGACCCCAGGTAGGGCGTACCTCAGTGACACCCTGTTCCTCTTCATTCAGTTCCCTGGGCCCTCTGGGGTGCTTAGAGTTACAAGTGAATGGGGTTCCCAAGGCACTGTCCCCCCGTTCCTCCCACACTTCATTCCACTCTAGGAAAGCAATGTGGCCTCTTCAGCTCCTTATAATGGCCTCTGTGCCCCTCCTCAGGGTTATATAAAGGGCTCAGAAGAAGAAAGCAGGAAAGAATCACTTCTCTAGCAACGGAAAAACTCCCATTCTCTCCCATTCTGGATGCTAAATCATACGTGGGTGGGCAGCACAGATGCAGGTAAAGATGGATAAAAGAGCTAAAGACAAAGCTCTGCAGAGAAAGAAACAATTACCACTACAGGCCAAGAAAGAGGGGTCTGGAATCCACACGGGTCCTCTTGGGCTGGGCCTCAGTCTCCTCCCTCCCTTAGTACAGTGCTTGGGGAACAGTAAGGATGCTGCATGAAGGAGCAGGCATGATTAATTAGTTTAATTAGAAGCCTGTGTGCTGCGGTAACCCCTGCAGCCCGCAGAGCCAAGCAGAATGATAGATGGAGATACCTGGGTAAGACAGAGGGAAGCGGGGCAGGGAGATATTAGCGAAGAGCAGCACAGCCTAGCGTTGGGCCAGAGGGCCCCCTTCCCTAAGGAAGGAACAGGGTGTCTTTCCTTCGGTACTCTCCTCACCCAAGAGGTTATGGGACTAAAAACACACTCTGGAGAGAAGTGTCCCATATCCTCTGGCAGTTCACACAGATGGGCCTTCCCAATATGTCTGGTGTTTCAAGTCCTGAAAATTCACTCAGGGAAGAGAATCTACCGTCTCTACTCTAACATGTGTCTCTCCCTGAAGCCCTTTCAAGTTTTAAAATTTGTAAGATACTGCAATTCTCAAACCATGCGCACACAATACACACAACAGCCTCAGAAGAGCAGACACCACAGGCTGAAGGAAAGGAAATCTGCCTGTAAAACTGTAGCTCTGATCTTGGGTTGGATGACAGAAAGAATTTCTTGCTACACACGAGACTTTCAAAACTTAAGCCAGGAGACAGATAGGATCTCTTTTCCAGGACATGACCCTTGGGTACAGGGAAATGAGTGGTGGCTTCAAGAAGACCCACTTGCCCAAGACTTCTATTCTCCGCTCTATTAAGCACAGAAAACCACAGGGCTCCTAACTGGAGGAAATTCATGGTAGCGGAAACAGCCCTAGAGTGAAGGCCAAGAAATGGGTTCTAGTCCCAAATCTGCCCATGTATTCTGGGGGAGACCTTGGATGTCATCTTTCCCTCCCTCTCACCTATGAATTGTGAGGACTGGACTAACTGCCCGCATCTGATCTGGTTCTGACATCTAGGATTCCATGATCCTATGAGAGAGTCATTCCTTCCCCCGTGACACCCAAGCCAGGAACAATCTGACAGTAGTGGGGATGGGCACCGCCCAGGCTTGACAGCCAAGACAGAAAGACCCCACAGACAGAAGTGCCTGCCCAGGATTTGGGGCTACCTGAGTAGCCTCTTAACTCAAAATACAGCCCCTTCCCCTCAGTCATTTCAAATTCTCTGTGGAACCATTTGCATTTAAATTGCTTTGCAGCAGCTAGGCCCTCTGTCTCTTCCCTCCTACAAAAAGTGCCTGGTCCTAGCTCTGTTCCAGCCACTCTGCAGGCCTGTGATGCCTTAAGGGGCAGACAGCTTCCCACACTTTGGGGCGGGGGGAGGGTGGGACGCAAAGCAGAGGGAGGAGATGGCACGGAGCGGCAATACAGCATCACCTCCAACCTCACAGAGGTGAAAACTGCCCAAGGGAATGAACAGGCGTGCCTAAATCATCCAGAAACTAAACTAAGCAGTGGAGAGAGGGGACTAACATTTATTTAGCCTCTCTTATGTAGTAGGCACTTTTATATATACCGTCTCATGAATCCTTGCCCCTCTATCATAAGGATAATTGACCACTTTCATGGCTGAAGAATCAGTCTCAGAAAGGTTAATTAACTTGCCCAAGGTCCCGCTGCTCTGAAGACTGTGCTCTACCTAGCATACTATACTTGCCTTCCCTCTGCCCTCCTTTGCCTCCTGTGCCTTCTCACCCCTCACCTCACCCCCGCCCCCTCAGGTCCATTCTCTTCTCTTCTCCATCATAATCCTTAATCAGCCCAGCCTAGGCCTTTTTCAAGCTGGAGAAACGGAGACACAGACACCACTCAATGCCTGTGTATTTAAAGAAGGAGACCCAGAGGGAGTCCCAGGCTTGCCTGCCCCTAATATTTGTCGGCCTGGCCAAGAGTACAAATGGAAGCCCATATACCAGATGACTAAATAAATCAGACAAACTATTCTTCCTTGTGACCTTTGCAATATGTAGTCGTCTCTCAGTATTCATGGGGTACCGGCAGGGGATTTGTTCTAGAACCAGCCCTGGAACTAATTCAGGGGATTCAGACACCAGAATCTGTAGATGCCCAAGTTACTTATATAAAATGGCATAGTATTTGCATATAACCTACAATATCTTCCCATATACTTAAATCACCTCTAGATTACTTATAATACCTAATACAATGTAAATGCTGCATAAGCCATTGTAAATACAGTGTAAATGCTTAAATAGTTGCTGGTGTGGGCAAACTGAAGTTTTGCTTTATGGAACATCCTGGAATTTTTTTTTTAATATTTTCAATCCATGGTTGGTTGAATCCATGGCTGAGAACCTGTGGATATGGAGGGCTGAGTGTACCTTTACAATTTCATGGAAGACGGGTTTGAATCAAGAATTCTTAGACCCCTCAGAGTTCTGCACCAGAATAGGGGGAAGAGAGGGAATCAGCCTCCAGCCTGGCCCCCTTCTCCTCCCACCCCCAGTCTGGGGGATCTGTATACACACATAAACTTCCTGTCTGCACATCTAAACTCCAGCCATACATTCCGTGGGCTCTAGAGCACAGTCTGCCTCAGTAGGATGGACTTGGAGAAGCTCAGCACAAGCCCTACAAGTGGGCTGGAGCTGCTTAGCAGAGAATTCTGAGGCCCTAGAAATCTTTAGTGGGGGCTTCAAGGTGGGGCACAGGCTCCAGGTGGGCATGTCCTCTTCCTGTAGGCCAGAGGGGGCCACTTAAACCCAGGGCCCCGGACAGGAGCCCCTCCTGTCCACATCTAAGTGCAGCACTAACCGAGGGAATCAAACTTTAGAGCAAAAGAGTAAACATGTTGAAGAGGGAAACAGGGTCAAAGAGGAAAAGATTTTTTTTAAGTTAACTGGGTCAGAGTTCCCAGAACTTTCTGCCAAAGGCGGGGAAAGGCCACAGCTTGGGAAGACAGAAGAGACAGCAGGAGCTGTCTGATTCATGGCCCACCTGGCTCCCTGCCTTACAGCTTTTCAGCTAAAATCCCATCCCTCCTCTGAGCCCCCATCCCCCTCCCCCAGTTCAGCTGTGTGCTACTCAGCACCTTCTTCGTGGTACTCTTAAGGACAAGAAATACAGCGGTAGGAAGTGGTCAAGTAAAACCAAACATGTACTGGACAGATAGTTAAGGATGAGGGACACAGCTGCCCCACCACATCAGACTCAAGAACACTGCAGGGAACGGGGCCCAGTTAGCTAGGGGCTGGGAAGACCCTGTCCTGCAGAGAAGTCCTCGAAGTCTCTACTACCTTGGGATTACAAGACAAGTCTAGAATGTTAGCCAGAACGTAAGGCCTAGACCTCCTCAGGCAGAATTAAGTTCTTAGTTAATGCTTTTGGGTGATAATAATGGCTGGGAGCCAAGGACCCTAAAGAGGAACCTCCTTCTGGCCCTTTCTCTAAGACCAACTTACACCAGATACATACCAAGCGCATAAGCAGAGAAATGGATTCCCGATTTCTGGTTTTAAGCTTGTCAGTCTCCTGGCCCAGCTGCAGGAGGCTGACGGAAGCTACCTGTAAGGGAAGAACTTGTAAGGAAGCAGATTTTTTTTTTTCGCGGTACGCAGGCCTCTCACTGTTGTGGCCTCTCCCGGTGCAGAGCACAGGCTCCGGACGTGGAGGCTCAGCGGCCATGGCTCACGGGCCCAGCCGCTCCGCGGCATGTGGGATCTTCCCGGACCGGGGCATGAACCCGCGTCCCCTGCATCGGCAGGCGGACTCTCAACCACTGCGTCACCAGGGAAGCCCAGGAAGCAGATTTTTATGGTCAGAGTACGACAGCCTCAGACTAGGAGGTGAGTTAAGAAGTGCCGGGATGCTCCTGGAGGCTCAGGGTGGGCAAGCGGCAAATCCCCCAGGTCTCAGAGATCACACTGCCTCTAAACTAGCCAGTGCAGACAACAGGAGGTTGCTGGAGGAGAGGCTGCAAGGGGCGAAGAAAGAACCTGCAGCAGAGGCAGGTAATACTGTATGCCAGGAGATTAATCTCTTTTCCTAGGCGGCCTCCAGACACCACTGTCATCAGACCGTTTACAGCTGACTCCCCACCCGACCAGAGACAGGGCTGGGCCTCTGATTCAGACACAGCGCTCTTGGTATTCTCCTCCTGTCAGCTCCCGAATGGCTGTCCTCTTCGTTCACCTTCAGGCCCCCAACAGATCAAAGAGGGAGAAAGATACGTCACTAATTGCATCCCAGGCCCAGGTTACCTGTACTCAGCAAACAAAGAGGGTAAAAGGGGAAAGGCGGGGGGTGATTCCCTTCTCACCCCATCTTAGAGATCTGGTGTGACTCCTCTTTCTATCCAAGATGCTCAGAGCCCATTTTGTGTGGCCTGTTGTCCCAGTTTAAATAGAGGCCCTCTCACTAAGCTTCCAAGTCCCTGACAGAAGTCCCTGACAGAGAAGTCTCAGGACAAGAGTGTGATTCCCTAGAGCATATGATCTACTGCTTCCTCCTAAAAAGAGACAGATAAGGACCTAGTTTTTAAATCAGGACCGTGCTTTGCAAAAGAATAAGCTCCCTATTGCTGAGAATGCTCCAGCAGGCAGTGGGTACTGGACCATGTTTCAGAGGTGTATGGATGGGATTCCTCCATGGAGTATTTAGAATGGGGAGCTCTGGGGCCTCTTTGAACAAAGGAAAGAGATTACTTATTCTGTGATTTTCCAGAGGCAAAACTTAGATCAATAATGATAGCTACAGGGAGTCAAACTTCGGCTAAAAACTATTTTAACAATTTTTTTCAAACAAACTGGCCATAACCTATAGTAAAATCAGCTGCTTGACTTAAGTTCCAGTCCCTAGAAATCTAGACCAGTGATTCTCAAAGTGAGATCACAGGATGGGCAGCACCAACATTTCCCGGAACTTGTTGAAAATGCAAATTTTCCAGCCCCACCTCTAATCCACGGAATCAGAAATTCTCCAGGAGATTCTGACTTACAATGAAGTTTGAGAAGTTGAAAAAAGCTTGACTTTTTATCAGTATTAGAGTTGGAAAGGGCCTTATAGATGATAAAACTCAGTGTCTCTCCAACTTCACTGTACATCTGGTCTCCTGGAGACCTTGTTAAAAACAGAGGCCTGGACTCACCCTAGAATATTCTAATTCAGTAGGTCTGGTGTAAGGATCAGAAATCTGTATTTTAACAAATTCCTCAGGATAATGTAATGCACACCAAGGTAGTGAATCATGGATTCAGTTTAATCTTTCTAGTTAATAAATGGGAAAACTGAGGACCCAAAAGTTTGGGTCTTCAGAGATCACACAACTGCTTAGTGGCAGATCCAAAACTAGAGCTCAGATTTGCTAACTCTTAGGCCAATGCTCCTTCCAAGTATTTGGGCAGAGGCTGAAATACCAGCTGTTACAGAATCTAGAAGAAACCCCTGCCTTTCACAAAGTGGCCTCTCACTACTTAATGAATAGGATGGGAGGTTAGGCTCCAAGACCTGCTCAACAATAACTGTCTATGGATTTAAGTCAAACCAATTCCCACCAGACTTTGCAATCATCCATTCCTTATAACCTATACCCACTCACCACCAGAAATTCCTTGAGGTGAGTTTCAATGTTCTTGTTGTAGAGGGTGAAGAGGGCAGCAGACACCTGGATGATGGCTTTGGTCAAGCAGTGAATATTGTTGCTGTAACCTAGGTAATTATTGACAGAGAGGGAGAGAAAGGAAAGGGAAGTGAGCCACCCCAGGCGACCCCAGCTAGTAACTTCTCATTTTTTCAGGCTGGGCCATCCCTATTTGACACCGAAAGGACTGGAAGGCATTTGAGGATTAGGAGAAGGATATTCCTATGAAATTTCACTGGAATTGAATTTTAGGAATAGTTCATTCTCAAGTGCTTTTTGAAACAGAACTTTATATCTGAGTCAGAAGTCTCTGTTTTCCAGATAAATGTCTCCGTCTCATATCCCGACCCCAGGACACTAACCTAAACTGCACTGGTTCCTCAAACCTACTCCTTACTTACCATCCTTCTCAATGCTATAGAAGGAAGCTGGGTCCATGGCAAGAAGGGGGAGGGAAACGGCAAGAAAGATCAAGAGCAGGCAGGCCACCTTATATTCTTCCTCAGGGGATGACGTATCTGGAAAGAAGGAAAAAGGAAAAGAGAGTAAGGTCAGCAAACAGGAGTTTTCTTCCAGGGGGTCCTACTTCGCCAAATTACTAGGAGGATCACATGAGAAATATCTGTGAAAATAATTTGTAGAGCACTATAGGCAAGTCATTACTGCTGCAGGGGACAGTACTAGCCTCCACTGATAGTGAGAGGCCTGAGTCCTGGAGGCTTCCCCTGGTGACTGAGCACAGCTCTTGGCAAAGGGCTCTGCTGACACGCAGTTTGAGGGCACTCTGTCAGCTACCTGATGGGGTGCAGAGGCAGGAAGGAGAGGAAAGAGTCTCACCAAAACCGAGAGAGAAGAGGGAGAGCCAGTCTGGCAATTTTAAAAGGGCTTACTACCAGCCCCCTGATTCCATCCTATTCTGAGTGTGTACAAGTATGAATGTGCTAATCCGAGGAAATGTGTAATGGAAATATAAGAGACAAGTGTGAGTCCAGGGGAGGAAGTGCATGGTGTCAAGGTGATTATAGGGGAGGGGGAGCACAAGATCATTCTGGGCAACTTGGATGCTATACCACACAACCTAGTACGAATTCACGTCTACTGTGTATTGTTCGCTCATCGTTTCATCTGCATTACTCTTATTTCCCCAACCAGATTGTAAGTTCCTTTGAGCACTTGCTGAGTACCAGACTCTCACTTAATACTTTTTAGCTGATTGACAGATCAACTGGTTAGAACCTGACTAGAAATCTAAATTGCCTGTGGAAGTATTTTCTGGGAATTAGAGACTATGCTTTAAGTCTTTCCTTAGCTCCCAGTTTATAACCTCTGAATTCACAATCCTAAATAAAGGTTTCTTTGAGACTGACATTTTTCCACCCCACAATAGGGCCCAAGCCCTCCGTTGCCCCCTTTCCCCAATCTTACCAGTTTTCAGATTGGCAATGGCAGCCACCAGAGCTGGGTCAATGTCACAGCCCACCCCTGCAGCAGATGCTAGCTCAAAGACACTCAGGGTCACCTGGTAGAGAAGAAAACAACATTCTGGAGGGTATCCCCTGGAGAGAAGTGCTTGACAGAAGCTACAGGCAGTCAAGACTCCTGGATCACAGATTCTAAACTTTTGGTGTACTATCATCTTTGCTGCGTATTCCTTTCATAGATCTCCCTAACCTACAGGGGAAAGAGGAAAAAAAAAAAAAAATCCAGTGCTTTAGCTTGGCATTCAGATTCTCCACAATACAAATTTATTTTTTCAACCTTATTTCCTCAAATGCTTCCTACAGTCAATGCAGCCAGGGTAATTTATTCACTGTCTCCAAGCTACAACTTACTTTCTTACTTGCATGCTTCGGTTCATGTGCTTCCCTCTTCTAGAGTGTCCTTTCTTCTTGAGAGATGATAGAAAATATATATATTGGTCCCTGCCCCTGGTTCCTGACACAGGGCTCCTAAAACCCTTGTAATTCCCTAAGTGATAAAAGCACTAGGAACATTTTTTTGGTCTTATGTGGCAGCTCTGGGTGTGCTCCCGAACAGCTCCCGGAGGCGGCTGCTCCCCAGAAAGACCACGCTTGGGTAGAAGTTGGGAATTTCCAGCCGCACCACACCCCCACTGCTCCAGAGAGGGGAGCGGGCCTGGATATAGGGTTAATAATTGATCATGCCTACGTGAAGAAGCCTCCATAAAACCCCAACAGGACGGAGTTCAGAGAGCCTCCAGGTTGAGGACACATCCACGGACCAGGAGGGTGATGCAGCCCAACTCCACGGAGACAGAAGCTCCGGCCCTCAGGATCCTCCCAGACCTCGCCCCACGTATCTCTCCATCTGGCTGTTTATCTTATATCCTTTATCACATCCTTTAATAAACTGGTAGATGTGTTTCCCTGAGTTCTGTGAGCCACTCTAGCAAATTAATGGAAAATAAGGAGGGGGATATTGGAACCTCCGACCTACAGCCGGTTGGTCAGAAGCACAGGTGACAACTCAGGTTTGCAACTGGCTTCTGAAGCGGGGAGTAGGTGCAGACTTGTGCGAGTGAACCCTTAACCTGTGTGATCTGACACTATCTCCAGGTAGATAGTGTCAGAATTAAGTCTCAGGACACCCAACTGGTGTCACAGAGATTTGGTGGGGGAAAAACCTCCACACATTTGGTGACCAGAAGTGTCAGAAGTGAAGTGTTCTGTGTGAGAGGAAAGAAGACTCACAGGAGAGAAACACGCAGGAAAGAACTGGGTTTTTCCCTACATAGGAAGGAAAAAAGTCTAGAGTTTTTCCTATTTACCTCTCCTCTACTTATATCTAAGTGACACCCACCCTTGAGGCCTAACTCAATCTCATATTCTCTATGGCGCCCTCCCTGCTGACCTCAGCCCAAGCTCATCTCTCCCTCCTTAACCTGGTGCCACTTACTTCACAGTGGTCACACACAGCACCTGGTATCATCAGTTTTCTTTTCAGATTGGAGGTGAGACGTATGGCTTATCTCATCAACTAGATTACAATTTTTTTTTTTTAACCTCATGGCATAGAGAGGGGAGAAAAAGGCTTTGGAGTGAGAAGATCTGGGCTCAGATCCTAGCACCACCACTTACTAAATGTGTGACCTTGGCTAAAAGTTACTTAACTTCTTCAAGCCTCCATTTTCTCATCTGTAAAAGTGGGATAATGATACCTACCTCACAAAGTTGCTGTGAAGATTAAATTAGACCACATGTGTAAAGTATCTAACCTAGTGACTCACAGAGTCACTAAGACACTAATAACCGTTGTCCCTTTCGCTCTACTTCCTTTCTCTCAAAGCCAGGAACTCTGCATTTCTTTTATCCTCTCTAGGCTTTAACACAATGCTAAGCACATAGAAGGCATTCAGTTAATATTGATTGATTGATTCCTGAATCCCTCAGTGTACTTAGAATCAGGTTCCCAAGATGTAGCCCCAAACACCCACCCACAAATTACTCAGACCCCTTTTGAGGTTAAAAAAAAAAAAAAAAAGACTTGAAAATGTTCTGAGAGAACAAGGATAACTGTTTCAACAGTAGATAACTAAGTAGAGTGTCAACCCCACAGACATAACAATAAACACACTGCCTGTGGTGCTGGACACAGAAAGTTAACCTCAGCCACATTCTGCTCTGCCCTTTATTTAAATTCCCTACTAACTAAATAACCCTGCTCATGGCACCCATGACCTAGGAGATCAGGGACCTGGTCCATGACCTGTGGTTTTCTGGAGGAAGAAAGTGATCATTGAAGGAGCTTCTGTTCTCTTCTCCTAATCTTCTCACCCCTCTGAGGCAGTAACAGAATCTCTGACGGACAGGTCATCCCCCACGCCACCCGACCTGCTCATTCTCCCAGGCAGGCAGAGCCTAAAGCTCGGAGCTGCCTGGGAGATGCCAGCTAGACACACTCCTGACAGGCCAGAGAGTTCAGCCCCACCACCAACACCTGCCTGAACCCCAGGCTCACCGTGACACCAAAGACCTGCCCTGAAGGAGCAGCCAATCCAGTGAAATGTCACCCCCTCAGGGCCCGTGACCCCTTGACCCTCATCATCTGATTTCAGGCAGAGAGGAGGAAATGTTCACAACTCTTTTGACCTCAAGGTAAAGGAAGTTTTTTTCTCTAAGTTTTCTTTTTTTTTCCTGACTACTTCCTGTTAACCAGTTTCCTCTTCTCACAGACCTCCCTCCGTTAACGGAATCAATTATAAGAGAAGTGCCCTGCCCTGTGCATTTGAAGGCCCTTGTTCCCAGCCTTCAGCTGTATTTCCTGCAAAACATACTTGTTTGTTCTAGGTGATTCAAAAGGCAAGCTGACGTGAGGTGGGGGAGGGGGAATGGATGTTTAACTTGGGTGCTTACAGAGTCCCCTCCGCCTTTCCCCATCTCTAGAGGAAATGAGGCCCAAGGCAGGTGACACACACACAGAGGAACCAGAAAGTTTCAGAACTAGGAGGAAGAAAAGGCCAGAAAAAGAACGGAAAATCTGAGGGCAGACAGGGTGGGTAGGAATGGAAGAAAAAAAATTTACAAAAAGTACCCAGGCTCCTGACTAAAGAGGGGACTTGTCTGCATATAGTTGGGTATCTAATTTGGACATCTTAGGAGAAAAGCTGTAGAAACTATCCTAGAACTTACTCCTCTCCCTCCAGTAACGTTTCCCTAGCCCCCGCAGGATCTCCCCAGGGCTCCCCAGCTGTGCACCCTCTCGCCTGACCAACGCCCCTCCCTCCACAAAAATCTCCCCCAACGTGTTTCTATTCAAATTCTGGCTCTTCTCCCTGCAGTATTCTTCAGAGCCCCCTCTCCCTTACTAGATCCTAGCTCTATCCATTTTCAACAACAAAAATCTCCTAATTAGATTCCACTTTGCACTCTCCCATACCTTGATATCTGTGTCTGGGGTGACAAACTCCTTCAGGCATTCAATGGGACCCATAAGAAATGGGCAGTGGGAGGAGAAAACCTGGAGGAAAGAGAGTACAAATGAGTCCAAGGGACAGTGGCCGATGCCTTCCAACAGGTGGAAACAAAGAAACAAAAAAAAGGCCTCAGCTTAGATAAGAACCTAGCCAGCTTCCCATGACACTTCTCTCCTCATGCGTCTAGGTTTCTTCAGCTCATCTAGCCTCAAAGAACTTCCAGGACCTCTACCGAATTAAGCTCCGTTCTCCTCAATGCTCACCAACCCTTTCCACAACTTCTCACACAAGCCCTACCCAAGGCTTTATCCTGTGGCAGCCCCCTCTCCCCCAGCTCACCTCCCGAAGTCCCTCTTGGGCCATGGCCCTAAAACTGAGGATAACTCCAATGATGGTCATACGCTTCAGTACATTATCAGCCCCTGAGGAGAAAGAAGAGCGTTCAAGAAGAGAACTCAGGAGAATGGCAACGGTTTTCCTTCTTCAGACCCAGCCTAGGCCCCAGAGCCCCAAAAACCTGTCATCCACAATGCTTTTCCCACAGTTCCTTCTCCCTTTAGGAGACGTGCTCACCCATCAGCTGGGGAAGCAGAGAAGCCATCAAGTCTGCCTTGCTAAAGTTGGATCTGATCTGAACAAGCACATCCATGTTTTCCACCACCAGCTTCTGCGGCCAGGACACAGAGCCATTAAGCACGAAAAGATGAGACCCATGGTACATCTTCTCCCCAGTCTCCTACCCCTACCCTTCTTCCCCCGGGGGCTGGACCTTCTTCCCGGGGGCTTGCTTCCACGGTACCTTCAGCTCCACGATCTGAGAGGTCACATGCCACATCAGGTTTTCACTCAGGAACTTCATGCCATAGGGGCCCAGGAGTTCAGCCAAAGCCCGCAACTCTGGAATAGAGTCACAGAGGCCCCAGGTGGGACTCAGAGAACGCCGGTGCGTTTGCACAATAGCTATAGGGTAACGTGAACACCTTAAGTGTTTTCCAGCAAGGAAAGGAAGTGGGAAGTTGGAGAGCAAACGTAGCCTGAAATCCTGTATTCAGGTGAGAGGTCTGGCCTGCCTGTGGGACAATTTACCCTCTCCCCACTGGTACCCACACCAAGACGTACCACAAATGATAACTATTTACTTTTCATTCCCATAAGAATCTAGACTTTCCCAGTCCCTTTACATGGCCCTGGACTTTACTCTTGCTGGACCAGTCCCTTTACATGGCCCTGGACTTTACTCTTGCTGGACTAGCTGCACTAGCTTTATCACATGTTAAGCTCCTCTCTGAGCCTCAGTTCACTTCTCTGTAAAATGAAGAAATTAATATCCACTCTGAATACCTCCCAGAGTTGATATGATAGCATAATCAGTACACATCCCCAGACTCCCAGTTGTCTTTTCCCCTAAATTCTTCTTCCCTCAAGTCTGCCCCATTACCTTATCCCTCCCTACCCAACCTGCTTCTGGCCCTTTGTGAATTAAATAAAACCTGGCTGAGGAAATCCCATGTTAGAAACACTAGTGACAAATTCAGACAGGGAAGAGCTCCAGCTATGACCTTTGGCTATGGGCGGTCCCAGCAGAGAAAACCATAAAGACCAGAAGTAACAAGAGACCAGTAGAGGAAAGGGGAGTTTAATATAGTTAACAAGAGTTCAGAGGGAAAAGGAAATCAAGGCTCCACACTCAAGTGTTTAAAGGCAGGACCAGTTGATCTCCACCTCTACCATTGACAAAGGAAGTGGAACTGGTCACAGCAGCTGACACAGAGCCTCATGTGGAATAAATACTAAACATTTTTAGTCACCTATTTACAATAGGAACAACTGAGCTGAGAACTAGAAAAGGATTTCCAAACTGGTCAACTTAGATAATTCTAAAATGGCTGACAGAGAGGCAGAGGGGCTGAACTGCCTTCTCTGGAGAAAAGACACACTGATCTACTGATTTGGATCTGCCAACTCTCCTTACTCTGGTCCTCTCTAGGCTAGTAACCCTAGGGCATCCTTCTCTATCCATCTATCTATTTTTGCAGCAGCATTGCCCCATCACCATGGTAACCCAGGGAAATTGGGGTGGGGGTGGTAGAAGGGGGAATCAGCATTACCTCCTGCGGCTCGTCAGTTGTCAGAGAGACCTAAAGCTGATTTTAGATGCTGCCTACAGTCTGTGGGAGGAGCTGATAAGAAGGGGACATCTGAAGCCTCCAACAGGTAAAGGGTAGGGTCAGCTCACTGATGGAGTCAGTATGAGGGTAAGAAGAAGGCAGAGCTGGAAAACAGAACTGTATACTCTGACTTTCATAACACCCCCCAAGGAAGGGGAAGAATGGAGAGGGCAGGGTCATTGAAACATCTCCTACCTGTCTCAGATACCACGCGGGGTCCATGATTTACATGGAGGTGAGAGGAAGGAGGAAGCAGTAGGATAGTTCATGAATCAGTCAGTCAGTAAACCAAATCTATTAAAAAGGATCTGCATGGCTTCAAGCCCTCTTTAAAAAGAGAATAACTTCCCAACTCATTCACGACACACTCCTCATCTGCCTGCCTTGAGACACAAAAGCGCTTCTATACACTGGGGAGAAGCGTGACATAGTGACTAAGCACCCAGGCTCTGGAATTTGACTGCCTTGAGTTGAAATCCCAGTTCTACCATCTATGAATGATGTATGACCTTAATCAAGCTCCTTAACCTCTCTGTGTCTCAGTGTCCTCATCTGTAAAATGGGGGTAATAAGAGTACCTACCTCAAGGCTGCTGTGAGGAGTAAAGGAGTTAAATACATGTGAACATTTAGAGCCAAGCCCACACTAAATGTCATCCATTAGCTCATCATCATTATTAAACATCAGCAATCCAAGCACTAGCTAAGGCTCTAAAACTTATCCCTCAGGAAGAAGATGCCATGATGTCAGACCACTGTTTAATAATTCCAAACATCAGAATGTCCTCCTTACATTTATCCTTTACCCCTCATTATATGTCCTACTCTTTACTCTTTGTGGAAATGGAAAATAACCATTTACTACCCTTCGAAGAATAAATCCTTTCAGTGACTTGAGTGCCCCTGCCTAGCTCCTAACTCCCCGCATCTTCCCTCTCCACCTTCAACCCCCAAGCCACTCCTCAGTTCTGGGTCTCACTTGAAATCTCTTTTTACTGTCCCTAAGGTAGAATCTAGCAGAGATCTAGAAGAGTACAGAATGAGCCTCTGGGAAGGTAGGAGAATTTAGATGGGATCCATAGGTTAAGATATTGTATTGAGGGGAAAGGTTCGGCTCCCTGACAGGAGACCAGGCTCTGGGCTCACCAGAGATGTCAGAGAACTCCTCTGCGCTGAAGTTCTGCTCCCCGTCTCTGGGGAGGCTGATGAAGGCCTGCATGGCTGGTGAGAGGATAATGGTCCCACTGCTTGCCTGTCTAAGCAGACTTTCTAGGTACCTACAAGGTTGGCAAGAAAGCACAGAAGATCAGTGTTCAATCCTTTCTCCCTACCACCACCACTGGGCTCAGGAAGAGAAACTCCACCAAAGGCTGGGGTGGGGAGAAGAGACTCAAAGAAGACAGTACAACACTCTAATTAACACCCCAAGCTGTTGGCTCAAGAACAACTGGCAGTAGCGTGGTTCCGCTTTGCCTCTAATCTGCAGGGCATTTGGCTGTGCTGTCAGGCGTAACGGTGTGCACGCCCTACCACCTTTACCAGCTACTGCATGCCCCTCACCCTTGGCCTTCCTCTGTCAGGTGAGACAAGCCTAAGCTGACAAGACAAAAATCCCTACTAATTGGGCTCCTCTGAAATATACTTAGCCTCAGCCTCTCCAATGAGAGTGTTGGACTAAGGGCCTAGGACCCTGGAAGCAGGTCTCAAGTCAAACCTCCTGGACAGAGAGAGGCCCCGTGAACACTTGTCATCCAGTCTCCAAATATGCCCTCCTGACCTCCGGGCAAGCTGAGAAGGCCTCCAGCCAGTGTCAGGAGAGGGCGTGGCAATGCCTGCCACTCACCCAGGCACGAGCTCCGGGCCTAGGTCTTACAAAAGTCACAAGCTAACCACGGGTAGGTCAAAACCAGCACTCAAACGTGAGGTTTTTCTCTTTTAAGTTGAATCAGTTGTCAAGTTTTTGAAACTGAGAGATTTTACATTAAAATATGGATTTAGTGGGGCAATGATCAGATGGGGCTAAGTGGTGGCCGTCGCCTTTCAGAGGGGCATGCCCTCTCCAACTACTCAAAGTCCCCACCTAGCCCACAACACCCATTTACCTTACCTGCCAGGCCCCTGTTGGCATTTTATTGTAAACCTTGTCTCAGTCTTTCTCCCTCCTCAGGGGGTTCTTTGCAGCCGGGCGGGCTCCTGCCGAGCTGATACTGGATTAAGAACGCCACCCAGTGGCTTAGGGAGGTAGGAATCCAGCTCCTCTCCATCCTTAACCCTCAAAGGAAATACTGCTGACCCCTGCCTCCTCCAGTCTGGAGGAGGAGGCCCCTTTCGCTATGAAGAGCAATCTACTAGACGCGACACGGTCATGTCGGGAGGTAAGGAGGCAGTGCTCCGGAGAGATGGTGTGAGACAGAATGGTCTCCAGGGGGAGAAACTGGACAAAGAGAGAAATAAAAAAGAACTTCAGAAAGAGGAAGAGAGATCATTTGAAATGAAAACAGTAAGAATCCAGAAAAGGAAGGTTAAGAACGGCAGATTAAGAGGAAAAGGGTCAAATTGTTACAGAGTAGATCAATGGATGTTACATGGAAGCTTAGAAAGAGACCTCATGGTGGACAGAGGGGATCTGAGTTTGCCCCAGCTTACAGCTCCAGTCCTCGGGCAGAAACAGGCTTCTGTTTGGGGGTCTATGACCCTAGGAGCTAAAATGCCTGGTCCCGAGGTCCTACTGCATAAAGGAAAAAGTGCTAACAAAGAAGCAAGGCAGCGAGAGAGGATAAGCAACACTGACCAATTTGTGTACAGAGTGGTGATAGTCTGTTCCCCACACGAGTCCAGTGGCTGCGTCTGCTGCAGGAGGGCGTTGCGGATGACTCTGGACACATCTGCACCCAAAAACTGGGCCAGTGACTTTATGAAACCGATGTACGCTTTGACTCCTACCAAGAGCTCAGAAGGCCTGGCGATCTCCTGGGTTGTGGCATTGTAGCCAGCCAGCCACACAATGGCTCTAGGTGACAAAAACCATAATCACAATCATAATGACAAACATAGTAACAGTTATCACATTTATACTGTGTTCTGCGTGCTGTACTATGATCTAACTACACGCATTATCTCATGCAAATCTCACAGCAACCCAATAAGGTAGGTACAATTATTATCCCCATTTTACGGATGAAGAAACTGAGACAGACCACACAGCTGTGGTGGTCTGTGAAGACCACACAGCTAGCAAGTGGCAAAGCTGGGACCTGAATCAAATAACATTTGATTCTCAATCACCATGCTCTTCTGCCTCCTCTGGAGAAATTAAATCAGGTGGTAAAAGACCTGGGCTCCCAAATGCCATCTAACACTACGTGCTTGCTTACAACCTCCTGCATTCTCAGGGCCAGCATTTGTCTTTTCTCCTCAGAAAGAATTAGTTCCAATGACTGTCAGAAATGGAAAACCACACCCAGAAATCCTTAGAGGTGCAGTGCAATCCCAAGTGGCCACGGGATGCCAGGTGGAGAGAGGGTACACTTGGTTGGCACACATCTATAGCCAACCTTAGAGAAGGTAGAATAACTGTTCACACTATTATTTTAGGGGCACACCAGGAACACCCCTCCTCACTGGACTCCCAGCCCCTTCCAAAATACCTTCCCCAGGAACCTGAGAATTCACAGTTAGAGTCAGTCCTCTGCCTGAGGCTTTCTTCCTTGTTAAAATGTAAACAGTAGGGGAAAGAGGAACATTAGACTTTGCCAACACAAGCTTTCGTCAGTCATCTGCACATCAGTATGAAAGAGTCCATCAGGTTCTCCCTAAAGCCACAGATGTTTGGGCGTTTTTTGTTTGTTCTGTGTTTTTGGAAAACTTTATGGCAGGGGAGGGGAAGGGAACAGGAGGGCCTACTCCCCAGATGAAAAGGAAAAGAGAAGAGGTACCACTTGAGGAAAAATACTACGGAAGGGACAGATGGGAGGCAAGCCTAATCTATTTTAGAGTTTTCATTGAGGCCAAACCTTTAGGCCAACTTCCAGGCTTTAGGAACAATGATGCCAGTGACATGCTGCTCCAGGGCCTAGAAACCATTGCCAGCTTCTGAAGGTTTACACATGGATGATCATCAAATTGTCATCTTCTTGACATTTTACATGCACCTGAGACACTTCCTTCCATATAGCTAAAGTGTACGGAATGAAAACAAACTAATTTTACTGTCACCCAAGCAAAAAACTAATTGAAAAATTAGCCTGCATCTCCTACAGTCAAGGCACAGACTCCTAACTGTTCTCCCTACTCCTGTCCTTGGCCCCCCTAGTGCAGACAGAGTGAACCTACTGAAATGTTGAGTGAAATCATGTTCCTGCTCTGCTCAAACCATGCCTAGGCTCCCCGTCTCACTCAGGATCAAAGCCAAAATCCTTACGATGGCATAGAGCCACCTGAACCGTCAGTCTGCCACTCCTCCAGCCTCTCTGACCTCACGTCCTACCAGTCTCCCCCTGGCTCATACTGGTCTCCTTGTTCCCTGAACACACCAGGCATGTTCCCACCTCAGAGCCTTCGCACTTGCTGTTTCCTCCGCCCAGAATGTCCTTTCCCCAGATAGTCACCCACTTGGCTTCCTCAATTCCTTCAGGAGTTCACTCAAATGTCACTTTCTCAAGCAGGCCTTCCCTGGCCACCCTATGTAAAATTTCACCACCACCACCACTACACACTTCCCATCTCCTTTTCCTGCTTTAAACTTTCTGCTTAGCACTTATTTTCTAATCTACCATATATCCTACGTTCTTATTTTGCTTGTCTCTCCCGCTAGAAGGTAAGCTTTATGTGGCCAGGAGTCTTTATTTCTTTTGTATACTGCTGTATTAACAGCTTTGAGAACACTGATGACACACAATAGATGTTCAATAAATACTTGTTAAGTGAATGAGTAAATATACTACATATTGCAAAATGAAACACAGAAGACTAGGAGATTATTCATAAAAAATTTTTCCCCTCACTCCCCTAATTTGCCTACTATAGTGCCCAATTTGAATATAAGGAATGTTCCTGCAGCTTCAGGGAGCAACAGAATGAGAGGCAAAGTGGAAGGAAGGGAATTTATTTTGTTGAGGCCTATATATGTCACTCATTATTATCTTTAATTCTCTACCAATTCTCAGTTACAGGTAATTCTCATTATAAGGTAAAGATCATTATCCTTACTCTATAGGGTAGGAAATTAAGGCTCAAACAAGTTAGATAACCTGCTCTGATGTCTTAGCTAACAGCATCGACACAGATCTGCTGACTGCAAAGGCCCCAGTCACCCTACTAAACCAGTGATGACCAGTTCTGGTTGTTCAACAAAACCACCTATAGAGGGACTTCCCTGGTGGTCCAGTGGTAAAGAATCCGCCTTACAATTCAGGGGACATGGGTTCGATCCCTGGTCAGGGAACTAAGATCCCACATGTCGTGGGGCAACTAAGCCCGTGCACCACAACTACTAAGCTCGAGCGCCTCAACTAGAGAGCCTGTGTGCCACAAACTACAGAGTCCATGCGCTCTGGAACCCGTAAGCCACATCTATGGAGTCCACGTGCCCTGGAGCCCGCACACCACAACTAGAGAGAAGCTCACGTGCTGCAACGAAAGATCCCACACGTCTCAGCGAAGATCCAGCATGCTGCAACTAAGACCCGACGCAGCCAAAAATAAAATAAGTAAAAAATAAATAAATAAATAAAATAAGTAAATAAATAAATAATAAAATGAATCTTAAAAAAAAAAAGAAACCTATAAAGGTTTGGGGTTCTTTTATTTGTTTGTTTGTTTGTTTTTGGCTGCATTGGGTCTTTGTTACTGCGCGTGGGCTTTCTCTAGTTGCGGCGAGCAGAGGCTACTCTTCGTTGCAGTGCATGGGTTTCTCATTGTGGTGGCTTCTCTTGTTGCGGAGCATGGGCACTAGGCGCACGGGCTTCAGTAGTTGTGCACACGGGCTCAGTAGTTGTGGCTCGCAGGCTCTAGAGCACAGGCTCAGTAGTTGTGGCACACGGGCTTAGTTGCTCTGCAGCATGTGGGATCTTCCTAGACCAGGGATCAAACCCGTGTCCCCTGCATTGGCAGGCAGATTCTTAACCACTGCGCCACCAGGGAAGTCTGGGTTCTTTTATTTATTTTTAATAGAGATGCTTGGAACCTATGCCAGATTGACTGCATCAGAATGACCACCAAGATGGATCTAATGGAACCCAGCTTTGAGAACGACCATACTAAGCAAACAGAAGACAACAAAAGAGTGGTACCTGTTGAGTCTGGCCTCTAGATGGCTGCTGAGATACTCAGAAGGGAAGATGGTGTGTTCAAATACACAGAAGCTGTGTACATGATTCATTGTCAGTGCCAATTCTGTCAAGTTTAGGTGTAGCTTGTCCATGCTGAGTAAAATTGAGAAAGTAAAATGAGCCTCCATTACAGGTCTGGCACTGCCTGCTAGTATTTGGGGAGGATCTGTCAGGCCCATGACCCTCAGACCCCTTTCATCTTCTGGAAAAACTCAGCCTAGAAGAGTACACATTGATGGTGACTTCAAAGGCAAAGTAGAAAATTCATATTTAAGCGCTTTTCCATATCTGTCATTCCCCACCACCACTTCCGCACTCTTTTGCTGCATCACCTTCCCTCTTTCCTATTCTCCCTTCTTTGAGGTAGTACCCTGCTGGTAGTGCCCTTAGGCCCTGCTGGACCTAAGGCCTAGGTCCTCACTTGGTGACAATGCTGCGGTTCTTCCGGTGACTCTCAGCTCCTGGTTTGTCCCTCTCAGGCTCTCCTTTTCTCGGAGTCTGCCTCTGCTTCATGGTTTTCTTGTTTTTGGCCTTGCTGATGGTAGTGGCACAGTGCTTAGGTAGAAGCTTTAGAAACAAACACAAGTGAATGGAGAAATGAGATTCGTTCCTAAAACTGCCGAGTAATCCATCTAACAGTTATAAATAGGTCCCTCCCTTATTGTCTGTTCTTTTCTCGTTCTGCCTTTCCCTCTCTTTCCTTCCATACATCTCTTCATTTGGAATTACTCTTAGAGCACGATAGCAGCCATGAGAAAACTGGTTTTCTTACTTAATAGTCACACTTGTTTTTTTTAAAATCCAAGCTTCTACTGTTTCCAAAAAATCAAGTCTACCTTGATGGGCAAAGGTGTGTCAACCTTGAAACTATGCAAAGCTGTCTGTGGTAGATTCTGAAAGTAGTTCCAAAAACGCAACTCCATTAGTAAGGCAACATCACTATTTATTCAAAATGATAACTTTGGAGGGGTCAATACTCATTTGCAAAAGTTTTGGTGTGTGTGAAAATAATACATAATGTTTTAGTCAACCTTGATACAGCACTGAGCAAATATCTTTAACTGTGTCCTTTGTATGTAGTAGGTATTCAAGTTGAGCGATGAATATACCCATGATTGTACTTGTTTACATATCTTCCTTGCATTAATTATTTAAATTTATTTCAAACATGTATTTGTACACCTTTCTCCCTTAAATTGGGACATTCCCCAAGGGCAGGAATTGTGTACCTTTCCTTCTGGGACCCTATCCCAAAAACCCAGCACAGGGCTTAGTGCCCAATACCCAATAATATAGCAGCTAACATCCCCAAAACCCAGCACAGGGCTTAGTGCCCAATAAATACCCAATAATATAGCAGCTAACATTGATTGAGAATCGCATACCAAATATTTAACATATGCTATTTCATTTCACCTTTATGATACTTCTTTTAAGAAACTATTTTTGGACTTCCCTGGTGGCACAGTGGTTAAGAATCCTCCTGCCAATGCAGAGGACACGGGTTCAATCCCTGGTCCAGGAGGATCCCACATGCCACAGAGCAACTAAGCCTGTGTGCCACAACTACTGAGACCGTGTGCCACAACTACTGAGCCCGTGCGCCACAACTACTGAAGTCTGCATGCCTTAGAGCCCACGTGCCACAACTACTGAAGCCTGCGCACTCTAGGGCCCATGCTCTGCAACAAGAGAAGCCACCACAATGAGAAGCCCACAAACCGCAACGAAGAGTAGCCCCCGCTCACCACAACTAGAGAAAGCCCACACACAGCAACGAAGACCCAACACAGCCAAAAATTAAAAAAAATAAAAAGAAACTATTTTTATCCCCATTTTACATATGAGAAAATGGGAAGGTTAAGTAATAATATAACTGTGCATATGTACACACACACACACACACGTACGCACGCACACGCACACAACCTGACTCTCCTCCTACCAAAGTTGCTACAAAGCCTGACTCAAACCCAGGAAGGGTGGGTAGCCTAGGAAACCTGAAAGAATCCAGGGCAACAGCGGAACAAGTTCTTCATTTTCAAATTTCCTATAAACTTAGGTTGAGCTAATCATGACCGGGTGCCATGAGTCAGTCAACGGAGGGGAGGGGAAAACAACAGACAAAGACACAAAAGCAAAGCAGAAATTTCCAGCTGAAAATCAGCAAACAGAATCCAGAAGCAAAGGGAAGAATAACACTATGATGGTGAAGTATGTTGAATTAGTGATTCAATATTCAAATCTATTAACATAATTCAAAATACTAATAAAATCAGGAAGGATGACTCCTCAAAAAAAAAAAAAAAAGACACAAAAGCAGCCCTGGGGATAAACACAGAGGAGGTGCCTGAAAATGTTCAGATAGCTACAGATTAGGGTACAGATGGACAGAAAGGTGAGACAAGACAGGTGATCTGGGGCCACTGTTCTAAGTATGTGTACACAGGGCAGAGAGAGGAGGGGAAGTAAATTAGAAAGTTAACTCATCTCTTGGAACACTTCAAATGAAAGCACAGATTTTGTTGCAGTGCAGCTGTTCAAATTAGAGTATTTTTAGACACCTCTATTGAGTCCCAAGGGAGTAAAGACTGCCGATGGGACTACACTAAAAAAAGAAGCCTGCCATAAACTCATGTACACAAAAGCCCTAGCCCTACCTGAAAGGGTTAGAGAACTTGATGTTTGAGAAGAAGATAAAGGTAGATAGAGGGGAAGGCACCAAGGGACTGCAGAGGGCAGACTGAAACAGAGAGAGGGCTGAGCCTACCTGCTCACTCAGGTTTCGCTGTTCAGCACAGACCTCCAGGACACAGTTGCTGGTCTGCTTGGCCAACTCTTCCAGGAAGGAGTTGCAGTGATGAAGGCCATGGTTCTTCAGGTGGGGGTACTTTGGGAAAGAGGACCCAAGGAAGAAGCTGTCATCACCAGGACAACCACTTCTTCCTCATAATACTGTTCTGAGGCCCAGCCTGAGCCACCCACTCCCACAGAAGAAGAAAATGAGACTCAGAGAGAGTACACATTCTACATAAAGCTGAGACATTTAGGGACTTGCATCAGATACCTAGGTTTGTACCCTTCCTGGGACCAAAATCAACCCTTGGAATTGTGTTTTGGGGGAATAAGAATGAGATGTGATTAAAGAGATGACAGGGTTTGGAGTTCAGAGTACTCACCTCCTCTGGGCACATCTCATGAGTGCAGTGGACAAAGTGAGCACAAATCAGGGGAAAAGCGATGGCATAACGCAACATGGCAGGTTCCTCCAGGGTCATAGCAAACATCTTCTCAAATGTACGAAGATGAAAGCTGCGGAAAAGGGGGAAGGACACTTACAACCAGGGTTTAGGAGCTGGTCCCTTTGAGATAGGGAGAATATTCATTCTTTCAACAAATATTTATTGATATTCATCCCTCCCTCCTTAATTTCCCTACCCTTAAGGTAGACGGGAACCCAAGAAACTCAACCCTTTCAGACATTTTTACTGGATCCCAGGACAGGTTAGTATTGGGTTGGCCAAAAAGTTCATCTGGTTTTTTCCCATAAGATGGCTCTAGTAGCACTTAGTTGTCTTTAACTTCATTCGAAACAACTTTTGTTAGATTGTATTGTGACAGCTGTCATATCAGCATGCCTTTAAAAAAAAACTTATCAAAATTGGTGAATTTTTGTGTAGCCATTTTAGTATGGAAGATGAGAGAAAAAAAGCAACATTTTGGGCATATTATGCTTTATTATTTCAAGAAAGGTAAAAACGCAACTGAAACGCAGAAAAAGATTTGTGCAGTATATTGAGAAGGTGCTGTGGCTGCTCAAAGTTGTCAAAAGTGATTTGCAAAGTTTCGTGCCAGAGATTTCTCGCTGGACAACACTCCATGGTCGGGTAGACCAGTTGAAGTTGACAGCGATCAAATTGAGACATTAATTGAGAACAATCAATGTTATACCACGCAGGAGATAGCTGACATACTCAAAATATCCAAATCAAGAGCTGAAAATCATTTGCACCAGCTTGGTTACATTAATCGCTTTGATGTTTGGGTTCCACATAACTCAAGCAAGAAAAAAACCTCCTTGACCATATTTCCACATGTGATTCTCTACTTAAACATAAAAAAAGTTCCATTTTTAAAACAAATTGTGAAGAGCGATGAAAAGTGGATACTGTACAATAATGTGGAACGGAAGAGATCGTGGGGCAAGCGAAGCGAACCACCACCAACCACACCAAAGGCCGGGCTTCATCGAAAGAAGGTGCATATGGTGGGACAGGAAGAGGGTCCTCTATTATGAGCTCCTTCCGGAAAACCAAATGATTAATTCCAACAAGTACAGCTCCCAGTTAGATCAACTGAAAGCAGCACTCAACGAAAAGCATCCGGAATTAGTCAACAGAAAACACATAATCTTCCATCAGGATAACGCAAGACCACGTGTTTCTTCGATGACCAGGCAAAAACTGTTATAGCTTGGCTGGGAAGTTCTGATCCACCCGCAGTATTGCACCTTCAGATTTCCATTTATTTCGGTCTTTACAAAAATTCTCTTCATGGAGAGAATTTCAATTCCCTGGAAGACTGTAAAAGGCACCTGGAACAGTTCTTTGAGCAAAAAGATAAAAAGTTTTGGGAAGATGGAATTATGAAGCTGCCTGAAAAATGGCAGAAGGTAGTGGAACAAAAGGGTTAATACATTGTTCAATAAAGTTCTTGGTGAAAATGAAAAATGTGTGTTTCATTTTTACGTTAAAAACCGAAGGAACCTTTTGGCCAACCCAATAATACCTCCTTCCCTTTTCTTATACAAAATTTGCTATTCCTCCCTCAGAACCTCTGCATGATTTGGGCCCTGATTTAGAAGTCCCTCAGTATTACTAATTCACATCTCTCTCAAAACTTGACACTCAGGCTCCAGAAAACTTTCTCTGATTAATTTCATGAGGCTGATCCTTCCTCAACCCTGTATTCTCTCAACATCATGCACATTTGCCATTATTATGTTGATGTCCTTTTCACACGTGGGTATTATACCTCCCCACTCATGCTGAATGCAGATAGCAGAGCCAACATATTGTGCTGTGTGTTTGATCCCTCAAAGGGTAGAGTTATGAACAACAGTGGTCACTTAGTAAAGGCCGAATGATACCCAAGGAAGACAAACTCATTTGCATTCTCTAAAGACCCTGTTCCCCAGCCCTCCCAATTATTTTCAGTCCTCTCCACTAAACTCCCAAGTTTTCTATGTCTCTTTTAAATCACAATGTCCCAAGAATAAAAAGAAGGAGGTTCCACATATAACCGTGAGGAAAAGATAATCAATGAATTATCCCAGAGAAGAGAATGCTGTGTAAAGTCCAAATGGCTTTCCTAAAGAAAGCCAACACAAAAGGGAATCAACTTCAAATTCCTACCACTTGATAAAAGCTGGAAAGAAGAAGCTGTGGAGTTTGAGCATCCGTCTTTAAAGAGATCTCAAAGAAAACAAGCCTTTCCTGTGTATCTGGGGGAATTAGAGTCCTCCACAGAGGCCAGGCAAGAGATCGGGTCAATTGATAAAGAGCTCTGAGTCAGGACATACCAGAAAGTAGATAAATCAGAAGTTTCCACCAGCATATTCTCTACTGAGTCCAGCATTTGAGAGTGAAAGACAATGAGGTTCATCACCTTGGCTAAGTCAGGGTTCTCGTGCAGGTGCAGGGGAGCCTTAGCCACACTGGTATACGCCTATGGTTGGAGTTCGGAAAAGGGTGGAGAAAAACAAGATAAATGAAAAAGACTCCCAGTCTTGGGACTACAGTTTGGCTGGTATTTGTCCTGTCCAATCAGCAGTTTTCAGTGTTGAATCATTCCATACAGCAGAGCTTAGGAGTTAGAAAGAGAAGGGATTGTGAGGGAGAGAAAACCTTGAGAATGGGGGACCATTAACAGAAACAGACCTACCTGTAGACGGAACCAGTCCAGCCTCAATCCAGAAAATTCAAATTTTTCTCCATTATCAACTGTAAGAAAAATAGAAGTTTAAAAGGAAATAATAAAACAGCACCTCTATCCAACTGCATGGAATGGTATAATAGGTCCTCTTCAAAGTCATCTTGGCTATTCCCTGGCTCAAGAGATCAATATTTCTAGAAAAAAAGATGTTTGCCATCACTCTT
The DNA here is from genome assembly GCF_949987515.2 of Delphinus delphis. Taxonomy (NCBI): domain Eukaryota; kingdom Metazoa; phylum Chordata; class Mammalia; order Artiodactyla; family Delphinidae; genus Delphinus; species Delphinus delphis. The sequence goes on along the minus strand of NC_082693.1, from coordinate 43,298,155 downwards.
CCTCCTCCAATTCCCTCCAGTTACCTTGCTTGAGATTCAGAGAGGAGAGAGTATTGACGAATGAGGACATTATGATGGACTCCTCCTCAGGACACACAGACAGGTTCTAAAAGAGAAGGTGGAGTTACCGTCAAGAAGGTACAAGTTCCGCCAAGAGAGAAACAAGACCACAAGGCTCAGTCAGTGTATGAAGGTAGGAAGAGCTGCCAAGTGCCACAAACAGAGAGAAAGAGCCAAACAAGACATGGAGGAACCTCCCTGAGTTCCCTGCCATGCTAACACCCAACTGCCTTTTACTCTTCTCTCCTATTTCTGTGCAGCCTCACTTGGGGAAAAAAATTGCTATGGTTATTAGTCCTTTTTTTAAATTTTAACAAACGTAGAGGGGAAAATCAGGCTTTTTGACACACAATCTACAGAGCATGAGATTCAGCCAGGGTGGCCCCCAGGGGAAAATGACCAGGGATCACCCCCAAATTTCCAAAGTATCATCAATTAAACATACTTGAATGATGTCACTGAGCACAAGAGCATCAAATCTGGCCAGGTACTGAAGGTGGTATTGCTCTATCACCTTGACGTGTCTTCGGACCAGAGCCCTAATCTCCTCCAACAAGAAAAGCAGTTCTGCAATGCTCCTACAAAGTCGAGGATGAGAACAGAGAGCTGTATGAGACTGAAAACGTGACCCGAAACAAAGACAGCGACAACAGGGCAGAAACTGAGACCTCCCGAGGTCACTTGATGTCCCCCCGTCCCTTTTCCCAGTCCATCTAAGGTCAAGATTCTTAACCATGCCAAGTACTAACGAGTCAGCGTAGTCCTCAGGTGTCTTTGTCTTGGTGACATTTTCTGTGTGGCGAACCAGCCAAGTGACCTCATCACGAATGAAGGACAGGGCCATGAAAGCAAAAAGGGCCTAAGGAGGGGACAGGGACTATGAGAATTTTCAACTTTATAAATGGATTTCAAAGCACAGAGAAGACTATCATGAAAATATGCATATGGAAACAACGGTGTAACCATACCAACAGTGGTATCCAATATTAAACACAGAGACTCACAAAAAACTATCTGTCTTCAATTAGTTCACAGTCAAATAGAGGATAAGGCAAGTACACAAATAGCTATAATATATGATATACTATGATAGTGCCCAAAAAAGAGATACAAGAAGTTTTAGGGTACTCTAAGAAGATTCAAGGGAATCAGCATATACATACACAAACAGAACAAAAAACTCAGAAATGCAAAAACTCATGAATGCCAAGTCATCCCCCACATAGGAGTCTTTTATCATTGAACATCGTCCCCCTCCCAACGTTTCTTTCTCTTGCCTTGGGACCCAGTAGTCCTGGTTCATCGGTTAACACAGTCTCCAGCTCCTTCACAGCCATCCGCAGAAATTGACGCCTTTGAGAGTGAAACTGGCCACTGAGGAAAGAAAGTGGAAACTAGAGAATATTGCCTCACCCACCCTTAAAAATCTTCCAAAGGCAGTGCAGAAGACAGCTGCATTTAGGAAGGGGTGTCAGCTAGGAGGAAGGTTCAATGCCACAGTTAGACCTGGTAAGGAAACACAAGAATCTGTGGGGCAGCAGCAAGTTCTTGGGTTGAGACAATAAGGCTGTACAGAAACTTGGGTGAGAACAAGGAGAGGAGAGAACAATCTCAGGAGAGATTCCTATTCCATCCCCTCTGGAAGAGCTCATTGCCCGCCTTTACCTGTTTGCAATTGCATGTTCCTTGCTTTCCTTTACGTCTGCCACTCGCTTGCCGTACCTGAGGATTGACATACACACAGAAGGGTTGGCCATACCACCAGCTAAAGGCCTTTTCCCACCTTCCCAGTCCTCAGAGATTCCAAACTACAGCCTGCAGGGGCATGGGCAGCCTTCACCATCAGGATCTTTCCAAACCTTACTTTTTACCCTGACCTATTAACAAGAGATTCATAGAGTTTAGAGATTATCTAGTTCTCATCATTATTTTGCAGATAAAGAAAATAATACCTGCAGAAGAAAACTGACTTGCCCAAGGTCACATAGGGTTTTAATGGCAAAGCTGGAACTAGATTTCTTGTCCTGTGCTCCTGCCTTGACACCTTCAAGCTGAAGTACTCTTCCAGGTTTGAGGGAAATACAAAGAAGCAGTGCATAAATATGACACTGCTCTCAAGTAAAAGTAGTTACTCCAGGGCTTCCCTGGTGGCGCAGTGGTTGAGAATCTGCCTGCTAATGCAGGGGACACGGGTTCAAGCCCTGGTCTGGGAGGATCCCACATGCCGCGGAGCAACTAGGCCTGTGAGCCACAACTACTGAGCCTGCGCATCTGGAGCCTGTGCTCCTCAACAAGAGAGGCCGCGACAGTGAGAGGCCCGCGTGCCGCGATGAAGAGTGGCCCCTGCTTGCCACAACTAAAGAAAGCCCTCGCACAGAGACGAAGACCCAACACAGCCAAAAATAAATAAATAAATAAATTTATTTAAAAAAAAAAAAGTAGTTACTCCAGCTCTCCCCTGGGTCCCATTCCCACCCACCTCCACTTAGAATTTAACCTTATCAGTTACCCTTTTGTCACTTCAATCTCTCTCTCTCTCTACTGGTTTATTCTCTTCTCCCAATAAGCCTCCCTTATTCTAAAAGGACCCTCGCTTGACCCTGACAATCTACTGAACTTTGCTCATTCTCCCACACCACCAAACTCCTCCAGAGAGACACCTTTACTCTTTTTCACCTCACCTTTCACTGACCCTTGAAGTCCATATGATCTTAGACACTAAACAAACTGCTCTCTCTTAGGTCACCGTCAACTTTTGAACCACCAAATTAGATGGCCTTTTCATTGTTCTTTGTTTCTCCGTAACATTTGACTCTCCTGACCATACTTCTTTTTTTCAACTACTGACCCATGCTCAAAAGTCCCACGCTACTTTAGGCTCTGTGCTCTCTATGTCCCTTATATCTGTCTTCTCTTGAATTGCATCTGTTGCCACCACATTAGTCGAATTTATAACCTTTCGTTTCTCTTCTCCAAACCACCCCTTATTGAGCTTAGCACAGAATCAAAGAAATTTAGAGTTGGAAAGTATCTTAATCAAATCAGGATTCAACTCCACAGCATTCCTGGTGGGTAATTATTTCATCCTCTACGTGGTATGATGGAAAGTGAGAGGATTAAGAGTCAAAAAATCTGGAATGATTTCCTAATTTCATCTCTTATTAATTGAGTGACACTGAGACTGAGCCTCTATTTTCTCATTTATAAAAGAAGATATTGGGACTTCCCTGGCAGTCCAGTGGTTAGGACTCAGCACTTCCACTGCAGGGGGCACGGGTTTGATCCCTGGTCAGGGAACTAAGATCCCACATGCCGCGTGGTACAGCCAAAAAAAAAAAGAAAAAAAGAATATATTAAACATATACCTGAGTATAAGTAACATGAAGATCAAATTAGATCATTTATGGCAAAGAACTCCCTAAACTATAAATCTTACATGTTAGTGTTGTTCTTAATGATGGGGAACAACACACGCTTCAGACATCCCTTCCATTCCCCAGAAGCGGTAATCATTAGAAAGTGTTTCTATATATCTGTATCTATTTACCTCCTGTAACTTCTAATTATTAATCTTAGATTTACTCTCTCTTAAGTCTGGCAATGAATTTTTAATAATACTCAGTTGTTGAGAGTATGATGAATAAGTATTCTCATAGATGGTAGATAATACATCTGTTTGGAGGACAATTTGGGAAGAGCTATTAAAATTTGAAATATGCATATCCTTTACCCCAGCAATTCCACCTGTAAGAATTTACCCTATAGAAATGTTCACAAAGATATATGTCTAAGGATGTTCATTTCAACATTGTTTGTAAAGGTTTTTTTTTTTTTAAAAAAAAAACAGGAGGGAGTGAGGGAACACTTCAAATGTCCATCAATAGTGGATTGGATAAATAAATTATGTTACAACCACATAATAAAATACTGTTTGAATGTTAAAAAGAATAAGTCTCTGTAGACTGACACGCAAAGATATCCAAAATAAAGTAAAAAAAAAAAAAACAACTTCAGGATATAATGTAGAGGGGCTTCCCTGGTAGCACAGTGGTTAGGAATCTGCCTACCAATGCAGGGGACACGGGTTTGGGCCCTGGTCCAGGAAGATCCCACATGCTGTGGAGCAACTAAGCCCGTGTGCCACAACTACTGAGCCTGCATTCTAGAGCCTGTGAGCCACGACTACTGAGCCCACGCGCCTAGAGCCTGTGCTCTGCAATGAGAAGCCACCGCAATGAGAAGCACGTGCACCACAACAAGGAGTATTCCCCACTCGCTGCAACTAGAGAAAGCCCGTGCGCAGCAACAAAGGCCCAACGCAGCCAAAAAAAAAAAAAAAAAAAAAGAATATAATGTAGAATGTGGATCCATTGCTTTTTATCAATTGCTTATATAAGGTTGAAAATATATGCACACCTTTACATGTTCATTATAATCTACTAGATTATAAAAAAATTATAAAAAAAAAAAGAAAAATCACTCAATGGCTCCCTATCCCTTTTTTAAAAAAAATAAATTTTTTTTGGCTGTGTTGGGTCTTCGTTGCCGCGCACGAGCTTTCTCTAGTTGCGGCGAGCGGGAGCTACTCTTCGTTGTGGTGCGTGGGCTTCTCACTGCGGTGGCTTCTCTTGTTGCGGAGCACGGGCTCTAGGCGCGCAGGCTCAGTAGTTGTGGCGCACGGGCTCTAGAGCACAGGTTCAGTAGTTGCTCCACAGCATGTGGGATCTTCCCAGACTGGGGATCAAACCCGTGTCCCCTGCACTGACAGGCAGATTCTTAACCGCTGTGCCACCAGGGAAGTCCCTCCCTAGCCTTTTTAGAACAGGCTCAAACCCCATGACAGGACATCCAAGGCCCCAGCTTACCTCTCCAAATCTGTCTCTTGACAACATCTTCATTTTTGTAACCTGGGCTATATGAATTTCTTAGAACTTGCCATGCTCCTTTTTGCCTCGAAATCTTGATAGTTTCTCTGCCTAAAGTATCTTTCTCTGCCTTAAGCAATTTCCCTGCCTTTCCATCCCTACCCCCACCACTCCAGCACACACACACACACACACACACACACACACACACACACACGCTTCCCCTTTTTAATTCTTCAGGTCTATCTGTCTCCAGGTTTTCCTGGATCCTCCAGGGCCAGTTTAAGTACCCTTCTAAAGCACTTTAGGTTTATACATCATAATCCCTTATTATATCACAACAGTTTATTTTTCACTAATTTGCAAGCTCTTTGAGAGCAGGGATTCTGTCTTTTTTTATTTAATAAGCACATATATTGCACTTACAAAGTACCAGGCACTTTTCTACATGCTTTATAAATAGTTACTCTTTCATTCCTCGTAACAACCCTATGAGGTAGGTCATAGGGAAGTATTATTATTATTTATAGACAAATTGAGGCATGGCATAGAGAAGCTAAGTAACTTGCCCAAGATCACATAGCCAGTAAGTGGTAGAGCTGGAATTCAAACACAGGTAATCTGGTTTCAGAATCCGTTATCTTAACCTCTATGCTATCTTACTAACTAATGTATCAAGTGAAGTACCTAGTAAATAGAATGTATTCAATAAATATTTGTTCAATAATTAGAATTATTCCTTAACACCTGTACTTGGGACACTTATGGAGACTAGAAAAGGATATCAGGAGGGGCTAAAAATCCCTAAAAAAAACGATGTCAGGAGGGGCTAAAAGATTAGCTGGGACCTCATATCTCACCCTTTCAAACCGCTAAACAGATCCTCGGTGACCTTGTGCACTTGTAGCACATCCTCCCGTATGAGGGTGATGTACAGGGAACCCTGCAGACACAGCTTCCACAGCTTCTGGCACTGGCTATTGGAGTTGAGGCACCCGTGACAAAGAAGAAACCCAACTGTGGGTGGGTAAAACAGTGCAGAGGAAGACTTTTAGAATTCGATCTCCATATAACATGCTATGTCTGTTCCCACCTCATCCCACAAAACTTACTGACAATCCAGCGCTCCATCACTTCCACAGACAGGTACTCACAGGCCATCTATGAGAAGAGAGGCGGAGATGGTCTAGCAGTTATTTAACTTGGTCTACGCTAAAGACTAAGGCAGTCGAGACAAGGGCAGTCAAGCTAGAGTTTGAGTATTAAAACCAACTTTTATTTTACCAGACTGGATAAGGGCACATTGATAAGCCAATATCTGGGAAAGCTGCCAGTAATGGAGGTGAGGCACTAGAAGTGGAGTGAGGAGAAAAGAATATAGTTGAGAAAAGAAAAAGGAACTTGGACTGGAAGTGAGGACAAACAAATGGTTTGACATAACTTCTCTTCAACAATTCAGGAGAGTAATACTCAAAATCTCATGATTTCCGTCTCCCTTGGATTCTTTTACCATGTAAAGTATACGTCACTTGTTTGGTGCTTCTCATACTCTTGTACCGTCAGTTCTATTTTTATGAATACACGGCATATCTTCCTACTAGATTATAAATTCTTTGAAGCAAGGACCTTGGGCCGATAGTAGTTGAATAAAAACATTTGTTGATTAATTGACATCTATGCTCAAGTTCCTGCTGGGCTGAATAGGTGCCTAATGACCCAGTTTCATCCATTCATTCATTCTATGAACATTTATTAAATTCCTTCTGTGGGCAGGCACACACTAATCCTGGTCCAAAGAAAATCTCCAACCCAACTATGATTGTTTTAGCCACAAGAGGTGATCAACTCAGAGGCATATCCTAGAAGAGGGCTAAAGCACTCTTAGGGCTGATGTTTCCTGAAAAGAAGCACCCTCTAAAGAGATGGCCTTGGAAAGAGAATACTTCCACTGACAAGAGGAAAAGGGAACTCACTGTGTCTGAATTAGCAGGGTTAATCATGGCTGCAGGGGTGCTGATGAGACTTAGAAGCTGGGCACTACGCCACTGCTCAGCCCCCTGGTTCCTTCGGACAAACAGAAAGTGCAAAGAAAGCAGGGCTCCACTCACAGCCTGTGGAGAAAAACAAATGAATCTCCAATGTCAATGATGGGGACAACATACTTCTGCCTGAGGAATTCTCCACTCTCTCAAGAAACTTGCCTTTGTGTGAGGCCCAAACTCCTCTGTCAGCTTCTTCAGAGGGTGGTCATACTCCAAGACCATCTGACCAAGACGGGCAAAACTGGGGTCACTGGAAGCATAGGAAAAAGGAGTTACAGCCCTCCCTTAAACATGATGTAAACTCTCATGTTTGCATATAGGATAACGATGTGTACATAGTCTGGTATTCTCCACCACCTCCAAAGATACTAAACTGTGAATTACATATACAGATAACCCACTCCAGGCCCAGGTATAACTAAGATAGAATCACATGATTTGGGGCTGGTCCATGAAAGTTTCTTCATTATAAGCACCTGAAATAAGGTTGGACACATGATAGGTATTCTATAAATTCATATTGATTAGTCACAAATCAAGTAGTATGGCTGGACCCAAATCTGTATACAACCCAAAAGAATATATATACATTCAAAGCGAATGATAGGTCATGTGCCTAGGTATTCATGTAGGCACATGGGAATACACATCACACATAGAACAATGTTCCACGGGCCCCTCTGATCCCTCTGGTCTTTATTTTTTTCAGCCCTTAAATACTTTTATTTGCACTAATGGAAAGGCAAAGAATTGCAGATAATCCAAAATCCATTTATATTTGGCTCCAAATGTATTTTCAAACATTACTTACCTCTAATGGCTTTAACTTTACTAATATTATTCCTACCGATATTAAAAAGAATTTTCTTTGCCTTTTGCAATAACCTCAAAAGCAGAGTGGCAGCCAGCCCAGGATTAAAAACTCATTAGAGACAGGGCAATTGTTTTACTTTGCCTGGGTTATCATATAGACTATAGATTCTCACATGAGAAAGCATGCCATCTATTTCTCTTGTATCCACCTTTACCTCATAGCACCACGTATGAGATTCTTCATCTTGTATATCTCAACTCACCCATGTCCATGCAGCATCTCATGGGCACAGTTGTACACGCCAATGAGCACCCGTCGATCCTCAATCCGTGACAGAAGTAAAATAACTGAGGTATAGGTCACTATCAAGTCCAGGTAACTCCGAGTGAAGTCAAAGTTGAGATTCTACAAGGAAAATACATAGGAACCCAAGAACAGCAAGGCCTATTAACCACTATTTCCCCAACCATTCCAGACAGTGCTAAACAGACTCTGGAAAGATCTATTTAGAAGGAGAAACTGACAAGACTGCAAATTCAGAAGGAGAAAATTTGAACAAAATTCAGGAGCTAAAAGTGAGCTCAAGATATAAGGAGGCCAGGAAATAAGGTGGCATTTAGAGGTTGGAGGAGGTAGAATAAGAAGATTTTTATGTGAATTCTGGATTAAATAAATCACATTGCTGATCTGCTTAACATGTAAATACACTTTTTTTTTTTTTTTTTGCGGTACGCGGGCCTCTCACTGTTGTGGCCTCTCCCGTCGCGGAGCACAGGCTCCGGACGTGCAGGCTCAGTGGCCATGGCTCACAGGCCTAGCCGCTCCGCGGCATGTGGGATCTTCCCGGACCGGGGCACAAACCCGTGTCCCCTGCATCGGCAGGCGGACTCTCAACCACTGCGCCACCAGGGAAGCCCGTAAATACACTTTAACTTCAACATTTTTACAAAAGAATTATAGTCCTGGAATTAATAGCCATTCATTCATTATACAGTATATATTATATTATATATATTATATTATAGTCCTGGGGGAATAGCCATTCCTCCAGTCCCATCTCACCCCACACTGTCCCAACAGAGACAATTTCCGTGGCTCTAGGATAGAAGAGAATTGCCAAGAATCTTACAATATCAAAATGGCACTGGCAGGCATCAATCGTGTTGAGAAGTTCATATACATGATCCTGGGGGCAGAATCGGAGATGAGAATGAATAAAGAATAAAAAGAAGATGACAGGTACTACCAGAATTTGACGGGAAGGTTCTCTCCCTTGGAGGTCCTAGAGAGCCACTGAATAACATAAGGGCGGGTTGCTGAGTAGAGGGAGTTCCTCCTCCGTAAGCTGTCCGTGGGCCCCTATCAGTCTACCCTACTGGATGCCCATGTCTCCACAGGCACAAGTCACTACTACATTATGCACACTTTCCCTGATCTTATCATCCCAGTGCCCCCTTCCTCCACCAAAAAAGGTTACAAGATGCAGACCATCTGATAGGCTGTTTCTAAACTACCAAAAATCAGACCCATTTTTATTGATGAATCCCAAAATCAGTCTGTTCTTTGATTCTGTCTCTTATTCTCAGAAGTTAATCATTAACAAATGGGAAAACTACCCAACTTTCTACATGTTTCTGTTTACTGATCACCTACTATGTACTAAGTACTTACTAGGTAAGTTGCATATACTTCATTTAACCTCATTTCAGTGTGAGAGGGATTCTTTTTCTTTTCATACATAATTTTACCTAAATAAATATGCAGTTTTACTGTGGACACTTCCCTCCCCGCAACATCAGCACCCACCCTCCATCCTGCCCAACCCTCAGGTAAACAAGTTTAACAACCCGGTATGTCCTTTCTTAATTTTCATCCTATTTATATAATCCTATTAGATAGGGAGAAAAAGAGAGAGAGGGGTCTTTTTGAAAATAATTTGTGTTAAAAATTTGAGATAATATTACACTGTTCTTATTTTACTTTTCTTATTCAACCTTACCTGCTAAAAGTCCTCAAGTCATCTGGTAGAGCACTAATGTACTTCTTATTAATGGCTGCATAATAGCCCATGGTACGGCCAGTTCATTCAGCCTTTTTCCCACTGATGAGTGTTTGCTTTGTTCCAATTCCTGGCCCTATCCACTGCACATTGGTACTTTCATTTCTACAAAAGTGGAACTGCTAGATCAAAGGGTATATATATTTTTATTTTTAAAATATGTTGCCAAAAGATTTGAACAGGCTCTTTACAATTAAAAATATAAAAATGACGAACAAGCACATGAAAAGACGCCCAATAATATTAGTCATCAGGGAAATGCAAATTAAAATCACAAGAAGATATCACTACACACACCCAACAGAATGACTAAAATTCGGGAGTTCCCTGGTGGTCCAGAGGTTAGGACTTGGCACTTTCACTTCAGTGGCCCAGGTTCAATCCCTGTTCAGGGAACTAAGATCCCGAAAACTGTTTGGCACGGCCAAAAAACAAAAAAAAAAGAATGACTAAAAGCAAGTGTTGATGAGAATGTGGAGCAACTGGAACACTAATATATTGCTGATGGGAAGGGAAAATGGAACCACGACTTTGGAAAAAATGTTTGGCTGTTTCTTATAAAATTAAACATATACATACCATATGATTTAGCAATTCAACTTCTAGATTATTTACCCAGGTGAAATGAAAAATGATTTGTACTCAAATGTTTATGGCAACTTGTGCATAATGGCCAGAAACTGGACACAACCCAAAAGTCCATCAACAGGTAAGTGGATAAACAGATTGTATCCATACAATGAAATAGTGCTCAGCAAAAATAGGAAATGAATCATGAAACATAAACAAATCTTAAAAACATGCTGAGTGAAGGAAGCCAGACACAAAAGAAAACATGCTATATAGATTCTAATTATATATATGAACCCCTGAAAAAGAAAAACCTAATCTGGAAAGCAGACCAGTGGTTGCCTGGGGCCAGGAGTCAGGGAGGTAGGGATGGACTGAGGAAAAAAAGGTGCAGGGAAGCTTTGGGTTGATGGTAATTTTCTGTACTTTGTGGCGGTTGTTACACAGGTGTATACATTTGCAAACTTATTAAATGTATGGGGAAAAATGTTTCCAAGTTACCTTCCCCAAAAGGCTGTATCTAAAGTAACATATGGGGAAACTGAGGCTAAGAGCAGTTAAGAAACTCCCCAAAGATCACAAAACTAGTAAGGCAAAGTATCAGAATTAGAACCCGGAGGCCATGATCTTCTGTCTATACTACATAATCTCAAGACCTCTGTCTAGGTCAATGCTGCCTCCTTTGCTGGGAGGGCCTGTCTACAACTCCTTCCTGCAACCCAGTTCCCAAGAGATATAAGATATAACTGAAGTTTGCTTTCAGCCTCTCATACAACCAGTGTCACTACACTGTAAAGACAGAATCAGAAGGGAATGGATTTAACATCTGTTTGGCCTATTACTTTATTATATGCTAAACACTGTACTAGATGTTTTCAATGTGTTATCTCATTTAATTCTCACAAATACCCCATGTAGTAAATCTCATTTCCCCTTTTATAGATAAAGAAACTGGGAGTCAAAGAGTTTCTTGTCTAAAGCCATACAGTTTGTAAGTGATAAGGCTGAGATTTAAAACCAGGTCTGTCTGATTCAGAGCCTACCTACTTTACAATGCACAATACCTCCGTGTCTCTATTTCCCTTCCTGCCCTGAATGAGGCATACTAGATTCCTTGGGCTCAGAACTTTACCACTGCAGCAACCAGAGGTATCCTAAAATCTCCTTTGGACAAATTTTCTAATAATAGACTTTTTATATGCTTCCAGCATTCTTCTACTACCTCCACCAGTGCCTACCTTCTTCCTAATCACTACTCTCAATTCCAAATGAATTAACCTCTGACCTGACCCTCCCTCTTCACTGCATGATCTAATGAACAGCCTGGATTAGCTCCCTAGAGAAAATACAGGACACCCAAAGCAGGGTCCCATACGCTTGTACCACCTGAAAAAATACTATAATACCATCACAAACTTAAATGGCTCAGATGACTAAAATTCGTGTTATTTCTTGAATACATAAATAATAGGTGTTCATTGCAGAATAATTAGAAAATACAAACATAATTTCAATTTATTTTTAAAGCCACTCATAATCTCACTATGTAAAGAAGTTCCAGCCTTATTTATATGCATATTTACCTATGTAAATATACATTTTAGGGACATCTCCTGTCGTAAGCTACATTGTAATTTGCTTTTATACTGAAGAACATGTGAAGAGCATTTTTCCATGCCGATTAATATAAATATGTGTTATCCTTAACAGCTGTATAATATTCATTTATAGACATATACTCTGAACTTTTAACTAAACCTCTATTTCTTGAATATATGATTATCAAGTTGTCACTATCATAAGTAATGCAACAGAGTACATTCTTGTACATATACCTTTGCACTTCTGATTGTTTCCTTAAGACAAATTTCTAGAATTAGAATTGTTACATTTAAAAGTATATATTTTTAAGACTTTTGAAACACCATATCGATCTGCCCTTCAAAAACATTGTACTAAATAATTTTTCACAGTTTATGTTTACAAAAATAGTACATGCTCATTGTTTAAAACTCAATTTATCATCCATGTATTATGCTACCAAACACTGTTAACGATTAGACAAATCCAAACTGAGGGAAATTCTGAAAAATAACTAGTCTGGACACTTCAAAAAGGTCAGTGTCATGAAAGACAAAATAAGGCTGAGAACTATTCTAGATTAAAGACTAAAGAGACATGACAACTAAGAGACATGACATCATAAATTCAATGTATGATCCTTGAGACAACTAGAGGAATATGAATATGGGCTATATATTAACTACAACATTGTAGCAATTTTACATTTCCTGAGTATGATAATTGTATTAAGGTTAGGTAAGAAAATATTCTTGCTCTTAGCAGATGTATGCTAAAGTGTTCAGGGAGGGAAATGTCACGATGCCTGCAACTAACTCAAATGGTTCAAGAAAAAAAAAAAGGTAAACAAACATGGCAAAATACTAAAAATCAGGAGATCCAGGGGGAGAGTAGAACAATGTTCATTGTACCATTCTTGAAATTTTTCAGTAGATTTGTAATAAACTATTGGTTAAGAATACTTAAAATTTTAACTCAAATAATACAAAAATGTATAGTGTAATAAGTTAAAGCCAATCATAATAATCCACCCCCAAAGGCAGGTATTTTTAACAGTTTAATGTGAAATATTCCACATCTTTCATATATATATATATATATATACACTAACACTGTGTATATAAGTTTATGTATCTTTTAAAACAAAAATAAAATTGTATCATAGACTATTCTGCAACTCACTTTCATTTAACAATACAACTTAGATATCCCTCCATATATCAATACATCTTATTTTTTCAAGAAACGGGAATAAGGAACATAAAAGAACGTCCAAACATTGGGGACCTGGGCTAGAGAGAGCTCACCCGAAATTCCATAACGTCCACAAATGACTGGTAGTAGTTGGTGAGGAATCTAATTATCTCAGATTTTTCCCGATGTACTGGTCCTAAATGTTGCTGAGAGAAACAAAATAAAAAACACAAATTAAGAAGACAATTGATCAAAGTAACCCAAGAAGAACAGGGGTTGTACCTAAAACATTCTTAAAGAGGGTTAAAATACACTGACAGAGGAAGCTGGAAAGTCTTCGAACTCGGAAGGTTTTTAAACAGAGAATACTCTCTATCTAGGCAGGATGGTTGCATGCAATCCTGACTGGATATAGATTGTGAAATGAGAGGAAATTTCAAGGTCTCTTTCAGCTAAAGAGGTTTATTATTCATATCAAAGTCAAAAGAAGCTGAATGAGAAGATGCTATAGATAAGATGGTAAGAAATCTAGGGCTAACATTTAATAAGGGAGAAGTAAGGGATATGACACTAGATGCATAACTCTAAGACAATAACCGAGAAAACACTGAGGGGGAAATAGGAACAACAATAAAATATATGCAACTGCTTCATCGATAGAGCCATCTTTCTTGGAAAGAACAAAGTGTTCTTGTGAATCTTACAATGGAGAAAGGGGCAATGCTTTGCTCCAGTTTACCCTAGGAGAATCCCATCTTATCTCAGAATTCTTAAGACTACAACAACCTGAAGCCCTGTGGTTGAGCTTAGGAAAACTAAAAGAAGGCTACTCCATCCCCTGCCAAGTTCAAAGAGAGGCAGTCAAAAGAGAGTTTGAACCATCCAAGCACAGAGTTATTTCAGAGAAAGGAGAGAAGAGGGACAGCATTCTCACCGTGCTGTTTCGGACATCTATGTTGGGAAATTTCTTGTTGATGTACTTCAGAGATGATTCCATGGACTTTTCCAGTAAGAAAGGGGGCTTGGATTTGGGGTCTGAACAAGTCTGCACAAATAAATAACAGTATATTTCAACCCTTTCTCCCGCTCCTTGGAAACATACCTCTTCCTGCATCATGCATTCTCACACAATCTCTCTTAGGGAAAGGGAATCTGGGAATTAATTATAAAAGCATAAGAGTAGGTCAGGAACAAGTTCCAGGACATTAAGCCAACTATCAGAAGAGCTAAATAACCTCAGCATTTCGTCTTGCTGGGTAAAGCTTAACATCTGCTCGCCCGGCACAAAGAGGAAGCTCTCTCCTCACCCCTCAGCTGAAGCCGGAAGGAGTGAGAAAAGCAGCTGCTCAGGACTTAGACTCTGTGGGAGAATCAGTGTCACAATTATGTCCATTATATAAGCATCTTATCCCAAAGGGCATTTATAGGGGGCATGGAGACAGAGAAACTATGTCCCCAGTGATTTGTTTTATTATGAAATGCACCAAAGTCCCCTCCCCCCAAGTCCCCTATTTTCTCTTCCAGAAATTCCCCACTCCCACCTGTCTTTATCTCTTAACTTCACTAGGCCCAGCCCCTAGTCCACCTCTTGCCACCAGCTTCTCCCAATTCCGAAGTTCCTATCCTAAACACACATATATATAAAACCACCGCAACAACTGTCTCAGAGCCTAAGTCCCTCAGAAGGTACCTACTCTTTTTTTAATCCAAATAGCGTATCTATTTTTTCCTTTTAGGGAAAGTACTTGCACGAAAAAGTTTTTGCCAGAGACCCAACTTTGGCTGTCTTCAGAGTGTGGGGGACCAGCACTAAACGATAAGACCCAGAATTCTAGACCCAGACTTTTATCCAGGAGACCCGGAACACAGTTATTTCCCATCCCATCTCTAACCCCAGCAGGAAGCAGACACCCTCGTTGGGGGTGAGAATCATACCAAGAAAGGCGGAAGCCCTGAAAAAAAGCCTCCGCTTCTGCCTCCCAGCACTGGCTGTCCTACATAATCCGAGTGACTGAAGGCCAGTTAAACTAGAGAGAAAGAGGAGCAAGCCTAACGGCTGGACCTGCCTCAGGGTTCCCTGCCTTACGACTGCTGGAATAGTTAGTACTAGTCCACTTGCCTATGCTTACCTTCTTGATGTTATACATTCGGATGAGAACCCCCTGACCTCGGTCATTCAGGATAGTGAGCTTCTCTGCTAATTTATGCTCGTAGGCAGAAGTCAAAGACATGATGGCCACGGAGAGAGAGGAGCATCCAGACAGCAATGCCTGATCTCCCCAAACACTTTCAGCTTGGGTGGTGACACCCTCTGGGCGGAGGCACCCAGCCTGGTTGGTGCGCTGGGCTTCCCATTGCCTCTACAATTGGCTCATGGCTGAAAGCAGTCATTACACCTCACAGGCCTCCAAATCTTCTGTGCTTCCTCTTGCACACTCAGCAGGGGAGACTTCCTCTTTCTAGCTGTGCAGCATTTTTGGTAAGACTGTAAAATGTGTGTAAGTGGGGGAGAGGGGCAGGCTTTCAAGGCTCTTCACAGTCTGCCACCAACCTTTCTGGCCTTAACCTTCCACTAGTGCCCTATATAAAGCTCCACACCAGACAAAAAGTATCAACCACCCCAGGCCCATCCACCTTTATACTTTCCCTCTTTTATATCCCCATCAAGAATGCCTATGTTATTCTCTCCTGAACCTTAAGCCTATTCACATTTTAGGGCCTAGATTAAATTCCAACTCCTCCAAACGACCCCATTCATTGTCAAACATTATATAACACTGTATTCCTTGTTATATTTTTAAGTATATGTCTTATCTTCCCAACTACATCATAAGCTCCTTAATGACAGGAATTGTATCTAACACTTCTTTATATCCCTCTAGCACAATGATTCTCAAAGTGTGGTCACATTAGCGTCACCTGGAAACTTATCAGACATGCAAATTCTCAGGTCCCACTCCAAACCTACTGAATCCAAAACTCTGGGGTAGTATCCAGCACTCTGTTTTAACAAGCCCTCCAGGTTAAATTCAATGCTCTCCCAGGTTTGAGAACCACCACTTAAGTACAATGATTCTTAAAGGTGCTTAAGAAACTGAGATCAATCCCTGTCTCCTGAGATTCAGGATTGGCAGGTCTGCAGTGGGGTCTAGAAGTGTGCATTAACAAGTACTCTAGGAGGTTTTGGTGCAAATGTTCCGTTGGACACATATTGAGAAACAATGATCTAGAACACCACCTCTTAGACACAATAGCCACTCAATAAATATGCTGATTTATTTGTTGAATTATTAAGACTAAACTGGGAAATAGGCCCCATAAAGAAGAACCAAATTAACTGAGATTAACAAGGGTAAATTAATGACAGACTTTAAATCTTAGAAGATTAGATAAATTTTAGCACTATAATATTTTGTCATTCCAAGTTAGGCCTTAACTCCCTAACTCAAGAAAATCAGCTCCCTTTCAAGTTTCTTTCAAAGCAAAAAGCAGAAAGTCCTCAGAAAATTCTAAATCAAACAGAATTGTCTTCATATCTACCTCCTTTCTAACACCTTTTCAAATAAACAAGAAGATGGAATAAAATTTCAAATATCTCTAAGGTAGACTTTGCATTTTCGGAAAACAGAATCTGCCTTCCAGCTTATTTACTGCAGTTGAGTCCCTAGAAGGCTATGGGCCTAGCATAAGGTGATAGTGGCCCCAAATATTTGAATTACCTGCTGTTACCAACGAAACTCAGGTTCTACTAAAGAGATCCATGAGGTTTCTATTGGTCTTTCACCTTGATGGAGGAGAATAAAGGGCAGGCAGTAAGACACCAATATCTACGGAGCTGACCAGCAGTATAGCAGCAGCCTCCTTATGGGTTAGTATAGTTCCTATTGGATCTTTCTCACTTGCATTTCTTATCCTCATCCAAAAAATTTTGTTAAAGACACTCCATGCCAAGCCAATCTTACGCTCTGCTATCCCCTATTATGTACTCACCAGCTTAGTGGGGACCATGTTCTCAGTGTCCTATGTTCATTTTTCATTTCTGCCTTTCTCATTTATGGATGCTTTCCCTCTTGCTGACCCAAATCCCAGTCAATCTTCTGGATCCAGCACAAACAATCCCAAGTCCAGCCCTTACTGAACTCCTATAGCACTTGATCTATAGCACATATTTCACACCTAAATTAGTTTTCACCTTTAATTGCCCAGTTCATATTATACTGCCACCTCAGCTGAACTGTAAGATTGCTAGAGCCCAGAAACACTTATTTGCCTGTACTTGGCATATGGGAAAAGCCTACATTCTGGAATCAGACAGAATTCTGGGTTCAACAGTTGAGTACAGTGGACTGAGCCTTATGACTTAGAGGCTAGGATCCCAGGTTCTAGAGCCAGATAGCTTGAGTTCACATCCCAACTCTATCACTTAGCAGCTTTGATCCAGTGTCTCTGTCTGTAAAATTGAGATGATATTAATAGTTCCTACCTCTTGGGAGTACTGTGTGTGTTAAGTAAGTTACTGCATGTAAAGTGATGACCTGGTTATTTACTATGTACCAGGTACTTTAAGTGCTTGACATGTATTACATCAAAGAATAGTAATAATGATACTCAAACACTTGCTAGCTTTTTTTTTTTTTCAGAGAAAACAACTGACAGTATTTATTGCCACTGATAAAATACAAACTGTCAAGCAGAAATGACAATTCTGGAAAACCTGTATCCACTACTATGAGCCTGACAGATTCCCGATACTTAAAGTCGTTCCTGGGTCTTCCCTGGTGGCAGTGGTTAAGAATCCACCTGCCAGTGCAGGGGACATGGGTTTGTGCCCCGGTCCGGGAGGATCCCACGTGCCGTGAAGCGGCTATGCCTGTGAGCCACAACTACTGAGCCTGTGCATCTGGAGCCTGTGCTCCACAACGGAAGAGGCCGTGACAGTGAGAGCCCGCGCACCGCGATGAAGAGTGGCCCCCGCTCGCCGCAACTGGAGAAAGCCCACGCACGGAAGCGAAGACCCAACACAGCCAAAAATAAATAAATAAATAAATAAATAAATTTATTTAAAAAAAAAAAAGTCGTTCCTGATGAAATCAACACTTACTAGCTTTGTAACTTTAAGCTATCTACCACCACTGAGCTGGTCTCCTAATCTATACAATGGCAGTAATCCCTCATACAACTGTGCAAGTAATTATATGACATGGTGTATGTAAATATTTGGCTCAAGACCTGGTACACTGGATTAGGAGCGCCAAATATAAATTTTTGATTTTTTTTAGCATGTAGTGAGCTTATGTTGCTTTCTGTGGAATTCTATTTGGCACCCCATCAAGAAAAAGGCCAAGTTTAAAGATGAGACTAATCTGCCAACAGGTAATCTCTAGGGAAACTTCACTGGAAACATTATGTGGCAGGTCCTGCTGGAAACGGGAGGAACCCTTCTAAGGGGAGTTCAATTACCCCAGAGCAGGGTCTAGTAACCCTGTCTACAAATCAGAATACCCTGTGGAACTCTTTTAAAGCCACAGTTAGCCAGACCCCATTCGTGAAGATTCTAATACAACAGTTCTGGAGTGGGGCCAAAGGCTCTGTCACTTTGAAACTACTCAGTGATTCTCATGCACAACCAGGCTTGAGAACCACTTCTCAGGACCTAACTATGACATCAAATACTTCCAGACCTCTGAGAAACCACAGAACATATGATGGGACAAGAGGCATTGATTAGAAAGTTGCTTCACACCACTTGAACAGAAAGTTGCTTCACATCACTTGACTGAAAGGTACTGTGCTTTCCCTCCCGTCACACTTCAGCTGTTTGCCTTGTTTTGCCTTACAGAAGGATTGTTCTCCTGTTCAAGTGACCCTGCCTTTTGGATTCTTGAGAGTCACTGCTTCAAGAATAAGTTCCGTCTAAAAAGCCTTCAGACTAGGTTTAAGTGTCAAGCTAGCATCAAGGTTGGAATACTGTTGCCAAGTCTAACAAATGGCATTAAACCAAACGGCCTCCATTAGAGTGTTGGCCTCTCTACATGGGATATTCAGCTAGCAATAATTAGGTGAACGGTCCCAGGGCACCAATTCTTGAGGCCTATGCCTGAAGCACTCTTTGTTTATTAAGACCAGCCTTTCAGTCCAATCAAACTTCAAATTTTTCTAGGCTGCTGGCTAAAAATGAGGGTTTGAGGTTATCTAAAGACTACACTTAGGTATTAAAGCTCTTTTTCCATTATCTTTGAGAATCTTCATTGTAAAACAACTATACCCCAATAATAATTAAAAAAAAAAAGAAGAAGAATCTAAAGATAGCTATGCAGTGTCGGATTATACTGCGCCTTTATATTCAGGGAGCCAATTCACTTCAGAGTAAGTATTCACGGCTCTAACATAACCATTAATATGCATTGTAAGCTTTAAAAAAACACCTTGGCTTGTGTTCCTGAAAGGTACCTGAGTTTAAATCCCTAGACTTAATCACCTAAATGCCCTCAGGAAAATCTGACATTTAACAGTCTAGCTCTGTGCCCTTTGTCTATGCCCTAGGCATGATGTAAAGTAGAATTGAAATGGGCTATTCTAGGCACTTCTCTATCCCTACTGCTTATGGCAGTCTGCCTTGATCTTTTTCCCCCTTATCAGACTGTGCTGTCTCTGCTTTGCAGAAATCTCAACTGTAGCTGTTGCCTGGAAACTTGGGAGTCCTTGAAGTGAATGTCTGCGATGCTAAAGACAGCTAGCCATAAGGGAGTGTAGGCCTCCTATCGGTAGTAAAATGAGGCAGATTTGAGACTGTGTATTCTTAGTTCACTTCTAGGAGTCTTCATGTGTTAATACCTACAACTTTAGAGATTTCGGATGAGCATTCTCAGATAATTATAAAGTAGCCTGAACTTGAATATGGTAATGTTCATTCTTCCAAATCCCTCTCCCCAAAAGCGTCTATGCTGACCTATCTGACAAGTAGCATCCTTGTCTGGAAAAGAGCTTAATTTAGACAGGTTTGGCAGAGAGATGGAAGGGGGCAGTGCTGAACAGTGAAAGAATCGGCTGCCCCAGCCCTTGCTTTCTCCAGCACTCAAGCTTATGGTGTTAAACTTCACCTTACCCCAGTACTGTGAATTTTCCAAGGAATCCTACCTGTTTATTTAACACACTAATGAAGGGCAAAAAAAACTATCTAAAACAAGCTATATAATATGTACAAATACTAATTTTTGGCCTTCCGAGGCAGATAAACAGTGAATTTATCCTATTATCCTACTATCTAACTGGCTAGACTATTGTTTAGTTATCCAAAACTTTCATAGGTAAAACTTGAGGCACCCACATCTTTCACACTACGCTTTCTCTGAGAACAGAAAATAGACCTATGTCAACATTACTTGATCCTAAATGTCAGTATTTTCTTTGCCAACCCATGGCTCCTGCTATTTAGGGCTCATGGAGCTAGAAGTCTTGGAAATATGTCCTTATGACCCAAACCACAGGATGTCAGTCAGCAGGTTACAGTACCACCTGGCATCATGTAGAAAGGTGAGTTTTCCTGATAACTCTTAAGTCACTGGAAGGAGAAAACTAAGCTCAGAATATAAAAGGTTAAAGACCCTTTAAAAAAAAAAAGAACAGGGGGCTTCCCTGGTGGCGCAGTGGTTAAGAATCCGCCTGCCAATGCAGTGGACACAGGTTTGAGCCCTGGTCCGGGAAGATTCCACATGCCACAGAGCAACTAAGCCCGTGTGCCACAGCTACTGAGCCTGTGCTCTAGAGCCCGCGAGCCACAACTACTGAGCCCACATGCCACAACTAATGAAGCCCATACGCCTAGAGCCCGTGCTCCGCAACAAGAGAAGCCACCACAATGAGAAGCCCGCACACCACAATGAAGAGTAGCCCCCGCTCGCAGCAACCAGAGAAAGCCTGCACGCAGCAATGAAGACCCAGCGCAGCCAAAAATAAATAAATAAATAAATAAAAGAACAGGACTTCCCTGGTGGCGCAGTGGTTAAGAATCCACCTGCCAATGCAGGGGACACAGGTTTGAGCCCTGGTCCGGGAAGATCCCACATGCCGCGGAGAAACTAGGCCCATGTGCTATAACTACTGAACCTGCACTCTAGAGCCCGCAAGCCACAACTACTGAGCCTGCGTGTCACAACTACTGAAGCCCGCATGCCTAGAGACCGTGCTCCACAGCAAGAGAAGCCACCTCAATGAGAAGCCTGTGCACCACAATGAAGAGTAGCCCCCGCTCGCCGCAACTAGAGAAAGTCCGGGCACAGCAACGAAGACCCAAGGCAGCCAAAAATCAATAAAGAAAGAAAGAAATTAAAAAAAAAAAACTTCTGAGTATACATAGTACCTGCAAGTTCTTAATGTTGGAACATTGTATGTCTTCAGCATTTCCAGAAAGGAATGGAGGGTAGAATACAGGCAAAACCTAATAGCCATTTAACAAGAACTTCTTCCTTTTAGAAAAATCCAAAGAAAACTAAAAAAGATGGCTAACTGCAAATATAATGCTTGTCTTGTGGTCCCAATCAAAAGGCTCAAAGAACATGAGGCTAACTGTGTCAATAGAACTGAACTGCTATAGAGGACAGCAAGTTTTTCATTTGGGGGACAGATAAGTGGAGTCGAGTTCTATTGCCCCCCCACCCTCCATATCTCATAGCTATGGACACCTTAGCCAAATGAGAAATGAAAAACAAAAAGAAGTTTCCACTCTGCTTCTATAACTTCTGGTCTGCTTTATTTCAGAGCCATTTAATCTTCCAAAGGTTACTTCTCCAAGTTTGGAACCAAGTGAAAAATTTTCTGATGCCGCCAATCAGATTCCTGACCCTGATGTCTGGAATGTAGGTAAGCAAGGGTGAGACAGTGAACACAGTCCTAAGTGAAGGCCTGGACCCTAAGTCCTCTATAGCTAGTAAGTACAGAAGCCCTGCAGTAATTAGTCTTAATACTACTCCCACAAAATCCTTCACCAAAGCAATCAAAAGAGTAAATCTCAGAATTTCATCTCTCTCTGGAGAGGCAGCCCAGTAAAAAGGAGTCTAATTAAATCTAAATTCACTTGTAACAGTTAAAAGATTCTTATCTTACCAATACCCAGTCACTTTCCATAGAAGTAATTTTTTACTTGTAATCTGAAAGATTAGGATCTATCCTATCTCAAGTGATATCCTTTCTCTAAGATGCAGCATGTTGTATTGGAGAATTCACTCGCTTTTCAGTCAGATCTAGGTTCAACTATCTGCTCTGGCCTCAAGTTACTTCTCAAACACATCTTCCTCATCCATAAAAGGAATAATATCCACCTCATAAGGTAGATTAACATTAAATAAAGATGTATGTATGTGTTAGAGCAATGCAAGCCCCTTTAACAGATAAAGTCCAAACTGTGTTAAATGTCATGATTTAACACAACAGAAGTTCCCTTGTATACAATCCAGTGCAAGTATTTGGTAGGAGTGGTGATTCAAGAACAGAGGCTCTTTGACTTTTGACTGTCACCTCCCACACCTGGCTACCCAAGCTGCCACAAAAAGAGAAGGGAGAAAGTACAGCTACCTCATAACCACCTCAGCCCACAAGAGAATATTTCTACTCACATCCCATTGGCAAAAACTAGTAACAAGACCATACCTATGTCAGGGAGGCAGAAATGTAGGCCCAGGCAGAGCAGTCACTTCCCAGCAACAGCTATGGAAGGGAGACTCAAATCTCCTGCCAGCTAGCCTTCTCTGCAATAATGTAAAAATGCTTAGTACTTGTGTTACTTCATCCTGATTTCTTTCTTTCTAGATAACACACATCATTCTCCTTCATTTGTCCTTAAGACATTTGCTCCAAAAATGCTGGTTTGTGAAAGGTAAGATAAATCATCCTATAGAAGTTATTGGAATAGAGAGTGGAATACCTTTAATACCTTAGGAGAATGGCCACTAGATCACAGGCATGGCAGATGCCTAAGCTTCAATTACAAATTTTAAAAGAGCTGTATTCATGGGCTCTGAGTATTTCCATTCCTTTCCTAAGGCTCCACTTAGGACTTTAATCCATCAAGGACTTGATTACACAAGGTTCTCAATTCTGTGTAAGATTTTCAAGGAAAAAAACCCCCAATTCCTAAAGCTACAAAGGGGAAAGAGCTAGTATACTATACATGGGCAGGATCCCCAACCACACAAACTTCAAGGGCACAGCCAAGAGCTAGAGGAGCCCTCAGTGGAGCTACCCACTGGATACACAGTGGGGAGGGAAGGTGCAAAGGAACTATATAAAACAGATGCTAGCACAAAACCAGTAATTCCTACCCGGACATGTAGTAGCATCAACTATTTTTGTTAAAGTAATTTTAATCTCCTAGAACTGGTTATCTAGACTAATTCTCTAGTTCTGATTTCCAGCTAACTTTCCTCCTTTGGTCATCTTCTACAGCGATTCAAGAGACATAAAAAAAGAGACTATGGATGATAAACATCCTAACAACCATAAGTCCTGGAGAAAAGGTAGAATAACTTTTTTAACATCACAGTTTTAATATATATTAACATAGTTTTTTATATTAACATAGTTTTAACTAATATCACTAACATTGTATTCTAAATCTTTAAAGATTCTTAGACAAGATTTTCTTCTTTAAAAATAAACACTTTCAAAAAATAAATAAATACATAAATAAAAATAAACGTTTTCTATTCAAAGTCCTCCTCCTCTCACAATAGAATGCAGGGAAAGTCCTGATGGCTTTAAATCAGACTGGAGAAAGAGCTGTCTAGAACTCTATTTGAAATGCTATTAACACACATCAAGCTTAGGTCTTCCATAAAAACGCTTGCTATCAAAATGGCACTGCCTCAATGTTCTCTTTCTATCCTTAGGTCAGAAGAATTGATGGGGAAGTTGTAGATTAAAGAGCCAGCAGATGGAAGATTTATTAAGTCTTTTTTTAAAACTTTGGGGAAATCTTTACTGTCAAGTTTTAGGTAACAACTCTTGTCACTGTTGGCATCTTAACATGTTTTTATTTATTTAAATGAAGAGTATTTTTCCTATGACAAGCTTCCTTTGGTTTTTTATTCTTCCTTGCTGTCATATCCTCATATTTCAACTAAAGGGCTGGGGGGCTGATTTGCCTATTTCTCTTTGTAGGGGAAATACAGTCACCATGTGGTCTATAATGCTATTCCTTAGTTAGGTTCTTTATCCCCCAACCTTTTTCTCCTACCTCCGAGTCATTTACTGTATGACCATCATATCAACCTTCTTCAATCAATTCTCCATACGAATCTTCCATGCTTAAAGGATATAGTTTTTATGACAAGCTGAGTTTGAAACATGGCTCCAAATCTACCTTCCTAACTCTGCAGAAGTCAGTTTACATCCATGTTAAATATGTTTTATTCTTTTTCACTTGGTTCGTTTTAAAATGTCACCCCTTGCCCTTCAACTATTCAAATCCCTGTTCTAGCTTTTTTTAAGTCCAATTCTTAATCGTCACCTCATTTAAACCTTCCCTGTCTCCGACCTCAACCAAACCACAAACCTTCGTGAAGGAAGGCAGAATCACATACTGCTTTATATTTGCTACCTCATTAGCCTAGTGCTGTGCATCTAGGAGATATTCAAACACTTGGTGCTTAAACTGAACCAAGACCCAATTTAAAACAGGCCAAAATTAGTTCCTCTTAACCTGCAATTTTTATTGCAGCTAGCTAATCCTTTTAAAATAATGAGTTTGGGGTTTTGCTAGTTTACTGACTAGTCCAGGTATATTTAGACTTAAAGAGTCCTATCCCTACCTAAGTATTTTCTAGATCCTTTTCAAATGATCTTTTTTTTTTCTTCCGCTAAAATAGAAGGGAGAACAGAGAACACTAGACACTTTTAGCATCTAGCACATTCCAGTATATTTGGTACAAAGTGGAGGGGGTAGGGGGCTACTGACTTTCTCACTTAGCTTTACAGAATATAAACAAGATTTACTTTTATCTCTTGACTAAGACCTTACACATATTTTGAATTTTTAAAATTATACTTTGGTATATTAACACCAGACTATATAAAAACAAAAGGTTGTTTCCCAGGAAAAATGGCCCTAAAAGATAAAAATGTCTTCCTTTATCATATTTTAGCTATATGGAATCTTCCCCTAAAAGAGCATGCAGTCTTAACTGGGGGACCATATAATTTTTCCTCCAAACCAGGATACTCTTGAGCTTGAAAGGGGGAACAATAATTATCCTGGGATAACAGCCAGACAAACCGAGTCAACTACCCTAATAAGTCATCACTTATTAGGCAGTTGTATCATTCAAAACATGGGTGCCAGATTTACTCAAATCTTGCTTTAAGAGGTTTTGAGTCCCTTGGATAAAAGCACAATAGAATCACTTTTCTTGGTTTCTAACATAACATTTGGTCAAAGCTTCAAAAAGACCAAATTAACTTATGGAAAAATACTTTGTAAAAAAAGCAAAGTTTAAAAATAATTGCCTCGAAGCTTGCCTAGACTCCCCAAAGTCCTAACTATTTCCCCAGGCTCCCATAACAGGTGGCTTATGTCTCCTTTTAACCTCCTTTCATTCTGATTTATTACTATTAAACTATAGCACGCTTTAGGAGAGGCATGATCTTACTATGTACTAGTCCTATGCCCATACAAAATCAAAGCTACTGAATGTGGAGAATCTACACTTTATACCCAAGGTGTAGTAAAAAGAGATTCAGTACTCTGGGCTAAATATTTATACTGAAAAAAAAATCAACCTTTCAAAACCCTTGGTAACCAGGTTCACTCATCTTCACAGAAAAGTTCTATCGAGGTGATTTAAATTATGTTTGTGTAACAGTAATAAGACTTTCTGGCTATTAAGTTTCGTCCCTAAAATCGGGTTTTAGGGTTTCTACTCTTACATTCACAGTATGAACTATGGGGGAAAAATTGCTAAGGCGCATTACTCACGTCCTAGATACGTACCAAAACGTATCTCATTGGTTCCGCATCTTTTATCCTTTTGTTGGTCCATACTTTATGGGCCTTTTTGTTCAGGCTTTCCAAGCAGCTGTGGTATAAAAAAGAGAAAGAAAACAACCTCAAATAGTTTAGTCTCTTCCTCCCACGTATTCTCTTACAAGACAGATGATGTCTTACAGTTGCTGCAGCCCCTGACAAAATATACCTGTGCTCTCAAGTCAAATAATCAAGTATCGACTAAGTTTGGGACACTATGTTAAGAACTATAGTAGGGGCTTCTCTGGTGGCACAGTGGTTAAGAATCCACCTGCCAATGCAGGGGACACGGGTTTGAGCCCTGGTCCGGGAAGATCCCACATGCTGCAGAGCAACTAAGCCTGTGTGCCACAACTACTGAGCCTGCGAGTCACAACTACTGAGCCCACGTGCCACAACTACTGAAGCCTGCGCACCTAGAGGCTGTGCTCCGCAACAAGAGAAGCCACCACTATGAGAAGCCCCTGCTCGCCACAGCTAGAGAAAGCCTGCGTGCAACAACTAAGACCCAATGCAGCCAAAAATAAATAAAAATAAAGAAATTTATTTAAAAAAAAAGAACTAGAGTGGGCTTCGTCCATTATGAGGGAACAATGTTGACAACTATAGTTAATATAAGGCAACAGTTCTCAAACTTCAGTGGGTATCAAAATCACTTGGAGGGCTTATTAAAACAAAGATTGTAGGGCATCTTACCCCTGAGTTTCTGCTTCAGTAGTAAGGCCCAAGAATCTGCATTTTTCTCATGTTCCCAAGTGACGCTGATGCTGCTGGTCTGGAGATCACACTCTGAGAACAACTGGTATGACACACAGTTTAAGTGCTGGGAGGAGAGGAGGTTATAAGAAAACATAAGAACTTAATCCTAGGCAGAGGTTAGGAGAAGGCTTCAAAAAGAAAATGACCTTTGGGTTTAAACATTTGACATTCCTTAAAATAACATCAGAAGAATAGTATTATTGGAATTTTAGAACTGTTCCATACAAGACTAGCCCTTTACACAATTTTTAGAAGGTAAAATTTCCTTAGCGTAATTCTGCCATCCTACCATCTTTTCAACAAACTTTTAAGAAGTTTCCATTTTCTTACCTATCTATTCATTAAGCCTTGCCAAAGCAATACTAACAATGGTTTGCAAACTTGGACTTACAATTTACATCTTAGATGCCAGCACCAGTAAGGGCATGAGGGGCTATTTGTTGCTGAGTCCCAGGGAAAGAAATTACCTAGAAGTCAAGGAAAAACACAGAGAACAGATTGCTCGAGTACACTGGCAACTATTACAGGCAATGTGGATTACACAGCTATATAATATTTACATATTAGGACACAGAATGAATTTAAAGACAAAAATTAAAAAGTCACTACTGTTTTGTTTTTGTTTTTTTGTGTTTTTTTTGCGGTACGCGGGCCTCTCACTGTTGTGGCCTCTCCCGTTGCGGAGCACAGGCTCCGGACGCGCAGGCTCAGAGGCCACGGCTCACGGGCCCAGCCGCTCCGCGGCATGCGGGATCCTCCCAGACCAGGGCACGAACCCGCATCCCCTGCATCGGCAGGCGGACTCTCAACCACTGCACCACCAGGGAGGCCCCACTACTGGTTTTTCATTTATCCTGTATCATCCTGTGTTTGTGGAGGGGGTTGCTGGCTATTCTTGGCAAACTCCCATTAATGACCCTTTTTTAAACATAAATTTATTTTCAGTGGCTCCCTGGTGGGAACACCTCTCCCTGCTACTTTGCCTGAAAAATTGTAACCAGCCCCAACTTCTCACCCTCCTCTACAGCAATACTTCCCAATCTAACCTCACCAATAAGAACATCTATTATGTTCCCCCATAGATCTCTTTTTGAAATATTTTGCAATTCATTTATTGAATAATTTTCCTATTTTAAATTATACACTTAACAACCAATCAGAAATCATAATTAGATGAGGGAACCAGGACTTAGTTGATAAAATTTAAGCCAAAAACAAAGAAATTTAATGTTTTAGTCTTCTGATGGGCAAAAGTTTAAGTTTTATCAGGCTTTCTGAAACACTGAAAATCTCTAAAGAATCTGAAAGACTACTGGGATTCCTTCAGTCCTAAAAACTGAGAAAACTCATCTTCTAACAAAGTTGGAGTTTTTTTTTCAGTCATTAGCATACAGATGTCTCTTTACTCATTAGTTCAGTCTTTATTTTTAATAACTCTAAAAATATAATTTATAATTTAGGGATAAATGCAAGCATATCCAGAGATAGAACCAGCAAAGATCAGATTCAGTTTAGGGTATTAATTCCAACTAGCTCTTAGAATGACCCTGTGTAAATGCCTTGGTCTCTCTCTCTTTTTTTTTTCCTTTTCAAATACATTCAACCTGGCTGGAAAATCAGTCTGAAAGAAAGCTCAGCAGGGATATCAGATAAAGCAGGAACTTTCTGGGTTGGAAAGGAATGAACAAAGCATTTAAGAATAGAAAGAATAGATGTGTGATGCATTTTTATTTTAATATCTCCACCATTGAAAGACAGGTTTGGTTCTTTTGTTTGTTTGTTTGAAAGTCAGTGGGCTCATTCACTGGTGCTAAATGGAACAACTTTATCAGTTGAGGATCCTGTCACCCTGACAAGGCATTACTGAATGCACTGAAGCCTGACTTTGGATTCTGGTTTGGTACCCACTCCCCGTCCTCTCAAGCTCTTAGCTCTTTCTTCCCCAGAAGTTTCAACCTTCAGGTATCTGAATGAAAAGTTCGGATGGGTCACAGAAACAGTGTCAACAATTTCACCAGATTACCTCAATTTAAAGCCCGAAAAATCGGGCTTCCCTGGTGGCACAGCGGTTAAGAATCCGCCTGCCAGTGCAGGGGACACGGGTTCGAGCCCTGGTCCAGGAAGATCCCACATGCCGTGGAGCAACTAAGCCCGCGAGCCACAACTACTGAGCCTGTGCCCTAGAGCCCATGAGCCATAACTACCGAAGCCCATGCACCTAGAGTCTGTGCTCCGCAACAAGAGAAGCCACTGCAATCAGAAGCCCTCGCACTGCAACAAAGAGCAGCCCACCACTCGCCGCAACTAGAGAAAGCCCGCGTGCAGCAATGAAGACCCAACACAGCCAAAAAAAATGAATAATAAATAAAGCCTGAAAAGTCACATTTCATTTCAAGTCACAGTGGCCCCACTAATTCTGCATGAATAATGTTGTGATAAATCCAGAGGTTTAAGGTTTAGGATTTCGTAAAGATTACGTTAAGATACTCTGAACAATCTGAAACTGATTCGCCAAAACAGCAGCTTTTCCTAAAATGCTTTGTGCTAAGCTTGTAAGGAAGCTTTCATTCTTAGCAATCATCTTTCAAGAAGCACTTTAACAGCTTGCTCCTCCTTCACAGGAATCATCTAGGCCACCCAGGTGAAGAATAGCTTTTGTAAGTTCAAAACAGTGCCTAGGTCAGTGGTTCTCAACCCTGACTGCACATTAGATCATCTGGGTAGATTTTTAAAAATAACTATGCCCAACCCTTTAATTGGTCTGGGAGGGGAACGTGGCACAATATGTTTTAAAAGCTCCCCAGATGATTCTAATGTGCAGGCAAGATTAAGAACCAGTAGCCGGGCTTCCCTGGTGGCGCAGTGGTTAACAATCCGCCTGCCAATGCAGGGGACATGGGTTCGAGCCCTGGTCTGGGAAGATCCCACATGCCGCAGAGTAACTAAGCCTGCGCGCCACAACTACTGAGCCTGTACTCTAGAGCCCACGTGCCACAACTACTGAAACCCACGTGCCTAGAGCCCGTGCTCCACAACAAGAGAAGCCACCGCAATGACGAAGGCCATGCACTGCAACGAAGAGTATCCCCCACTTGACGCAACTAAATCCCGCGTGCAGCAATTAAGACCCAATGCAGCCAAAAATAAATAAATAAATTTGTTAAAAAAAAACAAACAAACAGTAGCCTGCAACAAGCCTGCTTGCATCAACACATTTCTTTTTAGGGTCTTAATATGAACCAAAGGCTGTGAAGCACACTCTATTCAGCCCAAGGGATGATAATTAAACAAAAAACAGGACTTCCCTGGCGGTCCAGTGGTCAAGACTCCGTGTTTCCAGTGCAGGGTGCTTGGGTTCCATCCCCGGACAGGAAACTAAGATCCTGCAAGCCGTGTGGTGCGGACAAAAAAAAACCAAAAAAACCCGGTAACAATGTTTACATATTATTCATGTAAAGATAAAGTGTCCCACGACCCTTTTCACTGAAGCCACATTAATTTCATGCTGTCAGGATAAGTTCTCCTAAATCATATTTAGGCTCCAGAAACCACTGAAATGTTCTAAAACCCCCAATATTTCAGCACCCAGACTGAGCTCCC
This sequence comes from Delphinus delphis, assembly GCF_949987515.2. Taxonomy (NCBI): domain Eukaryota; kingdom Metazoa; phylum Chordata; class Mammalia; order Artiodactyla; family Delphinidae; genus Delphinus; species Delphinus delphis. Next base: position 43,267,596 of record NC_082693.1, on the reverse strand, counting down.
AGACTGCCTACCTTGGGATTTACAAAAATTTGTCATATCACATCTCTTACTTCTTGGTTTTGAAAACTATTATTACCAGATCTACCTGTAGTGTCAATCTCTTCCTTTTTTCTGTCTAATCTTCAAAGGCCACATGTCCTTTTTCTCAAAGCCTTCCCCAGGTGACTCTGGGCCCCACTGATTTCCTCCTAATATGAATTTACAGTCTCAACAACTTTTTTGGCATCTGTTACGCTACCATTTAACCTTTCACTTTGGGGCCTATTTTCCTAGCACCTTGGAGACAAGAACCACCGCTTGCACCTTTTCTTTTTTTTTGGGTATCACATTTTCCAGAACAAAGGCTCACAATATATGTTTCGTTTTCCACTATCAAATTATAACTTTCTGGCCCTTTTTACCTCGAGCTCTCTCCTCAACTCTAAAACTCGCTTTAATCTGACTAGGGCATCCATCCCACCACGCATTCTCAGATAAACCATTATCAACTTTCGAATTTTGAAATTCTGCCTACAATGCGTGCTAAACAAAGACAACTAGATTCCTGTCCTTGGTGATTCGTTTTGGGGCGTTGGGGTGGGTGGGAGAGGGGCCTGTTGTGTCTGCTTATCTCCTTTTCAATTTTCCTCTTCCTTCCAGTCAAAATCTAAATTATCTTTCTCTCTGGACAACTTCCACAAACAAGGCTTCGTTCTCACCAGTACCCATCGATGGACCCCTAATGAGTCCCGCCGCTCCTCGGGCGCCCATGTCTCAGCACTCGTTCTCCTTTCTAAGATGGCCACCCCAGAGCCCGGCGGGGCAGCGCGAGTTCCACCCACGCAAGGTCACGGTCATTCCGGGGGCCAGAGGACGACGGCCCGAGGTGGGGGGCAGGGGTGGGAGAGCCGAGGAGGCCCTCGGCACAGCCCGCGCCTCGCTCGGTCAGAGTCCAGCCTCCGTCACCGGAAGTGGGGGCCCCACCCCCACCCCCTAACGTCAGGGGCCGGAAGTGAGCGTTGCTGGGCGCGGGTGTGGGGTGAAGGCGAGTGTGAGCGGGAGTGTGACTCGGCCGAGGTAGGAATGGCGCGCGGGCCCCGGCTTGGGGCCTCCAAAGACCTCACCTTTAGTGGGCTGGGATACCTTCACCTTCTAGGATCTTCCCTTTTCTGCCCAGAGCTTTCGGCCTCGTGGGTTCTCAGTGCGGCTGTTTTGGCAACCTGTGGTGCCGCCGCTGCTTCGTCCCCTCGAGGTCCTCCCTAGCTCCTGTGTCTCCATTCTTTTAAGTTAACCATCTTCCCCACCTTCTCTTATTTAGTCCCATTGTTTAAATCGACTCTGTTTTGTTTAAAGGAAGAAAAATGATGGTTTTACCGAGACCCCAGCTCGGTTAAGAGTGTAACCAGTTGCTTCAGGCTGCAACCAGCCCCCAAGCTTGCCTGCTAAGTGTCATTTGTCCATTACACCAATGTCTAGTACTAGGAAAAACGTAAAAGACTCACTTGTTAACAGTTTAATACGGAAGATACTTAGATGGACAGGGCTGAATGATGAGGCTATAGATTCCAGTGCCCTTAATCTTGTGTAATTTAGTCTTTATTGCCCCCAAAGGATAGGGTGGCTCCCTACAAGTTGATGAAACTGGCACTGATTGCTCCTTTAAATGACTTAAAATCAAGGAACATAGTGCTTGATTCTTTCTTCCAATTCTCTTTTTTTGTTGTTGAAAAAGTATAAAGTAACTGTGTAACATGTCAAAAGGAATGTCAGAATTTCTTAATCCAGACATGAAAAATATTTTTTATGACAGTTTCACCGATGATTGTCATTTACAAATGAGCTCTGCAGCAAATAACTGAACGAGTTCCAGCTGATCACTTGTATTTCCTATCATAGGTTCCAAGGCTGCTTATGTCATAGAATGGAGGGAAGGGGTGTGGATTGTATGAGGCGGCAAAGGAGAGCTGGCTCTAGAGGCAATAGATGTAAACCTAGCCAGTTTTCAGAAGTTTCCTATGGAGATGGTTTTATATAAATTTAGTCTTTTCTATAATGATAAGTTTATTTAATCACAGAGCTCAATAGGGGGGAATCTCAGGTGGAAGAGGACTGACACTAAAAAAAAATTTGTCTTTTAATCTTCCACATTTCTGTTACAGACTTGTTCTTTTATGACTGTCAACTATAAAATGGACAGTTCTCGAGTCCTAACATTCAGAAGTTTTGCCTCAATGCATAGAGGGAATGAGTATTAACTGGAGAGATTTAAATAACCAAGTCTATCCATTTTAGCATAGGAGATTTGGGGAGGGGGGTAAAGCATCACTGGAAAAAGTACGGTACTTCCTAATCATGTTTAAGAAAAGTCATAGAAGTAGTAAACTAGAATGTCTCTGGACATATTGGATGGATTGAGTGTATGGTCTGACACAGGCTTCCAGCATCCCCAGGTCCCCGGGGGAGAAGCAAGACTGGCAGCCTGCCCATCCTGTATTTTTGACGACTTGAGAGGAGAGCTTTAACATAGTACCCTTTTCCTTTGTTTATCCTGAAGTTTAAATAACAGTATTCTGGTGGGCTTGACTTGCCCCCTCTAATGTTAAATAGCATCAAACCCTAATAGATGGTAAACAGTGACAGGGTGTTGTAATGGCAATTAACATAGACTGACATCTTATCGCCTGAATACAGTTTAAGTTAGTAGTCATATTTGGTTTTTCTTAACTGTGAGCCCTAGAATTTATTCCAAGAGTGTGAATTGGGCAAATGATGTTAAAATGGTTCAAAGTAGTAAAGAATGCCTTCAAGGGGAGAAATTTATTGAGGGGGAGGGAGGTGCTATAAGGGTTTTTTATATTGAACTTGGGTGACTTCAATTCTACTTTGAATCCAAGTTTGACTCCACTTCTTAGGGCTACTTTTGATACATTTCATTTCTGATTCCCTGATCCATTGCTTTTTTTTCCCCCCCACCAGCACTTGGATTTGGCTCCTTCATTTCCAACATGGAAGAAACTTACAGTACGTACTTCTTTTTGCTTTTAGAAAATAAGTTAAATTACTTACATGTAGTTTTCTGTCTGACAAGACTTTTACTGTGTTGGGAAAGATTCACTTTTCTCACTAGACAGCTGAGAAGAAAATGTCTCCCCAGAGACTGTTTTAGTAATGTAGAGAAATGTCCAAATTTGAAATACGACACTTGAAATTTAAATAAAGAAGTATGAGAAGTCATCAAGCTTTGAGAAAGCTGTGGTTGGGACACCTGTGTTAAACTATATTTTTATTAAATGAAGCATTTTCATTCCTCAGGACTTCAGTTTCTCCTGTTAATGACACAGGGATAGTCATTAACTAACTGGTTTCTTTCTATTTTGTGGGATAATATGATATACATAATGTTGATGTACGCTGAGTTTTTAGACTTAAAGAAATCCTAGGGAGGATTCTTGTTTCTCGAGTGATCCAGGAATCTAGATGGCCCAACAAATCAAATGGGAACCAGGAGACCTAGGATCATACAAGTGTAGCACCAAAAGAGACCTGAAAAATCATTTCATTCAACATTCGAATTTTACAACTGAGAAAACAGAACCTAGATTAATTGATTTGCCTTAAAGTTACATAGGTAGTTGGGGACAGAGTCAGAACCAGAGTCTTATATGTTGTTTATATGTAGTGCCCTACTTGCTACTACAAAGCACTATGGTTTCTAGACCCTGACCAAGTTTGAGGAACATCTGAGTGGATAAAACTCGTCAACAAGGCCACCTTTGTTTCCTACTTTCTGTCTTGTTCAGAATCTCTATAAGTTCTAACTAAAGGGTATTTTAGTCCCATTCTACCTTCAAGGAAGAGTCCGATAGAATCTTTATCACCAACATGTAGAAACTACATGGAAACAATCTTTATTAAATATCTACAATAGAGATTCTTAAACTTTAGCATGCAGCAGAATCACCTGGGAGGCTTGTTAAAACACAGGTTGCTGGACCCCACCCCCAAAATTTTTGATTCAGAAGGTCTGGGACCCAAGAATTTGCATTTCTAACATGTTCCCAGGTGATGATGCTAATCTGAGGACCATACTTTGAGAATAATGGATCTGATTCTCCTTGATCTTCCTTAGGGCTTCCTCCTTCACCCCCTTAATTTTTCTAAAAATGTGTTAATTAAAATCTGAGATTTCCATGTGAGATAGATATGAGAGATTTATATTTATTTATTCTTGGAAGCTTACTACTCTATTAAATTAGAAAGCAACATCTCCCCTTTATATCTCTATTCATTACTTTTGTCAGTGGTGATTTTTTTTTTCTTAGAAAAATATCACCTGGTTCTTTTAATTACTGTATTGCTACATAACAGACTTTTTTACGTAGTGATAATCAGTAGATGTTTGTTAAAGAAAGAAGGAAATGGTGAATTTTGCTGTATGTTTACAATTTTATTTAAGTTTTGTGATTAAGTTTAATAAATAAATAAGTTGGCTTGTGAAGAAACAACTCCTTTAAGTCTATAGCATTTCTTTATCTATGTCTTTCTTAATAAAGCTTCATTGTTTTAAGACTTAAAAAAAAGAAAAATATCACCTGGAAGTAGGTTAGAAATGCACAACCTCAGGCCTCATCTCAAACCTGCTGAATCAGAATCTGTATTTTAACACAGTCCCCAAGTGATTTAGCACCGGGAATCATGTTAAAGTGAGAAACAGTGCTTTAGAATATGTTTGACCTTTTTCCCAAAGTGACCTAAAACTCTAACGTTAATCTGATAGACTCCTGAAGATCTCCAGCTTCTGTCTTTGGGCAGTACCTCTTAGCTGATGATACTCTCGTCAAGTCTAGTTCCTTATTTCTGTGAAGTTTCCTCCATTTCTCACCATGGGTTCTGGGCTCTATGCAAGTGTGAGGAACATCTGAGTCTACGCTCTTGGAGGAAGGTTGTCCACAGGGCCTGCTTTGTTTTCCAAATTAAGTTATATTCCCAGAAAGCCACTCAAGATTTTTGCTGAGCAGTTTGATAGTATTCATTACAACTTTAAATGCGTGTATACTTCGTGCAGCACTCTTAGGTATCTGCCCAAGGGAAATACTTGTACAATGCACAAAGAAGCATATGTTATATTGCTAGTCACAGCATTGTATATAAGAGTAAAAAACTGGAAACAACTTAAATGTCTATCTGTAAGGGAACTGATTAAGAATCTATGGTACATCCGTATGCAGCAGTGAAACATTTCTTAACATACTGACATAGAAGGAGTTCAAAGATATGTTAAGTTAAAAGAAAGCAAATAGCAAAATAGGTACAGGAAAGCTTGTCACAGGCTATACTCTGGATGAACTTTGAGGACATTGTGGGAAGTGAAACAAATCAGTCACAAAAAGACAAATGCCATATGATTTCACATATATGAAGTATCTAGAATAGTGAAACTCATGGAAACAAAAAGTAGAATAGTGGTTGCCAGGGTTTACAGGGAGGAGGAAATGGGAGTTATTTAATGGGTATAGAGTTTCAGTTTCGCAAGATGAAAATTTCTGGAGGTTGGTTGCACAACAATGTGAATATACTTAACACCACTGAACTGTATACTTTAAAATGGTTAAGATGATAAATTTTATGTGTATCTTATTACCATTAAAAATTTTTTATTAAAAATAAAATTTAAAAAATTTTAATCTAAAAAACCAGTTTAGGGCTTCCCTGGTGGCGCAGTGGTTGAGAGTCTGCCTGCCAATGCAGGGGACACGAGTTCGTGCCCCGGTCCGGGAAGATCCCACATGCCGCGGAGCGGCTGGGCCCGTGAGCCATGGCCGCTGAGCCTGCGCGTCCGGAGCCTGTGCTCTGCAACGGGAGAGGCCACAACAGTGAGAGGCCCGCGTACCGCAAAAAAAAAAAAACAAAAAAAAACACAAAACAGTTTAGAGCTGACCTAAGTTATCAGAGACCAAAAAGTAAAGCATTTTGGTAGGAAGCTATCATTATCAACTCTGATGAATACCACTGTATGGGCAGTAAAATGTGTATGAATCATAAAGTACGTCCAGTCTCTGTCAGCTGCTGACATGGTGTATCGTTTGCTAGTGATGGAATGGATTAAATGAAGGAAAACTAACAAGAATTTCATCCGTACACTCTTCCCGGGTGTCCTGAAGCTTCAGAAATATGAAAAGATTGCTGGTCAGGATGAGCCTGGCTGGCATAATAAGCCTGCTTGTCCTTTAAGACTTTTCGTTCCTATTCATTCTGTCCTTCAAGTCACCTTTCTGGCTCATTTGCATCACGATCATGGTTAGCAATTTATCCCATGTTTACCACTCTTCCAGTGAAGCTGTCTGTTTCAATTCCCCACTAGCTTCTGATTTTCATAGCAGTCTCCTGGTTTATAAGCTTCTTATCAAATGTGAATTGTTTATCTTATTTCACTTTTATTATTGCCTTCAGTGGTGGCAACAGCATTTTATTAGGTTGCCTCTTGTCCTCATAATATATTCAGAATGTGCTTAACCATTTAATTTCCCTTCTTTAACCAGGCTTCTTAAAATTTGGGGCTCAGCCTGGACATTTTGCAGAACATAAGGATAGTTGTACACGTTCAGAGAAACTTCTCTAGTTTCTATTCAAACTATTGAAATGGTCCCTAAAAGTATAGTCTTCTAAGGGTACTTTTAAATAGCGTGATATAGGTTAGGGGCTTTCTTTCACACAGCAGCCCCTTTAAGGTATCTGCATTTGTCTTAATAACTTCGGGTTCTCTTTTTGCAGATTATTCTACTTTTTTATCTGGCCAGTTTGATAATCACTAGGTTAAAGAATTCTCTGTCTTTCTCTCATTATGTTCCAAAATATGAAAAGTAAAACCACCGATCTGGTAAAGGTATTGGTTTCATTTGAGAGGTAACTAGATTAACCAAGATCAGGAACTACTTATAGAAGTACATTAAAGCAGACAGACGAAAAAGAAATCTATCAATGAATATTTCTCAAGCTTCCATAGAACGTATAACTGATATAGAGCAATGCTTACCAACTCTTTTCATGTCATAGCATACTAGTAAATAGGGATGCTAGTGTAGGGGATTAACTACCCTCAACTTACCCTAGGACTGGTTGGGGAATAGGGGACACGCATGCAATGGACCCCCACGGCAGTGTATCAGTACACTGTCCATTCCAACCTTCAACATACTGGCTGGGAAGCTCTGGTTGAACTAGCTAGAGATAAGAATGACCCTGAATTAGCACTTTTTTTTCTTTTTGGCTGTGTTGGGTCTTCGTTGCTGTGCGTGGGCTTTCTCTAGTTGTGGCGAGCGGGGGCTACTCTTTGTTGTGGTGCGCGGGCTTCTCATTGCGGTGGCTTCTCGTTGTGGAGCACGGACTCTAGGCACACGGGCTTCAGTAATTGCAGCACATGGGCTCAGTAGTTGCGGCACACAGGCCCTAGAGCATGTGGGCTTCAGTAGTTTGGGCATGCAGGCTCAGTAGTTGTGGCTCGCAGGCTCTAGAGCGCAGGTTCGGTAGTTGTGGTGCACAGGCTTAGTTGCTCTGCAGCACATGGGATCTTCCCGGACCAGGGCTCGAACCCGTGTTCTCTACACCGGCAGACAGACTCTTAACCACTGCGCCACCACGCAAGTCCTATGACACTGAATTAGCACTTTTAGAAAAGGAAAAGATGTTTCATTTAATTTTTTTGTTTATAATAAGGGTAACCAACAATGAAAACAACAATATTCATGTACAACCAAATCTGAACCAAGACCCCACCCCATGACTGCTGGTTTTGCTGGACTTAATGAAGATTCGATGATAACGCAGTTTTATCTTCTCACAGTTACATTTTTATTTTCAGATGTTTAGTCACCCTTTCAAAAAAAAAGTCCAAGCCGTCGTTAGGCTGTCTTGTTGAACTCTTACAGATTCTGTTGAAAAAATCCAGTGTGCCGGGGATGCTGAAGTTTTACAAGGGCCTGTTAAGCTTTATACTTACCCTGTTTTTCTCTCTTTCAGTCGATACCCTGGACCCTGAAAAGCTGTTACAATGCCCCTATGATAAAAACCACCAGATCAGGGCCTGCAGGTTTCCTTATCATCTTATCAAGTGCAGAAAGGTAGGGTATTATTTTCTTAATTTGCCCTGTGATGCCCTCCTGAGTTCTTTTTAAAAGCCAAATTTTGTAACTATCAAATAATTTTAGCATAAATGTTTTAACTGAATGCCAGAATTGCTTTGGGTTAAATACCAATATTTATAGAAAAGAATTAGTTTATTTCTTGGATATGTAAGTTTTTTCTTATTTTGGTTTTCCCCCCACTAGTGACAGAGCACCCTTCATAAACAGCTTCTCAAGAATCTTCGCAGCCTTTGTAAAGAGGAAACACTAATTTTTGCTAGCAGTGAGAAATCCCTCTTGCCTTGTGAATTTGATGTGTTCATTGTCCTGATAAGGATTGAGTATTGTAATACACTTATTTCTGATTTTTTTGTTTGTTTGTTTAGAAATTTTAGAGAAGTTGAACAGCTAGAGGTTAACCCAAGAAAAGATCATTCCTAAAAATAACTTTCTCCAAGTTTCAACAGTAAGCATCTTTGGGGGAAAAAAAACCAGCTCAAAGATTTTTTTTTCCTCTGGTCACCCTTTTGTAGACTTAGCTGATGTAAGCTAGTTTAATGCTGATATATTAATTGAGGCAGTTTGAAAGGATTGTTAGAATATAGATGTCAGATACAGAGGCCAAAGTTCTGCCAGGATTTATGCTTGGAAAACAATTTTAGTATTTAATCTAAACCTGCATACAATTCAAGTATGCATTAACATTCTTCAAAGGATGTTTCTCTTGCAGTCCTGGAGGCATGATTATAATGCCATTGTTGATTATTTCTCAGCTCCTTTTAATCTCTAGAGCAAGGATTCCTTAAGGTTGAACCTGGGCAATATGGACTAGCAAATACTACCACAACTTCCTCCCCTAGGCTCTCAAAAATGTTCCAAGGATAAAGGTTGGGAAAGGGGTCCAAGTGGTAAGAAGACATTGTCATAACTCCCCTATTCTAATGCTCTTAATCTTCAGCTACAAAACCTTTGCATTCGAATGCCTGATATCCCTTACAAAAATCATGGAGATACCTGCCCTCACAATTTTCTCCATCCCCTATATTTTTCCACCCTTCTCCCCACTTTACATTATTTTTACTTTTCTGAGTATCATTTATGATACATCTTTTGCTTCTCCTAATAAATTTCTTAATTGCTGGTAAACTTACCATAGGATTTGGGTGATATTAAACATTTTGTTTTGTTTTCTTGTTTTGCATTAAAATAAAGAACTTGGTCAGCAGAGTTCTCTATCATTTGGACTTTTCCTTAGTGAAATAGCTGAAATAAAGGTCAAATTGTTCAGAGCCTCATTTCAGGCATCATTACTTTAAATAAGCGTTCCTGTGTTAATCTGAAAAATCATTGGGTTTGCCTCTTCTGCAGCTCCCTTCCAACAGCTGTTTTCCTGCACTATTGTACTGCAGTAGCAGGGGCACTACTGCAATGCAGACTAAGTGTGTTTTAGTGTTGCTGTTCGTCCTGAATATCAGCTTTCAAAGATGTCCAGAGAGCTCTACCATTACAGGCTGTGCCACCTGAATCTTGTGACCCTGAGAAGTAAACGGGGTGAAGATATGTTTCAAATACCCCATCCTAAATTCACTGCTTACTTCCATACAAGCCACTTTAACCCCAGTATCTGTGTTGTCAGTCTTTATAATCATAACAAAGAGGCTTAGCTTTTGATGATTCTGAGGTAATGTCTCTATGGTCCATATGAGTGATAAATAATTCCCTCTTAATGTTCTACTATGAGTTTACCTACCAAGTTAAGCCACAAGTTTATTGACGGACCCCTTTAATTTTTTTCACAGAATCATCCTGACATCGCAAACAAACTGGCTACTTGTCCCTTCAATGCTCGCCATCAGGTTCCTCGGGCTGAAATCAGTCATCATATCTCAAGCTGTGATGACAAAAGCTGTATTGAGCAGGATGTAGGTAAGACTGACTAGCTAAATGTTTCAGTGTTGGAGGTTAGCCCCTTCAAATTTATATGACGCTACGTTATCACCTTGATTTTGGCTTTCATCATTTCAGAAGAACAATGGTTTTCTGCCTTTGAGATTTTTATTTTAGCAGCAAAAGGTTGTCAGGTTGTGTTTGTCAGACTGCTTTCTCTTCTGAACAACCTGATTTCATTTTGCTAATAATTCATCTAAAAATGAAAATTCTTTTATTACCATAAATATGGCAAACATCTTTGTTTCTGCTTCTCTTTCTTGTCTTCTGTTGGCAAGGGGATAAGACCTCTCTGTTTAGCTTTCATCCCATCCATTTTTCAGAAACAAAGACCCTGCAACCTTTTAAGCCACTAACCCCTTTAAACATAATAACTTGGCAGTGTTCCCTTGTTAAGTCAGAATCTCTATTGTCTTGCAGTCAGCCAAACCAGGAACCTTGGACAAGAGGCTCTGGCTGAGAGCACATGGCAGTGCCCTCCTTGCGATGAAGACTGGGATAAAGGTGAAATGCTTCTACATCTTTTTCTTCACAATGTCAAAATCTCAAGTCATTTGCTTTAGACAGAAGGAAGATTTTCCTTTTTTATGAACATACCATGTTGTTCAGAATGACTTGTTATTTTTATTGGGCCCCAATACAAGCACATATTTCTCTCTGTGCAGACACATGGAACAGCCTATCCCTCTTGATTGGAAAAAGCACTTCTTTACATCTGTTTTTTTCCATAAATTGTGTTGTACCATCTGTGTTTGGTTGCTACTAGGCACATTTATTATTATTTATGTCACTTGTGTTTATATCCTTCAATTAAATTCTTGCTACTCTGTCACTTAGGCCAGGTACTTGATCAGTTATTACTTCTCTAAACTTATGTTTATTATTTCTCATCTTACAAATTCAACTAGCATGAATTGGTGTTTTACCTAGTAGTACCACAAACCATGTTTTGCTTCCTTTGGCAGATTTGTGGGAACAGACCAGCACCCCATTTGTCTGGGGCGAAGCCAACTACTGTGGCAACAACAGGTAAATGAAAGGGTCTCATTCCCACCTCTTCCTCCCAGAATCACAGTGCTCTGTTACCAATAGAAGCCACCAAAGCATGTATTGACCTCTTTCCTTGATGATGTTACTTGGTGGTAATTTAGTCTAGATATAGTTTTGGTGGGGTTTTTTCCTTATTTATTCCTTGATTCATAAAAAGGTCACATGCTTTGTGTTAATTACCACGGGAACACAAAAATACTAGCTTATAGTCTAGTAAGGGAGACAGTGGCGCCAGCCATTCTTATGTCTTAGTTGGAGTTTTTGCTAAGTTCACATTATTTTAATGCTTTGAAAAAATTCTCTAGCTATACCACATGTATCATTTTTACTCTGGGTAACTAGTGTCTAAGGAAAAAGTAATCTTAAAAGTTCTATTTTTTTAATAAATTTATTTTATTTATTTATTACTTTTGGCTGCGTTGGGTCTTCGTTGCTGTGTGCAGGCTTTCTCTAGTTGCAGCGAGCGGGGGCTACTCTTCGTTGTGGTGCACGGGCTTCTCATTGCAACGGCTTCTCTTGTTGCAGAGCACAGGCTCTAAGCGCGCAGGCTTCAGTAGTTGTGGCTCGCGGGCTTCCGTAGTTGTGGCACGCAGGCTCAGTAGTTGTGGCCTGTGGGCTCTAGAGCTCAGGCTCAGTAGCTGTAGTGCACGGGCTTAGATTGCTCCGCGGCATGTGGGATCTTCCTGGACCAGGGCTTGAACCTGTGTCCCCTGCATTGGCAGGTGGATTTTTAACTACTGCGCCACCAGGGAAGCCCAGAAGTTCTTGACTTGAGATTGGGCAATCCATAATACCAAATGGGTAGGAAAGAAAACGCATCTCTTCTTCCCACTGATTTTGTATCTAATTTAAACCTCTTAAGATTTTTCATTACTATTTGATCTTCAAACCTTAAAAGATTCCCTGGCAGTCCAGTGGTTAGGACTCCGTGCTTTCACTGATGAGGGCACAGGTTCAATCCCTGGTTGGGGAACTAAGATCCCATAAGCTGCGTGGCAAAAAAAGATCATGTTTCAAACCCAAATGAGAATACTTCTGGATTAGAAAATGAAGGAATTAGATGCTAGACTTCATTTTTTTCCTCAAATAGAACACTTATCAATTTTTATTTTTTAGCTCCTGAAGTCAGTTAGTTATAATAAATGTATCTTAGTCTGTGTATGCACTGAGATAGAAAAACTTAAAGATGAATTCCATTGGTACAATTTTAATTTTATCTCAGTTCTGTGAGATTTGTTGCCTTTAGTTTGGTTGTCTTGGCATTTTATCTCTTTTATCTGTTGAGTTCATGAGCCTGTCATACAACTGAACAGTAGATGGCATTGCTGTTTATCTCAATTTCTGGAAAATGAAAATGGTTAGACTCATCTTAATGCCTGTACAGAAGACTGAGCTTTCCAGAGAAGCTGGTAATCATTCTCATTGTGAGAATGTTTTGATGGAAATGTGTTTACATTTCAGGATGTAGGTTGTTGTTTTCCCCCAAATTACAAAAAAACACATTTGATTGTCTTGTGTGTGCCTGCCTGAAGAATACATATAGTCAAATTCATCTTTCTTTTTGCAGCCCCGCAAGCAACATAGTTATGGAACATAAGAGTAACCTGGCTTCAGGCATGCGTGTTCCCAAGTCTCTGCCATATGTTCTGCCATGGAAAAACAGTAAGTGAAATAGAGGCAAAATGCTTTTACTCTGTTTGTTGTGCTAAATACAGTTGGTCTTGATTATTCAAGGACATGTTCAGTCTGAACACCTAGTACCCACATGACCCTGAGAGTGAGTGCCTCCTTAAATCTTGCACCCCAAGCACCTTACTCACTTCCCCCTACTCCTGGTTAGTAGCAGGAAAGGACAAGATCACAGAAGCATAAAGAATATTTTCAAGATGGGGTGATCACTGACATCGAATACCATGGGTAAATTTGGGGACCAGTAAAAAGGCTATTGATTTTGACTAGGAGGAAATCATCCCTGATTTTCAGGCCATAATATTGATAGGGAATTAGGATTAGAAATTGGATTGCAGGGGCCTAAAAGGTAATGGGTAGAGACAAAATGAAAGTAATAAGTCGTAAGAACCACCATAAGAATGGTATTCAGATGTCTTTCCTAGGCTTCAGAGACCATGCTGAGTAAACAGGTATGAAATTCATGTCATACCACCCTAGTAAAGAAATTCCCACATATGGTACACCCAAGGTGCTGTCATTTTTATTTAATACAAACTTTCTTTTCCTAATGTTGCCCCCAAATTCAGATTCTCTTGATTTCAGTTTTTGCTACTGTTTGAGCTAATTTTTAAATGGCTAGAGTATCCCCTTTAAAACATTTCCCTTTGGATACTTGCATTTCTCCAAAAATGAGATCACCAAATCATATGCCATAAGGCTTGATAGGTAGAGGACTGTTTCCTTTTTCCATGCTCTTGAGTGGAATCCAATTGCTAATTTTAAATTCTTCTCCTTTTATATTATAATTCCATATACCCCAGGAATAAGTCATTCGTGTTTAGTAAGAATAGGGGATGGAGTGATTTTCAATTGACATGGCGTATTTATTTTGAAATATTTCTACTCCATAGATGGAAATGCACAGTAACTGAGTATCTATCTCAAGTAAGTATTCCAGTTTTATTTCACTATTTTTTTTTCCAGATGGTAGCAAGATTTAACTGGACATAAAGCAATTTGGGTCCAATTTTCGTTCAGATTATGGTACCAAATTAAAGCTTTGTATGTGCCTGTGTTTTTAAGTATATATCCTCTGTTATGGCTTTACACACTAATGAATAGGCATTTACTAGTTAAATTAGAATTCTGTTACATGCCAAGTTGCTTTCCCTAATGTTAGTGCGCACTGCCTCTTTCCTTTTTCTTTTTTTTTAATCAAAGTTGCATTCTAGATCTATCATGCCTTCTTAATGGACTGTGATTAGCCAAACAACTGTGCTTCACTGCTCTGTAGTTCTTCCCCTGTGCAGTACAGTTTAGTACTCATCAAAAAATTCATACTCTTTTGAATGAGAACTTTAAAGTTTTGGGTCTCTAAGAGTCTCTCACTGTTGATCTTATCTGAATATTTGATTCAGCAGAACCTCACAAAATCTATATAAAGAGTACAAAATCTTTTAGTTTTCACAGATGAAGCCTTTCTCTGAGGTCACCCCATGTACCCATAGCAGAGCCAGGTTTGATGCTTCAGATGCTGTCTTGGCTGAGGCTGCTCGGCCACACTGCTTCTGGCAGAAGGAATACTGTTGGGCTGGGAATGGGTTGATAATCCCCACTGTCTTGCAGATAGTAGGCCTTCAGTGAATATTTATTGAAAAAATGAGTAATTGGCCTGTTGCCTTCTAGTCCATTTACTTTCTCTGGACAGTGAAGTAGATGGATCTTCTGCAAGTTAGGGTTCATTTTAGTACCAGAACTGATGTTTCTTCTGGGAAGAAGCAGAAAAGAGATTCTAAAAGCAAACACCCCTTAGCTATGAACAATAATATTTTATCAGTTGCTTGTAGGTACTGGCCATTTTTCTTGGTAGGTTCTGACATCAAATTATTGAATATATCTGGAAGCCAGAAAGTTGGATTTGATCCCAGAAGGGAAAGACACAACTGCACTGGGGTGTGTCAAGAAAGCATACACAGACATGGGTAAATGGTGAACTTTGAATCCTTCTCTGACACACTGCATGAGATGCTTGTGTTCACAGAGTGTGGATAGTTACCTAGTAAAAATGGCTACTCTACAGTGAAAGCCTGGGAGAAACTTCTATCACTTAAGACTAAACATTTTTCTGCTTTGGAACTTAACTCTTTGCTAATAAACTCCTTACACACTGATAATTTTTTTTTCTATGTAACCCGTGAGGAATAAGGGAAAAAAAATAGGTAAGAATCCTTTAACAACAACAAAAAAAGAATCCTTTAACAGCCAAAGACCTTCTTATCCCCTTAATAAAAATAAAGCATCATTTTTTGAATACCTGTTGTTGCAGAACTCTCTTCTTTGGATAGATACACACACAAAAAAAATGTAAGACATGACTTATTCCCTTAAGAAACTTAAGAATGGGTGGAGAATTTTTTTTAATGCACATGCCTGAAAAGGGTTTGTTCACCTTGCACTTAAACGCTTTATCCCATTTGTGTTTTTATCAACAACTCCAATTTTTACTAGGTAAGTGCCTCAAAAGCAGGTAATACCATGATGTACATTGTAACAGCTCAAAAATATGATTGAATTACTGAGTAGATGGGTATATGAGAAGAGAAAAAGATCAATATAAGTTAATTGGAATTAATCCAGAATTGTCTGCAGAAGTCAATTGCCTGGATGGTCAATTCTGATTTTCTCCTCACCCGTGAAAACTGTTGACACAACAAGTGTGCGTTGATCTCTGTATAGAATGTTTTTAATTCAATTAACAAGTTTCTGTGTGCTTAGTGATACTAAAGAGCTAAGGGTCAGAAAGTACTTGGTGTTCTGCCATTAGCAACAACAGATTCTTCCAGCAGACCAGGAGACTAATTGGGCTGTAGTTGTGTGGCCCATTGTCAGATGTAGTTGATGCTTTTGTCATTGATAGGAACTAAGAACTCTTTTTTTTTTTTTCTTATTTCCTTGCAGATGCCAGACCCTAGAAGACTCTTTGCTTCTTCCTGCTACAGTGGGTTCTTCATTTTTTTCTCCTAATCTAATTATAGAAAGATAAATTGTTTGTGACTTTCAAACTGACAAGTACCTTTCTTTTCCTCCCCCCTTTGAGTCCTTACTCATTTGATGCAAGAAAGAATCCTCATGCTCAGAAGAACTGTTTCAAATAAACCATCATTGTAAATAGCTTGATAGTTTGGTTAAGTACCTGCAGCCGCAAGATCAGAACTCATATCTCATTCTACATTAATGAAACAAAATCATTTAAAGTTATCTTAAAGGATCCAGCTAAAGCAGGCAAGAAATTTGGGTTGGAAAAAGTAACTGTTTATGTATTTGTGTTCTCTGACACACATGAACCAAATTCCTTTTAACATTTATAGGAATGGACCTTTTCTGATTAGTGCATTTTTTATTGCGTCTTTGATGTTGATAGCATTTATATATAGAAATATACCCTATTCTTGTTTAGAATCTTTAGGACATCTTGTTCCCTGAATATTTGTAACCTAGGGTAGGTTTCTTTTATTTCTTTTCTCTTTCCCACATTCCAGCTAGAAATTGTACTAGCTGTCAAACCAGGTGTGGATTGCGTAGGAGTGAAGATTGGAATGGAGAGGAGGAACCAATGTACATGTGGAGAAGAGATAGGCTTTTCATCTGTGTGTGAAATTTGATTAAGCTTCAAAGCTGAAATGTGTGAAGGCCCTGCTGACTACCCTGGGACGTGTGTATAATAAGTTAGATTTCTGAACTCAAGGCTCTGGCTATCCTAGCATCTTGTTGACCCTCACAAGGAGACTTCATAACCTCCCAGACCAGTTTTTTGTTTGGTTGTTTTTTTTCAGGTTTGGTGTGGTTTGGTTTTAAAGCCATTTGGCATGGGAAGAGATTTGGGATCTGGTATAGATAGGGAGTCAGATGAAGCATACTGACCAATAATTCCAGAACTGATCTGTTGAGCATTGTTTGTAGGGGGAGTGGGCTCTTGTGGAATGCCTCTTCCACAAGTTTCACACAAAACAGGATTCTGTCTTTAATGAAGCAGAGCTATCTGTTTATTTAGTTCCAATCTCTAAAAACAGATTCAAGATAAGCCCTAGTACAATAGTATTTCTTCTTCTACCTGTATGAATAAGTGAGTAAGTAGACCATTTCTTCTGGAGTGAGTGGTATAATGTATTGAGGAGGGGAAAAAAACACCCATTATTCTCCTAATTCTGGTTACTTACGTTTGAGTATCAGTCAGCAACTCACATTTAACTTTATTTAAAAATAGTTTTAACTAGAAAATACAAAACCCTTTTGATTTCGTTTGGGTAATGACAACCCAAACTGTGTACACTACACTTGTAACCCAGAGCTCCTTCCTAGTTTAGGAAAAAGGGGTATGAGTCATATTGCAAAGAATTAGCTACTTGAGTACAACTCAACAAAGGAATTAAATAGAAAATAGTTACTTTGTGTTTTTTAAATATCTAAAGGGGCAAGAAAGGCTAGCATGTCATTCATGAAAAACCTTATGTTATTTTAGGAGGACACCTCTTTGCTCACCACTATGAAAACTTAACCACAACACATCTGACCTTTGCGAGTGTAACACTCACTATGGGAGAATGCCTGCCTATGTTAATTTTGTTAGCTTACAAAATAGATAACCCAGTTTTTCTTTAGTAAACCAATGATTAAAGCAGCCAATTTGTCTTGTCCAGGAGCTTTCAGAGACTGCTTAGGATTTTTATTGGGCCTAGGATTCACTAGACTGGATTTAGTTTGCTGAAGATTTTTGGACATTCCTAAAAACTAGAACAAAGAAGTGACTGTTTAACTCTTGTCAGAAGTTGGGAGTTGGGAGAAGAAACTTACTTATTTTTGAGACCTTCTTCAGAGGCTGCCTTCCCTTTGGAATGTGAACAGTGGAAGGTAAACACTTGAATATTGTACCTTAATTTCAGTTAAGGTCAAGTGTTATGGTTAAAGGTTAAATGCAGACATGTTTCAAAATTTTGAGCTTATCTTAGAGAGCCTCTGAATCCTGCATATTGATCTTATCCAGGGATTCCACACTCTACCCCAAGGAGAGCATTTGCTTTCTGGAAGATTACCTTTCTCTGTAGGTATTCTGGATGTGACACTGTGATTTGCAAATGTTCTTACCGGGAATAAACAAATGTAGGTAATAAATGATGCTTAGCTCTCCTGGTAGCTGTACCTGAGCTAAACGAGGAGAGTATTTGGATTCAGTTTCAAATAGTGCACTGCAGTACCCTTTCATTGTTGAGAGAGAACAGTAGCTGCTTGTGTTAGTCTCTTAATACCTATACTGACATTCTTAGAGTCCTTTAGTTGTACTTTTCACAATTCATATTAAGCTCCAAAGTAGACAGAAACCAAGGAGATGACATTATACTTCTTACTACCATTTTTAAAGAGGCAGGTTATAAAAATCAAGGTGATTTGTATGCCATATATATATATATATATATATATTCTTTTTTTTTTTTTTTTTTTTTGCGGTACACGGGCCTCTCACTGTTGTGGCTTCTCCCGTTGCGGAGCACAGGCTCCGGACGCGCAGGCTCACGGGCCCAGCCGCTCCGCGGCATGTGGGATCTTCCCGGACCAGGGCGCGAACCCGCATCCCCTGCATCGGCAGGTGGACTCTCAACCACTGCGCCACCAGGGAAGCCCTGTATGCTATATTTTAATTGATTGAAGCAAGACTGGACTTGGGAAGAAGATACCTCTAAGGAAATATCTGTTTTCTTGTGCCAATTCAATGGGTAGAATAAGGAAAACTACTGAAATTCCATGAAAAAATTACTGTAGTGAATGCTCATTCTTTCGACCACTGTTGTCCTGGTACTGTTAAGGTTCAGAACATACTCACATCCTACTTTACAGTCATGGCCTCTTCAAAGGCCACTGAAAACACATTAAGCGGTTACCTCGTACCAACAGTCTCAGCTGACTTTCTATTCCAGCCATACTGAAGTCTGATAAACGCAGACCTGTGTATCAGCGGGGCATTTATTTGCCCTTGACATAGCAATTCCACTGCCTGGTCCAACTCACTTTTATCAACTTGGTAACTGGTGTGACAAATACAAAATCTCAGGTGGTTTACAGATAGGGAGAACAGCATCCTAGGCCAGACAGGCACCTAGAGGAAAGCCATAAGGTCAGCAGATTTGCATTTGTGTTTATCGTATTTAAAGATGTTTTTTGTTTTTGCGGTACGCCGGCCTCTCACTTTTGTGGCCCCTCCCGTTGGGGAGCACAGGCTCCGGACGCGCAGGCTCAGCGGCCATGGCTCACGGGCCCAGCCACTCCGCGGCACGTGGGATCTTCCCGGACTGGGGCACGAACCCGCATCCCCTGCATCGGCAGGCGGACTCTCAACCATCTGCGCCACCAGGGAAGCCCTAAAGATGGTTTTTTATGAAACTAAGATAGTGTTAGCACCTTTGATGAAAGTTAAAAAGACAAAGTTAGTTGTTTTACTTTATACTGCTTATATATACACATATATGTGGAAGAAACAAATCCAGGTTGTATTAAAAGCTACTGCATATGAACCCAACCATGCCTCTTAATTTTTATTGAAATACTTGTCACTGAAATAAAGTATGCTTTCCCAGTTCATCTGTTTCAGTCCTATTTCATCAGGCTTGAGTTTCAGGATTTCATTGGACAGTGTCAGGGGCTTAGATTATTTAGCTCCTTGTGTTGGTTTTCTCTAGAGTATAACTTTATAGCAGAGGTGCAAATTGAAAGTGATGGAAAGTCTTGATCTTGAAATTAGAAGTTCAATCGAGGGGGCTTCCCTGGTGGCAGAGTGGTTAAGAATCTGCCTGCCAGTGCAGGGGACACAGGTTTGAGCCCTGGGCCAGGAAGATCCCACATGCCGTGGAGCAACTAAACCTGTGTGCCACAACTACTGAGCCTGTGCTCTAGAGCCCGTGAGTCACAACTACTGAGCCCATGTGCCTCAACTAATGAAGCCCACACATCTAGAGCCCGTGCTCCACAACAAGAGAAGCTACCACAATGAGAAGCCCATGCACTGCAACGAAGAGTAGCCCCAGCTTGCTGCAACTAGAGAAACCCCATGCACAGCAACAAAGACCCAATGCAGCTGAAGATAATAAATAAATAATTTTTTAAAAAAAAAAACCAGACTCTTGGGCTTCCCTGGTGGTGCAGTGGTTAAGAATATGCCTGCCAGTGCAAGGGACATGGGTTCGATCCCTGGTCCGGGAAGATCCCACATGCTGTGGAGCAACTAAGCCCATGCGCCACAACTACTGAAGCCTGCACGCCTAGAGCCTGTGCTCCGCAACAAGAGAACCACCGCAATGAGAAGCCCACACACCACAGCGGAGAGTAGGCCCTGCTCACCACAACTAGGGAAAGCACGCATGCAGCAACAAAGACCCAACTCAGCCAAAAATAAATAAATTTATGGAAAAAAACCCCAAAAACCCACAGACTCTTAAAAAAAAAAGTTCTATTGAGATATCCTTTTGTTGAATTGGAGATTTCAACAGAAGAGCAAGTGTTTTAGCTTTATAAAACCCTTGAAAAATAAACATTAATATGGTTCTGCTAGGTATGTAGTTTTCCTATCCACCTATCATATCTCGTATACTCTTAAAGCTAGAAGGGAGTTTAGAGAGCCGCTAATCCAAAGCTTCATCTTACCTATAAAGAAACAGGCCCTGTACAAATGTGGAACATGACATATTTTTTTAAGGAAAAAGAATGATAAATACAAAATTCAAGATAGTTATTTTCTCCAGAGGAGAAACCAGGAGGATGGGATCAGGAAAAAACACAGTATATTAGTAGTATTCTGTTTAATAGGTTGGGTGGTGGGTTTCCCAGTGTTTATCTTGTTATGCTTCATATGTGTGTATTAAATAGTATATAATTTTAAAACATCTAAGAATACTTGCTAAAATCATTGCAGAGTGCTTACTGTAAGCAAGCCACTGTTCTTAGCGTTTTACATATTTTAACCAAGGATGAGGGGAAAACAGGCCCTGAAAATTTTCTCTTTACCAAGGATACACAGCTTGTTAATAGTGACCATAACCTGCAACTTCTGATTCCTAAATTGCTGCTTTGGGCTTCTGTAACCATTCTGCTTCTCTAAATGTTGATTCTGCATTCAACCTCTCGTTCTCTCAGGCTGTGCGTTTCCTCCGCAACTCATTTCCATGTCTACCAGTTTGGATTCCATGGTCAGTCACTTAAGTGGCCTAAGTCAACACCCTGAGTTCCCTTGACCCTGTTGTTGTTCTTCTGTCTCCGCTTCACCAATTCTCAAGTCAAGCGAAACCCACCATCTCTTTATTTCCTCTAGGTTATCAAGCGTAGTGACAGAAAAATCACATAAATATGCCAACTGACTCCACTGCAGGTGTATGATTTCTTAAGTACCCATTCCTGTTTGGCTTTTTTCAGCTTTACCTGGTAACTATTGCACCCTTTTTATTGTTCTCCTCAACTTTATAGTCCCTACTTCCCACCCCTACTTTCAGCAGATGGCATTGCCTCTTACTCTCTAGAGAAAATACTGGTTATCAAACTTAACTTCCTGTTTTCCCATCCCTAGACTTGAACTCTTGTGACATCCATCTTTTCCTTTACATCAGAGGTATACTTCTTCTCCAAGGCTAACTTCATCCCTGTACTATATCCCAGCTATTGATGCATAACAAATTTCCCCAAAGCACAGTGGATTAAAACAAAACTAGGGCTTCCCCGGTGGCACAGTGGTTGAGAGTCCGCCTGCCGATGCAGGGGACGTGGGTTCGTGCCCTGGTCTGGGAAGATCCCACATGCTGCGGAGCGGCTGGGCCCGTGAGCCATGGCCTGTGCTCCGCAACGCAAGGGGAGAGGCCACAACAGTGAGAGGCCCTCGTACTGCAAAAACAAACAAACAAACAAACAAAAACTAAATGTTATTACCCTCCCAGTTTCTGTGGGTGAGGAATTCAGGCGTGGCTTAGCTGGGTAATCCTGGCTTGGGATCTTTCATGTAGTTGCAGTCAAGATGTCAGTCAGGGCCACAGTTTTCTGAAGACTTGACAGGCTGGAGGGTTTGTTTCTAAGGTGGCTCCCTCACATATTTGGCAAGTCAGTGTTGGTTGTTGGCAGAAGGCCTCAGTTCCTCGCCGTGTGGGACTCTGCACAACCTGTTTGAGTGCCCTCACAACATGTCAGCTGCCTTCCCCCAGAGTGAGTAAGTTAAGAGCAAGGAGGAAGCTGTGAATTCTTTTGTGACCTAACAACTTTAGAAGTCACACTCCATCATTTCCATAACATGCTTTTGGTTACACTGGTGAGCCCTTTTCATTGTAGGAGGAGAAGTCAAAGGAGCATGAATACCAGGAGGCAAGAATCATTGAGCCATCCTGGAGGCTGGCTCTCAGACACTTTTTCTGTCTTCCAATATCTTCCGGAAGTTATTCCCTCTTTTCTCTTTACCTTAATTCTATTTCTTTTTCTTTGTATGTTATATTTTTCAGTAATAAATAGGTTGTCTTCTTTAATCTTTAACTCTTTAAACTACAGTAATTCTAATGTTACATTTCATTCTTTTAAAAAAAAACACATACGGGCTTCCCTGGTGGCTCAGTGGTTGAGAATCTGCCTGCTAATGCAAGGGACACGGGTTCGAGCCCTGGTCTGGGAAGATCCCACATGCCACGGAGCAACTGGGCCCGTGAGCGACAACTACTGAGCCTGCACGTCTGGAGCTTGTGCTCCGCAACAAGAGAGGCCGCGACAGTGAGAGGCCCGCGCACCGCGATGAAGAGTGGCCCCCGCTCGCTGCAGCTAGAGAAAGCCCGCGCACAGAAACGAAGACCCAACACAGACAAAAAATAAATTAAAACAACAACAACACATACACTCTCCCCCGTATTAATCAGGGTTCGGTTGCAGAAAACATCTATTTGAGCTAGTCTAAGCAGGAAGGGACGTGTTACGGGGCAGTAAATGGATCACAGAATTATTGGGAAGACTGAAGAAACAAACTCTAGACTGGACTTCCAGAAATAACACCCAGGAAGCTCCTGCTTCTACTACAGTAAGGAAGCTGCCACTGCAGCTGCCAGTTCAGGAAGCACACTACCTCTGCCACCGTCAGCATCCCCAAATGGATGCCCTGTACCCTCTCTTAATCGCTGCGGGCTTTAGAATCATACAATGGTTCATCTGATTGGCAGAACCGAAATCACGGCTGAACCCTAGTTACAAGGGATTATGGGAATTGTAGTCCAGCTTTCCAGAGCGGTACACTAGAAGAGTATCATGTTAAGCAAATCAATATGTAGAAACCTCCACACTCCCTCTCGAGCTATTGTTTGCTTGCTTCTTCCCTTCAGTGCCTGATTTCTTGAAAGAATTGCCTATATATAGTTGGTCTGCAGTTCCCACTTATCCCTTAATCCATTGCAGTCTGCCCACTCTGTTCTGTCTCCACCCAACCTACTAATTTGCAGGACCAGTGGTCTATTTTAGTCCTACTCCCTTGGACATTCAAGAAGCAGCAGGTTGTTTCTTGTGCTGCCTGTGGTAAGAGCCATATTGATGTGATGCACAAAAGAATTACTTAAGGCCACTCTCCTGGAATAGGCCTTGGACTTGGAGGCACTTAAAGCCTTGAGCTTCAGCTGCTATCTAGACCTGCTCTCCCTCATACGTGACTAATCTAGGTTAATGATGTTTCTGTTCGCCTCGTCTTTTCAGAATCCCTCACATTCAATTAGTCACCAGATCCTGGAATTTCAATACCAATGATGACTTCTGAAGCCAACCAGTTCTTTGTATCTCCACTGCCACTGCCTTATTTCCAATCATCGTCCCTGCCTGGATTATTACAGTAACCTCCTAAGTAGTCTTTCAGCCACTAGGTTTTTCCCATTTCAGTTTATCCTCCACCTGCCTTCAAGATATTTAGTAATCGGTTTCCAGTTTACCTAATGATAATAGCAAAGGCTTTTTGAGCACTTGGTCTGTGCCAAGCACTGTACAAAGCACTTTATATGAACTGTCACATTTAATTCCTCATGAAGTAGATATTATTATGTCCCCACTTGGTAGATAAGGAAACTGAGGATCATAGAATATATAAGATTTGGCCATTAGTTACTCCATGGAGGAACTGGAATTGGAGTCAGGTCTGCTACCCCGCAAAGGCAGTATTCTTACTCCCACCACATTTTACAGTTGCTCCAGCCTCATCTCTCCCGACCCTGTTCGTAGTCCAGCCATAGTGAACTCCCCATCCCTCTAGCGCATTGTGCTCTTTAATGACGACACCTTGGTGCATCTTGTTTCCCTCGCGTTCCAGTGATTCTCTGCTTAGCATATTCCACCTTCAAGTTCCAACTCAAGTGTTATCTGGGTAACTCCAGGCTCTGTGGTCTAGGCTCCTGCTGTTCTCTGTTAGTACTCATTTTGAGTTGCGTTGTGATTAGCTTCTAAATGCCTGTACCCGCCAGTTTAGAATAGGAAACAGAAACCACTCTCCATATCTCCATATTTTAAGCAGAAAAGAAATTTAATACAGAGAATTATGAAGTGCTTACCAAATCCTTGGAATAGCTGGAGAAGCAGGCTGTAGCTGAGGCCTCCAGGAATGACTTGCAGAACACTACCAAACTAACCCACCAAAAAAAAAAAAAAAAAAAAAACTAACCCACCAACGGAGCTACAGCCTTGATGGCCATGGGGGTACCGAGTGTGAGAACGTAGCACTCTAGTACAACCCAGGGATCAGGAAGCTGCTGACAAACAATCCCACGACATATATAGTGTCAGACTTCTTGGGGAGCTACTGACCAGTGTAAACATCCAATGCGTAGTCAGCAGAGGGAGGAAAAAGGAAACTGCATAATCAGAACCTGGAGCACTGAGGGTTTGTTCTAGGGTGGGTTGGGGTTTTTGAATGTTTGCTTTCAAAAAGTAAGATTGAGGTAAGACTTTTTTTTTTTTTTTAAGGAAATAGTTATTTTCAAAGTCCACAGGAAAAGATAACCATATGCCAACCTCCCCACTCCAAAAAAAAAAGCCAAAAATTCTATAGCTACAGTACTTGAGTACTAAGTGCGCAGGCAAAACCATTTGAGAAAAGCGTTTACGAAAGCAATTAAGAGAGGTACTGTTAAACTGGGAGTCAGTACAAACTTACCTTGAATCGAAGACCAGCCCTGTGACCTTGGAAACATCATTTAAACTGTTTGTCCTTCATTCTTCTTTTCTCTGACCTTCAAGATTTAATCCAACCCTAAATTTTGGGTTTGTTAGTTATTCAACTGAAAAAAGCATTTTTAAAGTAAAGAGGAGGAAGATTATGCAACCATCTCTAGGACTCTCTGTACTTTTGATCATTCTGTAAAAGTTCCCTGTCGGGGCTTCCCTGGAGGCGCAGTGGTTGAGAGTCCGCCTGCCGATGCAGGGGACACGGGTTCGTGCCCCGGTCCGGGAGGATCCCACATGCCGCGGAGCGGCTGGGCCCGTGAGCCATGGCTGCTGGGCCTGCGCGTCCGGAGCCTGTGCTCTGCAGCGGGAGAGGCCACAACAGTGAGAGGCCCGCATACCGCAAAAAAAAAAAAAAAAAAGTTCTCTGTCAACCTTAAAACATTCTCTGAGGCCATCCAGATGAGGCGAGAGAAGCAGTGGGAAAGAAAGGAACCTAGAAAGTGGAGGGGATTTTGCCTTCACCATATTGAATCAAATACAGTCTTTTAAAACACACAGAGCAGCTTCGAAGTTCCCTAATTTCCCAATTTGGAGTTTTGGTTAACCTGTCCCCCGAGTTAAGGGGAAAAGAGATTCTTCAAAGATTCTAGGAGCTAGAAGGGCTCATCACAACCTCAGAAGCCAAGCTTGTTATAAAAAGTGCATTAAGAAGCATCCTCTAGGCTATGTTAGCTAGGCCAGAGATTAAATGGCGCCTTCCCAGGTCCCTGCAGCCTCCTTTCGGCTATTTGAGGTGCTTGCTGTATTTTTTGGCCTAATTTTTTTTTTTTCCTGCAAGACTTGTCCTTCATCTTCTTGCTTCTCTGATGTAAATGGCTTTTCAGAACACCATTCCCAGACAAACCTTCAAGTGTTAGCGGAGGGTCAGTTTGCCAATACTGTTTTCTGTTGTTATTATTTCCTTCAAAATAAGAGACTGGTGCTGTCTTCAGAGAATGCTATGGCATGACAGGAGTTTTGTGCAGCCGTTCATTTCTCCCCTGCTAATATGCTTCCTTCGTTTGCTTCAAAGCTTGTTTACCAACTCTAGCTTGGTCCCTGGACTCTCCTCCCTTCACCCTGCCCCCTGCATTGTGCATTTCAAAAGGTAGAGAAAAATAACAGCCTCTTTTCAGCCGTCTCCAGTGAAGACAGCAGAATTACCAGGGCCAATATGTCAAATTGTACAGCCTTCACCAAACCTTTGCCCAGAGATATTTCAGGTTAGTAAAAGAAAAAGCCACTTCACATAGAGCACAAGGGCCTCTAACAGACAGGGAGGTTCCAGGGCTGCCTCTCCTCAGTGCACACACACACACAAAAAAAGAGAGTTAAGAGTGAATAGGCAGGGTTTAGTTCTTAGCCACAGATGATACAAACCCCAATGATACATCTATTGCTACCTGCCGCCACATTAAATGGGATGTACACATGAAGATTTGCTATAGTTACAGCCCTACCCTCAAGCCGTTTATAGGCAAAGGCAGTGTTTCTCAAAGCATAATCCAAATATCACCTACATCATAATTACTTGGGTGCGTATTTTAAAATGCAGATTCCTGGGCTTTCATCCAGATTTCCTGAATCAGAATATCTAGAAGCAGCGCACAGGGATCTAATTTTCACAATACACCTCGTATAATTCTTAGGTACAGTAAAGTTTCTGAAACCACATATTACTTTGAATAAAGGCTTTTTAGGAATTTACAAGGAAGATAATTATACTATTTGAGTTTTAAGGCTCCAAGTCCTTAAAAAATCTGCACATTAATCACAAAGCAAAGAGTATAGCATAGTAGCAATTAAGAACGGGAGTGTAATACAGCGCAGTGCCCGAATCATAAGATCATTTAAAGGTATAAATGGGGGAAAATGCATTAAGGTTTTTAAGAGTGTTCACAGTAAGCCCTCAATACATTTTAGCCGTAATGAATAAACTGAGGGCACCTAATACACAAATGACGTGACGTACATGGAGCACAAGATTATCCCCATACGCGGTCTTAACGCCTGGATTTCGTCCTTCTAAAACAAAAATTTGAAAGCCATTAAAGGACATCCTCTCAGTCAAGGTCAGGCAACCAAAAAGTAAAGCAATGGCTGCCTTTTACTTAACCTGGGTAAATCACAGTATCCCCTGGGAAAGGAGAGTAGATTTCTAGATCTGCTGTCATTTGCTTGCCTAGCCCTGTAACCGCCGCAGATTGATGTTATTGTATGTCCTGATCAATCCTGAGGGTATTTATTGACATTGTCCCATTTCACCAATAAAAGATTCATTTGAGAGCTATCGCTACTTATAAATG
Source organism: Delphinus delphis (assembly GCF_949987515.2). NCBI lineage: Eukaryota > Metazoa > Chordata > Mammalia > Artiodactyla > Delphinidae > Delphinus > Delphinus delphis. The sequence continues at coordinate 43,240,283 of NC_082693.1, read as the reverse complement.
ACCTTCACCTCTGAAGATATAGCCTGAGGACTCTAGGGGTTAGCTAGCCCATGGTTTCAACATGGACTGAATGACACTAATGGGTTGTAGTGGTGTTGTCTCTGCTAGGAGCATAGGAAGATGAGAACAGCCAGTGAGTATGAAGAGAACAGTAGAGGATACCCCCACTTTCTCCCATACCTGGGTCAGGCAGGGGATAGACAAATAAGGGCAATTCTTTATCTAGGATTTCCTTCTCCTGGCCTCTAAGGCTAACGAGTACCTAGTGATTTATGCCCAAGCATAAGCCCACCTGCCTGCTGCTTTCTGTTTGTGGACATAGCTAACCTGTGTGAGGAGGGGCATAGACTTCAACCTCCCTACACCTCTGGCAGCTGAACAAGGAGACAGGGCTCTGTATTCAGCCTCTGAGTTTTCGATAAAAGACAGCATATGGGGGAAACTGTACCCAGGTCTCCCTTGAATCCAGTCTCCGAAAAAGGCAGTCTTCCGAGAGAAAACTGTAACTTCAACAGATTCTGAGAAGGAATAATTTAACCTTGGAATGAAGGTGGAGTAATTGTGCAGTTTTATTTAATTCTATGTCTGAAGAGTTGACACAGAGTTGTCGATCTCCTTGGTGTCCAGCAGGTGGAGATACAGTCTAAGGCTGCCCGGGACTGCAGTGGAAATTCCTGGGCAATAGGTACATTCCAGAGTCTTCTGAAGCCTGTGGCAGACAGTAAGCAGGGTGCCTTTGCTGCTTACCAGTCCCCAGTCATCCTAACCTGCATATTTCTCTTCCTTCCCTTTCACAGAAACTTTAGCCTGAGACTATGACCTGTCAGCTTTTGGTTTCAGACTAGGAAGGGGTGATACAAAGAACTCTATGGTGGAGGAGAGATGGGACGAGGGGGATCATAGAGACATTTGAAGAACTTTCCTGAAGTCCAGGATCTGTGCTGTTTAGCACAGATTCTGTGTTGGCAGTGAGGTGTCATTCCTGCCAATCTGGAAATGGCAGTATCTTTAAATCCATGGAGGGACCACCCCCCTAAAACTCAAATAAACAAATGGTGACACAAACCAGGACCAGGAGACCAGGCAGGCTTCAGCATAAGTATCTAACTAACCTTCTGGCATCTGCGGATGCCAGGCACCAGGTAAAGATATGGGTGGGCGCCCTCCCTGCCATTGGGCACTAGGCCATGGCCACCAGTTGGGTACCATCAGCCTGCCAAGGTGAAGGGCATCCCAGGATGTTGTGCCCATCAGCTTCCCCTGCCACAAACTGAATGGAGCCCGAAACTTACGAGAGCCCTCCTCCATAGACTCAGTTCCTCCTTGAGAACAGCAGGAGAAAGGGAAACAGGGAAGGGCGGTAATGCTCTGCTTAACCTAAAGACAGTAGCAGAGGCTCTTCACTCCTCCACTGGAAAAGAAGAGTCTGGAAACGGACCTTTCTGAATAGGACCCAGAACTTGAAGTTACAAGTTAGTAGGATAAAACAATGTATGATGGAAGTAGAGTGAAGGCAGTGTGGCATCGTGGAAGGAGCTAATTTGGGATAAGGACACCTGGATTCTATCCCACGTTAGCTGCATGACCTTGGGCAAGTCATTTGTTTTCTCTGGGCTTCAGTTTCCTTGTCTGTAAAATGAGGACATTGGGCTGGATGGTATCTAGAATATCTTCCTTCTCCGACATGTGCTATTCAATTTTGAGAACTGATTGACTTTCCCTTGTTGAGGGTGACTAGTCTAGCACCACAGACCCCCATGTGACTAGACATAAGCTACGTCTGAGCTAAGGGAAGCAAGTACTAGAGGAGTGGGGGAAGTGAAAGTTCTGGGTTCCCAAAGTGCCTCCAGACTCACTATCTCTATTCCCACACTACGCCACAGGGATTCCCCACCACCACAGAGACATGAAGTTCAGAGGTCCAGACCTCCTAATCTTCTGTCTACTGAGAAGGCTGGAGGCTCTTGTTGTCAACCTTGTAACTAAGAGAATCTAAAACCCCTGTGTCAAAAAGAAAGTGATACTCATCTGGGTAACATCCATTGAACTCCTATCTACTGAGTTTGGATCGATCGAATGCAGATCTGTCTCTGATCTCTGCTCCATTGCCCCCAGAGCTGCCCTTCCTCACTCAGGTTCCTTCCTGCCCATTCAGATTCTCAGTGGGCTGAGTGCTGGTTCTGGCTGCCTGTGCAGGGTTCACCTGGTCCCTAGGATAGGACCTGTGCCTGAATTTATCCTGTGAAGAGAGGTATCCCTTTACTTCCCCTCCAAGCATTGTCTCACTTCTTTGCCCAGGTGAGTTTCCATAGGATATTGGAAACTCCTCATTTACCAAAGCTTCCCTGTATACCCAGGCTTAAGAAAATATTCCACTTCAGAACTGAGAACAGGGAGTTTGGGGAGATTCAAAAATGACAAATAATCATACTCACCTGAGACCTGAGATCTACTCCCTGTCCTCCCCTCCACCCTGGGGAATCTTAAATAACACCCTCAGGGAGGAAAAAATGGTTGGAATAGTCTGACAGATTAACATCATGTTGCATTTCAAAGGGAAGTTAATTTCACCACTCATACTCCACCATATATTTGAATATGCTATAATCTTCAAGGCGGGGAGGGGCAGGGAGATGCAATAGCTTGAAGTAAAATAGGTATAAAACATGAATCCCACTTTCAAGGAATTTATAGCCTATATTATTTATCTATTAACACATAACAAAATTACCCCCAAAATGTAGTGACTTAAAACAACAATAAACATTTACTCTAAAAAAAATTATTTTTAATTTAAAATTTAAAACAAACATTTATTCTCTCACACAGTTTCTGTGGGTCAGGAACTCAGAATCCGCTTAGCTGGGTGGCTCTGGCTTGGTGTCTCTCATGAGGCTGCAGTCAACATGTCAACTGGGGCTGTAGTTATTTGAAAGCTGAACTGGGGTTGGCCACCACGTACTGCAAGATAACTCACGTGAGTGAACTTGACTTCTAGCAAGTTGGTGCTGGCTTTTGGCGGAAGGTCTCAATTCCTCTCCACAGGGGTCTCTCCATAGGCCTGCTTAAGTGCCCCCCCTGACATGGCAGCTGGCTTTCCTCAGGGCAAGTAATCCAAGAGAGAGACCAAGGTAGAAACTGCCGTGTCTTTTATGACAGCCTTGGGAGTTACACACGACACTACCGCAGTATTGTGCTGATCACACAGGCCAGCCATGACTCAGTGTAGGAAGGGAACACAGAAAGGGCATGAATACCAGGAGGTGAGGTTTGTTGGGCCATCTTGGAGTCTGGCTACCATATAAGCCATCTGGGATCTCAATGTTGTCATAAATAATACATTACGCTAAACAAAAGGGGTAGAATATTTATAAACCTGCAAGAAATTTGAATATGACATGATAGGGCAAATTTCATAGTTTTTCACAAAATGCCATTAAGCAAATGACTTCAGCAGATTCTGTTTTCATTGAAACTTGCTTCAGTTTTACCTTTAAACTCCTTGAGAACATTCTTCAGAGTAGGCTAAGAGATTGCATGATTGCATTGCGATCTTAATCTTTATTCGAAGAATGTAAGCCATGCTGCTATAACCAAGAGATGGGCAAATAGAGGGGCTCAGATAGAGTAATAGTCCAGAGGTAGGTAGAGAGTCCTTGACTGGTGAAGAAAGCTTGCATTGCTGATCCAAGGTGGCTGCTTAGTTTGTCACCATGTCCCAACAAGCAGAAGGAAGAAAGAGGAAGTAGAAGATCATCAGCTTTCCTTTTTAAGAACATGACTGAGAAGTGACACACGTTGCTTTATTCACATCCCATTGACCAGCACTTAATTGTGTGTCCACCCCCTAACTGTTGGAGAGGCTGGGCAGAGTACCCTAGCTGGCAGCCACACACCCTGCTAAACTCAGCGTGTGGGTGGCCAGGTGGAGGGGGTCATATTACTAAAAGGAAGAGGGGACTAGATCCTGGGCTACAGTGCTCTCTGCTACACCTACAAAATTTCATTCTTTGGGGATAGGTCAGGTGACCGAGGTTAACATGTAATTGGATCACATCTCCAGCTACATTTTTTAAAATATTAATTAAAAATATTTTTAATATTAATTAATTAATTTGGCTGCACCGGATCTTAGTTGTGGCACACGGGATCTTCGTTGCCATGAGAGGGATCTTCGTTGTGGCACGCGGGATCTTTAGTTGCGGCATGCGGGCTCTCGTTCCCTGACAAGGGATCAAACCTCGGGCCCCCTGCATTGGGAGTGGGGAGTCTTAGCCACTGGACCAACAGGGAAGTCCCTCCAGATACATTTCAAGAATTGGATGTACATTAAAACACGATAGCAAGAAGTGCTATCTTGGGACTTCCCTGGTGACACAGTGGTTAAGAATCTGCCTGCCAATTCAGGGGACATGGGTTCCATCCCTGGTCAGGGAACTAAGATCCCACATGTCGTGGGGCAACTAAGCCCGTGTGCCACAACTACTGAGCCTGCACTCTACAGCCCGCGAGCCACAACTACTGAAGCCCGCACGCCTAGAGCCCGTGCTCCACAACAAGAGAAGCCACCGCAATGAGAAGCCTGCGCACCGCAACGAAGAGTAGCCCCCGCTCCCCGCAACTAGAGAAAGCCCGCGCGCAGCAACGAAGACCCAACGCAGCCAAAAATAAATTTATTAATAAAAAAAAAAGAAGAAGAAGTGCTATCTTGATGGAAGACTTTCTTGGTTTTGTGGTTTTTGTGGTTTTTTGGCCACACCACACAGCATGTGGGGTCTTAGTTCCCTGACCAAGGATGGAACCCACACCCACTGCAGTGGAAGCACAGAGCCTTAACCAGGGAAGTCCCTAGAAGACTATCTTGTTAAAATAAATAAATAAAAACCTTAACTTATTTGTCATAGAGTTCAGAAATTAGTTTTATAATATCACTGTTAGGTTTACAGTTACTTTTTTTAAAAAGACTCAGTTTATTCACGTAATGTTTACTGATCTAGGCAAAGTGTTAGGCAATGATGGGGAAACAGAAGTAAACAAGATCCTCACAGAATTGAGTCTAGTGGGGGACGCAATTAAACAATGAGATACAATACAGTGGGGTAAGGGCTATGACTAGTGAAATCTGGGGTCCTGGGTAGGGGATTAACGAAGGCTTCTTGGGGGAAGTAATATCTGTGCTGAGAACTGACCTATAAAATACATTCCATTCTATTCAGAGAGCGCATCAGACTGAATAGTTTTCAGATTCCTCAGACAAACTGAACGAGGCTTTAATCTGTGCAGTCAAGCGCTGTGGTAGGTAATTTTACATATAGTATATTCGTTTAATTCTCCCAATAAATCTATGAAGAAGTTGTTATCTCCATTTTACAGAGGAAGACGCTGAGACCCAGGAAAGTTAAGTAGCTTCCCAAGGTCACATATCTATTAAGTGAGGGAGGAGGCATTCAAACCCAGGTCTTCTTTCCAGTATAGTATACACCTTTCCTTTGCAAATTAAAAGTACTTCAATTAAAAGCAAACGTTAAAAAAAAAAAAAAAAAAAAAAAAAAAAAAAAGCAAACGTTAGCATTAAAAATTCTATGGAATATGCTTTCATAAAATATTTATAGTTGCTTCTATCGTATGTACATCCAAATGTATTCCATTTCTAAATTGCACAGCATTTTGTAAATTCCCTGCATAATTAAGTGCTGGACTGTGTAGTCCAGACTATGAGTGCAGGAATTCAGAAGAGTGGGACGTTACTGAGAATTATAATGAGCTGGAGAAACGTATGCAGGGCTTGGGTGGGCCTTGATGAATGATACAGAGGTCAGTGCATTCCAGACGTGGGAATCACAGGAGCAAAGCTAAAGATAAACTGGACACAATAGTGAGACAATATGGAAACACAGAGACTCAAGTGACTGGAATAGAGGTTGTATTGGAAAGAGGCTTTTTATGGTCCTCACAGGTGGGGGAAGAATGAGGCCTCGATGTCGATGTCAGTTTACCCTCATTTAAGTGGTCCTGGTAGCTGTGGCCCTAACCCCTCCCCTTTTCTAGGAAAAAATATATCCCAGCATTCCCAAGGTCTCCCCTGCTCCTCTATTATCATATTGTCACTTTGCGTATCAAGGAGTATAGTATAGGGCTTCCCTGGTGACGCAGTGGTTGAGAGTCCACCTGCCGATGCAGGGGACGTGGGTTCGGGCCCCGGTCCGGGAAGATCCCACATGCCGCGGAGCGGCTGGGCCCGTGAGCCATGGCTGCCGAGCCTGCGCGTCCGGAGCCTGTGCTCCGCAACGGGAGAGGCCCGCATAATGCAAAAAAGAAGAAAAAAAAAAAAAAGATGTATAGTATATTATTTTCCTAATGCTGGTCTGGGGCCTGTACCAACTGACAGACACACAATCTTTGTTCCATTAAAGTTTCCAGACTAATGGGGCTACAAACAGACAATTCAGAGAAAAGAATGGGGTAACCTTAGTCCAAAATAAGAGCATCATGATTCCCCTTAAATGTCAAAGTGCTTATAGCTACACCACAGACGGACCATGACAAATTTCTTTACATGGAAGAGAATACTACGCATGGGATGGTTCCAGGCTGGGTGGGGTTACTTATGCCCCCAAATCCCTGCGATTAATCCAGAACGGTCACCTGGAAAGGGGCTGACAGAAGGGGTACCTTTCCTCCAAAGGAACCCTGCCTCTCCTCTCTCTCCCTCCCTCAAATGAGCATTGAGTAGGAAGCTGACCAAAGGAAGAGGTAGGAGGTGCTGTGAGGGTCAGACAAGACCCAGCAACCTGGACCCAAGCCAGCGGAAACCACCATTGTCTGAGTTGCTTTCTCAACTTCCTGCCCCCCTCCCAATGTGCATACTCCATCTCAGGCCTCCCGCTCCGTCACTGTGGTTCCCAGGTACCACAGACCAAGAGGACAACAGACCACCAGGGTTCTCCTAAAGTGAGAGGGGACATCATCCAGACCTGTCCCCAGTGGGGAGGGGCAAAAGACATGACATGGTCGCAGGCCTTTGAGATCACGAGAGGAGGCTGTTTCCAGATCTTAAAGGAGATCCAGGATACCCTTATCTCTTTCAACCCCACTTGCAGCTCACAGGAAGATCTGGGGTTTTCTGGCAAAAGTGAGCAACAGCTGGATGGGGGAAGAGGTGGATGGGGGTTGCGGCTACATAGGTATCTGTGCCTCTAGGCATGTCATAGTGGGTTTATCTGTGGGAGAGAATATGGCAGACTGGGTGTGGCAGTGGGTGTGTCCTGAATGGGATGAGGGCGACAACGCTCGCAGGCATTTCTCATCATTACTCAGTTAAGATCTCCCTGTTCTACCAGCCCTGACCCTGAGCCCATTTCATGACCCTGATGAGACCAGATTCCCGGTCGCAGCTGATTCCCATTCCCAGCCACCGGCTTCCAGCTCCTTGGTCCCTCCCCCATCGACACACTCACTCCTCTGGCAGGAGAGCTGGCTCTCGGCTGAGAACTGAGCTCAAAGCAGAAACGGGCAGTTTGGGAGGTGTGATGGTGTGATTTGTGTCTCCGACTTCACCCCAGGCTGGAGCCCAAACACATGGACCCTCCCCTCGAGTACCCTTCTGGCAAATTTCCTCCTCCTCCTCCTCCTAGAAATCTCAGGCTCTTCTAGCTGGTCAGAGGTCATGCGGGCGAACCACCCCGTGTCCACGTGTCCACTACCATCCCCCTCTCCATCATCCCCCTTCTCTACCACCACTACCACTACCCCTCCACCTCCCACAGACTGGTAATGGAGGAATGCATTGACTTTACAATCACCGTAGGAGGCGAGATTCCCCTATCGGCCCCAAACAATAGGGAAGTCCCTCTATATATCTAATTGCCTTCTCTCCTGCTGTTGGGCCCAGTAGTTAGTGAAAACAAAGAGCAACTACCTCACTCAGAATTCTCCCTCTAGCTTCTCAAGCTCCTTTTGCAGATTTAAGGTAACCCCCAACCCTATGGGGGTGTTTCTATCGCTGAAGACTTCTAAGGAGCATTCTCCAAGATATCAGTGTCATTTTCCCCCTCCTACTCAGTAACATGTCATGTGGCCTTGGTGCGTATCTTCATCGCCCTATTTGTCAAGGGCTGGAAAGCACACCCCACCCTCCCTCCAGCTAAACCAATCTAGAAATCCAGAGCCAGCAAAGATCTTCCTGGGAAGTGAGGGTCCCCTAACTCCAGGGTCTCCCACCTTTACCAGTTAGAAAATCCTACTAGAAATCTAATTTCCCTTTTTCCGGCTTTTTCAGATCCCTCATTAACCAAATGGCCTTGTTAACTTTAGAGGGTTGTTAGGAAGATGAAATAGGGACATCGATTTGAAAGATATAAAATGCTGCCTCACAGGATTTTTTTTGGGGGGGGGTTAAATGAGGTAATACATGTAAAATGCTTAGATGTGTACCTGGTACTTGGTAACTATTCGCTAATTTTTCCCACAATACCTCAAAAATTGAGGAGGGACCTGAGAGTTTGCCCTTCCTAGACATCTAGAGCTCAGACTCTCGTACAGCCTCCTCAGGTGGGAAGCTCAGCTCTCTAGGTTTTAATTTCTGAAGGGACACAGTTGAGTGAATGAATGAGTCCATCCTCCGTTCACTGTTCTGGGGTCTGGCCTTGCGTGGCCTGGCTTCCTTCCCATCCCCCACTGCAGAGCCTTTCCCCCAGAGCCCTGAGCTCATCCTAGTTACCAAATGTTTGTTTAGTTGTAGCCCCACACAAGGACTCCAGCCTCCACGCTGGTTTTCCCCGCTGAGTTCCCATAGAGGAATCTGAATGTGTTGGGGATGGAACCTCAGGGATCATCTAGTTCAATTCCGTTGGCTTATGAAAGACAAAATGGAGCGCCAGAAAAGGGGAGAGTCTTGCTTAAACTGGTACTTCCAAGTCAAATACCTGGATCTATCCCAGGGGCTTCCTGGCTGCTGTCAGGGCTAGAATTCTCATCCCTTTCTTCCTTTCTCCCCCTCAGTGGGGAGAATAAATCACTATTTTTAACTGCCTAGAACAGAAGCAAAGGCTGGGGAAGGGCTCAAGGAAGTCCCTCCACACACTCCCTGTGGCTTCTCCTTCATTCTCTCAGCTCGGCCCTAACTCTCACTTCTCACCCCTTCTTGCATTCCCCCACTCCCCCATCTCCTCCCTGCTCCCCAGTCACACTTATTTAACTTCTGTGCTAACCTGCATATCCTCGGCCTGTCACTTAATAATAGATTTTGGTTTTAGTTTTTGGTATTTTTTTAATACATCAGTGGCTCACTGGGAGTATATACTCTGAATCCATGCAAACACCCAAGGGGCCATAGTAGGGCCCCTGTGACCGGCAGCTTCTGTGAGGCATCGCCATCCCACAAGCCACTTGGGCATCTTTATGCCTCCGCCAGTGAGTCTCAAGGATTCCATAGGCAAAGCGAGTGGGTTGGTTTCTCCTAAAGAGAAGCCTGATCGCTTGGGTTTGAATCCCAGCTCTTCCACTTACTCTGGGCAAGTTACTTAACCTCGCTGTTCCTCGGTACCCTCACCTTACCAGATAGGTCAACGGTACCTCCCTCATAGAGCGGCAGTGCCAATTAAATGAGTGAATACATGTAAAGCTCTTAGAATACATAGCGTAGGAAAGACAATAACTCCGGGAAGCTGTGCCCTCACCCCCGCCCCCATACATACCTGGGTCATGCGGCCCAGTTCCCCTTTCTTCCCGGGATCCCGTTACCCTTCTCCAAACCTGCCCATCTGGCCCCTGTGCAGTCTTACCCTTACCCAGCCCCCTTCTCTCCCCTGGGGCCCAAACCGGGGTGTTGGGGAGGGAAGGAGGAAAGGAGGGAAAACGTGGCCATTTTAGGGCAGAGGAGCTGTTCAAGGGGAGAGGGAGTTAGGGGAGTGGACCCGGAGTTCGAGGCTCCTTATTGGGAAAGGCCCCTGTCTGATTCTGTGAGACAGAGGCCAGGTCTGGGCAGTCAGCCAAGTGCAAAGAGCGGGCCCCAGGCCCTCATCCTGGCCCCGAAGGCAGCACCGGTGAAGGGACTAGATGCTCGGTTGCTTTGGGCCCTTCTCTGCAGTCACAGCACTGTCCCCTAGGCCAACCCCACCCCTTCTGCCTAAACCTTCGTGGCCCTTAAGATGGCTGGACTCAGGAGTACCACCTCCGTGTGTGTGTGTGTGTGTGTGTGTGTGTGTGTGTGTGTGTGTGTGTGTGTGTGTGTGTGTGTGTGTGTGTGTTGGAAGCAGGGGGCTCCTGCTTTGGCTTTCTCTGGGACACTGCCCACCAGACACAACCCCTGCTACTGCTACCTCCCCTCCACGTCCAACACCGGAGCTCCTCCTACAGGAATTCAGCCAGTTCTGGGGAGACGACTGCCGGTGAGGGGGGGCTCAAGGGTGAGTAACAGTTCCCGTGGGGATCGGGGCGCCCATGACTAATCAATGGGAGAGTGAGGGAGGAAACTTACATTCCTTGACTTGTAGGGCAGTGGATGGAGGTGGGAGGTGGGGCAGGGGCAGACTGAGGCAAGGACAGCCAAGTAGGGACACAGAGATGGAAGCCAGGCTGGGGTGGGGGTGGGGTGTCTCTCCAGCCCTGATCTCTGCGCACCCCAGGCTGAAGGAGAGGCAGGCCCCAGGTAACCAAACACCTGGGCCCCTGCTTTGCTCAGAGAGCTTCCCACTTGCTGGCCAATGAGCCCCTCCCGAGATCGCTCAAGTCAGCTTACAGACCTTGAATGGGTTGAGGGAGGGGCTCACTGGCATCTCATTTGCATTCCTCAGCCCCCATTCCCACTCATCTAGGGGTCCCGATGCCCAGAAATCCAGCTTGGAAAAGCTCTACGGTGCCAGGTCGAGGGCTGCGCTAAGGGCATAAGAGCGGAAATGAGCTGGGAGCCAAGGTGCCGTGGGGAGGAAGGAAGCCAGTCTGCCGCCACCGAGGAGTCAGGAAAGAGAGGGAACAAAGAGCCAAAGGCTTCCTGCCCCTCATCCCTGCCTCCCCCTCACACACCCCACCAGCCTCCTTCAGCCCATCCCAGCATCTTGGGGCTGGGGAGAGGGAGAAGAGGGGTGCAGAGACCCACACCGGACACCCAGTAATGCTTCCAGCTCCATAGCCTTCAAGGCAGGGCGCCAGGGGCTACTCTCACAGCAGCCCCTGCACCCGCTGCTGGGTGATCATCGTCCCCCAGCCAGCTCGGAAACCCCTTGCCCCAGTTTCTTCCACTGGGGACGAGAGTGACCCATTCCTCTCTCTGTTCCCTGGCTTACTTTCTCTAGCCTTCCCGTTGTCTGTGGTTGAAAGAGAAGGCCCTGGGTTAGGGAAGGGATGGGGTGACGGGGAGGGCAGGCAGCTGTCTCACCTCCCACTGCACTGGGAAGGGAGCAGGGTGGTCTCACACACGCACGCGCACGCACACACAGGTTTTCACCTCACATAAACATTCACATCACACAGCATCTTCCCAGTCCTGCCAGTGCAAATGGTCAACATTCACGTGTAGGGATAAAAAAACCTGGGCCAACGTGGGCCCAAAATCTATCCTAGCCTTGGCACTTCTCAAGGCCAGTTTCTCCTTGCTCCTCCCCCGGGGCTTTCCCCGCTGAGCACAGCAGAGGTGCGTTGGGGCCACCTGAGGCTGCCCCATCCCCAAGCCCGCTTGTGAGACTCGGTCAGCACTGTCTGGGTTTCTGGAACCCAGCCCCCCTCCCTGAGGTGATCACATGGAAAATGTCCAGCTGTGGTTGCCTGGAGAGATGAGCTCAGCCAGTCTGAGTGGGGCTGGGGGTCTGGACTCAGCGTCAGACTTTCCACCTCAGACGTTTCCCCTCCCCCCACCCGCAAATACCACCCCAGGGACTCTGGAGCAGGAAGGGGGCCAGAGGGACTTCTGATACACATTCTCAGCCCTGCACTGGTTTGGAGAAGGAGGGGGACCACTGAGTGCAGACTAGGCCAGACCTGGATGCACCTCTGGTCTGTTTCATCCCTGCCTACCCATTTCAAAGACAGAAACCCAGAAAAAAGGGCCACGGGAGACTGCCCCGCAATGTGATGAGTGGGAAGGATGCTGACTTCAGAAATCTGTGCCCAAGAGATGAGGGTGGGGAGGAAAGGGAACCAGAGGAGGAAGAGTCAATTCAAGGACCCCCAAAGGACATAGAAAGTCCTAAATGGGAAGGGGGTGGGGAGCAGACAGGTGGCCTGCGGGCTGTCTGACCATCGAAACTGCCGACAAGAGGCCAGAGGGGAGTGTTCCCCCTTTCTACCCATCTCCCACTCCCCATGGCTCCGCACCAGGCCTCTCTCTCTCTGCCGGTCCTCTCCCTCCATTCCCCTCCCTCCTCTTTCCTTCTCCTTTCCTTTCCCCTTCCCTCCCTCCTACCATCTTTCGGGGGCCCTCCTTCCTACTTCCTCCACCACCTTCATTTCACTCCCCACTCATCACTCGTGGCTCGCGCTCCTTGGTCACTCTGCCTTTTGTCTCTTTGGAAGCCTCTCTCTACCTCTTTGCTCTTATTTGTGTCTCTACCTCAGCCCAATTCCCCCTCTTCTTCCCCCTCTTCATGCCTCCCAGCATGGGCCCCTGAGCTTTGTACATAATTAGCACCCAAAGATGTATATTGAATTGGATCACTACTCTTACTATGCGACTTGCACAGTTCTAGACACTTTATTTTCTTTTTTATAAATTTATTTCTTTTATTTATTTATTTTTGGCTGCATTGGGTCTTTGTTGCTGCGCGCTGGCTTTCTCTAGTTGCAGCGAGCGGGGGCTACTTTGTTGTGGTGCACAGCCTTCTCATTGCAGTGGCTTTTCTTGTTGTGGAGCATGGACTCTAGGTGTGCGGGCTCAGTAGTTGTGGCTCACAGGCTCAGTGGTTGTGGCTCGTGGGCTCTAGAGCACAGGCTCAGTAGTTGTGGCGCACGAGCTTAGTTGCTCCGCAGCATGTGGGGTCTTCATGGACCAGGGCTCGAACCCGTGTCCCCTGCATTGGCAGGCGGATTCTCAACCACTGCGCCACCAGGGAAGCCCCAGTTCTAGACACTTTAGAGTAGACAGATCTTTACTGATTAAAAAGTTGAAGCCAGGGAAGGTTTTGAGCTGACAAGGAACATCCTTAGAGCCTTGGTGAAGAAGATTAATTTGTCTGCCTGCAATGAGTAGGGCGAGTTGTGGGGAGACGAGACCCTTTTTCACGTCCTTTCTCTCCCCCTCCAGCTGTTTCCCTCTGGCTCTTCCTCATCCTCACAGGCTTCCCCACCTGACCGCAGCTTCTCCCTCTCTCCCTTCCATGGATCTCCCTCTCCTTCCTTCAGTTTTCCTTCTCTGCACCCCCTTTCCACCCTCCCTTCTCTCAACCCCCCCTTTCCTAGAACATCTGTAAGCAATCGGCTTGTGGGGGGGGGTAGGGTTGAGAGCTCTTCCCAGCCAGCTGTGGAGGGTGTGGCCTAAAGGAAGGGCTGATCTCCAGGAGGTGAAAACTTAGAGCTCCATCCCACCTTCCCCTCCCCCAGCCACTCAGCTCTCTACCCAAACCCCAAACTTTCCTTCTTCCCCTATCAATCTCTACCACACACCCCTCCTCTATCTTTGAGACCTGAAGGCCCTAGCCCTGCCCCTAACCCCACAATTCCGTCATCTGGGACACTCTAGTCAAACCTAGATCAGAGAGGTGTCCCAGTGCCCAGGCTCTGAACTGCTGGACAGCTATTGAAAGGGATCTAAGCCAGAAGGTCAGGGAGCTCCGCTCCTCGGCTTCTCCCCTGGGGCTCTGAAGTCCAATCTAGGGTTGAGGCCAGAGGTGAGAAGAGATGGAGGCTGAGAGGGCATAGTCCATTCGACCTTGCTGCAGGTAAGACAGGAAGCCCAAGATATTTTTATACATCAGACTTGTAAATTGTATCCACCACTACCTTCTATTATATTAATATCTCAACTCAGTAAAGCCACAGGCTTGAAGTCCAGAGGTTGTTTAAAAATCTTTTAGGGCTTGGTTCCCCCTCCAGCTATAGCTACGGAAGAGAGGGCTGTGCAGAGGAGCTCTCCCTCTCACTGCGCTCCTGAATCTCGGCCCCAGAGACTTCTCATTTTACCCTTGGGGTTGGCTGCGGGGAACACCTGGATCCCTTGCAGGGATCACGGTATACCCCCATTTACCCCCTAATTCATTACCCCAACATGTTATATCTCCCTGAAGGGAAGGGCAAGGGGAGGGACCTATTCTTAGCCTTGTACATGATGCCGGGCAAACAAGTGTGCTCATTATGAGGTGACGATGGACAGGAAGGAATTGGCAGCCAAGGAAGGAGTGTGTTTGTTTGGGGGTGGAGGGGTGAGAAGTGCTAGAAGTCCAGAGAGCTCGTGGGAAGACCTACACCTTTTCATGAAAAGCAAGAAGGGGCACGTGCTAGCCCCCATCCCCAACCTGATGCCGAAGCCAATTTATTGTGTGTGTAAGGACAGATGGCATACCTGTGCTGTACACACACACGCGTGCATGCATGCGCGCACACGCACACGCACATCCTGATTCCAAACCGATCAGAGATGCTGTCTTTTTTTTTTTTTTTTTTGGCTACACCACATGGCCTGTGGGATCTTAGCTCCCCAACACGGGCTCTCAGCAGTGAAAGCGAGGAGTCCTAACCACTGGACCACCAGGGAATTCCCGCTGTCCTCTTTATAGAGCCAGAAAAAGCTGAAGCTAGTGAAATAGTATGTCTGTGTTTTGGGTGCAATCTCTGGCCCTCTTGCCCTCCTCCCGGCCCCTTCCAATGCCCTAACTTTCTGTCTGGCATTGGTAATATTTTCCCAAGAGCAGGCTAGAAATGGCAAGCGTCGTGGGGGTGGGAGGGAACGCCTGGCTCCTCCTCAGCTCCTCACAGCCCCAGCTGGGTGTGCACTGGGAATCCTGGTGCTTCAGGTCCCTCCCTGATGGGCTCCAGATGTGCTTACATCTGGAAAGGCCATCCCAGGAAACGACGCTCCCGCCCACACGCTCCCACCCCGGATGGATCTCTCCTTCAGCTTCCAGGCCCTTGAGCCCAGAAGCTTCAGGCACTCCTTTCTTCTCTAGAGGTAGGTACATGGCAACAAAGGAGAGAAAAAGGATGGACAGCAATGGGGGTGGGGTGGGTGAGCAAATAAAATGAGGTCAATGCTTAGGACACCCCAGAGAATCTTATTTCCCTTTTAACTTCCTATGTGAAGTTGTTACATTTTCCTGCAGAATTCTGTTGCCTCAAAAAAATGCCAAAAAGTAGAATAGGAAAACTGAAGAGGCTTTGGAAAAGAAGACACTAGCTTGGATGGTGGAAATTCCTTCCCATTAATCTGATTGCTCTGGACCCCTGGGCCTTGTATTTTTTTACCCCAGTGTTCCCTTAGCCCTGCCCCTCTCCCACCAGTGCCCCTCCCCTAATCCCTGTCCCTCTGCCCCTCCCAAACCTAGTCCAGCCTGGAAAAAGTCCCAGTTTTGTCCCTACAGAGATACCTGAGCATGGTCTCAAGCCTTAGGTTCAGAGCCCTAGAACAAGAGAACCAAAGCATCTCATCTCCCAGGACTGGTCTTGTCCCCATGATGTCTAGCAAACATCCTTCATCCACCCCTCCTGTGCTGTGAGCAAAGTGGGGGTAGAAAGGGGAGGGGAGTCTGCGTTTATTTTAGGTCAGGACATGGGGGAGGGATTTCCCCCCCCCCCCGGGTCAGACAGGGAGTGGGGATGGTGGTGGGTGAGTCACAGATGATGGAACCGTCAGTTCCCCTAAGCAGAGACCTGAGTCAGGGTGGCGAAAGAGGTTTAGGGTTCATATGGCCCACTCCTGTACTTTCCGATTTCTCTCTCTTGGACACACATACATTTCAATGCTCCAACTTTAGCAGGTTCCAGACCCAGACTCCTGGGATAACCAGGATCTTACTCTACTTCCAGAATCCTCCCCCCCAACCCTTGCAGCTCCATAATCTGTATACCTATCCCTCCGTCCTTCCCTCTGGGAGACCGAACTCCCACTCATCACCCCACCACAGGGCAGGAGGAGGGGGTCCCAGGAGCCGCAAACCAATAAGCTCCTCTGATGCCTTTGTCCAGCGAAGGCTTCCCACTCTTTTTTGCATCATATCACATTGAGAACGTTAGATTTGGACCATCCCCAGAGGTAGTGAGAGAAGTCGCTCTGGCCAGAAGCCACTAGCCTGGGGTCTCTGGTGCTCCCAGGTCTTACCAGGCTGCGAAGGTTGAGGGGATTGATACCTGCCTCAGCACACCCACAGCCCATCTGTGTGTGTGAACACACACCAGTTGGGAAGTGTTATTTCAGGAAGACCTCACCCAGCCTATGCCACCCCACCAGGCTTCTTACAGGCCCCACAAGTCTCAAGTCTATTCCCCGAAATCAGGATATCCAGCCTCAGTGCTCTCAGAGTTTCCAGGCATTTGAGAATCTGGAAGAAGCAACCCCAGAGAAATCACACACACACACACACACACACACACACACACACACACACACACACACGCACACACTTCCATCCTGTTTCTGAGGATTAATGAATTGTGCACCCAATCTTCCCCACCCCCACCCTAGGAACAATGGTCCTATGTTAAATATCTCTGCTCCAGAATCTTCCCCCTGTAGAAACCCAGCCCAGTTTAGAGGACTAAACTAACAGTGCAGTGGGAAAAGCAAGGACTTCGGGATCAGTTGGGATGAAATTTGGATTCTACCTCTGCCCCTTTCTTTGTGTGATCTTGTCTTAGTCACTTCACTCTCTGGGCCTCAGTTTCCTGACAGTAAAATGAGAATCATAATACCTGCAGTGCTGGAGATATTTGGAAGGTGAAATGGGATAAAGGCAGGTTAATGGTCAAGCCCAAGGCCAGGCATATAGCATGTGCTAAATGAACTATTATTAATATTCCTCACCCCTCTCCCATGCCACTGACACTCAGCGTGGCTCCTGGCTTTACAACTTGCACCTCTACCCTGAACTCCTCTGCGGAAATTCAGTCTCCTAGTTCTAAGCTCCAGCCTTCAGGGCAGGCAGGCTGGTGACAGCAGGAGTCTGGTGAGTGTCCTGCCCTTGCCCTTCACCCCTTCTGCCCCTCTGTCAAGCAGACCGTGATTAATAATAATCAGTCATCACAGCAAATAATTCTTACTGAGCAATGAAGGGACAGAGGGTAGCAGAGAGGTCAGAGCCGAGAGAGAAAACAGAGACACTTGGAGACACACAGACTGGCCAGAGACAAGCTGAGAGATACACAGAGAAAAAGCTGACAGGAGACAGAGCATTTAGTGGGCAGTGGGCTGAGAGGAGAGGGTATTGGGTTTAGAGTCAAAACACTTAGGTTCCAGGCTCACCACTAACGAGCAGCCATGTGACCTTGGACAAGTCAATTCACTTCTCTACACCCATTTCCTCTTCTGAAGGAGAGGGTTGGGCTGATGATCCCTAGGAACCCTCTCCTGGCTGACCTTTCTAGGCCAGCTTCCAGGCCTGGAGGGCTGCCTGAAGCAGCTCCATCTGGGAGGGAACCCCAAGTGCAGGCCTGACCCGGAGCAGAGGAAGGGAGGGCCAGGCAGAGGCAGGCATGGTGAGATGGAAGGCAGGAGGTGTTGGGGCCACTGGGAGAGGACTTATAAGGGCAGAGAGAGCCAAGAGAGGAGGGATATTGGGGAGAGTAGAAAAGCCAGCCAGAGAATGACTAAGGGGCTCCCGGTGCAAACAGGAGCGGGGAATGGACAGGGAGGGGGCCTGTTTGACTTGGCCAAGCGGGGTTGGGGGGGGTGGAGTGGGGAGGAGAACTGGGGCAGGACGCTATGTCCCTTGTCCCTCACCAAGGCTCCTGGGAGGAGCTGAATCACACACCTCCCTCCCTGTATCCCTCCCCACCCCCACCCCAAGCTCCCAAATCCTGGGAAAATCTAAAGAGCTTGTGCCTGGGCTGAAACAGGAGAGATTTGGGTTCACACACACATGCTCTGCTGGGTTATACAGCAGTCAGCCTGCAACCTCTTTCCTCCCAGAGAGGGTCTCAGCCCTTGGCTTGAGTAGTTTTCACCTAGAGGTTACCTTCGCGGCAGTGCTGTGCTTAAGATCCTGACCCAGAGATTCTTTGGGTTCCTCGCCTAAGAGGGGGTCAGGACCTGCAGATGTGAGAGTGGGATGGGAGCCAGCACCACTCCACCGTCTGACCAGCTGCCTTCTCCCTTGGGCTGCAGCTGGCTCTGGAGAGGGGCTTTTAAAAAAACAGCTGGGCGATTTGGGACAGGAAGTAGAGTAGTAGAATGAGGAGGAGACTCGTGGCGAAGGAAAGAGCATTGATTCTGAGTCCCCCAAGCCAGAGTGGGGCAGGGGACTGGAGAAGAGAAGGGGCAGGGGTCCGATTCGGGGGATTATTATTCTGGAAGGGGAGGAGTCCTGGAGGAAAAAGACAGGAGGAGGGCTGGAAAGGAGAGGAGGTTAGGAGAGGATCTAGGCCCCTTGGTCCCCCTCCCCCAGACTAAGATAAAGACTAGAATCCTGAAAGGTGATCTCATCACACAGAGCCAGGGCTGGGGGAAGGGATGGGCAGGGGGTCACTGCCTTCTCCTGCTACAGTCCCTTCCTCTACATCCACAGGGCATCTTGGGAGAATGGGGTCCTGGGTTCCAGCTCCCAGAGCCTAAAGACAATAGAAGCTAAAGGTTGGGCCCCTTTGCAGGACACCACCCCACCCCATCCTACAATTCTCCAGGTCTGTAGGAATCAGGCCAGTTTGATCAAGAAGACACTGAAGGGCCAAAGCAACCCTTTCCCCCTCCCACTACCAGGCTCTTGGTCAACTGCCAGGTTCTAGGAAGGGACTCAGCAGAGGTTTCCATATCCTGCAACCGAGAAAGGGGGAGGCCTGGACCGGAATCCTCCTGGTGAAGTAACCCCAAATTTCTGGACTCCTGGGTTTTCAATTCTAGCAACTTGGGCGGGGGGAGGGGGCAGGGAGCCGAGAGCCAGTGTAGGTCCTCCATCGGATCGGCCTGACTGGGAGCACCCTGTACCTCAACTCCTGAGTCCCAAATCCAGCTGGCTGGAACCCAGGCACCCCATGGCCCCGGAAGGCAAAGGGGGAATCCCAGTTGGCCAGATGCCAGAGGTGTCTCCTCTGCCTTTAGACCCCAAAGCCTCCTCCCTGAATTGGTGAGGGAGACCCCACACACATATTCAGACTCCCTCCGCCCTCCGGAGGTGATTCCTTTCCTCATTAGGAAATTCTCCGCTCCCTTTTTCCGACTCCTTTTCCGAGCGTTTACGTTGTACATCTGGAAAGGAGGCGGGAGGAAGTAGGGGGAAGCAGCGAGAAGGAGGGGGAAGAGCCCAAAGCAGCCCAGTCTGACCCAGTCCAGACAACCGGCCTCCAGCTGGGGCTGGGGCGAGGGAAGTGGAGAGGTGCGTCCCCCCCCACTCCCCTTCGGGGTGGGGGGCGCGGGCTCAGCGTTCCAGGGACCCAGGAATGCCCCCCCGCCCGCCCCCCCGGCAGGCGGGGGGAGGGCTCAGCCGGGAGTTTGGCAAACTCCTCCCCGCGTTGAGTCATTCGCCTCTGGGAGGTTTAGGAAGCGGCTCCGGGTCGGTGGCCCCAGGACAGGGAAGAGCGGGTGCTATGGGGAGCCGGACGCCAGGGTCCCCTCTCCTCGCCGTGCAGCTGCGCTGGGGCCCCCGGCGCCGATCCCGGCTGCTGCCGCTGCTGCTGCTGCTGCTGCTGCCGCCGCCGCCCAGGGTCGGGGGCTTCAACTTAGACGCGGAGGGCCCAGCAGTGCTCTCCGGGCCCCCGGGCTCCTTCTTCGGCTTCTCGGTGGAGTTTTACCGGCCGGGGACAGACGGGTGAGTTGAGGAGGGTTGGCGGCGGGCTGGCGGGGTCGGGGGTGCGCGCCTGGAGACAGGGGGCGCGGCTGGAGTCTGGAGGGGACCAAGGCTTGAGTTTGGGAGGCGGAGTTTGGAAGGTCTAGGGTTGGAGTTGGGGGCCCTCGCCGGAGTTGGGGGCCCGCGCTGGAGTAGGGAGGGGACAGTGGCCGGCGTGGAGGGTGGCCAGGAGTTTGAGAGCGATCAGCAGGGAGACGTGTGGGGTGGGGAGAGGACACGAAGCTGCAAGCTGGAGGAGTCTGGGCCGGGGTCTTGGGGCCAAGAGAGAGGAGGGCGCGGGAATGGAGAGCAGAGGGTCTCTGGCTGAGATCCGAGAGCTGCCGGGACCGGAGGCGGATGGGGACGGAGAGGGGGCGCGGAGGCCAGGGTGGGCATTTTGGAGCACTGGGGAACCCCGGGACCCCTGAGGGCCATTGTGCGGAGAGAGAACGGGTCGAAGCAGAATGAGCTGTGTGTAGTAAGAAGGGAGTCGGAGGCTGAAGGGGTCCGGAGGTTAAATGGGGGCCAGCCCTCCCCTCCCCCCTCAACTCAGACTGGGAAAGACTCGGGAGGGGAACGGCGGCTCCCTCCCCTCTCTCCTCGGTCTCCTACTCCGCCCGCCACCCCCAATCTCTGTTCAGAAGAGGGGATCCGGGAAGTTGGGGAGAGTCCCGGGACCCTGGTCCTGGGGGGCGCCGGGGCTGGGGGCTGTCTCAGCCAAGGGCGGGGGCTCGGATGTGTCGGGAGGGGTGTGTGTGCGCCCGTGAAGGGGGGTGGGCGGTTTCCCTCTTCCTCTAGCTCTTGGGAGGAAGAGAAAAACTGATTTCCTGTAGCTTGTCGGCTGGAGCTGAGCTGAGACCGGGACTTCTGGGGCTGGGGTCGGAAGCTGGGGAGACGCGGGCTCGCAGGGCCCAAGAGCGTCAGAACACAGGACCTCAGAGACCGGGGAAGTCTCAAAGGAGGATCCCCATTCCCAGCTCAGCAGGGTGACAAGCAGAGCGGACCCTGTGTGCCAGGAAAATGGGGAGCCCACGGGCTTGGGGAAACGAGCTAGGCAACATTAGAACAAGGGTGTTTGTTTAAATGTGGGGGGGGAGTAAGAGGGGAAGGAAGCTGCTCCTGGGGTGGGACGGGGACTCCCCGGTGCCAGATGCCTGATCCTCCACGATGTCTGGAATAATCCTCTTTCTGCATCTCTGGGCTCTGAGATTGCCACTGCTCCCCACCATCGCCACCAGCACGACCACCCCTGGTATCCAGCTTTGATAGGACCTCTGTCAGAGGTGAGCTGTTCCTACACATGATACAGTTAACTGAGCTCTACTCATTTCCTTTAATTTTTGGAGAAAAGGGGTTAATCTAGGTAATTCACTTGGGGTATGGGGCATATTTCTCCTTTGTCTGGAGGATGGTTAGGCCCCAGCTGTTGGTTCTGGGCTATTCAAGGTCCCCACCCAGCCCCCACCCCACCCCCCTGGCCTCCTGCCCAAACCCCATTGCATCACCCTGGCCTGGAGCTTCTGCCAGGCCCGGCCTCCCCCAGGCCCCTTGCAACTCCTTACCACAAACCTAACGGGGTAGAGAAGGGGGAGGGAGGGAGGGGAAGGGATCCTCCCCCACAATAGGGTATCCAGTTATCTGTATCTTAACCTTCCTCTTATCCCACCCCCACTCCCACCTAACAAGAGTGTCATCTCCCTTTTAAAACACTCCTCTGAAACATCTGGACTTTCACACACTCCCATTTGGTTCCCTAGGTGTCTGTCTGGCCCCTGGCCTGATCCTAAAGTCCCAAAAGCCCTTTTCTAAAGCAGGACCCAGCAGTCTCTTCCCCTCCCCCTCCCCTCTGCTCATCTCTTCTCCCAAGAGAACCCAGGTGTCCAGCTTGTGCACCTCCCCCTCTCATTTTCTCTCTACAAAGCACTCTTAGAATAGGACTCGGAACATTCCACCTCCCCAATGACCTCCCTCCCCACCACATCTGGGACTTTCAACCCCTCCTACCTGTGGGGGACAAATGTAGCCCCTCACCTGGGGCCTTTTCTGGAGAGGGAGGGCCTCAGTGTTCTTGGCCCCCTTTATCACCTCTCACTGTGGAAACCGAAACAGCATCAGAGGGCAGGGTAAGCACTAGAGAGGTTACACAGTAGGAAAGGGGCAGGCTTTAAGTCAGGCCAAGCTGGGTGTGCGTCCAGGCCTCACCACTTACTTGTTCTTTGTGTGACCTGGGCTGAGTTACTTAAGACTTAAATACTGGAGCCTGGTCTTCTCATGAAAATCAGACACCTAACTTATGAGGCTGTTCTGAGGACTAAACGAGACAATATATATAAAAATCGCCTGGTCCGTGGAGGGTGATCGGTATGTGGAGGTAGGACTTTTATGAGGTAGCTATTTTCTGTTTCTGGTTCTCTCTTCCCTGGACACCACCTAGTTCTTTGTCTCAGATTTTCACTATTTCTTACTCACTTTTAATATTTGCTTATGGCAGAGATAGTCATAATAGTGCCTCACATTCCTTAGCACTTTCATATCAATTTTTCTGTCGGATCATTACAAAAATCCTTGCCTTAGACAGACGAAGCATTACGGCTCCCATTTTATGCGTGTCTATGAACTGAAGCTTCAGGAATCATAGAAGTTTAGAACTAGAAGTTTGTTTAGGGACCATTCAAGGGCAACCCATCATTTTATGGGTAGAGAATTCAAGTCTTGGAGAGGGCAAGTGACTTGACCCAAGACCTGCGCTCGAAAGGTGCACCAGCCTTAGCCCAGCTCCTTCGCCATGTGGAGCTGCCACAAGTGGAGGCAACTCTTCCTTCCCAGCCAGCCAGGCATTTCCCTCGAGACTACACTGGGGGACCCAGAACCAGGTGTTTCCTCTGGCCTGGCCAGGGCTGCCGTAGGACCTGCAGGAGCTGGGTCCAGTCCACTTGCTACTCTCCACCCCCGACCTTGTCAGGCCAATAGAGTCAAACAGTAACCATGTATTGAACAGGAACTTGGTTAATCAGAAGCCTGGCTGGGGAGATAGTGGCGAGGAGAGGAGGGAACAAATTGGCAACGGGGTAGACCAGAACAGTGGCCTAGGTATCAGGATTCCTGGCTTCTGTTCTTAGGTTGAGAAGGATTCTAAGTGACCCCAGGACATGTGACTTAATTTCTCTGGGACTTAGTTTCCCCATCGGTACAATGAGGACATGGGACTAGGTCAGCAGTATTTTTTGTTACAGTTTTTTATTTTCTTCCTTCCCTTCTTCCTTTCCTTCTTCCTTCCTTCCTTCCTTCCTTCCTTCCTTCCTTCCTTTCTTTCTTTCAATTCAAATGATATCTTATCAGGGCATTCTATATAAAACAGAGAAAAGGGCTTCCCTGGTGGCGCAGTGGTTGAGAGTCCGCCTGCCGATGCAGGGGACACGGGTTCGTGCCCCGGTCCGGGAGGATCCCGCATGCCGCGGAGCGGCTGGGCCCGTGCGCCATGGCCGCTGAGCCTGCGCGTCCGGAGCCTGTGCTCCGCAACGGGAGAGGCCACAACGGTGAGAGGCCTGCGTACCACAAAAAAGAAAAAAAAAAAACAGAGAAAAGAGGTTGCTCTGAAAGAAGATGGAGAGGAGTGTCAGGACCGAACTGGCCTCTGCTCACTCCATGTGGCAGCCCTGAGGCATCGACAAGAAAGTCTTCAAACCACGGTGCTGAGGCAGCCTGGGTCTCCAAGAAGCAGCTCTAGAACATCAGAGTTCCGAGGCTTCAAAATAAATTACGGCAATTTATTTCTTCCCTTGGTCTCTATATTTTGGAAGAGTTTATCTGCCAAGCTGCATTTAGGAAGGAATAATTCATTCCTTTTTCCTGTTTTTTTTTTTATCCACCGAAAATTAGAACAAGAAGACGTCTATAGCTGCCAATCAGAGCTTCTGACCAATATGAGATAACTAGGTTCCCCACAGGAGTTGATATAATTCCGGCCCAAAGCAAATACACTTGAGGTTTTAATTAGCCTGGGCTGCCTTGTCAGGTAAATGCATGATTTCCGTTAGGCTCTCTGAAATATTGAAAAGAGCCCAAGGACCCTCCATCGTTACCTTCTTGGACCCCTAGTAGGACCCAACTGCTGTAGGATTTAGGAGGCAGGAACCAGGAGTGGGAGAATAAGGATAAGGTATGTGACGTGCCACCCCTGACACTGGGCGCCTCTCTTGGCACGTAGGGGAGGGCACTAGCTACTGGACTGACTTGGAGGAGCTGGGAAGGAAGGGCCACTGCATCCTCAGGTATAAGCCATGGGCGGCACGGGGCAAGTCTGGGTCGGGATCTGTGTCCCTTGCCTGTACCCCAGATCTCCTGAACCTTCACGCAGCCATGGCATATGCCCCTGGCCCACAAGTCTGTGGGCTTTCTAAGCCTTGTAAGGCCTCTCTCTCACCTGCCCGCCCTGCCAAACTCCAAGCTTCTTCCTCAGGCCATCCCAGGAGCACCCAGGCTCAGCCCCCCTCCACGGAGTGGTGGGAAAATTGGGGGTGGGAGCAGGGTCCCTTGGCCAAGCCCCTACGCTCTCCTGGAAGAGTATGGGAGCTCCGGAAGACTTTGAGATAACCTGTTCAACCTCTTCACCCAGAGGAAGAGGGAGAGGGTATTCCCAAGTCCACACTGAGCTAGTGCCTGACCCAGAACCCCTGCACCACTGCTGTTTTCTGCGGCTGCCTCTGCTACAGAGGCTTGCACCCCTCTCTCCTCCCCCAGCCCGGGGGCAATGCAATCTCTCCCCACCACCAACCTCACCTACTAGGCCTGGCAGCCAACCAGGTCACTGTGCCTCCGAGTAGCCAGCTCCCACCCCCCTACTGAATGTACTGCCTGAGTGAGAGGGGTGGGGCCCAGCAGGCGGCCGGGTGGGAGACAAACGGCGAAGTGAGAGGTTGGAAACAGACAGGAAGCCGCAGGCAGTAAACATTTCCTGTCCCCAGGGTAACCGAGGCTGGCACCCCACCCCCCACCACTCCAGGAACGCTCACTCCAGGCCTCCCTCCTATCCCTCTGGACCCTTTCTTCTCCCATCCTCACCCTCTGGCCCTGCTAGACCACCCTCACTGCTTCAGCCCCTTGGAGCTGCTCTCTCTGGTGTTCCCATTCCTATTCCTCTTGGACCCCCCACCCCACCCCTACTTGATGTATCTCTTGTCTCCCATCCCGTCACACACACACCCGCTTTTGTGACCTCTACCGTAATCCCTGACTTGGGGACTCCTGGTAAGAAAGGCTAATGAAGGGATCCAAATAGCGGGAAAAGGGTGGGTGTTGGGAGTGCTGAAAGCTGAAAGGGGCCAGAAACCAACAGAGATGGAGAAGCCCAAGATCTGAGATGAGAGAGAGACGGGGGTTCCTAAAACCAAAACCAAGAGAGCAAGCAGTCCTAGGGGCAGAGGGACAGATGGAGAAGCAGTGCCAGAGCCAGTTATGGGAGGAGAGCAGAGGCCAAGGCTGGCGGCTGGCAGGGACACTGGTTCAGTTGCCCCGGCTGCCAGATGCAGCCTCATGGGAGACTCTGGAGGAGAAAGCCCAGAAGGCTGACTACTGCACAGAGGTCTTGGAGGCAAGGGACCCAGGAATGATAGAGGCAGAGCCAGAGGCAGCAAAATTATCCAGGACCTTAGCTGTCACCACCCCATTACATAGGACCCCCAGCAAAGGCAAACTTCTCCTCGTCGTCTCAGGGGGAACGAGGCACTGTGTCCAAAACTAAGACCCAAGAAGACCCGGATCTGAGTTCAGACTCTGACCAATGGTGTATGGGATAGGGGTTCAGAGGCTGAGACAGAGACCCAGCCAGGATGGGGAAGTCCCACCAGAGCCCAGGGTGAGGGCAGGTCCACGCCCAGGCCCAGGGGAACAATTTGCTTTCACCATTCTCCAGTTCCTCTCTCCACTTCTGCCTGGTTTCCAAGACTCACATTTTCCTCTGACATGCCCCAGGGCTGGGCAGCTGGACGCCTGGGTTTTGCCCAGAGAAGGGCTTTGGCTTGGGAGGAGAGGGTATAGGCTAGGTAAGAGGACCCTGGGGTTCTAGGGGCTGCAACTCCAGTCTTGGCAGGTCCATAGAGGAGATAGAGAAGCTCTGGCCCCGGCCTCTTGCCAGAACTGACTCTGGTTCCTCCTTCTAATGACAGGGGAAGGTAGGAGGGGAGAGAGTGGGGGGAGGAGAGAGGCTGTGTTAGTGACAGCGGCACATGGGGACCGCCTGACTCCGGCCTGGGCCTCTGGCATCTGTGGCATCTTCTGAGATATAAATACAACCCGGGGGGCATCTGTGCCACGCCCACCCAGACCCTGGCCCAGAGGCCTGGGTCCTTCCCGCCTGGGGAGACTGGAGAAGAGCTAGGAGCCCCCCTGAGCTGCCTCTCCTTTCCCCTCCGCAGGGTCAGCGTGCTGGTGGGAGCGCCCAAGGCTAACACCAGCCAGCCGGGAGTGCTGCAGGGCGGTGCCGTCTACCTCTGCCCCTGGGGCACCAGCCCAGCACAGTGCACCCCCATTGAATTTGACAGCAAAGGTAACCCTCTTCGTAGGTCGGGGAGGTTCAGGGAGGGACTAAGGGGTGGGGCTGAGGCTAGGGGGCGGGGCCCGGGCGGGGTCTGGAGCGAGGGGCGGAGCCTGACCAGTTCCCCGGCCACGTGCTCTGAGGCTCTGGGGCTCCAGCTCCGTGCAGCGGTGCAGCGGCTCCCCGTGGCACTCACACCACGTTCCCAATCCAGCCCAGCCCAGCCCAAGGAGGGCGGGCATGATTCAGAAACATGTGGCTCTCATTTTCCTTGAATCACCCACAACTCAGGGAGGCCAGGGCAGTAACACAGACAAAGACAGGGAGAATCACAGAGCCTATTCGATTCATTTAACTAAGCACTGACTAAGTGATAATGCGTGCCAGGCTCTGTGCTGGTACTGCAGGGGATTGAAACATGATTAAGGCCCCGCCCTCAAGGAGCTTAAGGTCCGGAGTAGATGCAGAGAGGGATGGAAGGAAACAGGCTGAGAAAGAATAATAACAGCAGCTAACGCTTCAAGAGCACTTGCTATATACTGGGCACTGTTGTAAGCACTTTACATATATTAACGCACTTAATCCTTTCAACGATGGCTCGAGGTGTTATTATCCCCATTTTATAGGTGAGGAAACGGGTTAAGTAACTTGACTAAGGTCACACGGCTAGTAGAAGGTGGAGCGAGGACATGAACTTGAGCAGTGTGGCTCCAGAGATAAACTGGGGTGAGGGGACAAAAGAGGAGAGCATCAAAAGATGGAGACGGTGGGGGAGGGGTGGCGTAAGAGCACAAAAGCGACCGATTTCTTTTTAAAACCTGGAAGACGGATGAGAAGCGGAGGAATAAAAAAGGCTGCCCCATAGAGGCAGAGAGGGTTTGGAAGGAGAGAGACAGCCAGACAGACAGATGCGCACACGCACACACGCAGACACGAGGGGCAGAGATTCAGTGACGTGAGAAAGGTCAAGGACATAGAACACGTGCTGCTAGAGACACAGGCCCAGGTACAGACAGAGAAGCGCAGCCAGAGGGTAGCCCTCTCAGGAACTAGCTGTCCTTCCCCACCTCACCACAAGCATCCTTGTCCCAGCTGGGTGAGGAGGCAGGCGGACCAGGGGAATGCACCTCTAGAAACCCCAGGTTCTGTGTGCGTGTGCATGTGCACATGTGTGCACATGGGCTTGTGTGCACGCGTGCAGGGGAAGCTGA
The DNA here is from genome assembly GCF_949987515.2 of Delphinus delphis. Taxonomy (NCBI): domain Eukaryota; kingdom Metazoa; phylum Chordata; class Mammalia; order Artiodactyla; family Delphinidae; genus Delphinus; species Delphinus delphis. The sequence continues at coordinate 43,212,645 of NC_082693.1, read as the reverse complement.
GTCAGGCTACAACAGGCAGACTGTAAGGACCTTCCCCACTCCCCCTCCCTTGAGTCATGGGCTCAGGGCTTGCAAGTGCTTGGGTGCCCCCAGGCTGAGGGCACGGGCTGCTCTAGGGCTCAGCTGCCCACAGCTGGCATGACTCCCCTTTCTCACTCCCCCAAGGCTCTCGGATCCTGGAGTCCTCGCCACCGTCCAGCCTCGAGGGAGAGGAGCCTGTGGAGTACAAGTCCCTGCAGTGGTTCGGAGCGACGGTGCGAGCCCATGGCTCTTCCATCTTGGTGAGGGCCAGCAGGCTGAGTGGCGTGGTGGGCAGGAGGGGCAATGGTTGCAGTTAGCAGAGCACAGTGGGGGAGGCGGGGAAGAGAGGTCCTGTTGGACTAAACCTGGACCCCCCTCCTCCTGGGCCCTCCCAGGCCTGTGCTCCCCTCTACAGCTGGCGCACCGAGAAGGAGCCGCTGAGCGATCCCGTGGGCACCTGCTACCTCTCCACAGACAACTTCACCCGGATTCTGGAGTATGCGCCGTGCCGCTCAGGTAGGGCAAGAGGGGGCACGAGCCCTGAGTCTGCCTTCTCTGTGAATCCCCACGGTCCCCCGCCCCCCATCAGCCTTGATGCTCACTGTCTGGTCCAGAGAGGTCCTTTCTCTGGCCCCCTCTCCCCTCTCCTTCCCCAAGCTTCCTGCTCTTTCCTGCCTGACCCATCTGTGTGGAGCTCCTTCCCACCACCTTCTCCCCTTGCAGATTTCAGCCGGGCAGCAGGGCAGGGTTACTGCCAAGGGGGCTTCAGTGCCGAGTTCACCAAGGTGAGGAGGGATCTGGGAGGAGAGTGGCTGTGGGTGCTGGATGCAGGGGAATCAGGACCAGATGTGGACTCACCTCCTTCCCCCCACAGACTGGGCGTGTGGTCCTGGGCGGACCAGGGAGCTATTTCTGGCAAGGTAAGCCCTTCATCCTCTTTCCCTGCGTCTGTCTCCCGCACCTGGCCTCTTATCCCTCTCCCAGCCCGAGATCACCATCCTTCCCTCCTCTGCCCCCGTCCCAATTCTCCTCTCCCTTTCCTGAGACTTACCCATCCTCTCCCACCACCCTCCACAAGCTTCCCCTCCTTGAACCAGACTTCTGAAATCCTACCCAGTCAGCCCCCAGTGCCCCCATCCCTGCCACCTCCTCCTCCAGCCATCCCCTCCTTATCCCCTTCCCCAGGCCAGATCCTGTCCGCCACCCAGGAGCAGATTGCAGAATCCTATTACCCCGGGTACCTGATCAACCCAGTTCGGGGGCAGCTGCAGACTCGCCAGGCCAGTTCCATTTACGATGACAGCTACCTGGGTGAGGGAGCAAACAGGGTGGGAGCTGCAGGGGGAGCACCTCAGGGGCCCCTGTCCTCGCTCACCCCCCCCACCCCGCCTCCCTTCTCCCACCCAGGCATCCCCAGCCTCCTGCCCTATGTGTCATGTGGAGGCTGACTATGAAGGCCCAGTAGGGGTGGGGAAGGGATTGAGGATGGGCCAGGACAGAGGGGTCCCCAAAGCAGGAATCCTAATATCCGCCCACCCTGTCTCCTAGGATACTCTGTGGCTGTAGGTGAATTCAGTGGCGATGACACAGAAGGTGAGTGTGTCCCCAGGCTGGGGCCAAGGGAGGGGGCAGATGGAGACCCAGGACCCGGAGCCACAGGGACTGAGACACTTACCATTTTTGCCTGACTCCCCTTTCCCTGCCCTTAGCCTACAACTTTCTCTTCCCTCTACAGACTTCATTGCTGGCGTGCCCAAAGGGAACCTCACCTATGGTTACGTAAGGCCCAGCCTGACTCTCCCTCCCTCCTCTGCTCTCCCGTCCCCTGGCTAATCACAGAGAACCATGCATGGCAGTTTGGGGGGGTGAAAAAAGTGGATCAGAACACGGGCTCTTGGGTCAGACCAGTGTTTGAGTTCTGGTACTCACTCTGGATGAATCAATCTGTGATTTATTCCTATCCCACTTCATTCCATAAAAACCTTGAGTCTGCTTAACCTCTCCGAGCCTCATTCTTCTCTTTATAATGGTATAATAATAGTTCTGACCTCACAAGGCTCTTGTAAGGATGAAGCGAGATAATGCACGTGAAAGTACTTAGCGAACTGTGCGGCAGTGTACAACTGTAGCTGTTATTATTAGACCATGGCGAGTGCTTTAAAAAGGATATAGATAAGAACGCTATAGGAGTCCATTCAATTACCAACATTTATGAGGGCAAGGTAAGAGATAAGAAGATGAATAAGACATCATACCCCATCTTGTAAGGCGCTTCTAATCAAGTATGTAAGATAAGACACACAAGTGATTGTAATCGAAGGTGCAGCTCCTATTCACGAACCCCTCAGTGCGTCGGGCACTGTCCACTCATGAGTTCTATTCTTCGCAACAAGCTTATCAGGGGAGATATTACCATTCACATTTTACACATGAGAAAGCTGAGGCTCAAAGAGACCAAGTAAGTTGTTTAAGATCACCCAGTTAGTAAGTGGCTGGATAGAGATTTAAAACCAGACCTGTCTTATTCCAAAGTCAGCATTCTTTCTGCACTAGAATAAATTTCAGAAAAGTGGTCAAGATGATATAGCAGTTTAGAGGGAAGAATAACCTCTTTTCTAGGGCAGGGATGGACAGAAAATGTCCTATGAAAGACCAGTGGAGATGAGGAAAGAGAGCATCTGGGCGGGAGCGTGAGAAGAGGCAGGGAAGGAAAGGAAAAAACTGCAAGCCAGTTCAGCATGGGCAGATTGGGCATGAGGAGACTAAAGAGAGGTTGGGCAGAAACAGATAGGTTGGGGCCAGATTCTCCAGGGCGTCAGAGGACCAGCCAAGAAGCTGAGACTGGGCCGTGGCTTCAGGGAACCACCACGGATTTCCAAGCCAGCCGTATCCCTCCTAGACCGGCTCTAGGGCGATCGGTCCCGCTGCCATGGAGGAAGGGTGCTGAGGGGAAGGGAGAGCCCGAGGCAGGGGGAGGCCAGGGGGCTCTCCAGCAGTCCTGGGGGAGGGCTCACACCAGAGGAACAGCTGCAAGACTGGGGAAGAGAAGAGGGAGTCGAGAGCCTCAGGGGACCGGAAGGGCCCATCACTAAGGGGGGCACGTCGGGGGAGCCATGAGTGTTTGTGACTTGGGAGGGCTGGTGGATGTCCTTCAGCTAATAATTATGGAGTGTCAGCTGCTCACCAAGCACTACTTTAGGCTCTGAGGAGAAAGCAAAAAACAAAACAAGGCTCCTGCCCTCACTTATCTGACACTCTAGTAGGTAGACAGGCACAACAGACAGATAAGTACGAAATCTGTCAGTAGTAGTTGATAAGTGACATGGAGGAAAATAATGAAGTCTCCCTGGGATGGAGCTACCCAATATAGAGATGGGAATGTGAGGCAAAGCAAAGGAGGGAACTAGGAGACAAGTGATCTATGTCTCCAAGGAATGCCTGCCCCTGGGTATCCTGTACCCATGGGATGGTCTGGGAGTCTGGGACCAATGGGTATATCTCCTCGTCCCCAGGTCACCATCCTTAATGGCTCAGACATCCGGTCCCTCTACAACTTCTCAGGGGAACAGGTGAGGACACCTTCCCCCCACCACCACACACACACACACAACCCAGCTTGGCCCTTTGCCAACCAAGCCCCTGCCCTGAGCCCATAAGCTCAGCCCAGCTTCTCAGGCTCCCTGGAGTCCCTGATTTCCCCTCATAGCCCTTGTTGATTGACCCCCTAGTTCTGACCCACTGCTGCCCTTCTGTCCCTCCCAGATGGCCTCCTACTTTGGCTATGCAGTGGCTGCCACAGACATCAATGGGGACGGGTGAGTAGTGGGAAAGGGGCACAGCACAGGACGAGGAGTAGGGACGGGACAGAAAAATGCAAGGAGAGTTTTCCTCTGCATTCTCCTCCTCCTGCCTGCATTCCCTAGGCTCAGGGGCAAAGAGAGAGCTGAGAACCAAAGACCAGAAGACCTCAGGTCTCTCACTTGGGTGGGAAGGAGCCCGGATCCAAGATGCCTGGGATTTCCTGGCTCTGGGATTGAGGAGGGGGCATGGCAAGGCAGGGCCTCAGGATGACTGGGTTTCCCATACCCTCAGGCTGGACGACTTGCTGGTGGGGGCGCCCCTGCTCATGGAGCGGACAGCCGACGGGCGGCCGCAGGAGGTGGGCAGGGTCTACGTCTACCTGCAGCGGCCGGCCGGCATGGAGCCTGTGCCCACCCTTACCCTCACTGGCCACGATGAGTTTGGTCGATTCGGCAGTTCCCTGACCCCCCTGGGGGACCTGGACCAGGATGGCTACAATGGTAAGCACCGTGGGCTCAAGTTGCTGAGGAGGAGTGGGGGCCTGAGTCAGAAGGGATTTGGGGAGAGATGGCTGTCAGATAAGATACCCAAGACCCCCAGTGACTCCTCCAGGAGGTGTGTGGATTTTAATCCCAATGTCTGGATCTTGGGGCTTGAAGAGGTTAGAATACTGGGAATGACAGATGGGGAAAATAGGATCCCGGGTCCTGGGGTCCGATGGTAGAGATTTGAACTCCTGGATTCCTGGCCTGCTGACTGCTGTGTGTTGTGTGTCTTGCAGATGTAGCCGTTGGGGCTGCCTTTGGTGGGGAGAACCAGCAGGGAGTGGTGTTTGTATTCCCTGGGGGCCCAGGGGGCCTGGCCTCTAAGCCTTCCCAGGTCCTGCTGCCCCTGTGGGCAGCTGGCCACACGCCGGACTTCTTTGGCTCTGCCCTTCGAGGAGGCCGAGACCTGGATGGCAACGGATACCCTGGTGAGTTGTGCCAGCGGCCCCTTTCACCTTAGAATTCCCTGGTCTCAGAACCCTAGCCCCTCTAATGCACTTTCCTAAGCTCCTGGGTGCAGTTCTAGGATGGTGCCACCAGATGGCGGTGTCCCCTCACTTCGGCCTCCTTGAACAATGCAACTGGAAGGGGTTGGGAAGGATTCTGATTTGGGGCTTGCTGTAAGGGGTAGTTTCTTGACTTCTTGCAGATCTGATTGTGGGGTCCTTTGGTGTAGACAAGGCTGTGGTGTACAGGTATGAACTTGGGCAGGGGGCAGCCTGGGAGACGTGGGAACTGGGGGATTTCTCAACAGGGCCGAGTTTGGGGAAGTGCACAGACTGGGATCCTGGGGCTTGGGCGTCAGCTTCCTGTGCCCAGGTTCCTGAGCAGTCTTAGTTCTTTGACCCCACACCCACTCTTGGCAGGGGTCGCCCCATCGTGTCTGCCAGTGCCTCCCTCACCATCTTTCCCGCCATGTTCAACCCAGAGGAGCATAGCTGCAGCTTGGGGGGGAACCCTGCATCTTGGTGAGTGGGGTGCCCAGGAGACTGCGGGGATGGAGTCTGGGGGTGTTTCATCTGTGCCTGGAAGTGGGGAGGGAGACCAGGTCTTTGAAAGTGGACAAATGGGACTGTCCTAGCCTGGGTCTGTCTGGGAGGCAGGTAGGGAATAGGATGCCTGTTCCAGTTGGATACACCAGCTTTCCCTTTGGTCTTCCTCCAGCATCAATCTCAGCTTCTGCCTCAATGCTTCTGGAAAACACGTTCCTGACTCCATCGGTGAGGGAGAGACTGCCTGAACCTTTCAGGCACTGGGATGGGGATGGAGGGGCTGGGGACTCGGGGACCTCTTATCTCTCTGGATAGATTAGAAGGGAGGGGCAGATGCTCATTAACGTATGTGCCCGGCTGCAGGCTTCACGGTGGAGCTCCAGTTGGACTGGCAGAAGCAGAAGGGTGGAGCGCGGCGGGCACTGTTCCTGGCCTCCCGACAGGCCACCCTGACCCAGACCCTGCTCATCCAGAACGGGGCTCGGGAGGATTGCAGAGAGATGAAGATCTACCTCAGGGTATGGGCCCGGGGGCAGGGTCGGGACTGGCCTGGGAAGAGTGGCCACGTAGAACTGGGTTCCCCTCATGAAGGGAAAGAGACAGGGAGATTCCAGTGAAGGGCCTGGGACTTTGGGAGGCTGGGGAAGGGGGCCCTTCTGTTGGAGGAACTGGGAACCAGGCTGCCTCTGAAGCAATGAGCATGGTCAAGTTTGGACACCTGAATTCTGGAGGGTCCTGAGTGGACAGAGGGAGATGTGAGAGGATGAGGACCAAGTCCCCTGTGTCCCCTGAATCTGTGAACCCTCTCCCCCGGCCCCAGAACGAGTCAGAGTTTCGAGACAAACTCTCCCCGATTCACATCGCCCTCAACTTCTCCCTGGACCCCCAAGCCCCTGTGGACAGCCACGGCCTTCGGCCAGTCCTACACTACCAGAGCAAGAGCCGCATAGAGGACAAGGTGAGGGCAGGGTGGGGAGACGGGCCGGGAGGAAAGGAGCCTGGGCCGCTAGGGGTGGGGCCCTGGAGGGGGGAGCCGACAGCTTAGGAGGGGGTCGCAACTCCCCCTCTCAAGGCTGCCCTGCTCCCCAGGCTCAGATCTTGCTGGACTGTGGAGAAGACAATATCTGTGTGCCAGACCTACAGCTGGAAGTGTTTGGGTAAGTGAAGGCTGACGTCAAGCTGGGGGGTTCCAGATGCCAAGGTCTCCTAGCAGAACACATGGAGCTTGGAAGCACCTGGCATGTGAAAAAGTAGAATAGGAACGTATTAGCTGGCTGTGTGACCCTGGGAAATTATGCAACTTCCTCATCTGTATAGTGAGAATAAGAGCATCTATTTCTCTGGCTTTGGGGAAGGATTAAATGAACTAATCTACATAAAGCATCTAGCCTAGTGCCTGCCATAGAGTTAGAACTCAGTAAACGGTGTCTATTATTGTTATGGCCCATTGTCTTGGTTTGCGGATTAATTCCCCAGTGTCCCTGACCCTGTGTGTCCCCTCCAGGGAGCAGAACCACGTGTACCTGGGCGACAAGAACTCTCTGAACCTCACTTTCCATGCCCAGAATGTGGGTGAGGGCGGCGCCTACGAGGCAGAGCTTCGCGTCACGGCCCCTCCGGAGGCTGAGTACTCAGGACTCGTCAGACACCCAGGGGTGAGAGGGGACTCTTAGGCAGGGCTTGGGAGATCCTGCCACAGGGACACCAGAGCCTTACCTGCACCCACCCCACCTCCAGAACTTCTCCAGCCTGAGCTGTGACTACTTTGCTGTGAACCAGAGCCGCCTGCTGGTGTGTGACCTGGGCAACCCCATGAAGGCGGGAGCCAGTGTAAGTCTGGGACAGGAGAGAGGACCCAAGGGAAAGTGACCGGCTCATCCTGAGAAGAGCTGTGGGATAGGGAAGGAGGGCTGCAATTGGGATTTGGCAGACGCCCAGTCTAACAGCCCCCTTGTCCTCCCTCCCTGTCCTCCAGCTCTGGGGTGGCCTTCGGTTCACAGTCCCGCACCTCAGGGACATGAAGAAAACCATCCAGTTTGACTTCCAGATCCTCAGGTAGGGAGTGGGTGGGGCCAGGCTGAGGCTGAGTTGGGGGCGGGGCCGAGGAGGGTGGGGCAGGGGCGGAGTCTGGTGCAGGTGAAATTCTTCCTGGCTGGGCTCCAGCACCACCTGAGTCTCTCCTCCATCCCACAGCAAGAATCTCAACAACTCTCAAAGCGAAGTGGTTTCCTTCCAGCTCTCTGTGGAAGCTCAGGCCCAGGTCTCCCTTAACGGGTCAGTTCTCCGGGCAAAATGGGGCTCTCTGGGAGGCAAGATGGACTTCTAGGAAAGGATGCATATGGGATGGGGTACCTTCCACTGTCCTCTAAACCACCCTCCTCTTTAGTGTCTCCAAGCCCGAGGCAGTGTTATTCCCTGTGACCGACTGGCATCCCCGAGACCAGCCGCAGGAGGAGGGGGACGTGGGCCCTGCTGTCCACCATGTGTATGAGGTGAGGAGGGACAGAGGCAGGGAGGCCCTGGTCCCCAGGTGTGCTACTGGGAGTGGAGGGCCGGACTAGAATGAATGACAGGGAAGGAAGAGCTGTATGAGTGACAGATGGCTGGGACCAGCCTGAGGGATTGAGAGCAAGAGAGGGGGAGTGGGGAGTGAGAGAGAAAGTCCTGGGCAGGATCAGTGTGAGAGACTGGCCAGCTGAGCAACTTAGAAGGGAAGGATGGGGACTTACCTGGTGGTCCGGTGATTAGGACTCCACGCTTCCACTGCAGGCGGCACGGGTTCAATCCCTAGTTGGGGAGCTAAGTTCCTGCAAAAAAAGAAAAAAAAAGGGGTGGGGGAAGGATGGAGCCGCCTCCTCCAGGAGGCTTGGCTGGGGAGGATTTCGCCTCTGCCCGTTGATTTCCTCCCTCGCTCCTGAGATGGGAGACTCGCAGCAGGCATGAGCGGGCCACCAGGACCTGGGTTGCAACAGGGCAGAATCACTGCCTCCCTTCCCATGATCACCGTGCCCTCCTCTCCTCAGCTCATCAACCTGGGCCCCAGCTCCATTAGCCGGGGCGTGCTGGAGCTCAGCTGTCCCCAGGCTCTGGAAGGTGAGCAGCTCCTCTACGTGACCAGGGTCACAGGACTCAGCAACTGCACCACCAGTCACCCCCCCAACCCACAGGGCCTAGAGGTGAGGGGCCTGGGGACTGGCCTGGGGGTGAGGGGACCAAGTCGAGGGTGGTTGGGGAAGGTCGCCGGGAAACTAGAAGAGCCAAGTAGGGTGTGCCTGGAGCTAGGACTTAGGCCACTGGAAGGGGGTCCGAAGGCCCACAGACACCTTGAGACCCTGGGAGGGGAAAAGACTGTTTTATGCACTGCCCTTCTGTCTTTCTGCCTGAAGTATCCTTCCCTGACGTCTTGCCCTGGCGTACTCCTAGGGCCCAGCTCGGCACCACCACCTCCGGAAAGCCTTCCTCAGAGCCGCTCGCCTGGGCCCCAGTGCCTGTTTTAAAGCTCGTTTACACATAAACAACAATGCACTGAGCCATGTTACAGGCTCAGGAAAGATCGCACCAAACAAAACTCACAAGGCCCCCACTCTCATGGGGTTTATGTTTTAGTGGAGGGTAGGAGACAATAAAAATTAAAAAGAGAGAGAGAGAGAGAGAAACAGGTATTGAGAAGTGTTGAGAGTGCAGTGCTAAAATGCTGGGGCAGGGCAGGGCCCGGCTGGGAGCCTGTTTGAGTCATCAGGGAAAACCTCTTGAGGAGAGAACAGGTGAATTGAGGCATGAAAGGCAAGGGTGAACCTGTGTGTGAAGACTCGAGAAAGCATTCCAAGCAGAGGGGACAGCCGGGGCAAAGGCCCCAAGGCAGGCACGGGGCCCTAATTATCTATTGACATCTCCTCCTTGTAAACTCCAAGGATCAAGTCTCACCCGTTTCGGTATTTCAGTGCTGAGGTCGGTGCCTTGCCACAGGAGGTGGTCAGTTGTATGGGTGGAAGACCAGGTCGAAGCTGCTCTGGACCCCAGAGGCAGGCTGACTTAGAGGCTGTAATGAGGTGAGAGAGGCAGCTAATGGTCCCTTTCCTCTTCCAGTTGGATCCCGAGGGTTCCCAGCACCACCGGCTGCAAAGACGGGATGCTCCAGGCCGGAGCCCTGCCTCCTCAGGGCCTCAGATCCTGGTAAGTCCTCCTGGAAATGAGGTCTGGGTCGAAGCGTTGAGTATCTGTTTGCATCCTCAGAGCCACCAGCAGGGCGGAACGCCGCATTCAAGCCTCCGCTTTCTTCCCAGAAATGCCCGGAGGCCGAGTGTTTCCGGCTGCGCTGCGAGCTGGGGCCACTGCACCGGCAAGAGAGCCGAAGTCTGCTACTCCATTTCCGCGTCTGGGCCAAGACCTTCCTCCAGGTGAGGGAGCCTCACCTCAGTCCTGACCTCCGACCTTCGGGCCTGCCTGGACTGACGCTCCTTTCCCCACTGCCCTAGCCACCCGCTTTGGTGACTGGGACCCAGGCAGCCGCGCTCCCCTCCCTCACCCTTGTTTGGACAGGGCTGTGTGTCCTTGGCGCCACCTAGTGGCCACATTGGGACCGACAGCTTCCCTTTCCCGGCCCATTCAGAGGAGGGAGGGCGGGAGGGAGACCAGTGGCAGAGAATGATAGAAAACAGGGACGGAAGACATATCCATCACAGAGAGGCAAGCAGATGTAGGAACAGTAGAGAGCAGTCATTTATTGAGTGCATCCTATAGGCCAGGCGTCATCCTGGGTGCTTCACCCATATTCATGATTCCAAAACAATGCTTTTTCTATTGAACATGCTGTCATCTAATTGTAACTCTTCAGTTACACATTTATTATCTCATATAAGGAACACAGAGAGAGATTCAGAAGAGAATGATTCCAAAATAGGGAAAGATCATAACCAGAGCCAGACCATGGGGAGCCCAGTGACCTCCTAGATACCATAAGAGGCCACCCTGAACACCTTTCCACCACCCACAGAGGGAACACCAGCCATTTAGTCTGCAGTGTGAGGCTGTGTATGAAGCCCTGAAGATGCCCTACCGAATCCTGCCTCGGCAGCTTCCCCGAAAGGAACTGCAGGTGAGTCCCGGGCCAGAGGTCTGGGCCAAGGAAGATGAAGTGCTGGGCCTGGCGCTAGCACTGGGATGCGACGGGGGCTGGTCTGATTATGGTGACAAATATTGATTGAGCATCTACTGTGTGCCAGGCACTGTGCTAGGTCCTGGGAATACAGTGATAAGCAAGATGGACAGGGCAGTGAGAAGACAGTGTGACAAGTGCCAGCATGTTTATGGGAACACATCATAGGGACACTCGAACACAGGCTTGCAGAGTCAGGGAAGGCTTCCTGGAAGAAGTGATGTTTAAGCAAAACCTGAAGGATAAATAGGATCTACCGGGCTAACCAGCCAGGAAAGGAATGTTCTCTGGGGAGAGGGAACGAGCAGGTGTGAAAGCCCAAAAGTAAGAGACAATAATGCACATTGTAGGAATTTGAATTTTGAAGATCAGAATTCTGTTAGCCCAAGACGGAAGGGGAAAGGTGGGTCTAGGTCCAGTGGCAAGTGGGAGCCAAGTGTAGGGTGGGAAGGACTAACGGCTTTTCAGCGACCTCTCCTGACCTGCTCCCCAGGTGGCCACAGCCGTGCAGTGGATCAAGGCGGAAGGCAGCCACAGCGTCCCGCTCTGGATCATTATCCTAGCCGTCCTCGTTGGCCTCCTGCTCCTAGGTCTGCTCATCTATATCCTCTACAAGGTCAGCCACATCCTACCTGACCTGGCCTCTCTCTCACCAGGTTCTGCCCTTGAGGCAGCACAGTCCCAAGCGTCTGCCTCCAGACCAGTTCTCCAGCCACATGTCCCCACCTCTCCCTGGCCACAGGCATCCCGTCTGGACACTGCCTATGGGATCCTTTCCTTCATTCTACAGCCCCTAGCTTAGAAAAAGTTCTCTTGACTCAAGCTGATAAGTTTATTTCTACTTTCAAAATCAGTGTTACTCCCAAGTGGCCAGTATGTGGCATTTGTGCTGTCACTTCCTCCAGAAAGCCATGGCAGCCGTCACTGATCGTTCATGCCCTAGAAGTAGCCTCAGAACCCTTCTCGAGAGGCAGCCACTCCTAGGCAATGAGACTTAGAACTTGACTTCACACCTATGTGCCGTCTCTGGCTGAACTGGGGGCATTCTTATGGCACCAAAGCACCCCCAACCTTAGCCCTCTTAACCCACTGGACCTCTTGGAGAGGTGGTCTTAACAGCCTGAATTTGGGCCACTTTTGCAAGATGGGGAGATTGGAAGCACTAGAGTCATCTTCATCCCGCCTTGGGGTAAGATCTGCGGAGAAAGGGGAACCAGAGTAACTCAACTCTCCCTCCTTTTCCCCTCATTAGCTCGGATTCTTCAAACGCTCCCTCCCATACGGCACCGCCATGGAAAAAGCTCAGCTCAAGCCTCCAGCCACCTCTGATGCCTGACTTCTCCCGATCCCAGACTCCCAATCCTGAAGGTCCAGTCCCCCCACCCTCAGTCTACTGACGGGGAGGGGACTGGGTGCTTCCTGAAGGTGCTGAGGGCCAGGGAGAAGCTCCTCTCCCCAGCCCAGAGACATACTTGAAGGGCCAGAGCCGGGAGGTGTGGAGCTGGGGATCCCCTCCCCCCATGCACTGTGAAGGACCCTCGTTTACACATGCCCTCCTCATGGATGGGGGAACTCAGATCCAGGGACAGAGGCCCCAGCCTCCCTGCAGCCTTTGCATTTTGGAGAGTTTCCTGAAAACAACTTGGAACCAGAACTGGGGGATCCAATCCCAGTTCTCCGGCTCAGACGTGCCACCAGGACTTCCTGTCCAGCTCCAGCCTGCAAAGATCTGTCCTCAGCCCTGCCAGAAGCCCCCAGCTAAGAACCTGGAACCTGGGGAGCGAGACATGGCAGCTCTGGACAGTCCCCACCCCGGTGGGCCAACAAGGAACAATAACCATGGATGGTGCCCCAGGCCCCGCTCAGGACAGATCCCACACCAGGATCCACGCTGGCCCAGAACCAGCTGCAAGGGGAATCAGAACTCTAACAGGGCCAGATCGAACCTGGGGCCTGGGGTTGATCTGGGACCCAGACTCAGACATTGGTGACGTAACTAGGCAGATCCAGGACTACATTTGAGCCTGCTCCAGACCTGGGCCTGGAGGCCCAATCCACCTCTGACTCAGGAGAAGTCAGGAATTGCCCAGGACCCTGAAGGGGCCACGATGGCAACAGATCTGGAACCTTAACACTGGCCGGACACAGGCCCTACTAGTCCCCTGGAGAAAGGGGGAGCCCGCTGCCCCCAGCCTGCAGGATCTGGGTTCTGCCCGCCAGCTGCACTGACGCTGCCCCTCCTCTCCCTGCCCAACCCTCCCTTCACCTTGGCTCCGGACACCCGGGACTTATTTAAACTCTGTTGCAAGTGCAATAAACCCGGCCCGGTGCCCCCACTGACCAGAGCTGGAATCTGTCCTATCCCCACTCTTTCCAGAACTTTCCTGGAACCAGACCGCTTGGTGGGTAGGAAATGTTTGTGTTTCTTGCAGCTTCTTTCCACTGGGAGCCAAGAGTATGACCCCCAGCAACTGTGGAACTAGTTTGGGGGTTCCCTTTTCTTAAGTGAAAGAGATGATGGAAGGGGTGAAAGAAAGGCTTGACTCTTCTGCTCATCACCCAGCCCCCGCCAGATCTGGCCCCAGCACCTCCAGGAGAGAAGGGAGCGGAATCCCTTCTCTTTGGGTTTGAGGGTTAGGGAAGAATACAAAGGGGGAGGTCCAAGTTGAAGGTGGGGGACCATGGTCCAGAGACTCACCTGGGCTTTCCTAAATCAAAATAATGAAATGGGTTTCGAGAAAAGGCCGCAGAACTAAATCAGAAGAAAGCCAGCTGGGTTTTTGTTTTGTTTTCATTGCCCATTGTATTCTGGTGCATAGAGGGAGTGTTAAATAGTTTACATACAGTATCTCATTTAATTTGATGGAAATTAAATGTGTGAAGTAGGTACAATTAACCCCATTTACACAAGGGGAAATTGAGGTCCAGAGAAGTTATGTAACTTGCCCAAGGTCACAGACTCAAATTCAGCCTTGCCTGACTGTGAAAGCCCTCATGCTTAACCAACATGGCCTTGAGGTCTTTGAAGAGAAACCAGAGTGAGGGAACCCCTCAGGATCCCCTGTCTTCTCTAGAACTGTCCTAATATCCAGGAAGAGGACAGAGAGGGGTGCTGAAATGCTAGCGGGATCGTTAGAGGCAAAGATGTTCATGTCCTGCTAAACCACAGTTCAGCCACCAGAGGGCAGCATAGCCACAAATTCATGGGAATTTGGGGAGGGGAGGAAATGAGGTCCTCCTCACCTTTCTTCCCCCATCAACAGGGCTATTCTTATTAACTTAGGCTCCTGCCTATCAGTACCCACGTGATCTCAAAAATATCTCTCCTAGGAGGCCAAGCCCGCTCCACACTCCAATCTGTGACGTCTTGATAATTCTGTAACTTGGGAACTTCTTCCCAGAACCCATAAATGAAGAGGGACTGACAGGCAGGGTGAGACCTGACGAGGCAAAGAGACACGCAGTATTTCCGAGGATGACAGCTGTGGCATAACAAAGCACTGGGAATTCTCCAGGAAGGAAATCCCATACTCGCCCTCTCGGGGGATGGGTGGGAATGGCATCAGCCGAACTCCAGGGGCCAAATCTGAGATTTCTTATACGATTATGAGGAGGAAATGAGGAGGGGAAGTGGGCTGTGAGTACTGGGCTAGTATCATGGGTGTGTCTGTATAGCGCCTGTACCTCTGAGTCTCAGAGAGTGACAAGGTCTCTCCCGAGGATGCACAAAACAAGATGAGAATTCCTTGGGCTCAGCAATGCTGCAGATGTAACCCAGCACCAGCCTCTCTGTCCCTGAACTGTAATTCTCAGGCTCTGGTCTGTTTCCCCTTCCCAATCTCCCAGCCCCTCCAGAGCCTGTGTGCCTCCCATCTTGAGACTTGAGTGATGCAAAGGGACAAGAGGGGAAGGGGAAGTCCTGAGTCCTAGCCTCGTCTGTGTCAGTGGAGATGGAAAGGAGGCCCTGGGAAGGGAACAGAGCAGCTGGGGGCACAGAAGGGGGAGGGGGCTCAGGAGAGGCAGCTGGCAGGCGGGAAGCTGATCTGGGGGTCTCAAGTTTCTTGACATCAATTAGAGCAGCCGGCCTGGGCTCATTAGTAGCCCAGGGTGCAGGGCTCATCAATAATGAATTCATCCCACACATTGTCCCCCTCCAGCTGCCTGCAAGGTCACCCCGCCCTCCAGCCAGCTGCCTCCCCTTGGTGAGCTAAGGAACCCCTCTTCTAAGACCTCCCTAACTCAGAGTCCCTGGGGGTAGAGTGGGAGGATGGACGAGGTTGAGGGCAAAGGGGTCTCTATCACTGATCAGCCAGGCCTGATGCTGACTCTGGTTTGTCCTCTGAGTCCACCCAGGAGAAAGAGTGGGAAGAGGCAAGGGGGGGTAGGTAACAAGGTGTGGGAGAAGCAGGCTTTGTGATACTAGGCTCGAACAGCATGGTGGTAGGTCGGTTCTGGAGCAAGAGGACCTCCTCTGATGGGCTCGGAGACCCTACCTTCTCCCCCCAAGGCCAGATTCGGGCAGCAAGGCCACAGTCCCCTGAGATCTCTGGGTCTCTGGATCAGAACAATGCCAAGGCATTAGCACCCCCAGGATTCACTTGCCCTTGAGCTGGAGCATCTTGGCAGGTGCAGAAACAGATCTTTTTTTCAAACCAGATCAGTGGAGTGAGGACAAGAGACTGCTGGGGCCCAGAAACAGGAACTTGAACTTCCTGTACCTTAATTAGCCCTATGGTCCTAAATTCCCTGCAGAACCCAGGAATGCCAGTCTTCAGTCCCCTTGCTCTTTCCTAGACTGTTCCAAGACTCCAGTCCCCCCGCCCTTCTACCGACCTCTTCCTCCCTGCCTCCACTGTCCCTAAATCCCAAGTGTTCTAGTTCCTACTCACACCTCCTTTCCCTCTGGCTGGGGTTGGCCTGAAGCTGGCTGCTTGGCATTCTGGGAAATCCTCCTGCTGCCCTCCCTCTTGGGGCAGGTACAGACAGGTCCAGGCTGCAGCAGCTGCATCTTCCCCAGACACCTCGTAGACTCCCAGACTCCAGCCTCATGCCGCGGTCCCAGTTGCTTGCCTTGGAATACATCCTGTTGGTCCTCAAAATACATCCGGTGTCCTGTACTCCGCCTCTCCTCTGACGTTCTCCCCAGCCCATACATTCTGTCCTATCCTCCATCCTCCCCTCCACCTCATCAAAGACCCCCTACCAGGCCTCTTCAGTCCAAGTTCACCTTAATGGGGAATGCCCTGGATAGATGCTCCCATCCCCACCAATCCAGGTCATCTCTACCAGGCTCAGCCTCAGTTCTTGATCTTCTGTCATCTCTGGTTGCCCTAATGAGCTCAGTTGCAAGCTTCTATTTCCACCTCTTTGGGTCCACTGATTGCAATCTCTTCCCTCAGACCTTCCCTAAGGACCTAGGCATTCGGACCCCAGCCAGAGATCAACCCGGGGTCCATCTTCAACCCCACGTTTCACCTCTGAGACCCAGCCCCCAGGCATCCTGCTCCAGAGCCAGGGAAACAAACTAGTACCTAAACGTTCTCTGCCCCACCCTCTGCTCCTGCCCAGCCCATCACTCTGGAGAGGACTCAGGTGTCCCATCCAGCCAGGCCCCATCCCTCGCCAGAGTACTTAGGCATTCCCCACCCCATATCAGCCTGTGACCAGACTTCCCGCCCTCAGACTCAGCCCTTCCCGGGATCCCAGGCATCTTAGTTTCCAGCTTCCTGTATCAACACACACCGTCCTCTAGATGTCTTGTTCCCCCAGCCCTGGCTGCAGTGACACCGTAAATCCAGAAGACCCAGGGCAGCAAGTAGAAGAGAAAGCGGGAGGAAACAAGGAGCCGCCAGGACGCCCTCTCCTGGAGCCCTGGGTGCCCGGGTCCCCCCTCCTCCCGTCTTCACCTGCTGCGGGCTCCGCCCCCGCTCCGCCTCGGTCGGCCTCTGCTCCTCCCCCGACTCCACCCCCCGTACCCCCAGCCCGGCCAGAACGGCCCCCGGGACAGAGCGACGCGGAACCGCGGACGCCTGGGTCCCCAGCATGATCCTCGGTGAGTGGGCTCTGCGGCTCCGCGGCTCCAGGCTCCTGGGTCCCTCTCAGTAGGTCACCCCCCAACCTCCCGCACCGCGGTGACTGCGGCCGCCCGTCAGCCACCGGTTCCCCCTCCCCCTTCATCTGGCTCCACATCTGGGGCCCCCTCTTTCCCTCTTCCCCAAACTGCCACTTCTCCCGGTGATCCAGGGAGTGGTAAAGGGGGAGACAGAGCCGAGTAAGACCCCCGCCCCGTAATGAGAACATTGCGTATTCATGAGGCTCATGAATATTATATGACAGTCTACGAGAGGCTGGGGGAGGGGCTGGTCCTGGCCTGGCGGAGTTGAGCGAAAGGTTCTGACCCGTCCCCCCCTCCCCCCCCCCCGCCCCGCCCCGGGGCCTTCCCCCACCCTTAGCTCAAACACTCCGACATCCTTCTGGGCCCAGGATAAGAGGGAAAGGAGGAAGTGAGGGGCGGGCGGGGGGAGAAGATGGTGGGTGTAGCTTCGAGGTGTGTGGTGGGAGGTGGGAACCTGAGGGCTGAAGATAAGGGGTCTGGGGAGAAAAAGGGGTGGGAAACTGTCCATCCCAGGGCCCCTGCGGCTCGGATCCTGTCTCCGCAGCCATCCTGCCCCAACACGCCGGGACCTGCCCCTCTGTCTCCGTGCTCTGGCTGCCTGGGCCCTTCCTTCCCGGCTGCCTTCTTCTTCCTTCCTCCCCCACCCCACCCCCACCCCTGCCTTGGGCCGGGGGCACCAGCAGAGGAAGGGGCCCCGGGGAGTACAAGGATGGCGGAGGGAGACTCCCGCGGGGCTCTGACATCCCTTCAGCCACAGCCACCCCAGCCTCATGACCTACATGGGAAGGGAGCCCCGGGAGGGGGAGGAAAGGACTCCTCATCAGTCGGGCTCCAGGCCCCTGCCTCCACGATAGTCCACAGGCCTGTTCTGTCCTCTGACCTCTGACCTCTGCCCTCTGTCCTGGCTAGGCCGGTTCCTGGGCCCTGTTTGTGGTGGGAGACCCCCCCACCAGGCCCAGACACCTGTGGTCTCCCTGCCCCCCACCGGGGACACCTGGCTGCATGCTGGCACCCCAGGGCTCGCCTGGCTCCCACCTCAGCCCTCTGCTGGGGCCCCCTTGACTCTTGCTTTTCTTCTTTCCTTTGACCCCTATTGACTCCCACTAGGTGGCTCTCTCCCCTTCTGCCCTCCTTCCTCCACCCCTTTCTCGCCCCCCCCACTCCTGTAGCTCCTTGCTCTTACCCCTCTACATCTGCCCCTCTCCACCTGGCATCCCATCAAATCCATTAAATGAATGAGCCAACAGAGGCACGAATGACTGGTTGCCTGCCTTCTTCCCAAGAGTGTCTCTAGCAGGAAAGAGACTCCAGGCCCATCTATGAAGACTGTCCCGACCCTGGCGTGACCCCCACCACCACACTTGGACTCAGGTTCCCAGAGCACAGGCTCCACATTCCTCCAACCTGTGCAATCCCTGCACCCTGGCCCCAGCCTGGGCACGGGCCCCAGAGGCAACATCATGCTTGTCCAGGACAGGCCAGTTTGAGTCGTGCTTCTCCTGGTCAGTAGGCCTTGGAGAGGACCTCGGGAACCTGCTCGAACCAGCCCAAGATCCCACCACAGGAGGAATGCCAGGGGCCACCAACTGGACGCCCACCACACCTCCCTGAGGACACTGCGATTAACTCCCTCCTTGTGCCCAGCCCACAGAGGGGTGGGAAGCCTGGCGGGCCACATACCTTAACCCTCTTTGACGAAGGAAGGCGAGAGGGAGGCAGCTCCCGGCCAGGCCTGAGGCCCATTCTAAGGTTTTCAGGTTCTGAACGCTGAGGTCCACTGAATCTGTGTGCAGGTGCTCTGCCCGGCAGGTGAGGCCCAGCCTGCCTGCCCAAGAGCTAGACTGTGGGCCCAGGTTTAAGGTGGTGGCTCTGGACTCAGGTTCACCGTTCTGAACTTTGCTTACCCTCCTCTCCAACTGGGCCCTTGGTGTGGTGTGTGGGGCGGGGGCATTGAGGGAGGCTTTTCCCATCAGGCCGGGGAAAATTCCCCAGGGGTCTTCCTTCTGCCTTTCCTGGCCACCTCCCCCCTTTAGGCCCTGCCCCCGCCCACATCTCCCCCGGGGTTATTAGGGATGATGTTTTGAGTAGTTGTTCATAATCATCCCCTTGTTGCTTTCATCTTTGACTTCAAAGCCTTTCCAGCACTCAGCCGGCCTCCTGCCAAGAAGGGGGAAATTGCAGCAGAAGGGGACAAATACCTCAAATACCTGAGACTTGGTCAAGAAGGCAAGATCTAGGGGTTCCAGGCTCTCCCCTTAATCCCCCAGTTTTAGGCATTTCTGGGGTTAGAAGAGGCCAAAAGGCCCAAAGTGAAAAGGGGATGGATTAGAGATGAGATTCCAGTCCAGACGCAAATCTCGTTTCTCCTTTGGCCCCAGAGCGTAATTCCCATTTTAACCCAGTGCTGACCCCATGTTTTTCACCACCTTGGGCCCTAACGCTACGTGCAACCTTATCCCCGATACCTCTCTGGGATCTGAATCTCATCGCGGCCCAATCTCCAGACGAACGCTAACCTGCAGCCTTACCCTCACATCCTTCCTGGCTCCTGTTCCTACCCTGACGCTGCTGCTCCCAGAGCCAGCTCACTGGCAGACACTCCCATTCTTTGCCACAGGGGCTTCAGGCCCTAGGCCCGACCGGAGACAGCCAAGGGACTGGGACTCCCACCTGGCCAGAATTTCTGGGGAAGAGAGGAAGGAAAAGACGAGCTCTGAGTGGGATGGAAGGAGTAAGGAGTCAGACCTGGCTTGGTTGTGGCCTGGTGCTGGGGGGATACCGGAGCAGGATCAAAGTGCCTAGGTCCAGGTGGGGTGCAGAAATGAACAGACAGCCATCCATCCAAGGGACTGAGACTTCACCTCCCCCAGAGTGGTTGGGAACTGTCTTTAATAAAGCATTTGGCAGCTCCCCACGGAGCTGGGTGGGGCTCTATCTGCTGGAGCTAATGAGCTTCCCTCTGGAGTGGCCTGTCCCAGCCAGGCCTCAGCTCCTCCCTGTCACACCTGACATGGTGTGCAGACCCGCACGCGTGCGCGCACGCACGCGCACACACACACACACACACACACACTCCAGTTTGCTCTCCACCTCCTCCTCCAAACCCACCTGAAGCCCTCACCTAGCCATATGAAGCCCTGGATTTCCTCCTTCACAGCCCTTATTATATTCCTGCCTTTTTCCCCCTCCATCGCTAGGAAAGTGTGGTGCCTGAAAGCCCTGTCTGGAGCCAGCCAGACAGGTTCAAATCCCTCACTAGCTGTGTGACTTTGCTCAATTAACTCCCCCTCTCTGAGCTGACAGTCATCTATAAGATGAGGATTCGTTTATTTAGCAAACATTTATTGAGCTTTCTTTGTGGCAGGCCAGCACTTTACATGGATTTGTTCAATCCTTTCAACAACTCCACAACGCAGGTACCGTTGCTCTCATTTGACAAAGGAGAAATGAGACAGAGGGGCTTCGGAAACGAGCTAGTCACCCAGCTAGTGAGCAGTAGAGCCGTCCGCAGGGGGGCATATATGTAAAGCGCCTGGCATACAGTGGGCCCTTATTATTCTCAGGATGGCCGAGAGGGGACTGAGGCGTGGGCTACCTGACACCAAGGGCCCAGTTTCTCCCCACATGGCCCGTAAGTTGCCATCTGCCCCCTCCCACCTCTGATCTCAGTGGAGTGGACCCAGGAATCTGGGAAAGAGACACATAAATCTCCAGTTGCCCACTTTGCTTCCTTGCCTCACTGCATCCTTCCTTCCTTCCTCCCACTTCCCCTTCCCTCCCCCGACCCCAGGGCTCCTGTCAGTGGAAAAGATGAGTTGCTGGCTAGAGGGAACTCACGGGCTGCTACCTGTTTTCCTCCAACCCCAGGAAGTACATGGAACTTGTTCTCCCTGTCCTCTCCTTGGACAAGATGGAAGCCTTTCTCAGATCTCTGCTGAATTCAGGGTTAAATGGGAGCCCTTTGGGGTTGCGTAGCAGAGAAAGAGGGTGGCAGACCTCGATGGAAATCCCAGCTCTGATACTTACAGGCTGTGTAACGTCAGCCGAGTCTTTTTCAGTTCTCTGAGCCTCAGTTTCTTCGAGTGTCAGATGGTTAAAAACTAGCAGCAGCTACCCCATAGAATAGTTACCTCAGAGGTTACATGTGCTACTACTCAGAGTGCTTTACCTGAAAACATTCTTTTCTTCTGTTGCCTTTTGTGGAACTCACCTCTCTCCTCTGAGGTGGTTGTTTGAGGGGTGGGGGCCTGGAGAGTTCAGAGCCAGGAAAGGGTCAAGGAGCTGAGCTGCCTCCCTCTCTGGGGCCGGAGCAAGCACGAGCCCCGGGCCAGCTGCCTGGGGTGGGTGCTGGGTGCCTGGGGCTCTGGGAGTGCTCAGGTTTCTCTCACCATTCCTGATGCCGCCTGGGGCTCGTTAAGGCTGCCCTGGCCTTGTGTGCCAGACAGGAGGAGGCGGGCACAGAGGGGAGAAGCCATGGGTGGACAGAGGGGAAGGGGAGATGGTCGCCCTGCCCCATCAGTCTGTCGGTCCCACTCTCTCCTCTCTCCCTCTCTCGTTCTCTGTTCTCTGGTCTTTCTGCCCTCGTCTCTAGCTCTGTGTCCAGCTTCTCAGCGGTGTCTCTGTTTCTCTCTCATTTCACTCTCTTCATCTCTCCATCGTCCCCTGTCCTCTTCTCTCTCAGTGTCTATGTCCCTTTTCTCAGTCGCCTGTTCCTGCTTCTGTCAGTCTTTCCCATTCTATCTCACTCACTTTTGTCTGTCTGTCTCTCTCTCTCCTCTCCCCCTACCCCATCTCAACCCCGAGGTGGCAGAGGAGGGAACGGACATGACACACAGACCCCCAGCTGTCCAAGGGCCAAAGCCAAGCATCCTGGCCTTCTCCTTCAACCCTTAGATGTCTGCAGCCCAAGCTCCCAGCAGCCTTGACCCCTCTCTGCCTCAGGCACCCTAGCTGCCCAGTCGGAGCAGTGGGTGGAAAAGACAGACCCCTCCAGACCTTCCTGGACCAGCTCCCTGCCCCCAGCTGTGCCTGAGCCCTCCCCACCCCCACCCTCTCGCATCCGATTCCCCTAATCCCTGCTCCCCCGCCCTCCCCTCTGCCCCACTTTTCCAGGACTCTGATTGGCTGATTCTACTGACTGGACTGGGGGGGAGGCTGGCAAGGGAGGGGGCAGGGGGCAGAACCAAGGGAAGGGGACGCTGTCAGGCCCAGGCCCCTGGGGGGCCAGGGCCAGGCCACTGCCTGGGGGCAGCAGGCACCAGACACTGAAGGTATGAAAAGGGGCCGTCTCTGGAGGGAGTAGGAAAGGATCCCAGGGGGACCCTCTGCCCCAGTAAGGTCATGGGAGGACGGGGCTAAGCTTGCAGCCTCCTGGGTTTGCCTTTGTTCCTGGGGACCCCTGTTGCTGGCAGGGGGTTGCCAGAGCCATGAAGGGCAGCCAGAGTTCCCTGACTGGTGGACAGAGAAGTCGCAGAAGGGAGCTGGGCCAGCAGAAGCCCAGAGGGGCCAGCCGTGCGGAGCCTGGCAGGGCTCCTCCCACGGCTCTGGGGCAGGAGGAGAAGCTTTCAGGGACGGTAGTGGAGTTTCAGTTCCCCTTGGGGTCAGACCCAGGCATTCCCCTCCCAGGGACTGGTCGCAGTTCCTCCCGCAGAGCCTGAGCTGAACATTCCCGCGGCTGACAGAGGGACCTGGGGAGGACAGGAAGGTGGGGAGAAGGGGCTCTGAGAATGGCCACAGGCAGTCCACCTCCCAGATCGAATGCCACTTTCCTACCCCGAGACATCGACAGTTAATTAAGAATTACGACTGGGACAAAATCATAACTTTGGGGAGCCAAAGTTATGAGAGATCCAGCAGCCCTCCTCCAAATACAGGCCTCAATATTCCTCTTTAAGCAGTGGGATGAATCAGTCACCTGCCAGTTCTCCCTGGGGTAAGACTTAGCCTCTGGGATTCCCTGGGGGAAAGCAAAACCAGAGGAAGGGAGTAGCCAGGGGCGTGGGACTCCCGAGTCCTTGTGGTCCAGCAGGCGGCCTGCAGAGAAGGCCTGTGATTTTCCTGGGTCTGTAAAATGCCTAAAGGTCTTGGGGGAGGGAGGCTGGAGAAGGGGGAAGTGAAAATCACCCAGAAGGGAAGAACAACAGGTCTGCGCCCTCCCCCAGGCCCACAGGGCACCGTGCTCCATTGCTCCGGAGCCAGCCAGCAGGGGAAGTGTGTGTGGTGGGGGTCACGCTTCTGAGTGTGGGCCCCCAGCTGGGAAGTGGGACTGCCAGGCTTGGGTTGGGCTCCTGAGCTTCAGCCTTCCTGCCCCACATGATGTTTTCTCTGGTCTTTAGGCAGCTTGAGCCGGGCAGGGCCCCTCCCTCTGCTACGGCAGCCCCCCATCATGCAGCCCCCACTGGACCTCAAGCAGATCCTGCCCTTCCCACTGGAGCCGGCACCCACCCTGGGCCTCTTCAGCAACTACAGCACTGTGAGTAGCAGCCTGCCTGCCTTCCCCACCCTTCTGCCACCCCCGCTGCTTCCGTCCCTGCCCTCTTCTCCTCTTGTATCTAATTCCTTATGTCTTCTTAGGGCCCCATCTCCTTTACTTCTAGTCAGTTACAAGTGTTGTTGGCTCTCTGGTGTACTGTTGACAACAATAACAATAATAACTAATATTTGCTGAAATCCGGCTATGGGCCAGACACTGTGCTAGGTGTTTTATATGAATCATCTCATTCAGTCCACCATCGAGAGAAGTCACAAGACCTAGACTGGTGGTAGTGAGTACAGGGAGGTGGAAAGAGAGACTCTTCAAGGGCACAAGCAGGCTGTTTGTAAGCTGCAGCTCTCTGGAGCCCACCGTTGGGTGGATAGGGTAGGGTCAGTGGGGTAGGGCTTGGAGGGCTGGCAAAGTCGTCTAGATTTAATCACTATGAAGTAGGGAGGCATTATCCATTCTTGAGCAGGAGAGTGAGTGGGAAGGGGCAGTGTTTAAGGCAGGTGAGTGGGGCATCTGGATGGAAGGGAGCAGAGACTGGAGGATGGTGGCCAGTTAGGAGGCTGTCCCAGCAATAAGGGCCTGCAGGGGAACCTGGAGAGCCAGACTGGGCCCGCGGCATCGGAAGAGTGCGTGAAGGAAGCGGGGTGGGTGAGGTTTTTCCAAGGAAATCTTGACAGGCCACGATGACCAACCAGGATTTGGGGGTAGGGGAGAGAAGATGAGTCAAGGATGACTCCGGGGTTCAGGCCTCTGTGACCGGGAGAAAGAACTCACCTTGCCAGGGACAGGGGGTTAGAGGAGGAGGCTGGCCTGGGGTGAGGCTGCTGAACGCACTTTAGGACATGGCGAGTTGGTGGGCCAGTGGGACGTTGAGCCAAAAATGTCCAGCAGACAGTTGGAATCTGGGTCCTGGAGAGTGGGCTGGAGCTAAAGGTTTGGGGGAAGTCAGCTTTATTCAATTCAAGTAACCCACCATCAAACCATATTCAGTTACAAACACGTACTGAGCATCAACTACGCACCAGGCACTGCAGCAGATGTGTTTTTGTGTGTGTGTGTGGTTTTTGTTTGTTTGTTTGTTTGCCTACACTGTGTGACTTGTGGGATCTTAGTTCCCCAACCAGGAAATTGAACCTAGACCCTCAGCAGTGAAAATGTGGGGTCCTAATCACTGGACTGCCAGGGAATTCCCTGCAGTAGATGTTTCTATACTTGATCTCATTTAATCCTCACCACAACCCAACAAAGTAGACATTATTATTCCAGTTTGACATACTGGAAGACAGAAACTAAAGCCCAGAGGGTTTAGGGATTTATCTAAGTGGACGCAGTACGTGCCTAAGGTATGACTTGAACCCAGAGCATCTGACTCCAAATACAGTTCTCTTTATACCTGCTGCTTCCTCCAAACTCCTCCCAGAGAATCCAAACCAACATTTGCAATGCGCTTTGAGGTTTACAAAGCATTTTTCATATCTCAGTTTTTATAGCAACTCTGTGGGGTAGCTGTCATTTTATCCTCGTTTTACAGACGAGAAAATTGAGTAATGACGATCAGGAAGGCGCTGTCCTAGATAAAAGGGAGACATGAGGGTAAATATGACATTCTCCCATGCTAAAGGCGCTATATTCAGGAAAGAAGTATAGATGTGTATGCAGTGATCTACAATGCAAAACAGAGGAAGGGTTATAAATATTGTGACAGAGACACTAACAAAAATTCAATTGAACAAAAAAAATTTTGAGCACCTACTATGTGCTAGGCACTGGTATCAGGGACACAGGACTCAGTCTGTGCTTGGAGAGCTCACGGTGTAGTAGGAAAGACAGTAACTTAGCATTTACCCTATAGTGTGAGAAGAGCTGTGCTGGAGGCAGGTAGCTTGTAGGGGAGCCCAAGGGGGTGTCAGGAAAGACTTATTGGATGTGGTGAGGGACCAACCAGAGCTGAGCAGGAAAAAAAAAAAGAAACAGCAGAGGAAAAAGGGATTGAAGCTGGAGCAGATGACGTTATGATTTGGGCTTTGAAGAACTATTAGTAGGATTTTAAAAGGGATTTCAGAGAACACTGCAGACTGAAACAAGGGCTAAAAAAGAGCACTTGAGAAACTGCAGTTGACTGGGTGTGACTGGAGCAGAAGGTGCTGGGAATAGTTTCCCCCTAGTCTACATACCTGATTTACACTTAACCTTGGGTCTCCTATCTTTGTACCCATTTTACAGATGAGGAAACACTGACCCAGAGAGGTTAAGTGACTTTCCCAAGATCACAAAGCTACTTAGTTGATTCACGTGGATAATCCCAAGTTTCTGACTCCCCAGGTTCATGGCTCCACGGCCTCTAGTGGGGAGGAGCTATTTAAAGCCATGAGAGTGGATAAGCTTGGAGAGAGTGTGGCCAGGTGTTGAGTGATACCAGCTTTGGCATCAGACTGGCAGGATTTGAATTGATTTTCCAAAAGTACTGGCTGTGTGACTTTAGGCAAATTACTTAACCACTCTGAACCTCAATTTTATCAGCTGTAAAAGAAGACAGTAATAGCAACTCGCAAGGTTGTTGTGAGAATCGTATTACATAATCATAATGCCTAGCACCTAGCACAAAGTAAGTTTTCAATCAGTGTAAGCTGCTATGATTATTACGTTATTTCATTGTTTTATTTAATAGAGGATCAGAGAGAGAAAGGTAGTTTCCAAGGCCCAAGCCTTGGGTAATAAGCAGAATTAGGCAGTAGGAACAGGAGGAGGCAGGCCCCTGCAAAGGCAATGAAGGAGCCACAGGACGGGGTGGGGACAGAACCAAGTTCCTATAGAGTTGGAGAAGCCAAGGGAGAGAGTGTGGCAGGCTGCATCAATAGTGCCAAATTCTGCAGGGGAATGAGGACTGCAGAAAAGCTGCAGACATGCCCTGGCAGTACTGTGCAGCAGTTAAGTACAGGGCTTTGGAGTCAGAACGCCCGGGTTTAAATTCAAATCCCAGTTCAGCCACTTACTAGCTTATGACCTTGGACAAATTATTTAGCCTCTCTAAACCTCAGTTCCCTCATCTATAAAATGAAGATAATAATAGTATTTACTATTATAATAGTGGTTGTAAAGATTAAATTAGATAATCCACGCAAAGAGCTCAGTCCAGACGCTGGCACATTCCAAGGGCTCAGTCAACATTAGGTGGTGGTGATGGTATTATTATTCACGGAAGAGTCTCTCCTTCCCTGCACTAATACTTCCAGATGTCTCCTACTCGGGTAATTCCTATCCCTTAGACCCCTCCCTGAACTATGCGTCCCTCTGCCCTTGGACATCCCTCACTGTCTCCCAAAGACAGCCTCTCTCTACATCCAGGCCCCTGCTTCGCTCATCTCTCGGCCCTAGGTGGAACGGAGGGGATGAGATCCGGAGATGAGAGAGCCGGAATCCTAGGACCTATCCAGAGAGGATAAGGAAGTGTCTGGGGCAGTGGGCTGTTCTGCCCTCCTGTCCCTCGTCCCCCAGTGCTGCCCCCACTCTACCGCCAGAGGGCAGCAAGTGCACGAAGCATAAGCCCTTCGGGAACCTGGTTCTCCAGCAGGTGGCGGGCGAGAGGAGGAGGTGGGAAGAGGTTAGGGATGATGTCCCCAGTTTGAGGTCGCTTCTGCCCTGGGCGACCCCAGCTCCACCGTTCAGAGGAGTCACTAAGAGAGCAGTGCCTGACACCTGGGTACCTGGGCTCGGTCTTGCATCCCTAGTAGGGGAAGTAACATGTATAAGGAGCACAGGGGTCGTGTGCAGAGGGAGCAGGGAAAGGGTCGTCTGCGGACTCGAAAGAGAAGCTGTCAGCAGAAGAGCGAGGGTGGAAGGGGTGAAAGAAAGGAGAAAGGTCCAAGCTAGAGAAACAGGGTCGGCCACTGGTAGGGATACTGGACCCAGCAAGGGTCCCCATTGGAGGAAGCCCAGTGGAGCATCTGGTCAATGCCCCGTCGCCAGGCCGAGGGGCCCTTCGCCAGGACCAGGTCTTTCTGGAACGAGTGTCTGGACATGGACACCCCGTCCTCTCTTCTTTTCGCCCTAGCGCCCCTTCAAGCCTCCCGAGCTCCCTATCCCCGCCCCCGTCCTCGGCCCCGCCTCTGGGGCGGGCTCCGGGCCGGGCCGGCGCCGCCTCCCCTTCTCCGGGCCGGCCCGGCCGCACAGCCCCGAGCCACCCGGGCAACGAGCGCCGCGTCCCCGGCCTGCCCGGCCCTGCCAGGCTCGGCCTCCCCTCCCGGGTCCGCCACCCCGGGCCATGGAACCGCGTCCCCCGGGGTCCCGCAGGGTAAGCCACCCGGCCCCTCCTCTCTCCCTGGCTCCCGCCGCTGCCGCAGCGCCCCCCCACCCCATCCCCGCCCGCCCCTGCCCGGCTCCCTACCTCTCCCTTCGCCTGGTCCTCGGGTTATCCGGCCCATCCCCCACGACCGGCGCGGCCCCAACCAATCTCCGGATCCCATCTGGCGCCCCCCAGACTGCTGCCACCATACTGGATACCCCGGCCTCTGCTTCTCAGATCCTTGAAGTCCCCCAAATTTTCAGACTTCCCATCAGGTCCTGCACCTACCCTCAAATTGCCACGCCGCCGGTCAGATCCCTTATGCAGCCCTGACCCCATCTCAGCCTTAGTCCCCTTCCTAGCATCCCTCCCCCACCAGCTTCCACCTGCTCTTTAGACACTCTCTAGCTCCCTCTCTTTCCTGTTTCAATCCTTCCTGTCCCTCAGGTCTTCCCATCCCTGAGATTCCATCCCCCTTCCCTTTTTGCCTTTATTTGGGGCGGGGAGGTGGTGTGGTGGTCAGACAGGGGCAGCGGAGCCATCAGATAAAGGGCAATGGAAGGAAATATAATCATAGCCCCTCCTGGTGTTCCTGATCTGGTTTCCCCCTTCCCTCCCCCTTGCCCTTCCTGATTCATTTTGCCCCAGCTTAGGAGAGCGATTCCCTTTCATGTCTGCTATTGGAGGGCAGGTGGGAGGAGACTGTTTTGTGGACCTTTCCAGACAGTGTCTAGGCCAAAATCCTAGGGAAGGGGCTCTGGAGTGAGAGGGCTCTGGGAGATGCTGGCCTTCACCCCTCCCCAGAGAGCCCTCATCTAGGTCACCAGGGCCTCTTGACCTTGGCCTGGAGCAGCACTTCAGTGGCTCATATTCCACCTGCGCAGGGATTGGGCCCAGGAACCCTCACCTTCAGCCTGGTGTCTCCTCAGTTCCCGGAGGAGAGGGTGGGAAGGACCTACCTGACTGGGTTGCCGCCCTCCTCTCTGCCCACCTCCCACCCCTAGTTGGTGTTTATGGACTTAAGCCTGAGGAGAGGGCTGTGCAAAGGAAAAGGCTCTCACCTGGAGGAAGGACCCAAGCGGGACAGGGACCAATTTGCAGGGGATGGATGTTGGGACAGTCAGCTCACAGGTCATCCTCAGGGCACTGGATCCTCAGCCACTCTGGGGAGCAGGCTGGGGTCCTGGGGTGGGGCACAGACAGAGCCAGGGACCTCTGCTTTCCCCTCTCCATCCCACTCCTCTCTCCCTACCATTTTCATCGACTTAGGTTTCCTGGCCCAGATTGGGTTTCTGTTTGGGCTGAATTCCATTCCCCACCCAGCATGTGAGGACATCCAGGGGCTATGGAGAACCCTGGGGCAGAGTTGGGGGGGGTCCCTGGTTAGGGAGGACTGTCGCCCGGAGGCTGGGAGCTGAGTGCAACCTCTGTCTCCCCTTTCTGATTAAAGCCTGTCTCCAACTCGGTCTGTCTTCCTGCCAGACACATCATACATTCACACCGATAAACACACAGCTGAAGACTGCACAACCTGACCATTCATGGCTTCGGCAGAGCCCCTGACACAGAACTGTTGATACAGAAATGATGTACACACAGCACGTGACACGCCTTCACACTCCACCCCTGCACAGATTGATCATAGACTGCCTAGACACACACAGACACACCCAGTCTTCCCCTGTTTGGCTTTTCCCTGAAAGGGACCTGGGCTTCCAGGAGGTGAAGAGTAAGCCACGGAGAGGGGCTGCTTCCAGCCAACGGCAGGCCAGGAAATTGACACTGGTCTGTCAGACTGGTTATCTGAACCTGGCTCCTGCCTCTGTCACTGCCAAATGGGATGGCGCATTTCACAGGGATGCTAAAGCCCCTTTCCAGACCACCTTCTTCCCCCTGCTCCGTGTTCCTGTCTCTCACCAGTGTCTCCTGGGGAGTCATGAAGACCTGGGCGCAGGGAGGGCCTCAGCTGAGGAGCTGGGTACCCCCAGCAACTTTTTTTTCACTTGATCCTTCCACCTAGAAGATAAGGTTTCAGCTCTAATCTGGTTCCATGCTTATGAGAGATCCCAGCCACCACCCAGTTCTTCTCAGCCTCAGCTGCATTCCAGGCTCGCCTCTCCCTGGCCGCCTGGGGGCCAGAAGGGAGGAGGACGGGGCAGGGAGGCAGTTTTCATGCCTCTAGGCCCCTGGCTTCATCCTCATCGCAGAAAGCCTCAGACAGAAATTCCCATCCTCTTCCCGCCTCATGTGAACTCTTGGCAGGAGACTGCAAAGACATCTGCTGACCCAGGGTGGGGGCAGAGGCCGTTCCTGATCCCTCCCAGCCCCGTAGCCCTGTGACCAAGGGGAGGGAGTTCAGAAGATCCCCGGGGCTGCCTCAGGCCAGCCCAGCTTCTTACGTTCTCCGACTGACTCCCGCTGGAGCCACCTACTCTCTCCCGGGTTCTTTTGCTCCCTCTAGAAGCTACTGCTTTTAAGAGGTCCAGGGAATGAGTGTGTCAGGGCAACCTGGGGCGCAGAGGTGGGAAGCTAGGAATATCTGCCTCCTGGGACCAGAAGCTTGGCTCGGTTGATGGTCTTGTCCCAGAGAGGAGGCCGAAAAAGGCTTCAGCTGAGAGCCCTAGGGTCTGGGATGCTTTGAGACTTCCTGAGTGGGCCTCTGGTGGATCAGCCCAGGAGAAAGGTCAAGGTGACAGAGCTTGATCTTCATGGTATAACGGATGGAGACGAGTCCAGGTTCGAGTCCCAGCTCTGCTATTAAGTCATGCTCTGACCTTGGGCAAACCACTTCTACTTTCTGTCAAATGGGAGCACTGGGCCAGGGGATCTCTCAGGTCCCTTCCAGTGCTATGAAGATTGGGCTGGGAGGGAATCAGGGAGCTGAGGCTCGGAGCCCTCTGGCATGCTGGGGGATTGGGAGGAGGCTCTGGGGACTTTGGTTCAACCCAGCTGCTGCCAGTGGGGTTGTGATGGACATGAGCTTGTGCTGGGGTTCCTGGCTCACCCCAGCCTGCCTCCACAGATGGACCCTGTGCAGAAGGCTGTACTGTCCCACACGTTTGGGGGACCCTTACTCAAGACCAAGCGGCCCATCATTTCCTGTAATGTCTGTCAGATCCGCTTCAATTCTCAGGTAAGAAACCCAGCTGCTCACCCATCCACTGGCTGGGGCAGGGACGACCAGGGGCATCTTAGGGGAGGGCAGGGTCTGGGAGCTCTGGGCGAGGGGCAGGGATTAAGGGGATATGAGGGGATACTGCAGGAGAGGCAGGGCTGATGGAAAGCACTCGGGAGGGACAAGAGATGGCTGTATATTTTGACATGAAGTATATAGCCCAGTCCTCTAAGGCTGACCCCTCCCTCCCTTGGGGACTGAGGCATCCCTGGCTCCGAACTTCTTGGAACACAGGTGGCCATCTGTGTCTGGGTGGGAGTGTGGCCTCTGGTCCTCTGGTCTTGGGTACAGGGCTGAGTTACGTCATTGGCTCCCTGCAGAGCCTGTGCCCTCCTTGGCCTCTGCTAAACTCCTCCCCGGCTCACCCATTTCCCTCTAACCTCCTGGCTTCCTCCTCTCTCCGCCATCCTCCCTCCAAATTACACACAAGGCCTGGCCCCCACTGCTCTCCCAAGGGAAAGCCTCTCCCATGGGAGAAGCCACCCCAAACTCAGAACCTTGGTGTCTGGCCTCCCAGGTTTTCTCCCTCGGAGGCTCCCTTGGGACTTTTGTGTGGGTCTAGAGGGGGCTTTGTGGCGTGCAGGTTCTGAGAAGTTTTGGAGAAAAACAGCAGAGCCTCATTCTGCTGAGTAGGAAAAAGAAAGCATGTTCTGTTTCTCTACCCAGTACACACACACACACACACACACACACACACACACACACACACACACACGTGCCACACCATGCCTCCAGGCTCTGCACACCCCTGGCCCACCCCTGGGCTGTCAGTCTTTTCCTGCCTATCCACACCTTTTATTTCTACTTTACTGCCTGTCTGGGTGACCTTGTGGTTCCAGGATTGTGTGTTCTTAGCAGGGGGTGCACACAGTGTGGGGTGGAGCCAGGACCAACCCAGATTTAGACCTCCCCTTGACCTCGACCCCAGGCATCCCCTTTCCCAACCCTGGCTCTGCTCACTGCTGGAGGGTGGGAGACTAGAGGGGCCAGGGGCCAATAGTAAAGAGCCCTCTCCTCTTTTTGCCCTCCCCTCCCCTCCCCCACCAAGCGCCTCTGTTTTGACAGCTGTCTCTGCTGCTCTCTCTGTCTCCAGAGCTGGGCTTGGGGCCAGGGTCCTCCAGGGTGTCCGCAGAGGCTTCAGGGAAAATGAGACCCAGAGGGGAGTAGTCAGGGTACAGCCCAGGCTGCAGAGCTCCTGGGACTCCCAGCGTGAGGGTGGGAGTCCCAGGAGCAGCAAAGGCTGGATCCTGGGGCCAGGGGACACAGGCATAGAAGGCCGGGGGTCGAAGAGGATGCGGACTGGCTAGATTGCTCGGCCCCTCCCATTTAGGGTTCTCCTATAGTTGTGGGGTCCCCTTCCCTCACCCCTGGACAAGGTGGGAAGCCTGAGTCAGCAGGCAGGCCCTGGGTGTGGTGGTGGGGTAGAGCCTGGGCTAGGTGGGGATCCAGGTTCCCAGCGACTGAGTAACCAGGGTCCTCGACATGGGGTTTTACCTCTCCCTGGTGTAGGGAGAGGTTAAGTGCAGCCTGCTGAGGCCACCCCAGCACCTGAAGGAGCTCCATGGGGAGAACGTTTAGATGAAAGACGATCTCAGATTCCCTTTTCTTCCTCCCTCCCTATAGAGCCAGGCTGAGGCCCACTACAAGGGTAATCGCCATGCCCGAAGAGTCAAAGGCATCGAGGCTGCCAAGACTCGAGGCAGGGAGCCCAGCGTCCGGGAAGCAGGAGATCCAGCTCCCCCAGGCGGCACGCCCCCAAGTGGAGAGGGTGTAGCCCCCCGTCCAGGTATGTCTGACTCCCCCGCAGCATCCTTCAACTGAACTTGTCTCCTCCATTCTGTCCCCAGTTCCCAGAACTCTCCTCTGCTTTCATCTCTCTCTTCCTCAGCTCCCACCCCAGCCCCACCCAAGGTGAGTCCTGCAGCCAAAGCCAGTGACGCAAAATTTCCATCCTGTCACCCCCACTGCTGCCCCAGCTCCTCTCAGCAGAGTCCCCACCGTCTGTCCTCCCCACCTCCCAGTGACTCAGACAGGGGCTAGGGTGAGGCTACCTGGCAAACTTCCTCAAGAAAGAGGGAACCACCAAATCCAGGGAGAGACCATTTCATCTTGGGGAGAGGGGCAGGGGAGAGAATCAGGATATCTGAGGGCCTGCCCATGGGGGCTCCCCCCAGGGAGGACTGGGCCCAGGACACCCAGGCAACTCCCTGGGTGATCTTGGGTAGATCTTTCGACCTCTCTGGGCCAGAGTTTTTTGTCCCTCGGAAATGAGGGAGTGAGACTTGAAGATCTGTGAGGTCTTTTCCGGGTTTACAGAAAGCAACTCTGAGATTCTTTCTCCCTCGTGGCTGGTGGCCATCCTCAACCTTAACTCCCAGCCAAGAAACTGGAAAGAAGGAACATCAAGACGGACGATCCGAGCCACCCCCATCCTGGGATTACATCAGATGTCAGTCATGGCAACTCCAGAGAGACCTGACTTCCCCATGTCCTCCTTGTCCTTGCCTGTCCTTCCTGCCCTACCCTAAGGAGAAAGAAAACCAAGGAGCTGCACCACCAGCTTGGGAAGCAGGCCCCACTCTCACCACACGTACACACACAAACACACACACCGTCCCTCGGGGATGCACAGACAGGGCGAGTGGGTGAGCTGAGTTCTGTGTTCTGGCTGCTTCTCAGCCTGAACATCTCAGGTTAACTTGGTAATGTCTCTGTCAAAGGGGGATGATGATGGTGGCGGTGTAGCTAGCCTTTTCTGTCTAGCCCTGTTCTAGGTGCTCGATACATATTACCTCACTTAGTTCCTAGGGTATCTCCCTAAGGAGGTAAGGAGACCTGCCCTGCTTTTGGAAGCCAGGAGCTTCCGTCCAGATAGAGATGTGAGTGTGCTGTCTGGGTTGGGATGGAGATAAGTGATGTCAGGAATGAGGAAGAGAAAAGAAAAGGAAAGATCACAGGATGGACCAGCAAAATGGACACTGGCAGGGCTCAGGAGGTCCCCTCCCACCAGCTCCCCAGCCCCACCCCCGGCCTCCCCCTGACCCGGAAACTGGATCAGCTGCTGGAGCAAGAATGGGAGCGCTAGAGTTTCCCCTGTGCAGAGGCCAGAACCCAGCGCTGAGGCCTGGGGCCTGTGCATCTTTAATCAAGCCATGAATTATAGAGCAGCCCACATCCCTGTTTCTTCCCTCTCTGGTTCTGCTGTTTCTGTTTCCCTTTTGCCATGTCTGTGCCTGTCTCTCCCAACCTCTCCTCACCTCGCTTCTGCCCCTTCCTAGAGTTCTTTGGCATGCCTCCCTGGGGACTGGGCAGGCCTCTTGAGAAGGGGCTGGCCGGGCGGGAAGCCCAGGCTGGCTGGCAGGCCTCGGAGGGGAGGTTCCTTGTTCCGTGCCCCTCTCCCCCTCACCAGGCTGGCTGCCAGCTTCACCCTGGCTGAGGGGAGGCTGGTGGGGCTGGACCCCTCGGCCATTCCCAGCTCATGGAGAATGAGCCGGGCACTGGAGGCTCACACCCAGCCCGCGGCAGCTGGACCACATCTGGCTCTGGTCCAGGGCATGAGAGCATGCGTGCTGTCACAGGGTGGGGACTCCTGGGCCCTTGCCCTCCGGGAAACGGGGCTAGGTCTCCTCCACATAAAGAATCTTCTCCGAAAGCCATCTGGGATGATCCCTATGTTTCTCCCCCAGTGACAGTTTCCATGGAAAATGGACTGGGTCCAGCCCCAGGATCCCCAGAGAAACAGCCTGGCTCCCCATCCCCTCCCAGTGTTCCGGAGACTGGTCAGGGTGTGACCAAGGGTGAAGGGGGGACTCCAGCCCCAGCTTCCCTGCCTGGGGGAAGCAAGGAAGAGGAGGAGAAGGCCAAGCGGCTGCTCTACTGTGCTCTGTGCAAGGTGGCAGTGAACTCCCTGTCCCAGCTTGAGGCACATAACAAAGGTATGGGCTCCCCTCCCCCACGCCCACTCCCCTGTCCCCATCCCCTCCTGCTCGCTATGTCCTAACCCTCCTGGCTTCCAGCATCCCTGGACCCTCGAAGACTCACCAGCCTATCTCCCTCCCTAATCATCTCCCTCATTCCTTAGCCCCTGACCTTCTCGGTTCCCTCCCCGCCCCCGCCCTATTTCTGGTAACTGTGACTCTCCCCTGACCCACCTTGTGTCTGGAAGGGTCCCAAGGGCCTTGGAAAGCCCCCACGCTTGATGCCCCCCCCCCCAATATAGTAATTGGAAATGTGGATATTTGAGGCGTAGTAAGCCTGGAGAATTTTTTTCCACCTCTTACCTCCCGCCCTCTGGGGGCTCCAGGTACTAAGCACAAGACGATTCTGGAGGCCCGAAGTGGACTGGGCCCCATCAAAGCTTACCCTCGGCTGGGGCCTCCCACTCCCGGGGAACCAGAGGCCCCTGCCCAGGACCGAACCTTCCACTGTGAGATCTGCAATGTCAAGGTCAACTCGGAGGTCCAACTGAAACAGGTGGGTCCAAGGCCCTTTCCGAGGACTCTGGAGAGCGCACCTGCTGAGGGAGGAGGGGGGACAGGGAGCTTGGGTGAGACTCTTCTTCAGGCTCGTCCTTTGGTGCCACAGAAGGGGCGGGGCCAGGTGCTGAGGTGCGATCACTCCGCTCCCTGGCGGTTGCTCCTTTCCCCGTGGTTCACAGCCCCCCACCCACTGGTCCCTGCAGCACATTTCCAGCCGGCGGCACCGAGATGGCGTGGCCGGGAAGCCCAACCCCCTACTGAGCCGTCACAAGAAGCCCAGGGGCGCCGGGGAGCTGGCGGTGAGGCCTGGGCGATGGAGAATTCGTCCTAGGGGCGGGGACCGGAGCGGGGAGGAGAGGGGATGCCGGCCGGCCCTGGGAGAGGTGGAGTTTGCGGGGCCACAGAAGGACTTTTCCCTCTCCCCGCCCCTCTCCCCCCTGCAGGGCACTCTGACTTTCTCCAAGGAGCTGCCCAAGTCCTTGGCCGGAGGCCTGCTCCCCAGCCCCCTCGCGGTGGCTGCGGTGATGGCAGCGGCAGCAGGCTCCCCGCTGTCTCTGCGCCCGGCTCCCGCCGCACCTCTTCTCCAGGGACCGCCGATCACCCACCCCCTGCTCCACCCGGCCCCCGGGCCCATCCGAACTGCGCACGGACCCATCCTCTTCTCCCCCTACTGACCTGAACCCTGAACCCCCTCCCATTCAAACCCCCCACCTCCAGCCGGGACCCAGGCCTCCGGGCTCCCAGTCCGTCCCTCCTCCCGGCACTCCCTGAATGATCTCTCTCCTTCCCCCCCCACCCCGAGGTACGGGGTTCCAGGAAAGGGGAGGGGTAGCGGGGGAGGGGGGCTTCAGAAGGGGGGGAACACCCCAGATCTCAGGGAACCCCGCCCCCTGCCCTTCCCTCTCCCCTAGAAAAGGGGGGGCTGTCTCACCCCCGGGCCCCCTTGGAGACACCCCCTCCCAAAAGCCATGTGCATCCAGCCCTTCCCCCCAAACCTAGCACAAAACGGGGTTCACAAGCCATGATCGGGGTCCAGGGGGCAGAAATGGATTTTCTTGGCAATAAGCGGACTCTGGGACTCCGGCCCCCTACCCCCAAACTGAAGCGCTTCCGTGAACACCCCCGTCCTCCGCAGGGGGAGGGGAGCAGGCGGGATCCTGGGTCCCTCATAAGCACTTTGGTTTTACCGCCTGCAACCTCACTGTGCCCGCCCCGCATCACGCCCCAGCCCAGGTCTAGCCGGGCCCACGGGCAGCACTTGGTGGCATCTCTGGCACTTGGGTGGGACCAAGTAGATGCCCCTATAGACCCTTCCCTCACCTTCTTCCTTCCCAGTCCGGATTCCATTCTTTTCACCAGCACCCATCGCCCAAGGGGTACCAAGGGGGGCAAGGGGTGTCCAGTCCAAGCCCACCCCCGCCTCGCCTTCCGCAAAACTGTGAGCAAAAAGCAATAGAAGCCTCGCCCCCGCCCCGCCCCTTTCCGCAGGATTTGCAGTCTGTAGCCTACCCCATCCCAGCTCCTAGACCTCATGGCTGTCCCCTCCCACCAGACACCTCCACTGCACAACTCGGGCGGGGTCGTGACCTCCCCACCCCACCTTGTGGTTTCCGTATCGTCAGTCCTTCCAGCACAGACCCGGGAGGGGGACAGGCCCCCACTGGCCTTCCCCTCCCCATCAACTCTTAATGCTTGACGATGTAGCAATCCCGGCCCCCAGCCCACGTCTTTCCCTTTTCCCCCTCCCTGACAATAAAATCTGGATTCGTTGCCCTCCGTCCCTCAGACTCAGACTCTATCTTTGCCCGCTGAGATGGGAGCAATTCCATCAGAAGTGTATGTGTATGGTGACGGGGGGCGGGGGGGGGGGGGGCGGGCACACAGGAAAGAGGGCCAGAAGAAGGAGGGGGACGGGAAAACGGGGCTGGGAGGAGGCAAGATCCGAGGCTTGCGCAAAGTGAGCAGAGCTCCCCATCCCACTCACGCCTACTCCGGCCCAGCTCAAGTGTCAACTTGGCCCTGGGGAATCATTTCGAGTCCAGGTCTCGGATTGCAGCCACGGCTGTTGAGAATTCGCCGCAACTCCACCAGGCGGCGCCAACGACATGGAAAAGGAGACCGCTAGGCTCCAGTGCGTGTCTCTAGATTCTAGGCAGACAGGTCTAGACCCGGTCTCAGACAAAGGAAGAATCCAGGTTTTTGTACCTCTGGTGGGAAACGCACGCCAGCAACCCTCAAGGCATGGGAATAAGTAGGGGCAGGGACTTGGGAATCTGAGCTGTAGGCTCTGCTCGGCCCCCATGTAAACAGTGACCTTAGGGTTAGTCCTTACCCTCTCGAGACCTCAACTTCCCCATCTGCAAAATAAGCAGGTTTGGGTCTCTTAAAAGTTCATTGAGACTTCATGGATGGATCCATGACTAAAGTGTTGGGACCGTGCCATTTACAGATATGCTAGAGTGCCTTCTCAACTGGTTCCCTAAATGGTCTATGGGACAAGAGAGCACACATCGCTCACTGCCTCCCACGTGATGCTGGGGGAAGGGGTCTCTTCTCTGTCTTCAGAATTCGACTCGACCACACACTCACAAGAGCAGCCAGTGATTCTGTGACCCCCCCCTTGCTCTAGTCCAGCTGGGCAGCAGAAGTTCAACAAGAAAGGCCAGACCAGTCTCTACATGGGCCCATCCTGAGTTGCATTCTCTTTGCTCACTTCCACCTCTCTACCCACTTCTCAGTCTTGCTGAAGAAAGGGGGAGGGAAGATGGGATGACATGACGACTGTCAAAGAGGAAGGAGAGGGGGAAGAGGGGCCTCCTGAGCTAGTCAATTATGAAGTTGTTGGGGGGAGTTTGCTGTAGGCTCAGAAATGGAACCCAACAAGGAGTTTGGGGGGTTTTTGTGTGTGTGTGTTTTGTTTTGTTTCAGGTCGATCTAGCTCAAAAAAAGACACTGGAGATCTAGAAGTCTGAGGGGCAGGAGTGGCTGAATAGGAGAGTGGAATGAGAAAAGCCGGGGCTCGATCACATGTGGGGTGGGGGGGCTGGAAGAAATCGGGGTTAGAGGGGCTGAGATATTAGCATGTCCCACAGGTACTTCAAATCTGGTATAAAACTGAATTCATTATTTACCTCCTTCCGTAAGCCTGCTATGCTTCCCACATTCCCTATCTCATTGATTAAGAGAACCACCATCCACCTGGAAAACTGGGAGTCTTCCTAGCCTTCCCTCTTCCTAACCCTTTATCTAATGAGTCATTAAATAAATCCTATTTGGGCTTCCCTGGTGGCGCAGTGGTTGAGAGTCCTCCTGCCGATGCAGGGGACAGGGGTTCGTACCCCGGTCTGGGAAGATCCCACATGCTGCGGAGCGGCTGGGCCCATGAGCCATGGCCGCTGAGTCTGCGCGTCTGGAGCCTGTGCGCCGCAACGGGAGAAGCCACGACAGTGAGAGGCCCGCGTACCGCAAAAAAAATAAATAAATAAATAATAAACCCTATTTGACCTCTTAAGGACCTACGGATCCCGATCATTGTTCTCTATTCCCACAACCGCCGCTCTAACCAGGACCGGCTACATCATTTGTGGGGCCCAGTGCAAAACGAAAAAGCAAAGTGTTCAAAAATGATCTCAAGGCTGACTGCAGAGCATTAACTCAAGCACTGGACCCTTCTCAGCACAAGGCCCTGTGCGATTACACGCGCAGGTAGCATGCCCACCAAACCAGCCCTGGCCCTAACTCAGGCCCTGCCCACCCCTTGTCTGAACTGGTGCCTCCTTACTGGTCTCTCTCCCTTTGGCCTGCAGGCTTTCACTCCTTACTCACAGCTCTCCAAGCGTAAATCTCCTCCAGGATATAACCCCAGCTCCTCAGCATGGCGCACAAGGCCTTCCTTGATTCTGACCCCACTCACCTCTCCAGGATCTTCCCTCTTGGCCCCTCCTTCACATCCTTTGTTCACCTCTACCTAAACCTCCGTGACTCTGTGCATCCTGTTCCCTTTATCTAGAATGTCCTTCTACTTATCCGCCCAAAAAACTCCTGTTCATCACTCACAATCCAGTTCAGGTGTCTCTCTGTGAACCCTTTCCTGATCCCCTCCTTGGCAGTTCGCTTCTTTTCTCCAAGTCTCTGATGTACTTCACAGAGGGTCGGCAAACTTTTTCTTAAAGGGCCAGATAGCAAATGTTTCAGGTTGTATTGGCCAAGAGGTAAAATTGAGGGTATTATGTAGGTACCTACATAGGTAACCTTTTTTTTTTTTTTTTTTTTGCGGTACGCGGGCCTCTCACTGTTGTGGCCTCTCCTGTTGCGGAACACAGGCTCCAGACACGCAGGCTCAGCGGCCATGGCTCACGGGCCCAGCTGTTCCGCGGCATGTGGGATCTTCCCGGTCCAGGGCATGAACCCTTGTCCGCTGCATCGGCAGGCGGACTCCCAAC
This sequence comes from Delphinus delphis, assembly GCF_949987515.2. Lineage (NCBI taxonomy): Eukaryota > Metazoa > Chordata > Mammalia > Artiodactyla > Delphinidae > Delphinus > Delphinus delphis. Next base: position 43,173,155 of record NC_082693.1, on the reverse strand, counting down.
CACTGCGCCACCAGGGAAGCCCCGGGTAACCATTTTAAAATGAAAGAAAACATTCTTGGCCCATGGCCCATATGAAAATAGATAGTGGGCCAGATTTAGCCCAAAGGCCAAACTTTGCTGACAGCTGCTTCAGAGGACCAATTAGGCCTTTATATATTTACATATCTGTCTCCTCCCCTAGACTACTCACAAGGCCATGCACCATCCCAGGGTCTAGCTCAGAGTCCAATGCATAGTAGACACTCGATACGTTTTTGGTGAGTGAATGGATGAATGAACCAATGATTGGGAGCCTGAGGCCCTGTGGGGCGGGAAGCCAGCATCCTAGATGCTCCATTTCCCACCTTTCTTCATCTGAATCCTTTGTCAGATGTGAACTATCTCCAAGTTCTGGAGAGAGGGAAGGCAGTGTTCTCCCAAAACAAACTCAAGACTTCTGGGGTGCCTAGAGTTGCTCCTAGAACTTGGTCTTGTCCTTTGACCCCTTGAGAAGTGGCCCAGATACTCTGATGCTCTGTCTCCCTGTCCCAGCAATTCTCAGCAATGATCTTATAGGTGTCCTGCCGTGCAAAGAGAGGAAGGAAACAGAGCTTGGGTTTCAGGAAGGAGAACTGAAGGAGTGATAAGGCTTTGGGGTGAGTAACAGGGAAATTTCAACAGAAAAGCCCAGATTTCACTAGCTAAGGCAAAGTGAGTAGGACCAGAGAGGCAAGGAAGGAAGCAAGGGAGGAAGTGGCTGAGGTTGTGTAACTGGGGAGTTACTTGTTCTCTCCGTCTAGTATAATAGGAGACAGGAGAGCAGAGCGCCTCCTGTCTGAAGCCTGACTGCCCACCAGAAAGGACTGCTCTTTGAATGAGTTGGACATCTTCCACCGGAGAGCGATTTGAAGGCTGGGAGACTCAGGTGAGTACTTTGGTGGTGGGTGTACTTTTACGTTCTCTGTCTCCTCATCTCCCAGGTGGTAAAAACAGAAAAAAACTGAGGCCTGGGGGCTTCCCCGGTGGCGCAGTGGTTGGGAGTCCGCCTGCTGATGCGGGGGACACGGGTTCGTGCCCCGGTCCAGAGGGATCCCGCATGCCGCGGAGCGGCTGGGCCCATGAGCCGTGGCCGCTGGGGCTGCGCGTCCGGATCCTGTGCTCCGCGGCGAGAGAGGCCGCAATGGTGAGAGGCCCGCGTACTGCAAAAAAAAAAAAAACAAAAAAAAACCTGAGGCCTGGGACTACAGACAGAGGGTACTATTCTCCTGAATACAGAGGAGAGGGGACTCCTGGGTGGTCTTAAGGGACAGGGGAAGAGTTAGAAAGGTCGGAGGGTGCTGGGGTTACTGAGAGTATCTGGATGGATATTGAAAAGGTTGGGAGCTCGGAGTGGACAGAAATTAAAGTTAGATAAAACTTTGGGAAAATCTTTGAAAATGGGAAAGGAAGGGGTTGGGGATCTTGGGATGAAGAGGCCTGTGAATGGCTCAGGAGGCTGGTGAGATCCTGGAGTGGTTCAGATGTTCAGGAGCCCAGAGTTATTCAAGGGATCTAGGGACTTCCCTGGTGGTCCAGTGGCTAAGACTCCACGCTCCCAATGCAGCGGGCCCGGGTTCAATCCCTGGTCAGGGAACTAGATCCCACATGCTGAGACTAAGATTTCGCAGGCCGCAACTAAAGATCCCACACGCCACAACAAAGTTTCCTGCGTGCTGCAGCTAAGACCCAGAGCAGCCAAATAAATAAATAAATAAATAAAATTTCGTTCAAAAAAGAGAACGATCTAAGTTCAAGGTCAGGTTCTGACTCCCTCTTCCCCCCACCCCACCCCTTTCAGCCTCCATCATGTGGAACACCTCTGATGCCAACTTCTCCTGCTACCATGAGTCGGTGCTGGGCTATCGTTATGTGGCAGTTAGCTGGGGCGTGGTGGTGGCCGTGACAGGCACTGTGGGCAACGTGCTCACCCTGCTGGCCTTGGCCATCCAGCCCAGTCTCCGTACCCGCTTCAACCTGCTCATCGCCAACCTCACAGTGGCCGATCTGCTCTACTGCACCCTTCTCCAGCCCTTCTCTGTGGACACCTACCTCCACCTGCACTGGCGCACTGGTGCCACCTTCTGCAGGGTCTTTGGGCTCCTCCTTTTTGCGTCCAACTCTGTCTCCATCCTCACCCTCTGCCTCATCGCCCTGGGACGCTACCTCCTCATTGCCCACCCGAAGCTCTTTCCCCATGTTTTCAGTGCCAAGGGCATCGTGCTCGCCCTGGTGAGCACCTGGGTGGTGGGTGTGGCCAGCTTTGCTCCCCTCTGGCCAATCTATGTCTTGGTGCCCGTAGTCTGCACCTGCAGCTTTGATCGCATTCGAGGCCGGCCCTATACCACCATCCTCATGGGCATCTACTTTGTGGTTGGGCTCAGCAGTGTCGGCGTCTTCTATTGCCTCATCCACCGCCAGGTGAAGCGAGCAGCACAGGCGCTGGATCAGTACAAGCTGCGCCAGGCGAGCATCCACTCCAACAACGTGGCTGGGACAGGTGAGGCCACGCCTGGTCGTTTCCGGGAGCTGGACAGTGGGCTGGCATCAGGAGGGCACAGCGAGGGGATTTCATCTGAGCCAGTCAGTGCTGCCACCACCCAGACCCTGGAAGGGGACTCATCAGCAGTGGGGGACAAGAGCAACAACAAGGCAGCTAAGCAAATGGCAGAGAAAAGTCCTCCAGGAGAGCCTGCCAAAGCCAGGACAACTAAAAGAGCCCAGAGAGCTCAGGACTCTCCATCAGAGTTTGGGAAGGTGACTCGGATGTGTTTTGCTGTGTTCCTCTGCTTCTCCCTGAGCTACATCCCTTTCCTGCTGCTCAACATCCTGGATGCCAAGGTCCGGGCTCCCCGGGTTGTCCACATGCTTGCTGCCAACCTCACCTGGCTCAACGGTTGTATCAACCCTGTGCTCTATGCAGCCATGAACCGCCAGTTCCGCCAAGCCTATGGCTCCCTCCTAAAACGAGGGCCCCAGAATTTTCGTAGGTTCCATTAGAACTATGTCCCCAGTCACCAGAATCTGGAGATGTCTCCTCCAGAGCTAAGGTGGTCAGCTGGTATGAGAGGAGATGAAAGACCTTTGGGAATTTGCACAGACAACCTCTCCCCAAGCCCCAAACCAGGCCTCTCCACCCCTCGCTCAACATTTCAGCCCTGGGCTGCTCAAGGTGCATTATTAATTATTAATAAACAAAACCTGTCCTTTTCACATTCGGGTGTGATCTTTGGGGAAGAAGGAAATAGGCCAGGGTTGGTTTGCAGCTGGAACTTAATAGTTAAGCGTTTGGGGGGACCTAGGTCAGAGAAGGGAGGGGCAGGATGCAGAAGACCTGGGACACAGCCTTCAGCTGAAGGGTTTTCAGGTATAAAACATGTGAGTTGGTTTAAGAGGATTGGCCTGCCTTTTGCTTAACTTCCCAGAAATGGCCCCCACCTCCAACTACTGCTGCCAGGCTCCCCCATCACTGCAAACAGGTTTTTTCAGCTCAAAAATGTTTTGAAATCCAGCTTTGATAGGCCCTCCAGTGAGTCCAGCCTCCTGGCCCTTGCCCTATCCAAAGAGAATGGTCACGGGGAAGAACTCCTCGCTCTGTGGAAATGGAGTTGAGCTTAGCTGAGGCGATGGCAGAAGGGTGTGCTAGCCGCCCTAGCAAGGTCACACTTGTTGGAGCTAATTCACCTGGGTCCTGGCCCCTCCCTTCCCCCAGACTTGCTCTTGTCATCCTGGATTACGAAAGCCGAACAGAGACTCTAGTTAAGAGGGCTCAGGGGGCTTCCCTGGTGGTGCAGTGGTTAAGAATCCACCTTCCAGTGCAGGGGACATGGGTTCGAGCCCTGGTCCGGGAAGATCCCACGTGCTGCGGAGCAACTAAGCCCATGCGCCACAACTACTGAGCCTGCGCTCTAGAGCCCGTGAGCCACAACTACTGAGCCCGTGTGCCACAACTACTGAAGTTCGTACGCCTAGAGCTCATGCTCCACAGCAAGAGAAGCCACCTCGATAAGAAGCCCGTTCACCGCAACAAAGAATAGCCCTCGCTCACTGCAACTAGAGAAAGCTGCGTGCAGCAACGAAGACCCAGTGCAGCCAAAAATAAATAATAAATAAATTTTTTTAAAAAAAAAAGAAGGCTCAGGAGCCAAGCTGAGGGGAGAGCATATCATTCCCTTCCTCCAGTGTAACTGACATCCTGTCACCCATGTGCTCGCGAATGCACATGCACGAATTTAAAGCACCTGTGGCCACCAGGTGACGCTGGTTCTCTGTGTTTCCTTTCTGGCTTCCCTGTTGAGGACCGAAGGTGTCAGCAAGACTGGGAATCCAGAGATACACCACCCTCATGGCCAGCAGGGGTGGAGACCCAGGAATCCGCACCCCTCCCTTTTCCCCAAAGCTTAGGAAGAAAAGTGAAGAATTAGACACTTATTTTTCATGAGATATTTATTGTCTACCTGGTTGGGCTGGGGGGAGCAGGGTGGGCACTGGGGATAGAATGTGAGAGTCATGTTGATGGTGACACTGCTGTGGCTGCGTGCCGTCCCTTCCCTGCCCCCAAGTCCATGGTTTGAGCGAACAAAGTCCAGAGAGATTAAGACAAGGGCAGAAAGAACCATAGTCAGGGTGGACAGATTGATACCCTCACATTCAACACACTTCCAGGGCCCAGGAATCCTGCCTCCTAATGAGGAGCGTGTGCTTCGGAGTGTCCTCCTCCCGCAAAAATCCCAGCAGCCTATACTGAGTCAAATTCAGATGGCTAAGGCAGGGGTCCAGACAGGTGGGGTGAACAGCAGACCGATAAAGAACATCAGCCTGGGAGTGTAGGGACCAGGGCTCCAAACAAGGCTCTCTGATAATTAGTTCTGTGAACCTGAGCAGGACCCTGGATCATTCTGGACCTCAGGTTTTAGAATCTGTACAAAGATGGGGGTGGGGTGCACCCTTATCATGTGCCTTGTGCTGTCCTAAATCCTATAAATATATTATTCTGTGTAATCCTTACAAAATTTACCAAAAAGTATCTATTATAATCTCTTGCTTACAAATGAAAAAAATGAAGCACAAATAGGGTAAGCAATTTGTCTGAAGTCCAAGAGCTAGTAAGTGATATGATCATGATTTGAGGGCCGAAAGTCTGACTTTAGTACCAGCCCACATGTCTAACCACTATAGGACAGCAGCCTTTTTTTTTGCGGTACGCGGGCCTCTCACTGTTGTGGCCTCTCCCGTTGCGGCTCCGTATGTGCAGGCTCAGCGGCCGGGGCTCACGGGCCCAGCCGCTCCGCGGCATGTGGGATCTTCACGGACCGGGGCACGAACCCGTGTCCCCTGCATCGGCAGGCGGACTCTCAACCACTGCGCCACCAGCGAAGCCCACAGCAGCCTTTTTATAACTAGAATCAAGTGACCAGATGATCCCTAAAAATCCTTCCTGCTCAGACCTAAGATTCTGAAAGTTGAGAGTTCTCTGAAGGGTCGTAAAAAGCTTCACTTTTCATATTCCTTGAAGGCGATTCAAAAGCTTTGGCAAGTAGAAAGGAGCAGCAATAGGGATTGAGGTTAGACCTCAGGAGGGACTTCCCAATCATCAGTCGCTGGGAAAAAATGACTCAGGGAACACGGAAGGAAACCCTGGAGTCTGAGACCAGAGAGGACAGATCCTAGCGAGAAAGATACGCCCTCCTCTCTCACCCTCCACAGCCCACACACCCATACCCCACCCCTAATCTCGATAGGCGCTGAGTGAGGTTAAAGAAGAGGAAGATGATCTCTCAGGCTTTTTCTCTCTTGCGGGTGTGCACTGCGCGCGTGTCCCTCGTGGTGCGGAGCTCACGCGTGTCTCGGGGAAGTGTATGCATTTGTCTTGGGGAAGTGAGTCACGGGGGCCCTCCTGAGGGTGTCAGTGTCTGTCTCTCTTTTCTCTTTATCTCTGTCAGTCTCGGGCTCTATCGCGGACTTTCTGACGCTATCTCTCGAGGCTTCTCTTTGTCTCTCTCCATCTGTCCGTCTCTCCTGTAGGTTGTCTTCATCGTTTGTGCCTCCGTTATCGCCTTTTTTCTCCCGAGCTTGTTCTCTCCCGCCTGCCCCCCGCCCGCTCTCCCCGCGCCCCCTCCCCGGTCCCTCACCCCGCTGTCGCTCGTCCGCACACTCTCTCTCTTTCGCTGTCTCTTACAGGCAGATTTATGGTCAGCCCGGGGCCTTTCATTGGCCAAGCGCTGACAGGACTTGATTTAACGCTGCCTCTCATTGGCTGAGCTTGACAGGCCGATTTACGAGTCACTCTGTCATTGGCCAAAACACCTTGGCCCTGATTTATGGCTCCGTGGCGGAGGCGCCGCTGGGGAATGAGGTTGCCCCTCCCCTCTGCACCGCTTCCGTCTTCCTATCCCCTGCTTTTTCTCCCCTTGCTCTCCCTCCCCTCAAGGAACCGCACTCCCTCTACCTGTTCCTCAAGACCTCTCCTCCTCTTTCATCCATTGGGAGGGGAAAATGGGGCGTGGTGGTGGTAGGAACTGAAGCAGACGAGGAGGTCTGAAGGGGTAAACAGGAGCTGAGGAATCTGAGGTGTAGGATGGGGTAGATAGAGTAGGGAGAGAAGAGGAGATTGGAGAGGGAGAGAGAATCCTGAGCTGAAGAGCGAAGGGGAAACTGAGGGGGCGAAGGGGGTGACCAAGGAATAGGAAGGCTGAGGAGAAAAGGAAGACTGAGGGAGAGAAAGGGTGGGGGGCTCTGAGGAGAAGACGGGAGAGTGAAAAGAAAGGGCGTGTATGAGGGGGGCAAATGGGCAGAAGCGGGGAGCTCCGGGCACGGAGAGAGACTTTTCTTTTCAAACCTCACTAACCAGACCGAACGAGATGGAAATTTCCTCTTCAGACAACGGTTCTGAAAAGGGGGAGACTTGGAGGAGCAAACACGTAGAGAAAAGCGCAGCAGAGAGGGGAGAGGGGCGCAGGAAAGAACTAGAAGGTAATAGCAAGAAAAGAGAGAGGGAGAAGGATGGAAACTAATGGAGAAGACAGAACTAAGTTTGGTTTTTATTTGGGGGCGTGAGAAAAGGCTAATCCCTAGAGGAACGATTGAGAGCCACAACTCCTCCTCTCAGTGAAGACCCATAGGCGTCTGCCCCGGGGACAAGTCAGACACCACCCCCAGGAGATGTTCTACTTCCTCAAGGCTGCAGTAGGCTCCCCTTCCTACACCTCACTCCTCCCGCTTAAATTTATGAGTTCAGGGCTGGCCTTCAGGAATTAGGAATATTTATGCTGCTTTGAGAGTGAGGTTTGGAAGGTGATATAAATAAGGGGCCATGGAGGGGCTGCAGCGCTGGGCTCCTATTTTTAGCACGGACGCTTTCCCAAGGCCCCCACCCACCAGTTCCCTCTCATTCTGAGCCGGAGAAAGGAGCACTGAGGGAGGTGGCGAACGGCTTTCAGATATCAGAAAGGGCCTTTGACTATCCAGAGAGCCCCTCAGAGGACTGCAGAGCTTTGCAGCAGAAAGGATTGAAGGCAGATGGGGGAGGAACTTTCCAATCATCCTGGCATTCTTATCACCCCTCCTTGAGTGCAGTTACAGCATTTCTGCAGAAGACGGAGAGACATGGGGAGAAGCCAGTTTCCCCTCTGCCCCCCTAAACTCAGTTGCTGAGGAATAAGGGAGAGGAGCCAGGAATTTCAGAGGCAGGTTTCTCTGGCTTGTCACCTTGCTCACTGGGAGAGGAAGATTTGAAATCCTCCACCGCCCCACAGACCACAGCCTGGGTCCCTGGGAAAGGAGGCTGGGAATGCAGGGCTCAGGGCATCTCCTAGGAGTCTAAGCCCCCAACCTGTCCACCCCCACTGCTGGCTGGGAATTAAAAACAGCCAGTAGTTCACGATACCCCTGGGCCTCCAGGAAATGAGGGACGGAGAGAGGATCTGTCCTGTGAGTCCACATGACTTCTCCAGCCCTCAGCTCCAGGAGCCGTGTCTGTGACTCCCAGCCCAACCAGAGGGCTTGCTCTGGCTTGGGGAGGTAGTGAACAAAGAGGGGGTCCATGATATAGGGGGACCTAAAGAGAACAGAGGGAGGTGGGGAAGAGCTGCCCCTCCGTCCACACGCACACTGTGCCTCCCATCCACTGTGGCCTCAGCAACGATGGCCACAGCACACACGCCACAGCACACACGCCGGACTGTGCTGCCTGGAGTGGGAGAAGGGAGGGAGAGAAAGGTCTAGACTGGCCCTCTAAGAGCCACTTAGGGTCAGAGAGCCTGGGCTACAGAGAGAGGAAGGAGCTGATGTCAGAAGACGGATGGGCAGCAAGATGGGGATTGATGCTAATGGGGGAGTTAAAGCTAAGTACCCAGACACGCAGAGGGCAGAACTGCAGATCTGTCTTCCTCATGCTCACCCCCCTCCCCAGACCAGTGCTGTAAATCTGCCTTCTCAATTGGGGGAAGAGGGAGCGAGGAAAAACGAGATGCTCACTTCTCCCTTTTCCTGTTTTTTTCCTCACTCTGTGCAAATCCCCACCCCACCCCCAGTTCTTTTGTCCTCTCCCAGTCTCTCCTCCCAACCCGTGAATGCTTCCCACTGAAATTTCCAATTTTTGGCTTTCCATCAAGAATTGAGGGAATGGTTTCAGCTTGCAGAAGAGCCTAAAAAGAAACCACGAGAAGGTCTCCCTCATCAGCCCCTGGGTGGGAATGGGTTGGTGGGATTGTGGTGAGAGGCTGATAGACGGGAAGCTCCCACGTGCCTCGGTTTCTCTTCCCTCCATCCTCTTTTCACTTGGAGATAACTTGAGCAGCCTTCTCCTGGGACAGTAGGGTGAAGGCGGCAAGCAGGATGTTGGGTGCCAGGAGCTGGAAGTGGTGCAGCTTCAGAGTTGGGTTTGCGGAGGCCCCTGACACACTGAGATTCTGGAGGGGCTAGTGGGCCTCCAGGGGTGGCTCGGGAAGCTGCAGGAGCTGTCCACTGAAAGATATATGGTCTGGTTTCTCGGAAACTCCTGGATCATACCGTTCCCTCTCCTTGAGCACACACCCTGCCTGCTGAGTAGAGACAATTTCGGGCCAATAATCTATTTACTGTAAAGGCAGGGTCCAGCTGCTCCTCATCTTCTCAGGAGGCAGTTGGAGGTCTCAGGGAGGAAGACCTACTTTTTTTTTTTTAAATCCAATCTGAAGGGTTTTTTTGTTTTGTTTTTTGTTTTTTGCGGTATGCGGGCCTCTCACTGTTGTGGCCTCTCCCCTTGCGGAGCACAGGCTCCGGATGCGCATGCTCAGCGGCCATGGCTCACGGACCCAGCCGCTCTGCGGGATGTGGGATCTTCCCGGACCGGGGCACGAACCCGCGTCTCCTGCATCGGCAGGCGGACTCCCAACAACTGCGCCACCAGGGAAGCCCTTTTTTTAAAAAATAAATAAATGTATTTATTTATTTATGGCTCTGTTAGGTCTTCGTTGCTGTGTGCAGGCTTTCTCTAGTTGTGATGAGCGGGGGCTACTTTTCGTCGCTGTGCGCAGGCTTCTCATTGTCGTGGCTTCTCTTGTTGCGGAGCACGGGCTATAGGCGCGCAGGCTTCAGTATTTGTGGCACTTGGGCTCCGTAGTTGTGGCTTGTGGGCTCTAGAGTGCAGGCTCACTAGTTGTGGCACACGGGCTTAGTTGCTTCGCGGCATGTGGGATCTTCCTGGACCAGGGCTCGAACCCGGGTCTCCCGCGTTGGCAGGCGGATTCTTAACCACTTCGCCACCAGGGAAGCCCGAGGAAGGCCTTCTCACGGGGCCTGGAGCTAGTAACCCTTGGGGGATTCCATTTCTTTCTCCGCTTCCTGGTGAGACGGTATCTTCCATCTTTCAGGACCCATAATCACCTTTATCTCCCTCTTTATTGGCAATCAGGGCCTGTTCTGGAGAAGTCCTTCTAGATTAGGGGAAGTTCATCTCGTTTCACCTGTCGCAGGGCTAAACCTGAACTCCTTTCTAGTCTTGGAAATAACTGGCACCTGATTCTACCTGGTTTCCAAATCCTCCCCAGTATCCATAAGAGAACGACCCTAAAACACTAATCTCATCTCTTCCCTCCGCCCAGGTTTTCCTTCAGAGGCCTAAAGCCACGTCGAGGCCATCGTCTCTGTTTCCTCAGTCTTCAGGGACAAAGGAGAGAGCAAGGTTATAGTGGGAAGGGGCGGGGGGGTGAGGGTTGTGAGCAGGAGCCATTGGAACCCAGGCTTCCTGCCTCCCAGCATCTGGCCAAGCACTCCCTCCCATCCAGGGAGGTCAGCCATTGCCCTCAGCCCTAGTCTCGGGGATGCTTCTCAATCCTGGTGATAAATCCTGTCTTTGTCTTCCCTCCAACCCAGGCCCCAGGCGGCTGGGGGTCAGAGGCTGGGGGAGGGGTCAGTGTGGAGGAGGGAGAGATACAAGGAGAGTGGGAGGAGAAGACGGACAAGAGCAGCTGGTGAGCAGGCATGGGGGTGGGCAGTGAGGGGATGGGGCCTCTTGATGCTGCAGATCCTGACTGCACATTCCAGCAGGCCTGCATTCCAAGTGAAAAAGCCAGGATTCCTTGGAATCCTGGAAATACCTTGGGGGTGGCCCCTGGAGCATCAGGAATACTGGGGTGGGGGGGTTGGTATGGGGTGCCTCAAGGAAGGAGGCTGCTGAAAGAAATGGGAGAATGAGAATATTGTGGGGATCATCTCTATCCCCACCAGACACCCCTCCACGCCTGTGCCCTGCATGCACGTGCATAGACGGACAGACTGACACACATACATGCGCATACACGCAAGATTTCTGGCCCAGCAGCGTGAGGGGGCCCAGGAGGGCCAGCCTGCCCCTTGCCCGGCCCCCCTCCCTGCCTTCTCTTGCTTTGACTTTCCTGTCTCCACCTCCATTCTTTCTCTCTGCTCCCAGCCTTGCTCTCTTTGTGTGGGTTTCACTCATTCTTCCAGTTTGCTATGCTGGCTTTCTGCTAACCCTCAGCCCCTGCCCTCTTTGTGTCTCAGTCACTTTTTCTTTCCATCTTCCTGTCCCGCTCCTCCCACCTCTCCTACTTCCTTGAACTCTCCATCGGCCTGTCCAGCCTCTGCGGCTCTTCAGCCCAGCCGTCCTCTAGCCCACTGCCACCCCAGAGCCCTCTGTCTGGCCCGGGGGGACAGTCAGATTGCAAAGAGGGATGGCAAGGAGAAATGAGTGACTCTGAATCAGAGTCTCTGCTTTGATGGGAGGTCTGGGATCATATTGTGTTAGGACATGCGATGGATGGAGGTGGGGGAGGCGAGGTGACTGCGAGACAAGTTCGACAAATTGAGGAGGGTGAAATGGGAGGGAAGAGAGATCGATACAGAGAAGACACAGAAGGGCAAACACTAAAGAGAGACGGGTAAGGACTAAGGGTTCCCTGTAAGTGTGTGTTTTGGGTCAGTATGAAGGGTAGGAGCCGAGGGGCATCTACTGAGTCATACTGAGACACAGATCCAGAGACAAGATCTGGAGACCCAGCCAGAGGAACACAGATGCCATGTCCACCAGGCAGCCGAACAATTCGAGCTCTCCCACCTACCTGGGAAGGTCTCACAGACCTCCTTCTCCTCTGCAGATAGTCCTGGAGAGCCAGTTCCCTCTCCACTCACCTCCTCCTCGCCTACCCGCTCCCTGCCCCACCAGTGGGAATGACATGAGCTCTGGCTGCCACTGTCCTCAGCCCTGCTGATGTACTCTCCCATGGGTGAAACAGAGGCCAATCACCTCTGCCCCACCCATTCATTCTCCAGTCCAGGAGCTGGGGCTTACACAAGCCAGCACCCCGGGGTGGGAGGAGGGGGGCATGGGCACCAGGGGGAGGGAGAGGAACTGGAGAGGGGTACTGAGGAAGAGGGGCTGCAGCACTAAATCACTCTGTTGAGGGGGCTCCCTCTGCTCCGTGGGGTGGGGAGAGGATAGACGTTTGGGGAGGAGGGAGAGAAGAATGGGAAATCGCCACATCTGGCAGGCAGGTGTCTGGCACTATTCAGGCTGTAGTCACTTTCCCAGCCAAAGGGGAGGGACGGGGATGGGGGAGGAGGGGTTCCCAGGATCCCCTGGGGAAGAGGGAAAGGCTCACAAACAGAGACAGAGGCCCAGAATCAGACAGAAAGAGACCGAAGGAGGGAGACAGTCCGACCCTACTCCCCAGTCTCTGCTTCAGTCAGGGCTGGGAATGGTTTTGCTCACAGTCCTGAAAGGAAATTGTTGGCCAGAGGACTGGGTAGGTCGGGGAACTAGAGTTCCATTCCTAGTGGGAAACGGAGAAGGCAGGAAAAGTTCAAACCAGGCCAGGCTGGGGAAACAAGCTCAGAGAATTCCAAGTCTGAGAACTGGATAGAACACCATTCTCCACACCCGTCACTGATCAGCAGCCCTCACCTCTCAAACTGACACGGCCCACCCCCCAGCAGGGCCAATGCTAGGTGATGAGTAGGAAGGTTAGGACAGCGACCTTAATTACTGAACACTGCTTTCCCCCCACCTCAGGGAGGCAAAGACAAAAATCCCTAGCCCTCATCCAGCCCCCTGTACCCTAACTCTCAATGCAGCACTGCAGGGTGCTATACCCAAGCATTTTTCTTTTTCTATCTGCTGAGGGTGACCCTGGGCCCAGTTGCCCCACAGTTGCTGAACTGAATTGCTAGGTTCTCAAACAGCAGGCGAGACTGGACAACTGTAGGTTTCATGCCTTGACGCTGGAGAGCCTTCCCCCTCTGGTTGCCTTTCTTCCCTCATCCTTTCCTATCTAAGGTCCTAATGCAGTCCCTCTTGCCTAACCCCAGAATTAACAGGCCTACCTCACAAGCAGTAGAGGTGACAGAGACCCTTCAGACTGCAGTGCAGAGAAGGGCTCCCCACGCTCCCCCTCTGCTTCAAATCCTGCAGGGGAAGGGGTAAAGAAAACCAAAGCATTCTCCTGTCGCCGCGGCAACCATAAAACCCCCAGCTAAATCCATCTTGTGAGCTCACCGCCCCATTAAGATGCAGGGCCAGGCTCCGCGCCAGCCCAGCCACATTCATTTGTGCGAAGAAAGGTGGAGGAGGGGGAGGGGAGCAGGCTCTGGAAGGACGGGGAAATGGCGAGGAGAGGTTATTTACACCACTGTCCTGACCTTCTGGAGCACCACTGGCTCCGATAAATAACCCGCTCAGCGCCATTTCGGAGCGGGAGAGGGAGGTGCAGGGAGGGCGCCGGGGCTGCAGGCGGCCCCCACGCAGGTGCGCGTCTCCAGGTTACTAATGGCTGAGGCGGGCGCAGGCAGCTGGCTTCGGGGGTGGTGGGGTAGCACTCAGTTCCCTGGGACTCCCACTGAGAAAATACCATCCCTACCCCACCCCTGGCGCCGATTTCCAGGCGAGTGGCCGGGGAGATGCCAAGGAGGCAAAGAGCCCCGTAAATTAGGGATGGGGGGCGGGGGGGCAGAATGCTGGGGATTCTCTGAGGTGGGAGGGAAGGAATATTACAAGAGGGGGAGCGGGCGTGGGGGGGGCTGTTTAGAGGAATAGGAGCAGCTGCCGAGAAGAGAGGAAGAGGAATGGAAACATCACACAAAGGCAGTTTGGAAAAAGAAATGTTTTATTCCTCTCTGCGCAGAGCAGTATATGAAGGTGGCTATCATGCTGACTCCGCACATCTCTTCCACAAAAATGCCCCTCCAGGTCCAGGATGCCCAGTTACCCGCCCAGTTACCCGCCCCCTTGGAGAACCGGCAGTTGGTGGGTGCGGGCAGGACGCTAAGTCTCAGGAAGGTTTCCTGAGACATTTTTGTGGGAAGTTTTGGGTCAAGGGGAGAGATGACCCAACAGTGGGTGTCCCATCCTCTGTCTTCCTGGGGAAATCCAAATCCCAAAGGTCTTCTGAAGAAAGGCACCTCTCTCAGCGACCTAGGGAAGGGAGGCGCCCAGACCTACTGCCTGGATGTAAGGCTGAGGCAGAGAGTGGACAGGGTTAAGCAGCAGAGAACGCAGACCCAAGGCAGAGGAGTGAGGTGCATGTGGGAGAGAGAAGGGGACTGCAAGAGCCCAGAGGCCCAAGTCATAAATTCCACCCTGTCCCCAGTTCTGAGCAGAAACTCTTCTTCCCAAGACTGGAATGGAGTTTTAGATCACGGACTGGCTTTGCTCCAGAGCACAGACAGGGCAAGCCAGGCAGAGCTCGCACGGGTAGTGAAGGTGGAAAGTTAAGGTATCAAACTGAGAGACAGACACTCCCACACCGAACACTCACAGACCACAGCAGTTTTGAAGCTATAAGCCAGGATCAGGGTAAAAAATGCAGCTGTGTCTGAAATACAGAATTTTATAAGCCCTGTCCAATAAAATTTAATCACTGCTCCTTCCACTCGGTCCCCTGACTATGAGCTGTTCCCAATCTTTTTTCCAAGGCTGGGGGCCTGGGCAGTAAGAAGGAATGGGAGAAAATACCGAGTCCAGCAAGCGGGGCTGTGGCTGAGACTTCATCTGCCTCTCCCCACCCGCACTCCTTCTATAGAAAAGAATTCTCTCTCTCTCCCCTTGCTGGACATATGGACTGTTGGGATGAAGGCCGGGTAAAAGCAAAGGGAGGAAAACACTCAGCACATTCTTTCTCCTGCTTTGATCTGAAGTGTAGCTGCAGCAAAGGGCACAGAAGCGGAGGAGAAAATATGGGGGATAGGAGAGCATGGGAGTATAATCCAGTCGAGCAAGGAAGAGGGTGCTCCCCCTGCCCTGTGTCCAAATCTGCTGAGAGCTTTACTCCCAGGACTGCAAAAAGGAGTGAGAAGGAACGGGAAGCGTATACGGGTTTGCGAGGGGGCAACCACAGACAGGATGGAGATTTAAGGATCCCTGTTATCCCCGAGATGACCCTGAGAGCATCAGTTGGGGGGCTGGATGAGAAGTCACAGCAGACATGTGGATTTTTTGAGGGGGTGAGGAGCCAGGAACAGTGGGGTCTTCACCGAAGGAGTGACCACTTGATCTGTTCTTTGGCTGACTGCAGCACCTGCAGGGACAAGGGTGGCATTGAGGGGCTTGCTGGGGGGTGGGGGTGGGGGGACGGGGCTCTCCTTCCCCTCACTTGCCTTCCCTGTCCTTAGAAGACTGGCAAATAGAAAATCCCCAAGGGTAGAGGGATGGGAAGAAGCTCTCTAAGGCCCTAGAGGACTATCAGTTTGGGAAATTCCAAAAAAATTCAAGTCCACTGGGGGGATGAAGAGAGAAGAGGTATACCTGGGAGGAAAGAAAAAAAACTGGGGGTTACCGGACATATGCTGAAGTGGGGTGGTAGGGGGAGACTTTTACCACATCCAGATGGACCTCTTGGTAAGAATTCCAAGTGGGTAGAAAACAGAATCCCTCCCTGGCCCCACTCCGCATCAGGTAGACAATCTCTGCAAAGTAGCAAGATCGATCTGCAAAACCTGCATATTCTAGAATGTGCACTTCCAGCTTAGCCCTCATTTGAATAATAAGAGAAAGACAGAGAGTGTGTGTGTGTGCACGCACACAGATCGTCTGCTTAAGGCAAGCCTCTGCTGGGGAATAAATCACTGAACGAGGCATCAGGCAGGGAGGGTTTGAAGGGTACAGAGCAAGGCTGACAGCCTACTGCTCATAGGAAACGGATAGGAGTTGGAGTGGGGTAGGGAGCGGTGGGCTATATGAGCCCCAGTTTTCCGGACTAGGAGGGAGCCCAAGAAGATATGTCTTCAGTCTCTAGTCTCCTGAATTCAGGCTTGGTGGGTTGGCGTGGAATACCACGCTAGCCTCTTTAGTGACCCAGTCCATCTGGAGAGGACAAAGGAAGAAAGTCATACCTGAGACACGGTCTGCTCCGTAAGGGGGACATCTTCTCCCTATGGCACAGAGAGACAAGCATTCAGCGTGGAAGAAAGCTGGAGTAAGACCTGACTGAGGTGGGACAATGGAGAAGGAAGAGGTGGTCCTTTAATGTCATTTTATTTATTTATGTATTTTTTGCGGTACGCAGGCCTCTCACTGTTGTGGCCTCTCCCATTGCAGAGCACAGGCTCCAGACGCGCAGGCTCAGCGGCCATGGCTCACGGGCCCAGCCGCTCCGCGGCATGCGGGATCTTCCCGGACCGGGGCACGAACCCGTGTCCCCTGCATCGGCAGGCGGACTCTCAACCACTGTACCACCAGGGAAGCCCAGAGGTGGTCCTTTAAACTGAAGCAAAGGGCACATGCCCTAACCTTCTCAGTCCCTCCTAGGGACTAGTTAGTACAGCCACAGTTTTACTTGGCCAGAGGGACTGTTGAGCAAAAAAGGGTCATTTCATCCATCTTCTGTTTTAAGGCAGGAGGACTTCTTAAAAGATTTATTCCATTCCAGGTAATCAGCAGGTTGTCTGATCCTCAACTTGGGGATGGGAGACCAGATTCCCTAGTCAGAGAAGACCTTCCCCGAATATCAATATCACTAGGGAGAGGATAAGGGGGAGCCCAGGGTAGTTTAATGGATCCCGCAAGGCCTGATGGTAACAACAGCATGTTAATTTGAAGAAATAAACTGCTGCAACAGCAGCCTGAGAAGGGGAAGGAGGGAGTTGGTGAAGGCGGTGGGGGGTGGGGTGGGGGGGGACCTTCTCTCTTGCCACATAGAGACATATGTTAGAGGAGAAGATTAAACTATGCAAATGGAGCCCACGGCAGTTAAGGGAGAAGATTTCCCATTACCCGGCACTGTCAGCCTTCACTCTGTGGAGGTCAGAGCCGAGACATTCTGTGAATGGAGAGACTGGCTTTGCTCAGGCATCTCTGCACCCCTACAATTTGCTGGCAGGCTCTCTCTGCACCCAGCTGACTCGGAGCTTTCTCTGGTTAACTCAGTGGCCTCTTTCTGCTACCACTAGCACCAAAGAGGACAGAGGTTCTGGCAAATAAGTACTTCCTGACGGAGAGGTACTGTTCTCAGTCCTAAAAGACTTTAAAAGACAAGGAAGACATTCCTCTGCCTCAGGTAATTGGGATTCATCCCCACAGGAAGAAGAAGCCAACCTCAAATTCCTTTATCGTTTCAGAACCATCAATATTGAAGTTCCCTTTATTTCATCTTTGATTTAATAAGTATGTATTAAATGTCCACTCTGTGCAGACTGTATGAGATGCTAGGTACCAGGTGAGGGGCAGAAATATATTCCTCCTGCTTCCCTTCTTTGAGACAATGAGAATTTGAAAGGGAAGGAGACAGTATTCCACAAGTATGTATTCTACAAGCCCCAACCCTTAGATCATTTAGCAGGTCTGGCCCTGGAGGGTGAGTAGATGGGGGATGTAGGGGGGAGACAGTCCTGCTTACCCTTAACGCCACCCGGTGTACCACTTGCTGGGGATCGCTCTCCAGGATCACCCTGAAAAGACAAAGAAGAGACCATTGTTCACTCTGTCCTGAAGAACCAACTTAGTGTGGGGAAACTGGTCACTCGGCCCACTTGCCTTCGGACAGGGGCAGTGGCCCCACCCCTCATCCCAGATCCAGGGAGGTCCAGGGAGGTCAGAGCACTCACCCTCCGTCTACGATTTCATCCACAGCCAGGAAGAGCCCCTCCATGTTCTCCAGCAGAGCTCGCTTTTCTACGTTTTTCCTGAGTCCCCGAGAGAAGAGAAAACCCAGCCTGAGTGTGAAAGGGATCCTAGGACATTGTCTGAGCTGGGGAGCCTAAACTAGACCAATATGTGTCTCCACGAACCACACAAAGAAGTAAATAAGCACTTTCTGACTAACCCATTCTAACTCCCTTCCTACTCTTTTTTTTTTTTTTTGCGGTATGCGGGCCTCTCACTGTTGTGGCCTCTCCCGTTGCGGAGCACAGGCTCCGGACACGCAGGCTCAACGGCCACGGCTCACGGGCCCAGCCGCTCCGCGGCATGTGGGATCTTCCCGGACCGGGGCATGAACCCGTGTCCCCTGCAACGGCAGGCGGACTCTCAACCACTGCGCCCCCAGGGAAGGCCCCCCTTCCTACTCTTATTTGCTGAGTAACGATCAGGGATGCCAGGAAAGAGATTCAAAATATACATACAGTCAACTTCTGACTATTCAAGGGCTGATTTCCAGAGCTATTGTTTCTTTCCTACCTGCCAGGATGCTGCTCACAACATTGCTCATGAACACTGACATCAGTGGGTGGAAAAGAGGGAACACACAGAGCTAAAACTCAATCTAGAGGTGGCGGGAGGTGAGGAGGGGCTGAGTGCAAACTCTGTTTGCACTCAAGCTCTGATAAGCCTTCCAAGCTTCTCTCTGCTCCTACCACCAGCTCCCCCAGCTCTGCTCAGGCCTTGAAAAGAAGCCCAGCTAGGGGGCTGGGAACTGCCAGGGCCCGGCCTCCACCAGCCTCAGATCTGGTGGTTGGTGCATATGGCCAGTCACATCCGTCAGTTTGACTCTTTCACTAGATCACCGAAATGAAGTCTATTCCATCACCTGGCTAAGAAATAAATCATCCCCTTCCTGAGGAAATCTGAGCCATTCACCCTGCTGATTCTGTGGGGCTGAGAGTGCCTGCTGTTCTGCTCTGTCCGGATGGCTGTCTGTACTGGGTTCACTTGGGAGCCCTGGATGTTTTCAGGAAAAGTATCTCGTCTCTCTTCTATTGCCCACCTGCATGGGGAACAGAGGGCTGGAGGGGAGGTGGATGGGGAGGAGACGGTAAAAGGCACATTCTTCCTGCTCTCTAGAAGGAAAAACTAAGGGCCAGACGTGAAAAACTGTGAGTGCTGCCTCCGTTCCCAGGGTGCTGGTGTTGCATCTGGGACATTTCCCAATGCTTGCCCTTTCTCTACCTCGAATGTAAAGAATGAAGCCCGGGAAGGCACCTTGAGCGTGCTTGGAACTCTGACAGAGCCACTGGGGGATGCGAGAGTAGGCACAGAGGCAAAGATTCTGCTCCCTCCCAGTCCCTTTTCTCAGGAGAACTATTCCACAGGAGTAACACACTCTCCCATCCAGTCCTCCCCATCAGTGCAAATTACTCTGAAATAATAAGCCCGACTTCTCAAGGTAAATCAACTCCCCAGAGCCTCTGCTCATCCCCCACAAATCCCTGGACCTGAAGAACAGTGACTGTCTCTCGCAAACAGATGTCAAGAATGGCCTGCTCACCTCAGCATCTGGCTCAGTGAGTCGAAGAGGCAATTCAGAACAGCCATGAGCATCAGCTGTTTGGAGACAGAAGAAGCAGGAGGATAAGGTTTAAGGCCCTGAAAGCTGCTACCTGAAAACAAAGCCCTCTAACTCATTAAGCATCAAAAGACACAGGCCTTCACAAACGACCAACAGCATAAGGTGGAAGTGAGAGTAAAACAGGAAGACGACCCGTGGCTTCCCACAGAAATAAATTCTGCTTCATGACTCCATAATTTTAGGTCTCTCTTTGACCAGACTGTTCAAACAGAACTTTCCTGTCGCAGTCTTCTTCATGTCTTTACCAACCGTATGTGTGTTACCCTATGTCTTCGGTAGAAAAATCATTAACCAAGCAATAGCTGAGGTCAGACTGCTGTCAAAAGAGAATGGACTTTGGAGTCAGGCAGATCTGGGCTTAAATCCCAGCCGAGCCATATCTAGATGTGTGACCCTGGGAAAGTTGTCAGTTTGAACCACATGAAACTGCCACTTTTGTAGTCCAACAGTGGTCAAATGTAAGTAATTTCATATGGTTCCTCAAGGTTTAGTTTCCTCACCTATAAAACAGGGGCACTAATGCCCAAAACTCATCGAAGTGCTGTAAGGTTAAATAACAATGTATTCTACAAAGCACTTACAGCAATAAGAACTCAGGAAAAGTTGGTTCTCTCCAACTTTGACTTTTGCCTCAAATTAAGTAGGGGCTTATTTTTACCTATCTGCTCTCCTAGAAGTTGTGACCTGAGGTAAATAGCTTTTCCTGAGTTTAGGAAGCAGGTTAGGACTACACCCACAGTCTTCAGAGAGCCACTCAGAACGTATGGCTTTGACGTGACCCACAATGTTGCCTAACTGACCCAAACTCAGTCAGGTGTGGACCCTTCACAGCAGGAGCAAGCATCCCCTGAACCCTGACCACACCTCAGAAATCCATCTCAAAAACACCATCCGGGGAAGGCCATTGACATTATACGTTAGTACGGATCAAAACATAGATAGTATGGATCAAAACACAGACGGTGTGTCCTACATGGACACAGGAATCTGGGAAAGCTTCCACTCTAGGTTGATTCAGGTGCTCAGCCGTGTCTGTGAGGCTGACAGGGATCTCCGACAACTGCGTTAGCCAGTCGACGCCAGAGGGACACAGGGACGCGGCAGTCCTAGGGCCCAGAACCAGTCAGGAGGTCCTGCCGGAGGTTCAGGAAGGGAGAGCAGAGACAGCAAAGAGGGGTGGGGATTCTCACCTCATTTTCATAGGAGCTGCCGATCACATAGAAATAGAGATCGATGCTGCTTTTGTATACCACTGTCAGGCCTTCCAAGAGGGCAATTTCACCTGTGGGGGGGACAAAGGTGGAAACGGTGGGTGGCCTGAGGCAAAGAAGTAGGAAAGAGGGAGTTACCATGAACTCCAGGTATCCAGCTGTGTGGGGCTGAGGTGAGGCAGGTCTTAACGACCCCCAAAGACTGAAGCGGACCTGCTTTTTCTTTTTGGGTGGTAGCAGAGGGCGGCAAGTGTACACTTGGGGGAGTCTAAGTATCTTCTCCTCTAACTGCTCCTGCCCCCCAGCCACCAGTAGCCTTATTTCCCTCGTTGTGTACGAGACAGGATACTAGTCAATCCTTCGGAGGTGGAAATGCAGAGCGGTCACCTTTACAGACTTCCATTTCCCTGCCCTAATGGACGCGGTACAACAAGCAGAGCTGCAGTTAAACTTGTCAAGTGAGGCCCATAAATCCGGGGGCTAGACAGGGAGCTAACAGCCAGCCTTCTAGCGCGGTATTCCCGCGTGGGGTACGCTCACCTCCCCATTACATTGCTGAAGAGTTTATTACATGAGGGGAGGAGGAAGAAAGAGAAGGAAGAGGCAGAGTCATTTCGCCCTTCCTCCGCCGCCCGCCGCCGCCCCCTTCCCGCTGTGGCTCTCCCACTGCAGGGAGTAGTGAAAGGAAGACGACCTACTGTCAGTCCGGTGGGTCTTGTTGAAAATGTTCTTCTCAAAGGCCTTTTGCTCCTTGACACTGGGGTAGGTGTCGTCATAGTACTGGTCAGAGGGAAAGGAGATGGGTTGGGTCATTAGAGCTGGGAGCCCAGAATGACTAGCGACTGTTTTGCCCTGGATCTTGGATTTCTCTCCTTCAAGGCGTGGGGTGAGGGAGAAATACTGACACGAAGAAGGGAGAACTACAGAGGCAGGGAATGGGCCGCAAGTAATTGGATACAAAACAAGGTTTTTAAGGACCATGCTACAAGCCACCCCGCCTCACGGTTCTCAGACCGTAAGGGCAAGAGGCCTGGAAGCCCTGTGATGAGGCTCTGCCCCATCTACATTCTAGGGCAGCAACCCTGAGGCCATTCCCAGGCGCCACCCCAGGTCAGGGAGCACTGCTAGAGAACACAAAAGGCACCAGGCCCTCACTGTGCGGAGCTGAGGAATGGGGAAGGGCTGCAAAAACCTCCTCTAAGGAAGGGCAAGCCCTGCCTGTGCTCTCTGATCTCCTGTATCTTAGCTTCCTTTCCAGTAAACTGGAAGAAGTGGGAGGCAAGCTAACACACTGTGGAGCCCACTCGCAAGCTCTCCCTGGCAAGGGGGTGGAGATGCAGGCTGCTAAATCGCTCTGCTCTTTAGGGGCTAATCCGCTGCAGTCAGCTGAAGACCTATAACAGGCCTGGCATTTAGTAACTGGATAACTGTTTCAAAAGGTGTCCTGCATAGTTACATCCAATTACAGGGAGGAACAGCTGGTGAATTCTGAACTAATCTCTACCTGCTGATTGATTTATGCTATGCTCGCCCGGAGTTAATCCACCAGGGACAGAAAAAATTTCTCCAGGAGGGGGAGAATACGGAGGGAGAGGAGACGGGTGTCCTTTCTCCTCTCTTTCAATAGATCCAAAGTTAGGAACATCCCACTGGGGAACTCAGCAGGTAACAAGCTTGGTGGTGACTGGAGACCTAGGACTGGAACCCTGGAGCTGCAAGAGAATTCCCTGGAAAAACCCAGGCAGGATGATGAGGTAGAAGAGAAAGGGACAGGAGTGATGGGCATGGGCAGGCTGCTTCTCACATCTAGACACTGCTTTGTTCAGAAACCAAGGTTCCAAAGTTTTTTTCTGTTCTGATGTTGATGACAAAGTCTAAGGATGGCAAGTAGGGAAGCAGGGCAACTAAGAGACAGGAGCAGTTTAGGTTTTATCTGGAGTAGTCAGAGGTAGATGGAAGAATTCTCAAAATTATGTGTGGGTGAATATGAGTTAATAGGGCCAGTCCCAAGATCCAAAGCTCAGAAAAAGTCTGTCTTTGCTCCTAAACTAATCTGAAAGGGAATCTCACCTTGGCAAAAAGTCGATCTCCGTCATTGTCCAGAATCAGGATGGCTTTGACAGTATACAGGGAGGGTTCCTGAAGAGATATGAACATACCTTCAGTCCTGAAGGCTCTTGCCACCATTAGCAAACCAGATACCTTCCCCTGGCCCCACTGGGGCTGCAAGGGGATACAGAGGTGCCTCTGTAGGTCCCCTATCCCAACCTGGTTAGAGTTTGACATTTCCCACTGAGAATGACCAAGTGGTAAATGAACTGAATTGAGGGAGGAGACATTTCAACAAAGGACCCAAAGCAGCACCAGAGAAACAATTTCTATGAGCCAGACTCACAGAGGGCTTAATATTTGTTATTTCCAAATATTATGCTACAGTTATTTTCCAAATTACTCTCCCTCCCTGGTCTCCCAGGCACAGGTGGGTATGGAATGTGGAATGTAACCAGATTAATTAATAGGCACTGCACGAGGCTTTTTGAAAATAGCATTGACTGCCCTAGTGTACTTGGAAGTTCCTGCAGTCCCGATGCAGTAGCAATGCAGAGGTATAAAGAAAGCCTTCCCTACCTAAACCACCCACACACTGAGCAGATGGAAACAAGCACGCGTGCACGCACACACTCACACACAGACACACCAGTTCTGAATGCAGCCCAGAGAGACATCCATCTTCCAAGACTTCCCCTAGGAGCTCAACTCCTCTACTATACCCTGACGACCACCACGTAACTTGCCAAGACAAAAAGCAATCTGAATTTGTGGTAGTTAAGAAGCAGTAAGAAGAGGCTCCGTCTAAGAAACACTCTGGAGCCTGGAGACAAGGAGCAGGGGTGGAGTGTTCTTTCACAACCAAAAAGCAACCTTTGAGGAAACTGGCTCCATAAAGAAATCAGGGGCTTCCCTGGCGGTCCAGTGGTTAAGACTCCGTGCCTCCACTGCAGGGGGCACGGGTTTGATCCTTGGTCGGGGAACTAAGACTCTGCATGCTGTGTGGCATAGCCACAAAAAAAAGAAAAAGAAAAGAAAAAGAAATCAGAGTCTCAGCCTTAACAGTTACACTAAAACTCAAAGCATATCACTTTGCAAAAGCTCCTTCACTCCGGCAACTTCCAGGGAACCAGGTAACAGGAAAGGAAGAAGAGGAAGGGAAGGGAGCCCGTGGGATGTGTACGGAAGGTGTCTGCAGGCTCACATTCCTCGACTTTCTCATCAGCGTTACTTACCGTGGATATCCTTCTCCCGTGCTTTGAGACAAGAGTGTTGCTTTGCTACCTCCGTTTCCTGGCCCTACTTAGGAAACCCACAGCCTTCACAGGGCCAAACATATTCTCCGAGCGTATGTTTAACGAAGACCCAAAGGTGATCAGGAAAGATTCACTGCCAAGGATCTGCAGCCTCTACAAAGGTAAACTATCCCATAAGGCTCCAGGAGGTTTATGGTTCCATGCAAAGAACCAACCTTAGCTCAAGAAGTTAAGAATGAGAGTAAAGGGAACCCAGTCTTTTGAGAACAGGGTGATAAAGAAGGTAAGCTTTCCCCACTTGGATTCTTGAGGACAGAAATTTTTGTTTCTTTCACTGATTTATTACAAGTGTCCAGAACAATGCCTGACATATACTAAACTCTCAATATTTATTGAATGATTATGAGAATAAATGAAGTTTGAGAGTAAAGTAGAAATTTATTGATGCAGTAAGCATCTAGGGGATTCTTATAATTAGACATCCACGTACAGGTAGATTTTTTGGTGTGGCCATTTTGGGTGATATTACTACCAAGTCATCCTCCTCTGACAGACATTCCTTAAAGCTGCCCATGCTACACATATTACTCTATGGAACACTCTCTCAAACTAAGGGACTCTGTCTAGCAGAAGGACGTCCTCTAGAGTCTCATCTAAAAAGTCACAGATAAAGCAGCTTTCCTAACTCCTAATTCCCCACAGAAAGATCTTCCCATAAAGCAAGCTCAGTTCTATAGCAACTTGGATCCTCGATTCACCAACAGGGAGACAGTCATGGGAATGAATTTTCTTAACAGAGGAAAAGCAGTCCATAAGGAAGGAAATTTAGAAGAAATCATTTTTCCCACAACATTTTCCCTGGAAATCTTTGGCTCTGTTTCGCTATCCGCATTCACAGCAACCTTAGAGAGCTTCCCAATGGTTGAAGCCGGGCATTGATCTGGCGCAGGTAACTCGTGCCTGCAGCCACAAAGTCTGGCATCTCTAGAAAGGATGGGATCCCAAAGCAAAGAAAAACCCTTACGGCAGGACTTCCCTGGTGGTGCAGTGGTTAAGAATCCACCTGCCAATGCAGGGGACATGGGTTCGAGCCCTGGTCCAGGAAGATCCCACATGCCACGGAGCAACTAAGCCTGTGCGCCACAACTACTGAGCCTGTGCTCCAGAGCCCGCGAGCCACAACTACTGAGCCCGTGTGCCACAACTGCTGAAGCCCGTGCGCCCAGAGCCCATGCTCTGCAACAAGAGAAGCCACCGCAATGAGAAGCACGCGTACTGCAACGAAGAGTAGCCCCTGCTCACTGCAACTAGAGAAAGCCCGCGCACAGCAATGAAGACCCAACACAGCCAAAAAATTAAAAAAAAAAAAAAAAAAAAAAAACCTTATGGCCACCAGCCAACTAGGACAGTCAGACAGTCCTCTGTGGCCAACAGGGTGAGAGAGTGCCTAAAACAGCCAGCAAAAAGAGAGACAGATTCCTAGGTCCTGCTCCTGGCTCTTTTCACTGGCTTCCTAGAAGACGCAATCAAGGAAACCCCCAAAATAGAAACCTGGATCTTCCTGGGAAGGATAAAATACAGGCAAAGGCAGGCAACGAGAAGACCAGAAGGGACCGTAAGTATGAAAAGGGTAAGATGGCACTAGAGAAAAGGCTGGTCATTTCAAACTTCCAAAGAAATGACCACACTAAATACAGCTGAGAACTTAGGCAAGAGCTTAAATGCTGCTTTAATTCTCCACTCTGCTACAGCCAGAACTGGCAGCTTCTCCTTTACTTCTCCTGCCACCTCCTGACTGCAGCTGGTTCCACTTCAGCCTGGGACCTTTACCTCTCAGGAGTGGGGAGGGCCTGGAGTTCCTCTCATATCATAACCAGCCAGTTTAAAGGGCCCAGAAGCCATTACTGATAATGTAATTTCATTTTAAGTTTTTCACAAAGGGCACGTTTATAAATAACTCCCAGCTCTTGAGAAATGGGCTTCCTGGACAATGGACTAGGCTTGACCCTGTAACACATTAAACGCTGATTATTGAGAAAGACACTACAAGCTTAGGACCATGTTCAAAGGATTTAAAAGGTCTATTCTTCCCTCCCATTCCCAAATGGGTAGCTGCTAGAAAGCTTTCGAGACAAAGTTCTGTGATGCACTGACTTTCAGAGAGCCACAGCCTGAGTGTATAACAGAACTTCACCTCAAATGCTAATGGTGCCTGGAAATGATGTGCAGGCAGACTGGTGTCTGGGACGGTGGGTGGCTCGGATAGATTTTCATGTCCATTTTTATTATCAAGAAAACTAGACTGGACTCCTCAGGAGAGCTGAAACAACACCGAATGAGCAACGAGCCTGCTGCAAACAAGTCTTATCTCAATCACGGGCTTCTGAAGCCTGGTGAAAAACATCAACATCTCCCAGCATCCCCTACCCCAGCACACAGAGGACTAGAAGGGAAGAGTCATTCCTCGTGCTGCCCCCTGTGGGCCTTCGGATGACCTGCAGCTTCCTCAGGATTATAGTCATTAGCAAAAACATTAAAAAGGCAACTCTGGAGAAAAGCTCTCTATTTGTGTGTCTTGTAAGTCAATCTAGGAGAGATGGGCCCTGAAGAAGCACTGAATTAAGTCTATCCACAATGTATATAGTAAGAGGACACTCTGGGGTAAGATCATGATACGCCACCAGAAGAGGACTAGGGTAGTGTTTGGAGCAGGTAGACAGGATATTTGAGGCCTATGATTAATTATTTTATTTGATCCTTTGTGGGGGATGGAGGAGGAGGAGGGAGGGAGCCAAGAAGTCTTTGTGGATTTAGAGGATGCTATCCACAAAGCTGAAAGGACACAAGTAAGAATCTGGTTGAGATTCCTAGAAAGTTCATTCCCCACTTGTAAAGAAATCTTTATGGCCATGCCAAAAAGTAGTACCCTGGCTTGGCAATGGGTCTCCATCAACTAGAAACAAGATGCTCTTCCCTCAACCCGATTTACAAAGTAAAACCAAGACAAAACCAAAACCAAGAGAAATTTCTAGACACCACTCCCAGCCCCACATGGCTAAGCAGGTATTTTGCTCCCTGATTCCGTGCCAATTTCTTTAAAATGAAAAGCTCCTCTGGGATTGAGGGCTCCAATTTGCCAGCCACAAGCCTGGGGACTTCAGATGAAAAGAAAAGAAGAATTAGGCAAAGGTTTTGCCAGAGGACAGTTTTCATATACTACCCAGGGGTTTGCTGAGATTCAGGCAGCACAGCTCAGGAAAGAATAGGAGCCACAGGTACCACAGAACATTACCCATCTGACCTGAGACCAAATATTGGTTAAGAGGAAACTGAACACAAGTCTTAGGAAGGAAGAACTGTTGGCAGGAAGAGCCACCTAGAAAGAATCTTCCTATCTGACACAGATACAAACCATGAAAGCATGGTCACCAGAAGTCTGCCACTACAGGAAAAAATGTCTCTAAACTCCTTTGTTATAGTCTGCATCAGCCATTAACTCAAGTTCCACCTTTCTCTGGGACTCAGCTTTCTCATCAGTGAAATGAGAGGCCTGAGCTAGATCAGTTAATAACTTTTCTGAGTTACAGCAGACCCCCTTTGATAAGCTGACGAAATCTATGGACCTTGTTACCAGAAAAAATACACATTCACAAATTTTTATGATTTCAAGGAGTTCATAGACCTAGGTTTAGAATTAAATGAGATTCTCTCTGAAGACAAAAACACAGTGCAGGGAGGGGAGGAAAAAAGGGGGAAATGAGTGATACTTTTGTAAATCACCCCCTGTCCTCTGCCAGGCACCAAATAATGACTTCAAGAAGTATGTGTGTGGCCTTCATAAATTAATAAATGATTGAGAAAACTAACACAGCCAGCAGGGGGAGCTAAGGTCAGCACCACACCCCTCCAGCTTTCAGTATTAAATTTCGCAGCCGTGGGACAGGCAGGACAAAGATAACCAGGCCTCAAGCTCTTCAGGAATGCAAAGTCTCAGGTCCTTTCTTAAAATTCCAAAAGCTTGTCTGCTAGAGAATTTTTTGCCCAGGGGGTCACACAGTCCCTAATTCTTCAACTATTCTGGAAATGAGAGAATTACAGAAATGAGGGGACAAAGCGAGGAGCACTGCTGGGAAGACATGAACTGAACAAGCAGAAATCACAGTACTCCACACCTGAGGCCTGAGAGCAACATTAGAACTTCCTGCCTGCCCAGTTTGATAATCCAAGAGCTCTCATTTAAATATCATGCAGCAAAGGGAAAAATCAAATGGGGCTAGATCTATTTCTGATGAGTCCTTGCTCATGATGGGTATCATAATTTACTCCCCACCCCACCCTCCATCTGCTTCTGAAAACAAAAAGGTAGTCTCTGAAAGACTGAATTGACAGCCTCTGTGTTCATCTTTCAGTCTACTTGCTCCCCCAAACCAACCCCCGAGACAGAACTGCTCTCCTCTCCCCTAGTTTCAGCCTCCCTCTAAAAACTACACAAATAGTAGAAAAGGAGTTGGAGAAAATTGGTGGACAGGGCTGTCCAGGCCAACTGGCTGTGGATGGGGATATCTGCCTTAATAGTGGGAATATTAAAAAGCCAAAACAGGAGATGTAGGCTTCATCTGCAGCATGTAAGACTTAGGTTACACAACAGGAAAGACTTCCTGAAGAGGTGAGGGTAGTCAAACACCGGAAGAGGTGACACAGGCCAGGGAATCTAAGGACAGGAGAACTCCTCTAATAATCTGATCTGAGGAAAAGCCTATTCTGTGCAGAATCAGCTGAGGCAGAATGTGAGAGGGCCCTTGCCAGTATGGATCTCTTATAATGTGCATGGACCCAACCTCCTCATCCAGCTTCATCAGATGCCCATGGGCACTCTGCCTTCCATCTTCCTAATTACTCTAGCAGAAGTGGGTAGGTAGGCACTAATTCTTTACCCATTCCATCCTTTATTTGCTTCTCTAGCTCCCCTTTCCATAACCGGTTTTCTTGTCAGTAACCTGACTCTAACCAAGTCATAGTGATGGACTAAAGTAAAAAACAGTAGGGCTTCCCTGGTGGCGCAGTGGTTGACAGTCCGCCTGCCAATGCAGGGGACACGGGTTCATGCCTCGGTCCGGGAGGATCCCACATGCCGTGGAGCGGCTGGGCCCGTGAGCCATGGCCGCTGAGCCTGCGTGTCCAGAGCCTGTGCTCCGCAACGGGAGAGGCCACAGCGGTGAGAGGCCCGCGTAATGCAAAAAAAAAAAACAAAACAGTAGCAAGTATCTAGCTGAAAAAGACCCTAAATCTGCCACTAGGCTCCCTCAAATATCTGGATAATTGCATTCATCCTCTGCCTCCCAGGGAAGACCTGGCTTCTCAAGGGTCTGGCTTTCTTCACATGGAGGCCCCCTCCTCCTCTTTTGACTGTGTGACAGCTCCCCCAGACCTCTGATATAATTTATACCTTGCCGGGGACCAACTCTTTCCCACCACTGTGAAGGAGAGGGAAAAAATACATATAAATACGTCGGAAATCTATAACGAGGTCTTCTTGGAGGGCAGGACATGGGGAGAGTTAGAAGCAGCGTCAATTGCTCTTTAGGGGTTTTAGTTCAAGCCGAGGTCTGCTTCCAGCAATCAACCATTAAAACAAGCCGGCCAGAGTAACAGCACAGTTTATTCTGATCATTTAATTTGAAGTGTCAATAAATTAAACTTCAATCAATTAAACTAGGTGTGCAATAACCCAGATGGACACCCCGACACCAACATAATCACAATAAAAATTTTTATGGTTGCCAGGGACCTCACCGGGGGCAGTGCTGGCACTGCTCGCGCCCTAGCTGAGAAATATATCTCCACAGTGCAGGAACGAGGAGATTGCTTCTCCTAACGAAATGGACGGGCCAGGCACCGGCAAGGACGCAGCTGGGAGAGGGGCACAGGGGACTGCCAGGAACGAGATGGGAGTGCTTTGGGGGCTTAATGTAATTGATACCTTTGCCCAGAGCAGGGGGAGGGGGCATTTAGGCCAAGTACCTTTACTGTTAGTGCCAAAAGAATTTAACAAAAGCCCCATTAAGATGATTCAGGAAGCAAAGGCCACAGAGCCATATGAACCTTTAAGAGTCACTGATGTATTCTGCAGTTTCTTCCTCCACACATACACATGCTCTCGTGCACTCTGGATGCCCTGATTTTTGAATGAGGCTTAGAATTCAGGATCTGGTTATTGTTTTAGGATAGAAATTTATTAAGGGGAGAGTAAGAATAAAATTAAGAAGTCTAGTCCAAAAAGCACTGGAAAAGCACTCAGAAAGTGAATCCAGAGAGGATTAGGAAAAATGAAACCTATGAGGAAAGATGTAAGGATCTAGACTGCTAGAGTAATTCAGTTTTGAGGAAAAAAAGGGTAAAGAGGGGAAGGAGGAAGGGGATAAGTCATTATCTTTAAGATTCCATAGGTTATTAATGGCGAATGGTGACCTGCAGAGATCCCTCTCTATTCACAACTAAGAGAGTACCAGCAGAAGACAGCAGGAAAGGAGGAAGCTGAGTCCAAAGATGCGGGCTGGGGGCATTATTATCAAGCACTGGGAATGGAAGGAGATGAAAAGAGACCCGAGAAAGATCAGACAAATCTGCTTGAAAGGCAGGGCTGGGTTACCTAATTCAAGAAAGAAACGCCACCCACTGTAAAGTACCTAAATGAAGGGAACCTATTGGCATTTAGAAATTCCCATAATCAGATCAAATTTCAAATGATGGTTCTTCTTGCCCCCCTCTAGCTTACTCTTCCCTTCTTCTAAACATCCTGTGGCTATGGGTCTTGTAGAGGTGAGGAGACAAGAATATGCTTTGATCAGGTTTCCCCAGAGGGCCAGCCAAACCAGGAAACAGAAATGTGAGAGGAGGAAGCCTAAAGGAACTTTAGAAGGTATCTGCCCACTCTAAGGAGTGTTTTGTTAAATACTATCCAGGCACAGTAAACTCTTTAGCTCAGCGGAGAGCTAAGGTAAAATCCAGGGAATTCGTTATACTTTTCATAACAAAGATGGTGACCTAGGAATTAGGGGATGCCGCTGAGTACACAGAGCAGATGAGATAAAAAGGAACAGTAAGGAAGGGTGATTGTGAGCCAGATGGAGCGAAATTTCGTGGGCCAGTAGGTGAGGGTAGTGAGAAGAGAAATAAAAATTTAGGAAATACCACCTGATTCTCAACCACGGTTCCTCATCTGAACCACTGAATACTGAAAATTATTTAAATACTATTTTGTCACTTCTCCCAAGGATAGTACAAAACTAGTGTCACTGTGTAAACAGAGAAGCTGATCCATTACATACAATGATGCCTTAGGGCATTAGGGCTTAATTCTCCCCAGGAACTCCAGTTGAGAAGGGCTGGAATGGTGAGAAAGGTACATAAATTCTTATTGGGGGCCCAAAATATATTGAAAATAGTAAACAGCACACACACACACACACACACACACACACACACACACACACACACACGTTGGGAAGGGCTGACACAGAGGAAGGAAAATACTAATTTAATATCCTAAGAACTCTGGTGACCAGCACAAGAAATGATACCTATTGGTACTTTGTCCCCAACAAAAGCTTTATATAACTGATAGCTGAAAGTACAATTTGGCATACTGAAGACGTGGAAAGCCCATGATGAGATAACATCAGAGAGACACTTGGTCTGGGAGGCTTAGGAGTCGAAAACTAATCCTAGTCTTGATTGTGCTTCCTTGAGGAAGCCCTTTGCCCTAAACCTTCGTTTCCCCTTACCCCATCGAACAGGTTCCTCATGACAAAGAATCAGTAAGGTTTCTAGAGCAAACTTCAGAGGTACCTGACCAGGTCAGCAAGGATCTGTAAATGCAGCATCTTAGGTATAGATTAAAATGGATATAAGGAAGAAGCAGGTTGAAACAGACTTCGCTGAGGAAGCAGAGACAAAAATTGAGGTAAGAGAAAATGTGAGAGACTTTCACATGTAACTCCCTCAGTTCAGCACTACACACAAATCCCTTGTTAAAAGGGCTCCTCAAGTAATATCGCCCTCACTCCTTTACCTCTAGGCAGGCTCCCTTCTAAACAGATCTAGGGGGCAGTCTAAAAATTTCTTAAACTTCCAAAGAAACTAATTCCCTAGAATTTATCCCAGTCTGTTAACTGGTTAAGAATACTGGTTAATGGCGGGGGAGGGGGGTGTGGGGGGTGGTGGGATGAATTGGGAGACTGGGATTGACATATATACACTAATATGTATGAAATAGATAACTAATAAGCACCTGCTGTATAAAAAAATTAATCAAATTAAATTCAAAAATTAAAAAAAGATATAATTCACATACCATTTACTCATTTAAAATGTACAATTCAACTGTATTTAGTATATTCATAAAGTTATGCAACTCTCACCATAATCTAAGTTTAGAACATTTTTATCACCCCAAGGAAACCCCATACCCACTAGCAATCACTCCCCATCACTCTTCTCCTCCCATTAGCACTAGGCAATTACTAATCTGTTTTCTGGCTCTACACATTTGCCTATTCTAGACATTTGATATAAATGAAATCATATACTATGTGGTCTTTTGTAACTGGCTTCTTTCACTTAGCATATGTTTTCAAGGTTATCCATGTCGCAGCGTGTATCAGAGCTTTCTTTCTTTTTATTGCCAAATTGTATTCCATTGTATGGATATGCCACATTTTGTTTATCCATTCAGAAGGAGATGGACATTTGAGTTGTTTCCACTGTTTAGCTATTGTGATAAAGCTGCTATAAATATTCATGTGCAAAAAAAAAAGAATACTGGTTAACCGCTTGGTACAGAAAATGTCTTTAATAAGATTTTAAAAGCTTTCTACCTAGACTTAACCAACCCATATGATGGGAAGGAATTATCCCTATCTTTGTCATTTTGAAAGAGGGGAATTGAAACCTGTTATTCTCTTTTACCTGATGAGGATCTGGGTGTGTACATGTGAAGAGCTGAAGGAAAAAAAAAAGGCCTAGAGTTCAACTCAATTAAGGAGGGAGCAAAAAAAAAAAAAAAAAGGAAGGAGCTGGGAGCAAAACTCCTACTCCCACATATATATATGTTAAAATCCCCAAATTGAAAAAGGGGGGGGGGCGCATTTTTGAGAGAAACGCTCTGGTTCAGTTCTAAAGAAAGGGTAATAGTATTTTATTTTTTTGAACAAGAGAAAAGGATCACATGGACAGGGGAGCGAAAAGGCGCCCTTTAGCCACCAAAATTCTTATATAACTAGAGGAATAGTGGGCAACCCAGATCCTACAATAAAAATTCGCAAAGTTTAAATGAAGAGAGAAAGGAGAACAGAATAAGGAGTCGAGAATAAGGAAAAATATTCCACAATCCATTCTGACTCTATCAGGTATTCCAGAACTCTGATGGAATACTGATTCCTCATGATGCCAAATTTACATAGTAGGAAGCCGAAGAAGAAAATCGTGTTTTTTGAAGGAATATGACAGGGAATTATCAACGGAGAGTCACACTGTGACAACTACCAGGAGAAGCCTGTGATGACAAACACCTGCACTCTATTCTGACAATTTGAGGCGAGTTTGGAGTTTTGCGGAAATTCAAATCAGGATATCATCCACAATGATCATAATCAGAGGGAATCTGAAGGACCCCAATCCAGTACGCTCATGATACTATGTGTCCTAAGGACTCCATGTGCTCCCTTCAACTTTCCACTGACTCTGCCCTCTCCACGGCAGAGCTTCCTACTCTAAACCGAGGCTTTAGCTCCTTCACTAGGCCACACGCTTATTCCAGGGACCGGCAGAACGGCCGGACCCCGAGGATTACCCGGAACTCCCCTTTCTATCCCCTCCCACTCAGGCTGAACCCCGACTCCCGGCCCCTCTGCAGCATCTCGGCCGCCCCTCCAGCTCCTACCAAAATCAGCGCCTCCATCTTGCCCCGCAGCTGGTGCCGACGTGGAGCCGCAGAGACAACGCCGCCGCTGATTGGCCCTAAGTCCTCATTAGATCCCGCCCACAATGAGGGTTATTGGGCTCCCAGGTGTCAGCTATTACTGTATTAACCAATCAGTGTACTAGCTTACTTAGCGGAAGCAAGGTGTCCAGCCAGAAGGCGCAGGTATTTGATTGTCAGTTTAAACACTCAATAAAACAACAAAACCTCACTAATAAATGGGGCGGGAGGGTCAGTGGGGAGGGGTTGTTTCCATGGGGAACAGAGGAAGCGATTATTAATTTTCAATTGGCCGGGCTGAGGGCACATGATATCGTCGGCCGGATTTAGCAACTTTAATTCGCACTCCCTTTAGGGAGCGCTGTGTCTCTTTAGCCCTTAACACAGGCAGCTCTCGACGGACTCCTACCCTAATCCGCATTCCAGAGCCTCCATTAGGTCCCTGATGTCCACGGTTGCTTTGGGAAACACTGCTAGCTCTTCCTTCAGACTCGCTCAGATCCCTTCAGCATACTCGCAGAAAGTCTGCACAGCCATAGAGTAAAGGCACAAGATGCCCAGCGTGTTATTTAGATAAACCAAAGCCTCTAGAGGTTGATTGCTAACAGTAACAATCTTCCTGAGGTGGAGTCCTAGACTTTGCTTGACCCAGGGAGTTTCTAAAAGCAGATTTTCTTTGGCCGGACGTGAAACGGGATGTTAGAGCTTTGGAGACTAGAGAGGGGAGAGTAGGAAGGACAAAGGGATAAAGAGTCCAGGATAAGGAAAGGTATAGGGAACAAGGCCTGCGGTTTTCCAGTAGGGACAAACCGTTGCAAAATGAGAAAAGAGAAGTTTACTGAATGCAGAGATTTCACAACAGGGAAGAATTTTGATGAAGTTTAGCTTTCCCCCACCCCTCAGTTCCTTGGCCCCTGACCCCCCCCTTAGGTCAGTGACACCTTCTATTGCGTTATATTGTCCCCCAAAGGTTTTTGTGGGGTTTTTTTTCTTCCATCTCTAAAAATTATGTCTTTAGGAACTCTCCAAGAAGAGCATCCAAACCCAGGAGTCTTACTAATAATTTCAGAGCAGAGTCAGAGTGCCTAAGAGAAAAGTATAGAACAATACAAAACAAACTACAGAGCTAACATATGCTATGAAGGAAGATATATGATTTTCTGGTAAAGTCCCAGGTGACAAGCCCCAAATCTGGAACCAGCAAGGGTATATCCTTTATCTATTCCCACGAGGAGTCCTTCAAACATTTAGCATTGTGCCTGGAATCACAAGATAGTCCTTGGCTTGGCAGTTTAATGATAATACTAACATTTATTGACCACTTACTATGTACCAGGCACATGCTAAATCTTTGAATACATTATTTAATATATTTTTTTAAAAACTTATGAAGTAGATGGTTATTACTCCCATTTTACAAATGAGAAAAGTGGAGCTCAGAGCAGTTAAATAATTTACTTAGGCCATACAACCATTAATTGACAGCTATACATTTGGGCATAGGAGGTCTGGTTCTAAAACCATGCTCTAACCCATAATCCACTCCTCTGACCTGTGATACAGGCTCCCTGTATCCCAGTCCTACCTGAAGTACCCTATACCAGTGCCAGATGTTCTATAGGGACCACGAGGAGGAAAAGTATGTGATGTGGTTGGTTTGGGGGAGGGGGTTGGCTCCTCTTTCTTTGTGGAGTAACTGACAAATTTTAACAGTCAGACATTGTTCCAGAAGATGGCTGATTCTTAGCTCTCGAGCCTCTTGAGTAAATGTGCTGTGGAGGGAAGACAATCGGCTGGATAGGAGACATTAGTTCTTGTTGTGACTTTGCCTTAATAAAGTCCTTGTACCCTCTCTGGACTACAGCTGCCACTTTTGGAAAATGGGGAGGCTCAGACCAGAGTTGTTTTTTGTGTGGTTTTTTTTTTGCAGTAGGCGGGCCTCTCACTGTTGTGGCCTCTCCCATTGCAGAGCACAGGCTCTGGACGCGCGTGCTCAGCGGCCATGGCTCACGGGCCCAGCCGCTCCGCGGCATGTGGGATCTTCCCAGACCGGGGCACGAACCCGTGTCTCCTGGATCAGCAGGCGGACTCTCAACCACTGTGCCACCAGGGAAGCCCGCCCTCACTTTTTTTTATGGCCATTTATTGGGGGGCGGGGGAAGCCAGCACCGCGAGGCTTGAAGGATCTTAGTTCCCCCCACCAGGGATCTAACCCACGCTCCCTGAAATGGAAGCTGGAAATCTTAACCTCTGGACTGCCAGGGAAGTCCATGAGCGGTGTTTCATTGTGGTTTTGATTTGCATTTTCCTAATGACTAATGATTTGAGCATATTTTCATGTGCTTGTTGGCCATTTGGATAACCTTTAGAGAAATATCTATTCAAGACATTTACCCATTTTTTAATTGGATTGTTTTTCTGTTTGTTGGTGAGCTCTAAGAGTTCTTTATATACTCTGGACACTAGACCCTTATCAGATATATGAGTTGCAAGTATTTTCTCCTATTTTGTAGGTTGTATGGAACAGATTTCAAGATGATTAATTTGACAACTCTGTGTGCAGGAAAGATTGGAGGAGAAATGAAAGGCAGTAAGACTGACTAGGAAGTCATTGCACTTCTTCAGTTTGCAGTGAACACAAAATAGTAACAGTAGGAAAATGCCCCCAAAAGATTGTGTACCATAAGTGAAATTAGGAAAAGTCAAAGTGTAATGGATGAGAGCCATATTTAGAAGGAGCAAATAACCTGGTGTAGTTTCAGGAAAGCATAATTCTTTTTTTTTTTTTTTTTTTTTTTTTGCGGTACGCGGGCCTCTCACTGTTGTGGCCTCTACCGTTGCGGAGCACAGGCTCCGGACACGCAGGCTCAGCGGCCATGGCTTACGGGCCCAGCCGCTCTGCGGCATGTGGGATCTTCCCGGATCGGGGCACGAACCCGTGTCCCCTGCGTCGGCAGGCGGACTCTCAACCACTGCGCCACCAGGGAAGCCCCTTTTTTTTTTTTTTTTTAATTTATTTAATTTATTTATTTTTGGCTGCTTTGGGTCTTCGTTGCTGCATCATCAGGCTTTCTCTAGCTGCAGCGAGCAGGGGCTACTCTTCGTTGTGGTGTGCAAGCTTCTCATTGTGGTGGCTTCTCTTGTTGCGGAGCGTGGGCTCTAGGTGCCTGGGCCTCAGTAATTGTGGCACATGGGCCCAGCTGCTCCGCGGCATGTGGGATCTTCCCGGACCGGGGCTCGAACCCGTGTTGCCTGCATTGGCAGGCGGATTCTTAACCACTGCACCACTAGGGAAGCCCAGGAAAACATAATTCTATCAACATATCTAAAGCTCTAGCAGCCTAATCACTTAAAGTAAAATGACTGAAGCCCTAACACAATCAGACTCTAACCTGATCAATTATAATAAAATGGCTGAAGTGAACATAAACAGAATCAGTTATATTAACTTGGCTGGAGCTGAAACCCAATCAATTGAATTGTACCTTGTCTTCATGGAAGGGAGAGATAATCTGCATAGAATTCTCCCTCTCCAACCAAAAAAAAAAAATTTTTTTTTGTCACTATGTCTCCTGCGATGTTTAGGGAAGAGCATTCCGTTTGGCCAAGTGAATATCTTATATATTTACAAAGGTGAGGGATGCAGTTCTATTAGACATTAAAATTATCCAGCTAATTTGAATCACTTGTTCACTAAACAACCTTCTGATTATAATATTTGACTTCCAAAATTGCCAACTATTTCGATCAGTCAATAGAATTGCCTAGGCTACTGTAAGTTTTATGTCGAACTATGTAAATGAACTGTATGGCTTATGTATCATGCTCTTTTAAGTTTAGTCATCATAAGTGGGCTCTCCCAAGATGAATTAATTGACCAAAATCAGCTTCTGGGAATTCACGCTGAGGTTTGGATCCTCTTAAAGAAAAAAACAAAAACAAAAAACAACTATGTTTCTATCTCTTGCCACTCTAACATAAACCTAAGTGTGGAAGGAACCACATTTCATGTCCTCAGAGAGAGATAGTGAGAGGAGTTTTTGTTGTTCTGTTTTTCCATTCTAGAATGGAACCAGAGACTCAGAAAAGTGACTCAAATTGCCTAGGGCCATACACAGTTCACAAGATTGACTGAAGCTGAAACCTAATCATTTGAATTGTACTTTGTCTTCATAGAAGGAGATAGTCTGCATAGAATTCCCCTCCTCGGCTTTCCTGGTGGTGCAGTGATTAAGAATCCGCCTGCCAGTGCAGGGGACACGGGTTCGATCCCTGGTCTGGGAAGATCCCACATGCCGCGGAGCAACTAAGCCCGTGCGCCACAACTACTGTGCCTGCGCTCTAGAACCCGCGAGCCACAACTACTGAGTCTGCGAGTCACAGCTACTGAAGCCTGTGCGCCTAGAGCCTGTGCTCCACAACAAAAGAAGCCACCGCAATGAGAAGCCTGCGCACCCCAACGAAGAGTAGCTCCCACTCGCTGCAACTAGAGAAAGCCCGCGCGCAGCAACGAAGCCCCAATGCAGCCAAAAATAAATAAATTAAATAAATTAAAAAAAAAAAGAATTCCCCTCCTCAACAACAACAACAAAAAGTTGTCAATATTTCTCCAGTGATGTTTAGGAAAGAAGATTCTCTGTTTGGCACATGAAAAGATGTTCAACTAATAATAATCACTAATTATTAGAGAAATGCAAATCAAACCTATAATGAGGTATCACCTCACACCAGTCAGAGTGGCTATCATCAAAAAGTCTACAAATAATAAATGCTGCAGAGGGTGTGGAGAAAAGGGAACCCTCCTACATTGTTGGTGGGAATGTAAATTGGTACATCCACTATGGAGAACAGTATGGAGGTTACTTAAAAAATTAAAAACTTGAGTTACCATATAATCCTGTAATCCTATTCCTGGGCAAATATCCAAAGAAAACTATAATTCGAAAAGATAGGGGGGCTTCCCTGGTGGTGCAGTGGTTGAGAGTCCGCCTGCCGATGCAGGGGACACGGGTTTGTGCCCCGGTCCGGGAAGATCCCACATGCCGCGGAGCGGCTGGGCCCGTGAGCCATGGCCGCTGAGCAAGCGCATCCAGAGCCTGTGCTCCGCAACAGGAGAGGCCACAACAGTGAGAGGCCTGCGTACCGCAAAAAATAAATTAATTAATTAAAAAGACAGGGACTTCCTGGTGGTCCAGTGGTTAAGAATCCGTCTTGCAATGCAGGGGATGCTGGTTCAATCCCTGGTCAAGGAACTAAGATCCCACATGCCACAGGTTAACTAAGCCCGCGCACCGCAACTACAGAACCCACACGCTCTGGAGCCCACGCGCCACAACTAGAGAGGAGTCCACGCACCACAACGAAGAGCCCGAGTGCTGCAACTGAGACCCAACGCAGCCAAAAATTAATAAATATATAATAATAAAAAAGATACATGCACCCCAATGTTCATTGAAGCACTATTTGTAAAAGCCAAGACATGGAAGCAACCTAAATGTCCATCGACAGATAAATGGATAAAAAAGATGTGGTATAGGGCTTCCCTGGTGGCGCAGTGGATAAGACTACGCCTGCCAATGCAGGGGACACGGCTTTGTTCCCTGGTCCGGGAAGATCCCACATGCTGCGGAGCAATTAAGCCCGTGCACCACAACTACTGAAGCCCGCGTGCCTAGAGCCCGTGCTCCGCAACAAGAGAAGCCACTGCAATGAGAAGCCCACGCACCGCAACAGAGTAGACCCCGCTCACTGCAACTAGAGAAAGCCCACGTGCAGCAACAACGACCCAACACAGCCAATAATGATAATAATAAAAGATGTGGTATATAATACAATGCAATATTACTCAGCCATAAAAAAGGATGAAATAATGCCATTGCAGCGACATGGATGGACCTAGAGATTATCATACTAAGTGGAGTAAATCAGACCAAGAAAGACAAATATGTGGTATCGCTTATATGTGGAATCTAAAAAAAGAAAATGATACAAATGAACTTATGTACAAAACAGAAATGGACTCAGAGACACAGAAAACAAATTTATGGTTACCAAAGCGGAAAGGAGTGGGGGAAGGGATAAATTAGGAGCTTGGGATTAGCATATACACACTACTCTATATAAAATAGATAACCAAAA
Source organism: Delphinus delphis (assembly GCF_949987515.2). Classification (NCBI taxonomy): domain Eukaryota; kingdom Metazoa; phylum Chordata; class Mammalia; order Artiodactyla; family Delphinidae; genus Delphinus; species Delphinus delphis. The sequence continues at coordinate 43,133,296 of NC_082693.1, read as the reverse complement.
AGGACCTGCTGTATAGCACAGGGAACTGTACTCAATAAAAATAAATAAATTAAAAATTTTTTTAAATAAATAAATAAGCGAATTCCCTGGTGGTCCAGTGGTTCGGACTCGGCGCTTTCACTGCCATGGCCCGGGGTCAATCCCTGGTTGGGGAACTAAGATCTCTCAAGCCTCCTGCAGCCAAAAGCAAAAAAAACAAAAAGCCAAAGGAGATGAATGCATTTCTGTTAGCTGAGCACTCTAACTCCTAGCCCAGGGCTTGCTCTGCCTCTTGCTAAAGCAATCATAGATTGCTTCTACTCCAGCCACTGCAGAATGGGAAACAGCACAAACAGCGGTAATCACAGACAGCAGTGTTGGCGGCAGCTACAGCTTATGGCCTGGAGGTGTGGGCACATGCCCTCTACAGGATGACTGGTGAGGACACCTCCCTCAAGTGTTGGGTGCTCAGAGGGGCACTCCCTGACAGTGAAGCAGGTCTTAAGGAAACAGAAGAAGGTAGCTTCTTTCTGACCTAATAACAGTCTGGCTTTGTCTCAGAGGTGTCGGAAGTGTCTCCCCAACATACAGCTATGATGGAACTTAAGACATAAAGAGGAAGCTTCCTGGGATTATATAGCTGCTGTTTTCATCCAAGGGAATGGGTGGGGAGTTCTACCTGGATGAACTCTTAAGACTGCCACCTTGTGATTCAGCCGTACCTCTGAATTATTTTATCATTCTTCCTCATGACCGAATCCATGCAGTCGGCATCACTTTGGTGTGGTGCAGAATTGAACGTTAGCTGTGCACTCAGAGGAATCTAATTTTCTCAGCTCTTCACAGAGCTGAGAGGGTATGGCTAGGAACAGGGATACTTCTTTCATCTTAATAAGGTAGAAGGTCAAGCATGTAGATGCAAGTAAGCTGGTAGATTTGGTATTGGAAAGATAGGGCAGTCTCATCTAATTGCATCTATTTTATCAATGAAATATGGGCAAGGTCATCTGCTGAGAGGGAAGTGGAGGGGGTGCTGGAGATTTTAGAAGAGAGAAAGTGTGAAATAGTTATTGAGTAGAGTAGAAAAAAGAGTTTACTAGGGAACTATAGAATTAGTTGGCAATGTTGGGTTTGGGGGGCATAAATTTGAAGTATACTAGTCAGCAAGATTCTGAGATTTCCTCCATCAATATTTAGCTGCCCAGGTATAGATGTGGAGAAGCTGAATTGTTAGACTTAACCAGAAATGTTTTGTTTGGTTTTGTTTTGCTTTCCAGGAAAGTTCAGGGGAGACGGAGAGGGGCAAGGAAATTTACAGTGTCTACAAGTTTGTAGTTCTGGCTATGAAGGGGAGTGGATGGATTATTTTAAAAATAAAATTAAAAGTAGTACAAATGGTTTAGAGGTCCTTGAGGCAGGAAGGTATTAGGATGGGAGGACGGGTGTTAGGGTATGAGAAGGAAAGGCAGATGGTAAACAGAGAATGGGTTTTTCTGGCCATGCCTCACAGCTTGCAGGATCTTAGTTCAAACCCAGGCCCTGGCAGTGAAAGTGCCGAGTCCTAAACACTGGACCACAAGGGAATACGTACTTTCAGTTTCAGAGGATTTTATCTGGATTGAATTGCTCCAGCTCACTCTTCTTTTCCAACCCTTGGTTTTCCCTTCTTCCTTCTTTCCATCTCTCCTCCCACCAGAGAGAGAGAGGCAATGAAGTCTGCTTTTCATTTCCGGTCTGGACGACTGAGAGGCTGGCTCTCCACCAATCCTCAGATGGATCTCTCTTTTTTCTCTCTCTCCATTCTGGAAAAGGGAAGCTGATATTTGGGGGATGATGTGGCCCAGGAGCCCTTGACCTTCCTCCCCATGGGTATCTCATTCTCTGGCAAATGATCTCTTTGGGGAAAACAAGGCCAGAGTTAGCAGCAACCAGGCTAGGAACGTGGTTTCAGCTGCAACCAGAAAGAGCACAGACAAGAACCAGGGAGAGTGGGAGGCCCTGGTGTGGAGACAGCCTTCAGGGGAAGAACTTTCAACACCAGAGAATCTGGGAAGTGGCCCAGAGACACTGAGCAAATTAGACAACCCTCATCCTGGCTCTCCATCACCATACATGAGACTTGGGGAATCAAAGGGACCCGGGCTCACACAGTGAAGACAATCCCAGGATGCTCCCTTCTTGTTGGTTTGGCCCAGACGATCACTCCAAGAGACTGGAAGCACCTCAGGAAAGCCCTCTGAGTCTTCCCAGGGAGGGCCAGACCAACCTGCCCCGGGGTCCTTGGAAGGAAAGGACTATCTGAGAACTTTGATAGGCAGCTAGACTCCTGGCAGGGAGTGGACCCTGAGCCTCGTCACCATGACCTACGCTACTGTCCCAGGAAAGTGTGGGAAACTTCCCCTCCACCCAAACCTCCTTTTATACCCCTGGACTTCCAGACTCTGTAACTGATCAAACCTTTATAGACTTTCCCCCCACAGCTATGTATTTACACATATTGTTTCTTCTTCCCAGAATTCTGTCCCCCATTTTTCTCCCTAGAAAATTCAGATTCTTCTATTTTCAAGACTAGTTGAAAGGTTACGTCCTCCCTGAAGCCTTCATAGAGAAAGTTAGTCACTCCTTTTTCTGTTTCCCCGAATGTAACTTATCCATTCTCATATCACATCACATGTTTATACATGCGTCTGCTCAAAGGCAAGGCTCACTCTTTTTTTTTTAATATTATTTATTTGAACCAATTTGGCACTTTATTAATTTTAGTTGGTGTGGCATTAATTTTACTTATTTATTTTCCCTATTATTATTATTATTTGGCTGCGTAGGGTGTTAGTTGCAGCATACGGGATCTTTGTTGAGGCATGCAGGGTCTTTTCCTTACAGCAAGCGGTCCACTGGGTTTCTCCCTAGGTGTGGAGCGGGCTCCAGAGTGCACGGGCTCTGTATTTTGAACAGCGTGGGCCCTCTCGTTGAGGCCCGCAAGCTCTGTAGTTGTGGCACGCGGGCTTAGCTGCTCCCGCCCCGGCATGTGGGATCTTAGTTCCCCAACCAGGGATCGAACCCGTGTCCCTTGCATTGGAAGGCGGATTCTTAACCAGTGGACCAGCACGGAGTCCCAAAGCTCACTCTTTTTTTTTTTTGCGGTAGGCAGGCCTCTCACTGCTGTGGCCTCTCCCGCTGCGGAGCACAGGCTCCGGACGCGCAGGCTGAGCGGCCACGGCTCACGAGCCCAGCCGCTCCGCGGCATGTGGGATCTTCCCGGACCGGGGCACGAACCCGTGTCCCCTGCATCGGCAGACGGACTCTCAACCACTGTGCCACCAGGGAAGCCCCCAAAGCTCACTCTTTAATCATCTTGGTATCCTCCAAATTTAGCAATCTGTTAAATACTCTATAAATATTTGTTGAGTGAGTGACAGTATATTGTACTCAGAACTACACACCTTGAGGTATATATAAAAAAGACAAAACATAAAATGCAACCCCTCACAAGAAATTTACCTATTAGTTAACAATAAGTTAATTTAATATATTTATTTGATAATAATAGATGTACCATATATGTGTCATTTAATAGTGCTTACTATATCCCAGACACTGAATCACTAAATTAAACATACATACCCACTTGTTAACTTCTCACAATAACATGTAAGGTAAGAATTGTTACTATCCCTAAATTACAGATGGGTAAAATTAGGCTCAGAGAGATTAAAGAATTTGCTTGAGATCTCAAAGTGACTGTCAGAGCCAAGATTTGAATGCAGGCATTTCTGATTCTAAAACTTGTGCTCTTCACCATTAAACTATGATGCTTATGATAAGTTTTGTATAATACTGTTTATGTCATCACTATTACAAGATGATGTAACAAAACACAAAATCATATGGTTCAATTGGAAAAGAAACAATTTTTTAAATAAATTTATTTATATTTTTTATTTTATTTATTTGGCTGCATTGGGTCTTCATTGCTGCGTGCAGGTTTTCTCTAGTTGCGGCGAGTGGGGGCCACTCTTCGTTGTGGTGTGCAGGCTTCTCATTGAGGTGTCTTCTCTTGTTGTGGAGCATGGGCTCTAGGCACGCAGGCTTCAGTAGTTGTGGCAGGTGGGCTCAGTAGTTGTGGCTCATGGGCTCTAGAGCACAGGCTCAGTAGTTGTGGTGCACGGGCTTAATTGCTCTGGGGCATGTGGGATCTTCCCGGACCAGGGCTCAAACCCATGTCCCCTGCGTTGGCAGGCGAATTCTTAACCACTGTGCCACCAGGGAAGTCCCAGAAAAGAAAATATTTAAATGAGGTTATTAATTCTCTGGTACATATAATAATTGCAAAAGGAGTTAGACAAGAGAAATATGTGTAAGTGTTGAGGTAGCCAGAGAAAATGTTGTGGAGACAGAACTTGAACTGAGCTGGGTCTTGGAGAGTAGATCAGAGGAAGGGATCCAACATTAATGTCCTTTGTGTATAAGCACTATGTGTACATTGTCTCATCTGATCCCTAACAAGCTCTGTTCTCCCCAGTTACCAAGGGGAAACCGAGGCTCAAGGAAGCTATATAATTTGCCCAAGTCCACACTGCTAAGTGTGAGCTGAGACTCAAACCCAGATCTCTTTTCCACTCTGTACTGCCCCTGGTTGGTAAAAAGGGCCACTGGTGCAAGAGCACTCTGGTGCAAGGGGGCAGGAAGAGCAAAGACAGGAGGCTGGAATGAGCAGGATGCCTGTTTAAAGGAGGAAATAAATAGTCAGGCATCAAGCCTTCCATCCTCTAAGGAGCAGAGGGTGGGACTTCCTAGGCAGCTCCGCCCACTGCAGAGGATTGCAACAGGGTGGGGTGGGGGTGGGGGTTTTGGGGTTCCTGGAAGGTGACTGAAGCCCGTAAGGCTGGCACCATGCCCATGGTGTGGTTACAACTGGCCCCGCCCAATAGTGCTGGGGTGGGAGAGCCATGGTCCCAGAGCTAGTTCCTGGAAGTGTACCACCCCTCCCCCACAAACACTGCTGTATCCTGGTCCTGGTTCTCTCCCAGAACCAGGCTGCCTACCGGCTTCAGTTCTGGCCCAGGTATCTCTCCACCAGAGTCTGGCTTCCAGATAGACTGTTCTCAATTCCCAAGCCCCTGAGGCACTCTGGCCTCCAGGTTTCTAAGCTTCTATCTCCTAATAATAACAGACTCACTTTCTTATTGATCTCTTTTTAGCTTCCCCAAAACTCCCTTTATCTTCTCCCAAACTCCATTATCTCCATTTTCCCCAGTGAGGAAGCAAGGCTCAGAAAGGTTGAGCTGCCCAAAGCCACGTAACCCGTGAATGCAGGGACTCAAGTCCAGGTTTTAAGGTTCAAGATCTGACCCTCCCTCATTCTCCTCTACACCATGCAACCTACTCCTCTCTCTAGATTTAGAATTAAGCTCCAGGGGTTATTTCTTCTGGACTCTTCTGGACTCATCTATCAGCCTTCATCTGTTTTGGATTCCGTGCGGGGCTCTGCTAGCAGGGCATAACTCATAGTCGCCCAGGTCTGGGAATCTCAGTCCTACCCACTCTCTGGACCCTTTTGGCCTGAGAGTGGGGCTCAATGTCCTCAACTCCTGAGTCAATCCTCTAAGAATTCTTATCTGTGGAAAGGAACCTCTTCAAAGACTTTTTTATTCTATCCTCACCCAAACCAGAACACAAGGAAAAACCAGTGGATGGCTTAGGAGATCTGTCTCCACCATCTGGGCCTCAGTTTTTATCTCCCTTTTCTTACTTTAGTAAGAGGGGCCTCACTATTCCCTGGTCCCAGACCCCCTCCAACACCTCCCCCAGCCATCCGGGGTAACCGCCGGGCTCTGCAGCCTAGGATAACGCCCAGCCCTCCCTTGCACCCTGTGGCTGCCTCCCTTTCCGTCTGTTGAGAGAGGAAGCCAGGGGGTGGCGGGTGCAACCCTGCAGGGCACTGATAAAAGGGCAGCCCTGCCCCCGCCCCCTGGGGCCACTGCGGTCAGCCCAGCAGGCAAGCAGGCTAGGCAGCCACCTCCCTCCGGGACCTGTGGCCCTCCCCAGGTTCCACCTCTAGCCACCCCGCCCTACTCGGGAAGCTGGTTGCATAACCCAGCGGGGTGTTTGGCAACACTGCTTGTGGCTTGCCCTGATGGTGGTGGTGGTGGTGTGTGCACACGCGCTGGGGTGAGGGTGGGGTGGATTGGCAGGGGGTGATGACAAGTCAGCCTTTTGGGGGTGCCTGAGCAGCATAGATGGAGAATGGTATAACAGTAAAGATATGTGGTCATGTTTTTCTCCATATTCTGTCTCTGCCACCTTTGCTGAAGCAGGAGAATCTTAGGTATCCCATCTTAGGGATAGGAAAATCTTAGGTATCCTGGCTTGCCCAGCCGCAGACACTATCCAACCCATTCAGGCTCCTAATCCCCTGCTCATCTTACATCAAGCGAAAGAGATTTAAGATAGAAGGAGGTTGACTCTGGACCTCAGGGATCTGAGAGGAGGGAGCTAAAGGAATCATCCGCACCCCTGAGGGCTATAAAGAGCGTTCTGGAGGCAGGACAGAGCCTGGGAACCGCAGTAACAGCCCCTTCCTAGGGGAGGGGAGTGGAGTGAGGTGGGAGAGACACTCTGGCCTGTCGCCTAAATGAGGGCTGTCTGTTCACTTAGCTCAGCCTGCACGACCATGCCTGTCCCCGCAAACAAGAAAACTGCTTCAAACACATCTATGACCCTCGCACGGGATGAAATACAACCTCCCTAGTTTAACTTTCAAGACTTTACTATCTAGCCCCAGTCAAATTTCCCAGGCTTACCTTTTACTACTTGCTACCTCACACCCCATCCTAGGAAACCCAAAATGCTCCTCTGTGTTTGATGCTTCTATGTCTTCACACCTTTGTTTGGAATACCCTTCTCCCCTCTTTTCCTGGTGAACCCTGAGTCATTCTCCACAGCCCAACTCAATTGTCATCTTCTCTGTGAAGCCGGCTATGAATTTCACCAGCAGCAGTTCAGCTCCTTAGCACTTTATATAGACCTTTATTACTGGAATTCCCTGCCTAGACTGTTAATGAGGACACAGACTATGACTTATTCATCTTTGTGTTCCTGGAGTGGGAAACATGGTAGATACACAATAAATATTTGTTGAATGAATGAATGAACGAGTAGACACTCAGTAAATATCCATTCATTCATTGAACAACTTGTGTTATCCACAGTTGTATCTGCAATGCCACAAATAACGTCCTGAACTGGTAGCTTTCATTCAGTAAATGTTTGTCGACTAGCTGTAACCCGATATCATTACTGAATCAGTCACAAGTGTGACTATCTCCACCCCTCATCCCCTCTGAGGGGCCCAAATAAGTATATAAATGAGAAAGCTATCTGAATGCTCATGTATGTGACCCAGATTCATACCCAGGTCATCAAGAGATTCTGAACCCACTTGTAACATGCAATGAAGCCAGGGGTCATCTCCTGCCCTACACAGATCACGCCTGTAGAATTATGATCTCCTGGGATGGGGATGGAATTCAAAACACTGAACCATGGGTTTGGCATGGGTGTTGATCAAAGCCCCACACACAGGCTGCAAGGAGGCTGCAAAGAGGTGGGTATCACACTGCCTCTTGAGTTGCTTGGTTGGGTTATTGGGTTGTGGGGGTGGTCCTGAGAGAGAATCGGGGTGGCTGACATAGTGGTGGAATGGTGGGGACACTTGGAAGACTCCCAGAAGCTATTCTTCACCAACAGGGACAGAATATTTTCATTATTTTAATAGTGAACACAACCCTCTAACAGAATGCTGGCTGAATGCCAGCTCTGCCTTAGGGTGGCACCTGCCTTCCTCCCCAGTCTTTAACTGTTTCCAATTTAACTTGAACATCATAAGAAGAAAAAATAGAAAAAAAGTGTAAGCTGCAGCTATAAGGAGTGAAGCTAGACATAGGAAGGACTTTCCTTAGAGCTGAAAACCGCTAAAAGCTAGGAGGAAGCAAGGCTTTTCTCCTAGTCTCTGCAGAGAGATCTGTTTGGCCTGGGACTTGGGTTGTGAGTTTGAGGCAAATGGATGAATGAGTGACTTCTGGGGTGTACTTACTGGTCTGCCCCAGAGCTGCCGTGGGTGCTGGGGGATGGACCTGATATCCTACACACATGTCCTGGTCTGTCCAGTGTATATGGCTGCCATGTGGCTGGGGTGCCTTGCCTGGAAGAAAGGACAGAGGGCATCTAGGGTCCCCTTTAAGGGAGGTGAATAATGTCCCTGCCGGGAGCCTCCCCCACCCCCAACTCCCCTCACACACTGACAACAAACCTGTCCAAGAAAGAGGCCTTTGTCCTAGGACATCTGAGGCTGCAGGGGGAGGGGAGAAGGCTACAGGTGAAAGGACACATCAAAGCAGCCGGCCCCTCCTCCCCCCAAAAGCTCCCCTACCCCTTGCCCAGAGCCCAGGCTTTCCTGAAATTAAAGCAGTGCCCTGAATGCCCACCTGCCTAACAGCTGGGATGCTAGACATCTGGTCCTTTTCTTCAGCTGCCCTCCACCTTGCCAGGACTCAGTTTCCCTGCCCCTCAGAGAGTCAAGGGGGCAAAGAGAAGGAGGTTACAACTTGTATGAAGTCTAGAGGTCACTCTGCCACGGATCATCAGGTTGGAATCCATCAGATGCATGGGAGAAGCGCAGAGCTGGCTGGACTCCTGGGCTCAAAAGGAGGGCTGGGAGAGGCTTGGAGCCATGCGTGCCCCCGCTGGCTGGGAGCAAGGTGGGGGTGGGGTGCGGGCAGAAACCACACCGGGCTCAAGTTTCCTCTCTTGGCCAGAAGGGGCAGGAGGAGAGGAGGGCCACGGGGAAAGGGGAGGGTTGGAGGAAGGACGGAGAACTCAGGCTGAGGGCTTCAGAGAGGAGGCTGGTGTGCCGGCCCCTGAGGTCCCCTCACTCGGGCCCGAGCCTACACACTGGGCGCTCAGCGATGGCCTGGGCGCAGGGCACGGCCCTCCCCGGTTCTCAGAGGTAGCAGGGATCCTCACCCAGAAGGTGTCAGCCCAGGCCCAGCCTCCCCAGAGACAGCACCCGGAGCCACATCTCTCTCCTCACCCTGCTTGGACCCTGCCACAGGTGCCTGAGGGGCAGGGTGGGAGGAGGATTCCAGGGGGACCCAGGGGCAAGCTGGGGAGGTGAAGGAGGCAGCGGGAGAAAATAAGCAACTTGCCGTGCATTCCTCGGAGATCTCAGACCTTTCCAGGCTGCCTCTGGTTCAGGAATTTGACATCTTTGGGAATTTCTCTGGGAGAAGACCTAGATGGCTTTTTGAGCCCTCTGGGATTCTGGGGGTGAAAGGCTATGGATGGGGACCAGACAGTGGTCCCCTGAGGCACGCCTGAGGGGCTGGGGAGTGACACTGAGTAACCCTTCAGCAGGCTGGCTGCCCTGGGGCAGCCAATGGACTCTCAGGTATATGGTACCCTCCTTTCCCCTACTCCGTCCTATCCCACTGCCCTGTCCAGCCATCTGGGAGGTTTGGGGAATGCTAAGGAACCCGAGACAGTGGATGCCTGGATTGCTGGGAGGTGTCGTTGCAGCAGGATGGGCTGCTAGGGGTAGAGGGTGCTGAGTTCTCGCCTCCCTTTGCCCGTTCTCTTCTCTGGGCCTAGGGTAGTAGCTGGAACTGGAAGGGAGAGGAAGGCATCCCACCCCAGCATAGTTTCTTCTGACTGGAAATCTTGGCAGCTTGGGAGGTAGAGGGCTGGGAAACAGTGGAAGAGAAGAGGTCAGGTATCACATCTGCTGGGGCTGAGATTCTCTAGTCACTGGCCCCCGAAGGACTGGAGTTGGGGGGTCTAGTGACCAAGTGACAGGATGGCAGAAACTTGTCCCTCTCTCCCTTGTTCCATGCACCTGTTTGAGTCATGTATGCCCCCAGGAGACTGAACCTTACTGTGATCAAAACTGGCCCCCCACCTACCCCGTTCACTCTCCCTCCGCACGTCTCTCCCCAGCCCCTTTTCCCTCCAGGCTATTTCTTTCTCTCACTTCTGTGTACCTCTCCCTCCTTGGGGATTCTTCCTAACCTTTCTGAATAGGCTGCTCATCTGCCTTACCACACCCCAAGTTTTACTGATCCCTCCCCATCCTTTCCCTGCCTCTATTGACACCTGGAGAGGAGGGGTTGTCTAGTAAGCCTCAGTACACGGTCCCAGACAAACAACAACAACAGCGTCCCAGAGGCGAGCCCTTTCTCTGTCTCTCCCCCTTGTCAAGGTGTTATAGAGCCCTGGGCTGCCGATGAGGCCAAATATCTTCCTTTCCCCAGCCTCCCTCCCCAAATGGCCCTCATTCTGTACCCTGAAACGTAAAGCTCCATGTCATTCTGTGTGTACTCAGGGATTGTGATAAGATCTTTCCGGGTAATGCCATCAGGATGAGAGTAAAGAGGGTGGGTTAGAGTCTCTGGAGATGGTGTCCGTCCTACCTGATGTGCAATGTTGGGGAGCAAGATGTCTGTGTGACCTCAAAGTGTGGGCTAAACTGGAAAGTGGGAACCGTCTGTTGTAAAAGAAAAGGGACACAGGGAGGCATGTTCCACTTTCCCAGTATCTCTCCAGCTTCTGTACCCTCTGTGATGTTCTATTTGATCCAATTCTGACTATACCCTCATACCTCTGGCTGCCAGCCCCCTGGCCCGTCTTCAGGATGGGAGACTCCTAAGACCTGTTGAAGGTAGACTTCCTGACCTTGCCTGTTGTATAGACCACCACCCATCTCTGAGTGTCTAGGGAAAAACAGACTACGCCTTTCTGGCCTGGTGCAAACTTGCCACTGCACCAGGGAGCTGGTTGCATTTGAACCTGAGGCTCTCCTTAACTGCCTCTTTCCTAACCTCCCACCTCCCCCAGCAGCCCTTCTGGATTCTCATTTCCCTGTCCCAGGGAGAGGGGAAGATTAAATTCCTGGTCTTTATGAGGAGGGGCTGATATCTAGTCTCAGAGACTAGGGCAGCCTAGAACCCAGCCTTGCCTGGGTCAAGGGTGTGAAGCTAGGAGAAGTCTGGAGATTACTTGCCAGGTGCTCTTCTGCCTTTGCATTCTTTTAAGTCCATATGGTTGGACCAGTTTAGTAGTTTTCAAAGTAGGGTGGGCCTCTGGCATCAAAAACACCAGGCCACTTGTTAAAATGCTGATTGCGGGGTACCTGCGCCTATGAATTCAATTCGATAGGTCCAGGGTGGCTTTCAGAATTCTGTATTTTCACAAGCACCCCAGGTGAAGGCAGGCCACAGTAAAGTTTGTGACTGCCTGAGCCAGATGCAATCTACTGCAAGGAGGTTCTCCAAGTCTGTCTCCATTTAATAGGAGAGTCTGAGTAAGAAGCGATTTGCCCTAGATCATGCATCTGGAAGGCTAGAGAACCTGGTCTCCTGCCTCCTAGGACAGGATCTTTGTACTGCACCTAAGAGTCAGATCCGGGAAACTATGAGGGACAAAATGAGGTGTGTGTGTGTGTGTGTGTGTGTGTGTGTGTGTGTGTGTGTGTGTGTGTGTGTGTGTGTGTGTGTGTGTGTGTGAAGGACTGTGAGGCAAGAGTCATCGTCCCTGCCCCCTAAACCCCTTCTCCATTCACTTTGCCTTTGGGCAATTTCCGCCAGAACCTGGGTGGGGGAAGGTGGGGTTCCGGTGTTGAAATGGCATCCTGGACAGACATAAACACCCCACCCTCTGCCCACTTGCCAAGGGCCTGTGCCTATACCAACTCCCAGCTCTGGGGATGGCAATATAACAAGGGTTAGGGTTAGGGTTAGGGTTAGGGTTAGGGGGCAGGGGCTAGGGGAGATCCTCCTTTGAAAGGACAATTTAAAGTTCTCACCAATTTTGTGGTGAGTCAAAGAGTGGATCCCATATTAAATAGCTGTGATAGGCCAACCTTGTGGTGATCTAAGGTCATCCAGTCCTATGCTCTGTCCTTCTATAAGTCTCCCTCACCCACCCAGCCTGCCTGCCCTCACTTACATGGCACAGGTAGGGTGTGGTGTCTGGCCCTAAGAGATCAGGAGGTCCCTGTCACATCTACTTGAAGTCTCTTGCCGAAGGCAGGGAGAACAGATGAGGGTGAGATGGGTGTCAGGGAATAGGGAGGTGGGATGAGGAGAGAGGTTGACAGAGAGGAGAAGATGAAGGTGGGGTGAGGGGTTACTGAGAATGTTGAGCTATCCAAGCAGAGAGGGACCTCCAAGTTCAACTTGTCTCACTCCCTGGTTTTACAAATGAGGAAACAGAGGCTCAGAGAAATGTGATGGCTTGCCCAACATCATGCTGCTGCCCTGTAGCAGAGCTGCAGCTAGAGCCCAGATCCAAAGAAAGGGGGCTGGAGGGAAGTGTGTATTCAAGCCTCTAAAGAAATATTCCTTAGAAGAGAAAAGAGACTGAGATTCAGAACTTCTCTGGTGGCGCAGTGGCTAAGAATCCACCTGCCAATGCGGGGGACGTGGGTTCGAGCCCTGATCGGGGAAGATCCCACATGCTGCGGAGCACCTAAGCCCGTGAGCCACAACTACTGAAGCCCGTGCGCGTAGAGCCCATGCTCTGCAACAAGAGAAGCCACTGCAGTGAGAAGCCCGTGCACTGCCAATGAAGAGTAGGCCCCGCTCGCTGCAACTAAAGAAAGCCCGTGCGCAGCAACGAAGACCCAGTGCAGCCAAAAATAAATTTAAAAAAAAAAAAAAAGAGTCTGAGATTCCACAGAAAGAGTTGATTGATGTCGACCGCCAATAGAGTCTCGGCGAATGGAGGAGACATGGGAGCAGGATTGGGAAGGCGCCTGGAAGGTGGGATGGGCTAGTGGAGTCGGCAACTCTAGGTACCAGACCTGACTCTGCTATTTATCAGCCTGAGTCTCAACTTCTGAATGGAACTTACAGGATCTTTGTGGAAATCAATCTCATAAACGAGTGCTTATAAACCACCAGCTCGGTTCTAGACAAATGCCAAATAAGTCTTTGCTGTGGTTATTATATGACCTCAGGAGAGAAAAGACCCCTGGTTGTGTGGAGTGGGGTATAGCCAGGATGACCCTGTGGGACACAGGGCAGAGGTCCAGTGTCTCCAGAGACCATTCCTCCTCTGCTGCCTGCTGCTGATAAACCTCTTATCTGGCCCAGGCAGGGGAGCCCAGGGCCAGGATAGGAGGAGAGGGCAGGGCTGCTATCAGTCACCAGGCCTGGGCCATATCTTAGAGAAGGGGAGGGGCTGTCTGCTTGGCTCTTCCCACAACACACTCCTTGGGGATCCCCAAGCACTCGCTCTCATCTTGGAAAGAAAAGACTGAGATCCTAAAAGTGAGGGCAGAGGAGGAGAGCAGGAGTGATCCCTGATGTTGCTGCAGGAAACAGGAAAAATAAAAAACACTGGATGATGTGACTTTTGTCCTGGCCAGTGATACAGTTTTGAGGAGTAAGAAGTAGGGGAAAGTGAAGGCATCTTGTCCGAAAAGAAGATAAAAACCTACTGTGCTCCCAAAGGAACTGCCTACAGCCATAGCGGGTGAGATACAGACAACACGGCAGAAAAAGGCTTTCTAGCTTCAGGAGTTTGTCCGATGATGAGTACAGCATGAATGGGGGTGGGGTAGGGCGGGGAATGAGGCATCTCCTTCCCTCAGGTGAAGCTGGAGGGAGCCTCTCCATGGAGGAGGACAAAATTGCTGACCTGTGGCAAGAGAGGCCCTAACTCCTGTTTCTCCTTTGACACAGACTGCTGGGACCATTTGGGCTTTCGGGACCTTGGACCAGGCCCTGGCCCAGTAGGATGCCCCCGTGTCCTCCCCAGCAGAGCAGGAACAGGGTGACACAGTTGCCCACTCTGGAGCTGGGTGAGATGGAATTGACTTGGCAAGAGATCATGTCCATCACTGAGCTGCAGGTGAGTGGGGTTAGGGGGCAGGGGTGGGGGGAGGGAAAAGCAGAGAAACAGGGAGTCTGGCTGGGACTGAGGCCGGGGGCTGGAGCAAGCAGAGCCCAGGGTCTCAAGATGGAAATGTTCCAGGCACTGTGAAAGGAAGGGCCTGGAGTCAGAGGGCGATCTGGATGGAAGACCAGAGCGTTGAGGGGGAGGGAGTGTGGATGAGCAGGAGATAGGAGTGGTGGGGAAGGAAGGATCTGATTGGGGGTGTAAGCTCTCTTGGCAGTCACTCTGCTTACGTCTCTCTGCCCCACCTCCTGTCCCGCCTTCCCTTCCTCACCTTCTTCTGTTCTGACCTCCTCCAATCCTGCCCATCTTCTTCCCTCACTTCCTCCCCCTGCCCTCAGCAGCCGGGGCGGGGCGGGGGTGGGGTCCCCTTTCCCTCAGGTAGCAGAGCTGTAGTTCTGACCTTGGGAAGGGGGGTCAGACTATGCCGGGGTCCTCTCCTCCTGCTAGTTGGACAAAGGGGTGTCTGTTGGCCTAACAATGATGCCTTTGTCCCCAGCTGGGCTGGAGCAGGGTGGCTCCCCGATGTGGGTTGGGGGCCCTTTTCCAGCACGTTCTCTCCTCCTCTCTGCACCTGGGCAGGGACAGAGGGACTGAAGGGGAGAGGGCAGAGCTTGTGCCGGCTCCCCAAGGTAACTCTCAGCCCCAGACCTGGCTCTGTGCCCACCCCGTTCTCTTCCCTGCCACCATGCCTGGGCCCTCAGGATCTGCCCTAAGCCCTCTTCCCACACAGCAGCTCCCTCTGCTGGGCACCCAGGGCATGGCCAGGGTCTGAACTTGACCCTTTGACCCTAGATAGTGGCAGCAGGAAAAGGGTTCCGAGGGTCATCCTGGAGACACTCCTTGTCTTCCTGAAGGAAATAAAGGGACATGAGCCATTTCAATACAGTAAGCACTTCTGAAGAGGAGGGGATTCCATAATTGTTGCGTGACTTCCCTTCTTGTTTAAGCCACTTTCCTCGTGAACGAACTGTATCACAACTTTGCCAGAAGCTTTCAACGATACTCAGCACCGTTCTCTTCCCTTGTGCTTATCTCACTGGGTCTTTCAGGGGACCCGGCTTGGTTCTGAGAGACAGCTGGTTTCTTCTCTTCCTCAGCCTGTCTCCAAACCTTTTGGTGTCTTTTCTTGCAGGGCCTAAACGCTCCAAGTGAGCCATCCTTCGAGCCGCCAGCCCCATACCCTGGGCCCCCGCCGCCTCCAAGTTACTGCCCCTGTTCAATCCACCCGGAGGCTGGCTTTCCCCTTTCTTCACCACCTTATGAGCTCCCAGCACCCACATCTCATGTCCCAGACCCCCCATACGCCTATGGCAACATGACCGTACCAGCCTCCAAGCCGCTGACCCTCTCGGGCCTGCTCAGTGAGCCCCTCCCAGACCCCTTGGCCCTCCTGGACATTGGGCTGTCAGCGGGGCCATCCAAGCCCCAGGAAGACCCAGAATCCGACTCAGGATTATCCCTCAACTACAGTGACGCTGAATCTCTTGAGCTGGAGGGGACGGAGGCTGGTCGGCGTCGCAGCGAGTACGTAGAGATGTACCCAGCGGAGTACCCCTACTCACTAATGCCCAACTCCTTGGCCCACCCCAACTATGCCTTGCCACCTGCCGAGACCCCCTTAGCCTTAGAGCCCTCCTCCGGCCCCGTGCGGGCCAAGCCCACTGCACGGGGGGAGGCGGGGAGTCGGGATGAGCGTCGAGCCCTGGCCATGAAGATCCCCTTCCCTACGGACAAGATCGTCAACTTGCCAGTAGATGACTTCAACGAGCTGTTGGCACGGTACCCGCTGACGGAGAGCCAGCTGGCACTAGTCCGGGACATCCGAAGGCGGGGCAAGAACAAGGTGGCCGCCCAGAACTGTCGCAAAAGAAAGCTGGAGACCATCGTGCAGCTGGAGCGGGAACTGGAGCGGCTGGGCAGTGAGCGGGAGCGCCTCCTCCGGGCCCGAGGCGAGGCCGACCGGACCCTGGAGGTCATGCGCCAACAGCTGACGGAGCTGTATCGTGACATTTTCCAGCACCTGCGGGATGAGGCAGGCAACAGCTACTCCCCTGAAGAGTATGCATTGCACCAGGCTGCTGATGGCGCCATCTTCCTGGTGCCCCGGGGGACCAAGATGGAGGCCACAGACTGAGCTGGCCGGAGGGTTGGGGCTGGTGATGGAGGTTTCCTTCATTCTCTTCTGATAAAGGTGCTCCCCAACCGTGAGGCCCAGAAGGAGCTGAGTTCTGTAGACCAGGAGGGACCACAGTGGGAAACCTGGCATTTGGAAGGTCCAAGGTGTGTTCAGTGAGGCTTGCCCGGAGGCGAGGACATGAGGGGAGGGCTGGAATCTCTCTTCCGTGATTCCGTTTCCCAGGTCTCCAATCTCTGGTCTGAGCTTTGGTATATAAAGCACTCTACAGAAACAGCTTTCCGCTGTGTCTTCCTTCTCGAGGGAGGGTGATGAAGGGGGTGCCCTCAGAGCTCACTGCCTGCTGGTGGCAGGGAGGTGGTTCTGCTGAGCTTGCTTCTTTCCCCTACGACTCTGTATGAGGACGTGTGGATACATGACGCTTGGGCCTGAGCAGTGTGATATCTACCACCTTCACTCCCCTTCTCAGAGCCAGGGGCCATGGGTGATTTGTGGAACCACACCTTCTCGGGTGGCCCCCTATTTATAGAGCTGGGATTGTTGCCAGAGCCGAGTAGACCCTCTGTGAGAGGTCCCTGAGTGTTAGGCCACTCCTTTTACCATCTTTGGGGCACTGGAATCCTAGAACGCCCACAGGCCGTTTTCCCCTCCTCATGCCTACTTCTACAGGACTCCCTCAGCCTGGGCCCTGATATGCCAGAGCTCTCTCAGAAGACTGAGTGAGCTGCTCTTGATTGCAATGAGAGAATTTGATTGGACACCCAAGTTTCAGGGGATTTCACACCCAGGTCTGGGTACCAAGTCTGCTCCACAGTGGAGCACAGTATGCATTTCAGTGAAATCTTCCATCTCCCTGGTTACATTAGATAGAAGTTACCCAATACTTGTTTCGGTGCCTCCGCCCCCCTTTCTAGATCCTTGAAGATCTAGGGCCTTTTATTAGTATATTTTTTCTTCGAACACGACTAAGTTTCAGAATTCTTAGCCACATGGATCAAAGCCCAGTCAAACCTCCTCCACACACCTTCATCTCCTTGCTTGGAATTGCGGTGGTTCCCACTCTTCCCAATCACTGAATTATATAAATTACATTTTGCTTCTTTACACTTCTATTCAATTTTACTAGCTCCATTTCAATAGAGAAACCTTACTTCCAAGTTCTGATATTCATTAGTTGAGACAAAAAAGCAGACAGAAGTGATCAAACTGGAATCTTCATGCCTACAGATTCAGGAAAAAAGTGGTCTCTAGGGAATGAAAACTTCCTAATAGATCTGAAGACAGTCCAACCTGTCAACTTTCCAAAAACCTGAACATGTGGGATCAAGTGGTAATGAGATTAGTTGTTCAATTTGACTAGTTTGCTTAAGGGATATCAGAATGAAGTTTTTCATTCTAACCAAACTCACAAAGATGGTTAATTCAGAGGCAAATTTAAACATTCATTCATTCAACCAATATTTACTGGGCACCCAATAAGCTGAGGTATCATTCTAGGCACTGGATGGTCAACAGGAGACACTTCCCATGGAGTACACCATAGCAGGCAAGACCCTCATACACATATTTAACAGTACCTAAGGCCAAAGACGGAAGGGTGGTCACAAGAATTTGAACAAGGTATTAATCTTCCTACAGGTTATTTGCTCATTTAAAAAACAGGGAATTTACTTTTAAGCAAACTGGTAGTCTCAGTTCTATCCCTCCAAACCATTGTTGTATGGACTTCCTTTACCTTCTTACCCTTGGCTCAATATTTTTGAAGCCTGAAATAGACCAATTAAATGTTCATTCACCCAAGATGAGATCCACTATGCCCCTCAGGAACTGAACAGATAAGCACAGTTTCAGAAGAGACTCAAACTCAACAGCTGGCCTTCACTACAACTCCATTTTCCCTTGCCAGGAGAGCTACAAAAAAGACCTGTTCAAGAGGAGCAGTAGCGAACAGCTCACTTCTGGGTCAAGATTTACTCCTGCAGTGAAATTAAACCAGTTCCTCTGATTTCACTAAACCATGGATGCTGATGGGACAAACTTTAAAAAATAGCAATACACAGCGTTAAAATCACTTCCAACAAACCCAGTACTTCCTCCATCTGAATTAACACGTGGCTATGCTTGAAACATGTATAATGCAGTTTTCTTTAAACAGCTTACAGTGACTACATGGAAACACTGCTAAGGAATGAGGGTAAAATTCTTCTGGTTTACCATTAACTCCTGCATTTCCCATTCTCAAACTTGACCTAGTAAAGAACATGCACTATCTCAAGTTATTTACCATAAACATCATGAAGACGACATAGAAAACAAGAACTAAAACCAAGTTAAATGCATTTTATTTTTAAAAAGTCCATTCACAAAACTGAATGATTAATTCAAGCTGCGCAGCAGCTAATGACTACTGCATGGCAGTGAAAATGAAGTGCACAGTGGCTCAGATAAAGGTCCTCATAAGGATGGTCCTGCAAAAAAGAAAAAAGCATATACATAAGCAGGTGAAAGATTCTACAACTACATCCATTCTCTTTACCGAGAATCCAATTGCTTTAATAGCTTTTTGCCAGCTACAGTCTGTTAGATAATAGAACAATAGATCTTACTTTTTTTAGTTCTGAGGCACAGCCTGGCATTTTACTTTAGGAATACTAAGCACTGTTACTTTATAAAAACCTACCTTTTAGCCATGAGCTTGAACTGGAATTTTGTTTAAGAGTTGCTAAGCCTGTGGTAGCACACTCCTCCCTAAAAAAGTAAACAGCCTTTAAGAACTAGCTTTTCTCAGAGACAAGGTCCATCTCAGGCTAAGCCCTCCCACCCCCCAACTAATGGTCCGCCCACCCTCCCACCAGCATTCTGGGGAAGATTCTAATATATTACTTTGAGCCATTGTTTTAAGTTAATAGGTCAAAAGATAGGAAATATAGAAATTAAAGGGTAAAAATGTATCACTGTAGAAGTAATTAAAGTGCTGACTTCCTTCAGTTGGGAGCCGCCAAGAGTAGGGTGTCAACTTAAGCAATTCATTTCCAGAAAAACCAAGTTCAGCTTAACTGGACTAGTTTTGGCTCAATATATTAAAGAAAATATAAGAGAAAGCTGGATTTTAGAGAGCTATATGGATGTAAGTAAAATCTGTTCTTACCTACCAGCATAGCAATAAAACCTTTTCTCCTGGTTCTGACTGCTAGTCCTAAGAGTCAGGTGTGCCTTACTCTTGTCTGCCTCCTTCCTTGCGATGGTCACTGAAACTTCACTCCCTCCTAGCTTTCATGGAGCGTGCCGTGGCCTGCCCCTGGCTTATCTGTACTCCACATACCACAAGTGTCTACTCTCAGCTGTAGAGTGTCTGACCTCGGAGCCATTCGCGCTATACTTGCTAGCAGTTCCTAGTAGCTGAACATCTCTCCTGGATCTTTAAAGGCATTGTCACGAATCCTGAGGTATCTGCAAACTCCCTCAATAGTTAAGGTTCCACCTGCCATTGCAAACTCAGCCAGTATCAAGCCCATGGAACTATTACCCACACTTTCCCACCCACCTCCACCTCCCACCCAACCCCACCCAACCCCCTCCCCAAACTTCCAAGTAACACACCCATGGGATGGAATACACAGTCCTAGTGATAAACAAATCTCTATTCTACTAAGTACAATGGCACTGAAATTAAGGGTACCAAAGGGAGGGCTCAAAGGAAGCTATGTACAAATAACAATGATTGGATATTAAGTAAACTGTTATAAAGGTTTAGAAGTCATTTTCTATACAACCAACATTTAGAATGTTTGTGTCATCTTGTGCCGTATTTAAAGGAAAACTGCAGTTAGCATGAATTAAAGTAAATAACATGGCTCCTCACCATACCCAATTTTTATCTCCATACAGATAATTACTAGTGTCAATCCAGAAACCTATATATACCCACCCAACCGGAACAAAAACTGCAGTTTTCCTTTAATGTAAACCTGTTTTTGTGTTAAGAGTAAATTCCTTACTGATACTGGTCAGTTTAAAAAGGTCTCCCCAAAACTTCTAATTTGTGGATTTATGGGGTGGCATTAGCCAGCATCTGGTTTCTATTCCCTGGCAGAGTTTTGAACTTGAACTGTGATAGAAGCATTCAACATTATCAGGGGTAGTGGGTAGGGAAGGTCCAAAGCTCTGCCAGTCCCAAATCCATACAGTTGTCATTCCATTCAAGAGGGTATTAAATTGTTTATTTATTACACATGATAATGGATGATACACAAGCTTCATTCCCATCTATATCTGGTACCATAATCCAATTTAGATATATTGCATAGGATGTGCCAACAATCATATATTAATAATCAAAAAACTCCATGACTTGGCTTGGGTGACCCTTTTTCACGGTGAACTCCAAGGTCACAACGCAGTAACTGTCAGTTCAACTACACCAAGGTTTCAGAAGACAGTAGCTTCTCCACCAAAGCAGGTTGTAAATAAATTTTGAATGGAACCTGGCATCACCCTGAAGGAATACTAACTTCACACTGTTGGGGTGGTTTACCAAAATGGCTTCAGAGTAGACTAACTTTACACAGCACATTTAAAAAAAAGACACATTTATTCAGCGTCACGATCAGACTATTACATTTAGCAATCAACAGCATGGGTGCAAAAAAAAAAAAAAATCTACATTAAAACCCTTTGTTGGAATGCTTTACACTTTCCACAGAACAGAAACTAAAATAACCTGTTATACAATTAGTCACAAATACAGTCCTCGAGTTTTTTTGCCCATACACATGAGTATTGTCTAAAACATGTCTTCTTTGTAGCAGCTAGGCCCTGCCACCACTGTGCTTGGCTGAGTTCACAAATCTGTTGTAACCTGTAGCTTCCCTGTCACTTCTCTGGCTCTCCTCTCCTGCTAAGCTTTGTTTCCTGTTGAACAATATGGAATAAAGTTGTTAATCTAAACATATTAAGACTCAAGGCTACAATCCAATAGCAAGTTGTTTCCCACAAATTTTGCTGATCTGAATATTAACTTAATATCCACAATTTTACTGTAATTATAATGTTAACTATGTTTCACTGCTCAGCTACATTAGGGTTACTGTGTTCATTATCAATTACAAGAAAATTAAGTGAAAACAAAAAAAGCTGTTCACTTACCTGGCAGTAATCAAAACCTTCTGCCACTGCCATAGCTACTGCTGCTGCTGGAACCACCATAGCCACCTAAGAACAAATTTGTTCCCTTAAGCTTTAGGAGTATGAATAATAACGGTAATACTTTTTATATTTGGGGCTTTCATATTTGTATTATATAAGTTCAAATTCACAAGTTTGGGCTCACATGATTTTCCTAACTGAACTACAAGTTACCAGTCACTTAAAATTTCCTCAAGATTTTAAATTGTCAGTTTTCCTGCACCTGCCCTGCCTAAAGGTCTAATATTTTCCTCAACGGTACTAGTTTAGCCCTCCCATACCACATATACACCATACCTTGGTTTCGGGGTTTGGCAAAGTATTGGCCTCCACCACCATAGGGGCCAGAACTTCTGCCTCCAAAGTTTCCTCCTTTCATGGGTCCAAAATTTGAAGACTGATTGTTGTAACTGCCAAAATCGTTGTAGCTTCCACCACCTCCAAAATTGCTTCCTAAGAATGGAAAAGAGGACCTTTATCTGTTACTCGGGGAAAATGATAAATTCTGGTGTTCAAAGTAAAAAAGTTGCTTGATCTGCCTTGCTCCCAAAACTGGTGGCTCCAATGTTTATCTTTGTATTTTATCCCTCCTGGGCAAGGCATTCAGTTGAATAATCCAATAATTAAAAAAAATTTACCCAACTCACGACGGTATAGCAAATAATATATTCTCTTGCCTTGAAGACCTTTACCCATTCAGGGGCACAGCAAACACATGCTGGATACGTCAACAAAGTGCCTAAGACCCCAAGAGTTAAGACACTAAATCCTGCTAGAATCTAATCTAATTCCAACTGAAGACACCACTATCCACTTATCCATCTATCTATTTGGGAGTGAGGCGGCCCCAGCTTAAAGCTAGGAGGAGGTAGCATTGCAAGCCCGTTAATTAAAAAAGTACCATGCAGCGTAACACACAAAAGCATCAAGTCCCCATACTAAAAGGCTAATCTAGCTATTGCACCAGTACTTGGATCACTGGATACCTACCACTACCACCGCCAAAGCCGCCTCCGCCTCCTCCGTTGTTATAGCTGTCACTCCCGCCATAGCCACTGCCCTGGTTTCCATAACCCTGTCCACCACTTCCATAGCCTCTGCTTCCTCCAGAGTAACCAGGGCCGCCTCCTCCATAACCACCTACAAGAATACAATTCTTCTCAATAAGACAAAAGTATTCAACAGTCATTCTGTGATAGCATGACAGCTAAAGGCCTGCTCACAACATGCTATTAGGTCAGAATTGAGCTTATCATGCACTAGACTTTTAATCTCTATTAGCCTATTCTAAAGGTTGCCAAAACTTTTAATCTGTGGTTCCTTAAATAAAACAAAACTTACCATCATTACCGAATCCATTATAGCCATCCCCACTGCCACCATATCCACCACCACCGCGGCTGCCACCAAAGCCACCTGGAGAAAAGCAGAATTAAAACAAACAAACAAAAACCAGGTTTGAAGTATGTGGATCGCATACAAGTCACCCCCTTCTAAGTCTAAATTTTAGGAAGCGTTAAATCAGTAAATTATTTCCGTATGCAAGACTAACTACCGGTTAGTGAGAAGCCAGACCTACATCTGGATTAAAATGTAACTTCGGATAAGACATCTGGGGGTAATTATAATTTTACCATTAACTCTCATTAGTAAACTATAACCACACAAACCTCGACCGCTGAAGTTTCCTCCACGACCAAAGTTGTCATTCCCACCAAAACCACCTCCACGACCACCACCAAAGTTTCCAGAACCACTTCGACCTGAAGAGACGAGTTTTAAGTGTTAGGCTGTACAAATTGGAATTGCTCAAAATTATGTTTAAGGTTTAATTAAGTAACAAACTGACCTCTTTGGCTGGATGAAGCACTAGCCATCTCTTGCTTAGATAGGGCTTTCCTTACTTCACAGTTGTGGCCATTCACAGTGTGGTATTTCTGAACTGAAAAAATTTGGAGATAAAGAAAACACCAACACAGCATTTAGAATAGAGCATGGATTTCAAAACCCTTAGCAAATGCCAGCCACCCGATACTTACTGACAATCTTGTCTACAGAGTCATGATCATCAAAGGTTACAAAAGCAAAGCCTCTCTTTTTGCCACTGCCTCGGTCAGTCATGATTTCAATCACTTCAATTTTCCCATACTGTTCAAAATAATCTCTTAGATGATGTTCTTCAGTGTCTTCTTTAATGCCACCAACAAAAATCTTTTTCACAGTTAAGTGGGCACCAGGTCTTTGAGAATCCTAACACGAAAAAAATTAAGTTAACTTCTATTAACAAAACCTATCCCCAAGTTAAGAATTTTAAGTTTGTTACACCCCTAAATGTTAAGTCCCCCTAGTGGCACACTTCCAAATGACTAAAGGAAGGGGGGGGGAAGATCACTTACTTCTCTTGAGACGGCCCTCTTTGGTTCCACAACTCTTCCATCCACCTTGTGTGGCCTTGCATTCATGGCCGCATCCACCTCCTCCACAGTGGCATATGTGACAAACCCGAAGCCTCTGGAGCGTTTGGTGTTTGGATCCCTCATTACCTTTAATGTTTAATACGTGGTAAGCCCCCAGAAGCTATTGCCTTTTCTACCTTAAGTAAGGCAGTAGGAGACTTTATACCAACCCTTTGTCTGAAGCCCTTCAATTTCCCACTAACCATCTAAAGCTAATCAATTGGGAGCTTTTTAATCAGTTAAAGCCACACCTTACTTGAAACTATAATCCCATTAACATTCAGACGGTAATACAGCAAGCTAAGCCAAAGAAATCAACGAGTTCTACGGTCCTTTGTCTCTTTCAAGTCTTACCACACAATCTGTGAGCGTTCCCCACTGCTCAAAATGGCTCCTCAGACTCTCATCGGTTGTTTCAAAGCTCAAACCTCCGATGAAGAGCTTCCGCAGCTGTTCGGGCTCTTTGGGTGACTATGAGTAGGGGGAAAAAAAGCGGTAAGTGGGGCTATAACGCAAAACACCTTCCAGCTACAAGAACCAAAACTAAAACTAGATAGCAACGTACGAAACACTTTATTGTTCCTTCTGGTCGCAGCAAGCCACGTGCTTCTCCGCACTGGGGGAGGTTTGTTGGGTGCTGGGTGGGCCGGGAGGCGCCGAGCGCATGCGTCCCTCACTCCCTTCGACGCACGCGCAACAAAAGGACTAGGAGGGAGGAGTACATCGCCAATATCGACTATAAATGCTCTTTAAGAAAGTCGCCCACTGAGACAAGGTAAAAAAACATATTGAATGTACTTAAGAGTTTTGCAAGGTGGACCGAGCCTGCGTGATAGCTAAGGGTTGCAGGACGGCAGCCTCATGGCGAAGAGGACAAAATGGCGACCTCAACTTAGGGAGGGGTAGGCCCTGGCAGAGACCGAAGAACTACTGAACCGGCTGGGGCAAGCAGCCAAACCAGGCCGAACCCTACTGAACTCAGGAAGGCGCGAAAAAGAAAATTTAGGTGGAGAGAGCGTCCTACTCACCTCTGACTTAGACATAACGGCAGTGGAGGGTGGGGGGAGACGTCAACGATGCTTACTCGGCGGCGTCCACGAGCAGAAAGAAGTAAGCTACCGAACGTATCTGCCAGCCTACCTTCGGCCTCGCTCTTTTATCCCGCCTCCTCGCTTTCAGCATTGGTAGACTCCGCCCCTGAGTAGCTCTGATTGGATATTTGAAATTGCTCCCCCCCTACTATTGGTCTCTGGTACTGCAGTGCTGTGTAACGTCATCCGTTTGGGCGTTCTACGCAGTCTCCACCCCTCGGGGGGGGGGTCTATGGGTTCCCGAGTAATAATTATTAACTAGTCTGATAGGCTAGTCAACCAATCATTCATGTTTGAATGCACTTAGGTTATTTAGGTAACTTTTTAATTCTCTACGTTACGAATTTTACGTTCAGCTCATCTGTCAAACCATGATTGATACTATGAATCAGAAAAGTAGTTAGCATGTAACAATTTTTTTTTTTTTGGCAGCGACTGCCTGCTGAGCGCATGTGTAGTAAAATGGCGAGTTTACGCAGGCGCGTTAAGAAGTTCCGCCTGGCGCTTGGAACACGTGAAATGGCGGGCAGGAGACAGCGGCGAACCTAAGGCGCCTGCGTAGTGGCGGGAGTTGGGCCCCTTTTTGCGCAGGCGTAATGGGCGGGGAAAGGGTCCAGTCCCAGGATTGGTCGCGCAGGCGCAGGGAAGGATCCGTTTTGGCGGGCGGTTGGCGTTACGCAGAACGCGGCGGCAGCGGCGGCCTGTGGTCCGGCCTCACCACCGAGGAACAGGGGAGACGTTAGCGTGAGTGATCGGTCTCGATCCCGGGTAAGTGGCGGACAGTCTTGCCTACGCATACGAGGTCTTGAACCGACTCCAGTTGGCCCCGTTATTGTGTGAAATGAATGGACCGCGGGGTGGGGGCTCGTGAAGGGGGAGCGGTGGGTCCACCCAACCAATGGAAGAACAGGGGCGGGATGTTTTATTCCCGTAGTTTCTGTGGAGCTTTGCAGCCGAAGAGTTTGACTGGCGAGTGAATAGGCCAATTGGATCCTCCTTTAGCAGCCGACTGACCGGTCCTTGGGCCATCGGTATGTGGGAGGCGGGCTTTCTCTTCCTGAGCAGCGGCTCACTGAGCCAATGAGCACGAAGCGCGCGGTAGGTTGGGCTCCTCCAAGAGGCAGCGGTTTGACTCCAATGGGGGATGCGGCAGTCGGGCGGTTAAATGGATGGACCAAATCTGGAGCCAGTAGGCGGACAGCTTACGGAAAGCGCTCGGTCTGGCCGTCCAATCAGCGCTCCAAAAGAGGGAGGTCTTAGATTTGGGGATGCAAGGATGGGGAGTCACTGCCTGCGATGGCGCGAGGGGGTGGGTATTTTATTCACAATGACTTGAACGAAGCCTTTGGGTCTCTAGGCCACACACTTCTCTGGTAGGGAACCTGTAAGTTTGCTCCTATAGTTCTCGAGTTTGGCTTTATTTCCCCATGTAGGTACATCCCACCATCCAGCAATGTTTAGGTTTTGCGGGGGGGCAACAAGGGAGGTCTTTTGACTTTGAGAACTCGCTTCTTTAGGAAGACGGACTTGAAATGTTACAGCGAATAGGATAAATCTCTTTGTATTGTTGTGGAAAGGTACCGAAGAAAAATCAACATAATTGTAATAATGCATATTTTCACGGACAAAGAGATTTGTAAATCCACAGAAAAAGTTTTGGAAAGCTACATACCAAAGCGTGTTACCTCTAGGGATACAGTGGGATGGAGACAGGTCCGATTTCCAATGTTTAAATCTTTTCAGGGATAATAATTTGTGATTCAAGTTAAATTTAAAAGCCAATTGTTTTTGTGTTTTCAGTTATAAGCAAGTACTTCTCAACACCTCCTTACACCTCAAAAAAGTTCTATTTTTCAGTTAAGAACTAAGGTGATCCTCTGTTTAAAAATACAAATTTAAAAAAGGTAGCTTTTTTTGAGTACTTAGTATTGATACCTGCTAGGCATTATGCTAAATGCTTTGCAAGTATTGTCCATGTCCCCAGTGCCTTTATCTTAGGCTCTTCTCTGTGGAACTTTTCTCTCCATATATATCTCTTTCTTTACACCATTACAGATCTCCTAAGCCCTTTCTGCTGTTCTATTGAGGATATCTGGATTTGGATAAAAAGGAAGTTGCTTAAGGAGGATGATACTTAGGGTGTTGGAGACAGGAGGACACATTCATCACCTGGGTTATATTTTTGCCTTTTGATTATATTTCCTTCAAAGTATTTTATATGCAGTTCATATCTTGTTAGTAATGCCCATTCGTATCAGTCGAGTGTATTTTAGTAAAACAGAAATTTTCATTGCATATTGGCTATATCAGAGTCTATACTGTACTAATATTTACTGATTTATTTAGTGTCAAGGGAAAAATGTTTAAATACT
This sequence comes from Delphinus delphis, assembly GCF_949987515.2. Classification (NCBI taxonomy): domain Eukaryota; kingdom Metazoa; phylum Chordata; class Mammalia; order Artiodactyla; family Delphinidae; genus Delphinus; species Delphinus delphis. The sequence continues at coordinate 43,106,124 of NC_082693.1, read as the reverse complement.
GTAATAAGTTCAAATACATATGAAGTTCTCTTATGAGTAGAGACCTTTCTGACATTGTACAAAAGGAAGATGATTTTAGATGAGCTTATCGTGAACCAGAGGAGAGATTTTCGTGTTCTCTGGCACTTGCAAAAGGAAAACCTATTTTGTATTTGCTTCTAAACTATTCGTAGGTATGCTAATAATGCAGCTACTTAGTTTATAAGAACTAAAGTGAAATAGATTAAGGGTATCTGTCCCTAATTTATTTAGGTCTGAAAGGAATACAATCTTGATCTACTACAGGGTTTCTCAAGCTCAGCACTATTGATATTTTGAGCCTGATAAATGCATCTCACCTCCCCCCACACCGCCACTTGTGACAATCAAAATGTCACCAAATGTCCTGGGAGGGAGGGGTGCAAAATCTCCACTTGAAAACCATTGACTGAAATGACAGATGGTAGAGTTGATTATCTTGACAAAATCTTTTATTTTGCCAATTGGAATTTAGAGGGAGAAGATGGGTGAAGTGTTCAGGAAGTGTCCTTTGGTAAATGGATCACTAAATCCTCATGATTATGTCTTCAGATATAGCATGATCATTGTTTGATTGGATAAAAGGAAAATTTCATTAAGGTTTTTGCCATTTCTTGCAGTTTGAACGTTGATTACATCTTGTGTTTGTTTGGCTTCCTAAAATAATGGCAAATATGTTTTTGAAGAAGGTAGACTTTGCTTCAGGTGCTTATTACATTCTCATTTGACTTAATCCTGTTTCCTTTAAAGTTTCATTATGCAAATAAATGTGCAAAGCACTCTGACATTTTCTTTTTTTTTAATAAAATTTATTTTATTTATTTATTTTTGGCTGTGTTGGGTCTTTGTTGCTGCACGTGGGCTTTCTGTAGTTGCGGTGAGCGGAGGCTACTCTTCCGTTGCAGTGCGTGGGCTTCTCATTGTGGGGGCTTTTCTTGTCGCGGAGCATGAGCTCTAGGCACGCAGGCTTCAGTAGTTGTGGCTCATGGGCTTTAGAGCACAGGCTCAGTAGTTGTGGAGCACGGGCTTAGTTGCTCTGGGCATGTGGGATCTTCCCGGACCAGGGATTGAACCCATGTCCCCTGCATAGGCAGGCGGATTCTCAACCACTGCGCCACCAGGGAAGCCCCTCTCTGACATTTTCTCATCTATATTCCTCTATTTCATTTTCTTAAAAACACAGGTCGATTTCTGCTGATCTGATTTTTCAGCTGTGTAGAGACTTGTACACTGGGGGAAAAGAAATACTGACTGGAAAATAGGTAACCAAATCATGCCACCCTAGATTACTCCGAGTAGATTCATCTCATTTCCAGCCCCACCTACTTGGCTGTAATCAGTGACCCCTTATTTGATGTTTTTAATGGTATATTTTAATCTGAAAAATTTCAGGACTTGAAGCTAGACTTTTTGGTTTACTGTGGTGTGCAAATAAAAGTTGTTTGTTTTATTGTAACTTCCCTTACAGTGTCACAGTTAATAGGTCTGATAAACATTTCTTTCTGGTGGGTAATTTTTCATTGAAATTCTGAGACTATCACATTGAAAATCCTAAGTTTAGACTTATTTCTTGCCTTTGGAGAACTTGGTTTGGTTGTTAATTTGTTCCTCTCTGTTAACAATATAAAATGCTGAGCCTTTGTTACAAAAATTAAATTTCAGGCACTTGCACTTAGAATTTAGAAGCATCTTATTGCATCCAAACATGAAATATTATTCACTAAAAGGGAAAATAACACATCTTCGCTGGTCTGTCTGAAATACAGTAAGTAGAAAGCTTCTGTCTGGGCAGGAGGTGAGCAAGATGATAACTGGGGAAAGAGAAAGAAAGAACATACCTCTGAAGTGACTGGATTTTTATATTATCTAGGGAAGTTCTGGTGATTTTCACTGCCCTTGACAGTACCTCTGGAAAAGAGAGAAAGGTATCCAGGGTACAAAGGTTTCCAAGGAAGACTACTATTTTTTGCTTTTATCAAGGTATTTTATTCTACCATATAGCATGATTTATATATCTTATTGAAATAGCCCATTTAACATCCCCTGGTAAAGCATTTTTTCTTGTCCTTTTACTTGGTCTATTTTTATTTCCGTTTACCTTATGTGAAACTGGGCCTAAATGCTCTGGATGTTGATTTAAAAAGCAATAAATTACAGTGTGAGATATCACAACTGACTTAGTATGGCTGATATTTACACATTGTTATCTATGAACTTGGACTCTGGGCAGTTGTCTTTTTTTCCCTGACATAAACTTTGATTTTCCTTCCCTCCTTGTAGAGGATGGCTTTAGCTGATCATCGTACTAATGGGAAGGAGTCCAGGTCATCCTGAGAAGAGTTGGCTTGTGCAGAGTCCAGGACGCAGATTTGTTGGATTTCTGTAAGCCACTCGAAGCCACGTGTTCTTTTCTGATGACAACTTTACACTTGTGTTGGCAGAACACCCACAGTGACAACTGTTGCCCATGTTTAGTCTGTTCGGGAGCTCTACCAGATAGCATGTTTGGGGGAAGACCTACACTGTTCTTGTTGGAAGCTGTGTAAATATTAGATCTTTCTGAATTTATCTTCTCACATCTGCCATAATTTTAGATAAATTGCATCCTGTGATTGCCTCAACTTACCCTTTGAAATGAAAGATTAAAGCGTTTAGGCATTCTTTGGGTCATTTAAAGCACAATTCTTTTTGTATCAGTAATTGGTTTTATATATGTCTGGTTTATGATTTTTAAAATTTTATTTCCCCTGTGTCTTGGTTTCCTGTGGCTGCAATTACCACAAACCTGGTGGCTTCAAACAACAGGAATTTATTCTCTCACAATTCTGGAGGCCAGAAGTCTGCAATCAAGGTGTTGAGCCCATTCCGGAGGCCCTAGGGGAGAGTCCCTTTCTTGCCTTTCCAGCCTCTGGTGGTTGTCAGTTTTCTTTGGCTTATGGCCTCATCTCTCCCTGCTCTGTCTTCATGTTGCCTTCTCTGCGTGTCTGTCTCAGAACTCCTGCCTCTCTTAAAAAGATACATGTGATTGCACTTAAGGCCCACTGATAATCCAGGATAAATTTCTCCTTTCACATCTTTAAATCACATCTTTTGCCATGTAAAGTAATATTCACAGGTTTGAGGGATTAGGTCATGGATAACTTTTGGAGGGCCATCATTCAGACTGTTATACCCTGGTTCTCTAACTCCTATCCAAATAAATTTTACCTAATTCAAAAAGGAAAGGTTATTTTTAAAAATGAGGGGCAGCTGGGGGGCGGGGGAAGGCTCAGGAGACCCAAGTGAGCCAATTGCCCTCTTCAGTCCTTAGTTTCTTTTTTTTTTCTTTTTTTTTCTTTTTTTGGCTGTGTTGGGTCTTTGTTGCTGCACATGGGCTTTCTCTAGTTGTGAGCGGGGGCTACTCTGTTGCGGTGCGTGGGCTTCTCATTGCGGTGGCTTCTCGTTCCGGTGTGCAGGCTTCAGTACTTGTGGCTCGCAGGCTCTAGAGCGCAGGCTCAGTAGTTGTGGCGCATGGGCTTAGACGCTCTGTGGCATGTGGGATCTTCCCGGACCAGGGCTCAAACCCGAGTCCCCTGCATTGGCAGGTGGATTCTTAACCACTGTGCCACCAGGGAAGTCCCAGTCCTTAGTTTCTTACATGGAAGAAATTGGATAGGTGAGAACTAATAGCCTTCTGGACCTAGGACTTTTATGAAGTGACTCCTAAATTGTCTTGGAGTTTATTTTTGAAGTTAATTTTAAATGCAAATCAAGAACTCATTCTTATATTTTGGGCCAATGTAGTCCACTGGTGGTTTTGCCTAGGACTTGAGGGACAGAAGACTTCGTTGGCTGCTTGTCAACTTCTCAGGATGTTAACGCAGGATGACAAACTGTACTTGTTAATTGTGTGTGATTTTCTAAAAAGAATGTAATGGACTAGCTGGGCCACTTTTCACTCTTTCTAATGAGGCTGTGGACTGTGTAGTCTGGATTTCCTATCCAGTAAGAATAGTTCATCAAATTTAAACACTTACAATCAATTATACCTCAATTTAAAATTATTTTTAAAGAGAGGGGAGTAAGCAGAATTTTAAGAAAAGAAAATAGCACTGACAGATTTTTCTAACTGAAAATAGGTCATGGACCTAGTTTTAAAATTTTTCACATGCAGTCCTTTTTTTTTTTTTAAACCAATTGGCATGCCGGATCTTAGTTTCCTGACCAGGGATCGAACCCGTGCCCCCTGCAGTGGAAGTGCGGATTCTTAACCACTGGACCACCAGGGAAGTCCCAACATGCAGTCTTATTCTTTAGACTTACTAAGTGCCTGTTCCATTGTGTTTCATTGCTAGGAAGGACACCAGAAAGCATAGGATTGAGATGGTGTCACTGAAAGGACTACTTTAAGATCAAGTTTCATAACACACTCATTATTTATTTCTTCCATGGAGAGGAGGAATCAAATTGAATTCAAGTATTTCTCTGATTGTAATCTACAATTCTTAGAATAAAGCAAGTTCATATCTGAGCCAGCAGGCATAATTATGTTGGAATAAAATGCCCTCTGCTAAAGAGATCAGCCAATAGGCTGGGAAATCTATCTTAAGTTTGGTTTCTGAGGCAAATCCTTGTGCCTTGTTTCTCATCCCTAAATTAGTAAGGCTCACTTACTACCTCACAGGGAGTTGTGGAGGGTAATATACTGCTAATTTGTTCAGTATTTCACAATAAATTATGTCTAGGAATCTGATGAAACATAGGCAAACCTCATATGTGTAGTTAGAGACAAGCATAGGTGAAACTTACAGATAGTAAGCAAATTCATTAAAGTTATTTTTAACATCCAACATTTTACCTTCTGTTTCCTGTATATTCTCGAGTGTTTTCTTGTTCTTTTTCCGTAATAGACATGAGGTAGGTAGGGCAAATAGCTAACACTAGGTTAGATGATAAAAGGATCAACTCATCAAGAGGACACAATAAAAAAAAAAAAGAGGACACAATAATTCTACACAACTAATAATAAGTGTCAAAGTACAAGAAAGAAAAAAACAATAGAACTAAATAATAGACATCTGCAATTATGCTGGAGACTTCAACACCCTCTTTTAATTAAAAAAACAATAGAACGGAAATAGTAGATATCTGCAATTATATTGAAGATTTCAACACTCCTTTTCAGTAATTAATAGAACAAGTAGACAGAAAGTCAGTACGGAATAGACTTGAACAACACTATCAACCAGGCTGATGTAATTGACATTCATAGGATATTCCATCCAACAGTAGCAGAATACACATTTTTTTTCAAGTGCACGGGAACATTTACCAAGACAGACCATCTTCTGTCATAAAACAAATCTCAAAATTAAAAGGATTTGATCATACAAGTATGTTTTCTGGCCATAATGGAATTAAATTAGAAATCAGTAACTGAAAGACATCTGGAAGATCCCCAGATATTTGAACTAAACACACTTCTAAGTAAACCATGGATCAAAGAAGAGATCACACACAGAAAATTAGAAAATACTTTGAACTGAATAAAAATGATAACGTCAAAAAAAAATGATAACGTCAAAATTTGTGGATATAGCCAAGGCAGTGCTTAGATGAAAATTTATAGTATTAAATGCTTTAATTAAAAAGGCAGAAAGATCTAGAGTCTGTTTCTATCTTAAGAACCTAGAAAAAGAAGGGATAAGAGTGATGGTGTTTACTACTTGTAACAAGTAGTAAATAACCCTAAAGACCTAATGCATGGTATAGTGAATATGGACAATAATGTTGTACTGCAGTTATGTAACATAAATATCACTACATTGTCCACCATATTACAATACACAAATGTATCAAAGTAACATACTCTATACCTTAAACTTACAGTGTTACGTGTCAAATTTATTGAATTAAAAAAAGAAGAAGCAAATTAAGCCCAAAGTAAGCAGAAGAAAGGAAGTAGTGAAGGTAAAAGCAGTAAGTAGTTGATGAAGTATAAGAAAAACCAGTAGAGAAAAATCAATGAAACTGAAAGTTGGTTTTTTGAGATGATAAATAAAATTAACGAGCAAGTCTGATCAGGGGAAAACGTCACAAATTACTAATATCAGGAATAAGAGAAGGGCTATCACTACTGATCCTGCAGACAGTGGAAGGGTAATAAGGGAGTATTATGAACAACTATGCCAATACATTCAATGTCTAAGGTAAAATGAATGGCTTCCTTGAAAGACAAACTACCAAAGCTCACTTCAGAAAAAATTCAGAACCTCACTAGCCCTATGTGTATCAAGGATAATGGAATTTGTAGTTAACACCCTCCCCACAAAGAAAACTCCAGGTCTAGATGGCTTCACAGTTGAATTTCCCAACTTCTACGGAAGAAATAATATCAAATTCTACACAAACTGTTCCAGAAAATAGAAGAGGAGGAAACACCAACGTGTTCATTATTTTTAACTACGTGTTCATTATTTTTAACTTCATCTACTATTAACTTCCCTGCTTTTTATATATATTTTTAAAATAAATTTATTTATTTATTTATGGCTGTGTTGGGTCTTCGTTGCTGCACGCGGGCTTTTCTCTCTAGTTGCGGCGAGCGGGGACTACTCTTCGTTGCGGTGCACGGGCTTCTCATTGCGGTGGCTTCTCTTGCTGCAGAGCATGGGTTCTAGGGTGCACGGGATTCAGTAGTTGTGGCTCACAGGCTCTAGAGCGCAGGCTCAGTAGTTGTGGTGCATGGGCTTAGTTGCTCCGCGGCATGTGGGATCTTCCCGGAGCAGGGCTCGAACCTGGGTCCCCTGCATTGGCAGGCGGATTCTTAACCACTGCACCACCAGGGAAGCCCCTGCTTTATATTTTTAAAAGTATTTAGTTTTTTTACCCCCACAGCAGACCTATGAGATAAGTAGGGCAAATAGCTAGCACCCTTAAAGTTAAGTGAACTGTCCAGTTCAACCTTTCAGTGATCTAGTTGGGATAGGACCCACATCTCCTTATTCCTAGTCCTGATATTGCCACTGTTAACTAGTTACCCCTTTAGTAGCTTTTTTGTAATAACCTTTGGGGATGGTGCTAACCAGTGCTGACTTAACTAAGGAGAATCTTAAAATCCTTAGTCCTTAAGTTGAAGACTGGGCTAGGCTCACTGCTTATGCAATGCTTGACACCTATTTGGCCCTCAATAAATGTCCCATAACCAATTTTAGAGCAAGGATCAGTATTACTGTATCATCCTTTTGGCATCGGATCTAAATTGGGATGATGGTTGGAAGCTAGACAAAAAGAGAGAAACATCTTATTTGGCATAAGCAATGTGTCAGAGTGCTCAGTGGAAGAGCTGGGTGGTCTGAGATTGGCCATCCCTTTAGCTGTTTATCTGATGGCCTTTCTTTGCATTTAACTATCAAGATATCTGAAGTGTAGAGCACACTTTTATGATATTGTGGCATAGTAACTCACACTTAAATGTCAATAGAGACGCTTGCAGAGACGTACAAGGTTCAATAATTTCTGGTGTAGGTTTGTTTCTCCTGTCACCACCCATTATGTATTTTTTTTACAGCTTTTAAATTGCCACAGAGAGAAATTGGTCAGGATCATAATAGATGGCCAAGGAGCTGCCAAGGATACCGTTGTATGGGATGGGAAAAAGTTCAATACTGGCTTGATTTTATTTATCTAAATTGTAGGCTATGACTTCAATATAATTCATGTTGCTAATACACCAAGGTAATGGCAGAGCACAAAACTATGCCATATGTTGAAGGAATGCTCTCTTTTACTCCTGAAGTTTTACAATCTGAGATATCTTTCTTATTCCAATTATATAAAAACTCCTTTTTTTGTCAGGATGTATTAATCAGGTTTTAGCATATTGATTTAAAGTCTAATACCATCTCAACAGTTAAGAGATTTTAGTTTGGTTATGCAAATTAATTTTTATGACTCTTGAATGTCTTTGCAAAACTAAGACTACGTTAGAATGTAAATTGTTTGCCATAGTAGAAGCTCTTCCTTCAAATAGAGGTTTTGTTGAAATGACCTGAAGGGGCCCTTGTAACCCTTAAACTGCTGATGGCCAAAATCTGTACAAGCTAGATAAGTGTGAGTCTTAATTTTATGGCTGTTTAGAAACTGCTCTATGGCCATAATTTTATTTGGTGTGGATACTTCAGTTCTCTTTTAACCCTTCCATATTTTGTGAACATGAATTGCCAAAGTGGTATGTAAAAATCTAAGATTCGTGGTAATCTACTCAAACGTTGCTCTTAGTCATTTTTCTTAAGATTTATGATGAAATTGCTAGGTTCTTCATGAAAGGTGACAAGATCTACTAGTTCATGCTTCATCACATTTAATTAATAGAGAGGAATGGGTGTGAGATTAACACTCACTAGAGACTGTGGTGCTTTGAGATGAATTCAGTACATTCCAAGGATAGAGTTGTTGGAAGCACCATCTGGAAGACATTTGCCCATAGTGATACAAATTCTACTTTCTCATGAATCTTGGAACAATTGACTATCTAACCTCTTGTCCAGCGATGGGTTTAGGTGTGCCCTAACTAAATTTAGAGAAGATGGACACTTGGGAGAAGAAATTCAGTAGATTTGAATAAAGGAAAAAGAAAAATCTCATGTAAAATTATTATTTTGTGGAATTGTGATCTGGTAATGAGTTATCAAGAATTTGTGTGTTAGTCGTAAATATACCAAAGAACCAGACTTAACGCTTTGAGCAGTTCTGAGAATTGCTATAGCACACATTCATTTATATTTTTTAATGGCATTCAGAGCTTGGAGGACAGTACAGTCAAATGAAATTTATAAGGCACCCTTTATCTCCATTTATAATGTAGATGTTTTAATCTAAAAGAACAAAAGGCTCTTTACTCCCTTGCTCCCTGGAGTGGGAGGCTTAGATAATCAACAAATAGGATACTTTGCCCCCAGAATAATTCTGTGACTGGTTGAAGCAGTGCCTTGGCCTGATTTTTGAAGGATCATGAACTGGAGCTTCTGCTAGCCAAGGGAGAACCATTTCCTCTTTCCACACTCCTCTCTATTAATAAAGTTTGTGTTCTCTGTATGTGGCTTGTTAATGACAGGGGTGTTAACGACCACAGTTAATCTTCCTCCTCAACTCTTTCCTAATCCAGTCTCTTAAATAGACATTTAGAAAGCTTTTAACTCCTCTTGAGTTGGGTGCCCATAGGCTTTTGGTGGAGGTGGAGTGATAGTTAGCAGCCCATTTAACAAAACCTGAGACAGCCGGGACAGCTGTAATGTGCCGTCCCTATGCTGTGTTTTTGTTAAAATGTCACATGGCTTATACTTTGGAAATCATAAATCTAGTGGAAGAAAACATCTTTATAGAGGGTATTTTAGTTTTATGCTGTATGTGTTACAAACCTAAAACCATTGGTACTTCTAGATCTATAAAGAGCAAAGAACACAAACCAGATTAAAATGGTTCTGTAAATTTGGTTGCTTTTCATCTGTTTTATTTGCTGCAATAAAGCTATAAAGAGGATGCCTTGAAGACAGTGTTGTAGCTGACAGTTTAATCTTCGCATAAGCCACCAGCTTTCCCCAAGGGCCTTAGGGGAGAAATGGGAGTTTCTCAAGCCTAGACCAACTGAAGTCACCCATCAGTGGCATATTAATATATGTGATAGGGACCTTTGCATATGCCCTTGCCCTTTCCTACTCTTTAGAATGACTTTCTTTATAGAAGATTTTGCCTTTTTAGTGGGCTTATAAAATTTATATTGAAACTCTAAAATAAAGAGCTCATTGATTATGCATTTTGACATTTGGTTTGACTAATGTCAGTTTAGTAGGTAGTTCAGTGAGGCAGCTTAGCCGTCGGTTTCATTACTTTTTAAACAATACAAAGAAAACTTAGAGAAAAACTTAGAATATATATAATATATATATATATGCTTTTGCTCGTAAGTCGTGATGAAAATACAGTGTGCTACACCGAGATCTAAGAAAAGCCACCAGGACAGTTGACATTGAAAAGTAGTGACTGGAGGGACTAGAGCAGAGCCTGAACTAGACAGAGTAGACAGATACCAGGGATCTCATGTGGGTGGTTCTCTGTTTCCAGGATTGACTGGTTGATGCAAACAGCTAATCTTTATGTCTCTTGTTCTTCTGGATTGCTCCGGCTCTCAGTAATGCCTTCTCTGTAATTTCTGGGCACTGGCAGTTTTTACCTTTTTTTTTTTTCTTTTACCCGTATAATGTGTGGGGCTTTTTTTGTCCCTCTCTTTCTGCTTCACCTCCTCACCTCTTCCCCCCCCCTTTTTTTTCTGGAAGATTCATGTGTTAAAGAAGTTTCCTGTCATCGACTTGGAATGTGGGTTCTGACTGTGCCTGACCGCAAAGCTCTTTGATGTTTGTCCAAGGCTGAATTTTCACCAGATCCCTGGTTTAGGTGTTTTTCCCCCAGCACTCAGAGGCCTGTAAGGTGAATTTGCCTTGTATCGTTGATATGAAGAGTTGGTGGGCCTGCTCTTTCTCGTGATCTGATGGGCCATTAAATTGCTGGATTCTGTGGTTGTTGATGCCTTTACCAGAGAGTTCCTGTGTATGTTCAAGAAAAGGCTGAGAGCTGTTATGTCTGAAAGACTCTAGAAACTTGAGAAGCTCACCCCTTCCCATGGAGATTTCCATAAGGATAATAAGGTTGTGCTCAGAGGCTCAGCCTCTCTTTCTCTGTCATGGTATCGGGATTCTACCTTAATCAAGCCATCATCCTGCCAGCCATGTCTCATTTCTCACACTGGAATGCTCCCGTCCAAGCTCAGTGTGAACCACCAGTCTTGATGCTTTATCTGGTCCAGGCTCTAGCCCTTAAATTGTCCGTCTGACTCTGTGTTTCATTTGACCCTAATACAGTGGGTCGCACTGTCTAAAAGAGAATTACGTCCCCTCCGGTGTCTGAGTGCATTTCTCATTTACTGCTGCTCCTGAGCAGATCTGTAACTTCAAGGTTAAGATAAGACACATTCCATCAGAACTATGTCGTCATCCTTGCCAGCTTCTGGTCTGTGACTGTCCAGGAGATTTACAAGACAATTGCATGCCATTCTTTACAGAATATTATGGTTGGACTCTGACTCCTGGCATAAGGCCCAATTTGATTTGTCAGCTGTTACAAAACCCATTTCCCAAAGAGAAAGGGATCTTAGCCATGTGCCTTTTAGGCAGTTCTTAAAAGAGTGGGAAGGAGGGAATTGATCTGGCTCTTTATTTCCTGATGTTTTAAGGAGAAGGATGGACACCTGAATGTTTTTGTCCCTTTCCTCCTTGAATTCCCTTGTTTCGCCTGAAAGGTTTCGCTAAAATGTCCTTTATCCCTTTACAGAATTGCTGTTAAGTCTTTTCATTCTGCCATCTCCAATGCTTTCCTGAATTTTAAGGAGTAAGAATTTTGCCCTTGAGAGAAAGGGTTACCTGCATTTTCTCTGAAGGTTTATTAGTTTACCAGCACCTGGTTAACAAAGACACAGTTCCTCCTTTCTTGCTCTCTAACATGTTGAACTGCAGGAGTTACTGCATGTGATATGGTTTAATGGCTTAGGAATTTGGAAGGTCACATATTTCCTGCTGCTGTTGTATTAGGCCCTGTAATATTTTTGCAAAAGCTTCTCGTTGGGGGACTTAACAGCCCTTTGGTTTCAACATAAACTCACTCTTTCCCTAGGTGGTAGGCAGTGGGGATTTATTTGGCCCACTTTAGTGATTCTGGGGTTAGAGCTAAAATTTATTTACTCAAGATCACACATGGCAAGTTAATCACAGAATCACAACCCTGATCTAATTCCTTTGGCATTGTTTTCATATCCCTTAACTACAAAAAGTTTTAAAAAGTTAGGAAGAATCGAGAAAGGCAGTTTTTACTCAGATTTCCTGATGGGTCTATTCAAGGTTGAAGAAATCCTCGTAGTTGAAAACTGTCCACTTTGCCCTCACACCCTACAGTTTCTTCTGTTTGATAACCAAAATAATAACCAGTCTTGATGCTTTATCTGGCCCAGGCTCTAGCCCTTAAACTGTAAAAGAACCACCATTCTTTTTTTTCCTCAGTCGGGTTCTTTGCTTTTGATTGTCCCTTTTTCTTAATCTCCTATGGCAGCAGCCTCTATCTCTAAAAGACCCGTATCTGTAAAGCAGAGAGCAGAGTTTTGGAGCTCTCTGAAATGTTCTTAGGGCCAGGAGAAAGGAATTCATGGGACTGCAAGTTTTAATTCTCTTTTCTTTATTTCAGCCTTCCTTTTTTCAGGTATTAGGGATTCTTAATATACAAAGTTTTAGATTACTATACTGTATAATTAATGTTCCAGGTGGGTAATTATTTGAAAATTTGTTTTATAACATTACAAGAACAACTAATGAGAAGTGGTTTTAATAGTAATGGTTGTGACTGGACTGCTCCCTCCCTTCTCTTTTTTAAAACTACTTAAGAATTAAATTTTTTTCTACCTATAATTTCAGCTGAAAGGTTCTTTGGTAGTGCTTCAAGTCGCTACATTGTTTCTGTATCCAGTAATTCCCCCCAAAGGGGAAGTTGTATAGCATCTTTGAAATCCTTCCCTTCCCCCTCTCCGGTTAGTCCCTGCACCCCACCCCCACCCCAGCAATCTTAATTAACTGTTCAGTGACAGATGGTAGAAAAGGCCTTGTCTAAAGTGCTTCTGGTGGGCTGGATTAGGGGGTGGGTAGTTTGTACTGATCTTGAAGAAGGAGCTAGCCTTTCCCCGCCTCCCGCCCCCCCCCAGTTGAGCTATAGTCCTGTTAGATCTTAAAATGCTATTGATTAATTCCCAGTGCTCTTAGAGGAATAAGCACAAGTTTTGGGTTTAAAACCCAAGCGCCAATTCTCTAGAGCTCTGAATGCCTTAGCCTTGAGGCCAAGGGAGGTACCTTCCAACTTCTCCACCCAGTCTTCACTGAAAAGAAAAGTTAAGCCTTTTAACTTTTCCGTTTGCCTCTCCCCCCCGCCCCTCCCTTAGTCTAGTAAGGCTGCCAGTTGCCATGGCAACGGACTGGGACAGCTGCGCAGTGGCGCCTAGGCAGCTGGGTGGGGGCGGGGGAGCTGCCAGCCCGCCAAGCCCCAGACCTGGGAGGGGAGGCCCCTTCTGTTAGCCCAGAGGGAAAGAAAGAACTGGGGCGATCCGGTAGGTAAAGGAGGGAACCCCCATTCATCTGCTGCCTCTGGGGCTCCTCTTTTGCATGAAGGTGTAAAGGTAGATTTTCCTCTTTTCTCCCTCAAACTGAAGAGCACATATGTAAATCCTTGTTTTTCCTTGTGAGGCAGGGGAGGCCATAGCCACAATGCTTCACTGCATGCATCTAACCCGGGGCTGGTTTTAACCCTGGCGCTCTGACCTAAGCTGCTCAGCTCCCGGAAATTCCAAGGTGAGTGGGGGCGGGGGTGGGTTACTCTCCTTGGAATATGACATTTCCTGTCTCTAGTGAGGTTGGAGGCTGCTTTTATTTTAAATAAATCAGATTTTTTTTCTTGAAGCTTAGGACTTTCCCCTGAATTCATGGAAAAATTATTTTGAAACCCCTCACCTACATTACCCCATCCTCCCACCCCCTCTTCCAAATAAAGTATGTTAATGAAGACATAGTTTTATTACGAGGCAGTAATGGGTACAAACAGTTTTTTGGGTGGGCAGACCTATTGCTAGTAAGTTTTGGAGATATGGTTTCCAACTATATATTCTGGGAATAATTCCCTAAAATTTGCTAATTTGAAGTAAATTGATAAATGCAACTTTTTATGCTACTCGAACAAAATTCCGAGATCAGTAGCGACCTTCCCTATTCCTGGGGTGGTCTTCTGATCAGGATGGAAATATTTTTAGTGCTGAAAAAAAGCTTTAAAGGTTACAGCAAAATAAAAATAGAGTTCAGCTAAGAAAACAATTCCTGCTACTCTGTAATCCAGACTCTAGGCACCATTTAACATGGTTAAGGAAGAATTCTTAAAAATGATTGTGGGAATTTAAAAAACTAGACTCTGTTGAGTACCCCTGGTTGTGCATATTTCTGAGCTTAACTCAATTTCCATTTGTGTTGCCTTGCTTCAGCTTTCCTTGGGCCTATGAATGGTTCCTCTGTGTTTTGAGGCTTCGTGTTGATTTGAGTCTGGGACCAGACTTTTTCCTCCTCTTCTTCCTTTGGCCCAAAGTCAACTCCAGTTAAGAGGAGAGGTGTACCTCCTTAATAATTGGATTAGTTGAGCCTTAAGAATTATTGAACAACTCAATGACTAATTTTGATTTTTAGGACTCAAAAATCTTTTTCTCCTTCCTGCCTCCCTCCCATCCCCAAATGAAAGGGGAGGCTTAATGTGTTTGAGATGTCAGCCTTGCTTTTGTGAGCTGATGGATGCTCAGAAGGGACAAGCTCAGTTTGTTTAAGGGAAATGTACTGAGTCACTGAAAATGTGGCGAAAGATGCCTGAGCAGGACTTTTTTTGTGCTGCTAAGAGACTGTTCAGGATGCTCAGAGCAGAGGAAAGTTAGATTTTGGTGGCTTTTCTTATTACTTTTTTTTCCCCATTTTTATAAAAAACCTTATTAACCTTGGAGGGAAATGTGTTAATTCTATCACGGTTCTTTTAACTGAAGGTTTTCCATACTTGTCTTTGAGTTTATGACTTGTAAACAGTTATAGAATTAGCTAGGAGTAAAATCCCACACATTACTTGTCTTATGGAATCTGAAATTAGAGGAGTTAGATAATTGTGCCATCTAATAATTTTGATCTTGTCAGCTGAAGAGAAAGTGGGGATCTGCCCATTTTTGATTAAACTCTTAGGCCTCATCTGTAGGATGCTTTAAGATGCAAGAAAAAGGTACATGGCAACTTTGTGTTATACCCCCTGCATCCCATCCAGAACAGACAGTTTTAACTGCTCACATGGATTCTGACCATTTCTGTCCTTCCCATTTGCAGGAACCCGGTGGCCTTAGTCCTTCAGGTGGAACAGCGTGAGACATGGGAAAGAAAACCAAGCGGACAGCTGACAGTTCTTCTTCAGAGGATGAGGAGGAGTACGTCGTGGAGAAGGTGCTAGACAGGCGTGTGGTTAAGGGGCAAGTGGAGTATCTACTGAAGTGGAAAGGCTTTTCCGAGTAAGTGCCTTCTCTCAGGCTTTGGGACTCTGCGCAGGTGGACACAGACACAGGCATTTCCCTGTGAACCATCACCATCTTTTTCTTTCACCACCTGCACTCCTTTCTAAGAGTCAGAAGACACAGCAATAAACTAAGCAAAATCTCCTGCTTCTTGGAGCTGATGTTCTAATGAGAATGCTTTTGAGAGGCAGTATAATGAACTGGTTAGGAGCATAGACTGGGGACCAGATTGCCTGGGTCTAGATTCTTGCTCTACCACTTATGATACGAGCTGGGTGACATTGGTGAAGTTCCTTTATCTTTTTTCTTCCTCAATAAAATAGGGATTAGAAATAGTCTATATCATAGAGACATTGGGGAGATGTGTAGAGCCTGACACATAAGCTCAATGTAAGTATAAACTGCTGCTGTTACTATTCCTTTGGATGTAACTAAGCTAAAGCACATACATTTAAGCAGAAGTCGTAGTTGATCCCATAGCCCATAGCTTTCGATAATGATCCTTGGACCTCAAGATTGTCCTAGGATGAAACACTCATCTTAATGAGAGACTTAAATCTGAGACCTCAGTTTTCCCCCAATATTTATTTTTAAAAATTTCAAATATACATACAGCTAAGGCAAAAGAAATTGAGTGAACACTCAGATACACACCACCTAGTTTCTACAGTTAACATTTTAATATAATCTATCCCTTTATCTCTCAATTTATCTTTTATTATTATAAAACCCTCTTTTTAGGTCAGTGAGCTTTAAGAATGGTACTGAAGTGTTGACTATTCAGAATTAGGCAGTAACTGACTTTATGTTGAAGTGCTAAAGTAGGTTATTCTTTCCTTTGGAATAAGTAGAACTAGACACACAAGCATAGGAGAGGTAGCTTGAAAAGTGAAATACATGAAGCTGTGTAATCATTAGGCATTTTGCCTCAATTTCTCACTAATTCTGTTCTCAGGATGCCTGATAACAAAGAATGGGTTTCTGTGATCCCAGTGAGCTTTTAGGAACTGGTTTAGGCTCCTCAGAGTGGTGCTGTCCAATAAAAATGTAATGTAAGCCACATATGTAATTTCATATTTTATGGTGGCTACATTAAGGAAAAGTGGAATTAATTTTAATAATATATTTTATTAAGCACACTACATCAAAATGCTATTTCAAAATTAATTAATACAAAAGTTATTGATAAAATTTTACATTATTTTTCATGCTTAAGAATTCAAAATCTGATGTATATCTTACATTTTGTAGCACGTCTCAGTTCATAGCAGCCACATTTCAAATGCTCATTAGCCACATGTGGCTAGTAGTTACCATACTGAACATCACAACTTTGAAGTGTGAGACTTAAATATGATAAAAGATTGAATGTTTTGCCAGTACCTTTGGAGAAAGTTATGAACAGGAGCCTTCAGAATATATTTAAGGTTATTTTACTGTGTGAATCAAGTTTCTCATCTGGAGCACTGCTGGTGTTTTAGGTGGGGCAGTTTACGCACTGCACGATGCTTAGCATCTGTAGCACACATACACAGCACTAAATGTGGGTAGCACAGCAATCAGAATGTTCCCTCCATATTTCTAAAGAGGAGTGGTATCACAACATCTTCTGGAGACGTGAACTATAAATTTGAGAGGCCTAGAGCACCATGAGAAAGGAATTAAAATACACCTAAAGACTTTGAGGGTGTTTATTTGGCCCAGTGCATCACCACTGGAAATTGTTGGGCATTTTGAAGAATTTCAAGACTATATAATTCAGCTACTGGTACCTTACATACATAAAAGAGGAAAAGAAAAGGTTTAGGGTAGATGGATTAAACCTTTTTTTTTAGTATTTATTTTTTTTGGCTGTGTCGGGTCTTAGTTGGGGCATGCGGGTCTTTCATTGGGGTGCGTGCGCTTCTCTGTAGCTGTGGCGCGTGGGCTCCAGAGCATGTGGGCTCTGTAGTTTGTGGCACGCGGGCTCTCTTGTTGAGGCGTGCGAGCTCAGTAGTTGTGGCGCACGGGCTTAGTTGCCCCGCAGCATGTGGGATCTTAGTTCCCCGACCACCACGGGTCGAACACGCGTCCCTGCATTATAAGGCGGATTATTTACCACTGGACCACCAAGGAAGTCCCAGATTAAACATTTGTCCTTACTTTGTCAGAAATATCCAGAGTTTATCATTAAAGACCGGAACAGATTGTGCCCCTTCAGCACTGTCTACAACTAAGTACCTACTGTTTACTAGGCAGTGGTCATATTCTACCTCATGTGTTCTCTTTAATTCTCATAACAGCCTTTAGAGGTATTTTCAGTTTACATAGGAGGAAATTAGTTGTTTGCCAAAGATAACAGAACTGGTACGTGCTGAAACAAGGACCCAGCATCAGATTTCTTTGGCGCTAAAACCCAGATTCTTTATAAATTATACCGTGCTATCTTTTGGGTGAAAATTGATTGATGTAGAAACAACAATACCAATATGGTAGGAAAAGGGATAATCTCATTAGAAGACTGGCTTTCCTTGCTAACAACAGAGATTCTCTCCTACCTCTGCATCTGCTTACTTATTATGCTACAGTGTTGGCATGTCTCTTGATTTTCGTGCCTTAATTTCTCCTGGGATAGTAAACTTACATATACTGTGGATTTGGGAGAAAGTTATTGTATGAGGAAATTGTTTTGGTTTTTTTTTTTTTTTTTTTGCTGAAAGAAGAGCTATGAGGAAGAGGCTTTTCCGGTTTTGGCTCAAATGTTTTAGAAATAAATTTTGTTTCATTCTTAAGCTGTTTTTGCAGAAAGTTGAAGTCTAGAGTAAATATCTCAGATTTTCCCATCATTCTGCTACTTAGTTATTATGGCATGTGTTCAAACCATTCCAATTTAAAGCTACCTTATTCAAAAAACAAAAACAATGAAGGATCTAAAATGAATGGTGCATAAACGTAAAAAAATTTTCCTCAGTCAATGAAGGGATTATAGAAACTGCTATGATATATTTACAGATATATCTTAATGTAGCTAATTCTTACTATATAACCAAAAGAACCTCTGCCACTGGCTAGGAGTGAAGAGGATGCCTGGTCTAGTTTTTCCCGTGTAGAGACATTTCTTGCTTTGATTCCATAAACTGCAGATGGTAGTTGGTTTGCTTTTCTAAAACCTATGCTGGGGATACAGAGAACAACTTTGTGAATACCAACTATTTGTTTTCCTCATAGTAGGACTCCCTTGATCCAAGTTTAATTAGACACAATTTTTTTAATTTGGATTGTTTTTGCTTATTAATATAAAAATGTATTTTGAAAAATGTATACCTAGTAACGATAGGTTGAATCCAGAGCATTGAATTAATGCACTCCAAATTCCAGTTTTGAGTCTTTTCCTTTTTATGATTCGTCTGTATTCTAATGATTTAAGCCCTTACTACCTCTTTTCTAATTATTTTAATCTTCTAATAACTTGTTGGAATTTCTTCAAAATATAAGTAACATATTTAAGACAGTATAAACTGGAGTGCATTTAGAATTAGGTTGTCTTCTCTTCAGCATTTGCATAGATGATTATAGGTATGAAATCACATTATTTTGCCACTTACAAAGCAGAACTTATATTTGAGTGTTTAACAGCTTTATTGAGGTATAAGTTACATACCATAGGATTTATTTATTGAAAGTATAAAATTCAGTGATTTTTAGTAAATTTACAGAGTATGCAACCATCAGCATGCTCCAGTTTTAGAACATTTCTGTAACCTCCCAGAATTCCCTTGAACCTAAATATTTGTATGTAATCCCAAGCCCTAGCCACAGGGAACCACTGTTCTGCTTTCTGTTTTTAAATTTGTCTTTTTCCTAGAGGTTTCATGTAAATGGAATCAGACAATGTATAGTCTTTTGCATCTGTTTCCTTTCACTTAGCATGTTCTTTATATATATACATATATATATATAAATTTATTTATTTTTGGCTGCGTTGGATCTTCGTTGCTATGCGCAGGCTTTCTCTAGTTGCGGTGAGGGGGGGCTACTCTTCCTTGTGGTGCGCAGGCCTCTCATTGCAGTGGCTTCTCTTGTTGCGGAGCACAGGCTCTAGGCGTGCAGGCTTCAGTAGTTGTAGCACGCAGGCTCAGTAGTTGTGGCTCACGGGCTGTAGAGTGCGGGCTCAGTAGTTGTGGCGCACGAGCTTAGTTGCTCCACAGCCTGTGGGATCTTCCCAGACCAGGGCTCTAGCCTGTGTCCCCTGCATTGGCAGGCGTATTCCTAACCACTGCGCCACCAGGGAAGCTCACTTAGCATGTTCTTGAGGTTCTTCCATGTTGTAGCATATATTAATATTGTGTTTCTTTTTGTTGCTAAATAGTATTCCATTGTCTGGATATACCACATTTTGTTTATCTATTCACCAATTGATAGACATTTGAATTGTTTTCTGTCTTTGGCTGTTAAAATGCTGCTATAAGTAATTGTGTGCAAGTTTTTTTTGTGGATATATTTTTCCTCTTGGTTAGATTCCTAGGATCAAATTTGTTATCTCCTTTAAGCCAAGGTTCTTTCCTTTTTGCCTACTTGTCGTCTTTAAAATAAAGGCATTGGATTCCCTCTCCTCCCCGCCCCCCTCATTTCTTTCCTTTTTTCTCCATTCTTTTTGCCCAGGGAGCACAATACTTGGGAACCCGAGAAAAACTTGGATTGCCCTGAGCTAATTTCTGAGTTTATGAAAAAGTATAAGAAGATGAAGGAGGGTGAAAATAACAAACCCAGGGAGAAGTCAGAAGGTAACAAGAGGAAATCCAATTTCTCAAACAGTGCTGATGATATCAAATCCAAAAAAAAGAGAGAGGTAAGCTTTATTTCTCCTTTTCCCCCCCGCAAACTATTATTCTGCCTCCCCCAATCCCCCTCCTTCCAAAACAAGGGCATTATTTTGGTTATTTCTGTTCTAAGGATGGCCTGCAAGGTAAATCGTTGAACAAAAGAGCTTCCAGGGAGACATGTTGATCGACCACAGCGCCCCCTCCTGGATGAGTGAGAAACGTAATATGTGTTCGCTGAATTGCGTTAGGGTGGCAAAAATAAATCCCATAAAACGTTCAGCTACTCTGTGCCTTATCCAAGAATAAGTGGCTAATTATCTTAGAGAGGGAGAGTCTTTGGTGAATTTTTTTAAGGATATAAAGAAGCTTTTAAAAAGCTTCACTTTTCTTTTGTTCCAAAGGTAGCACTTACTTTCAACCCTTTATATTCTTTCTTCTTTTAATTAAGGTGAAATCCACATAAAATACAATTAACCATTTTAAAGTGAACAGTTCAGTGGCATGTATATTCTCTTTTTATCCTATTATATTTTTACATACTCCAAATAAATTTTCATCTTCCTTTCGAATCCTTTTATTGTTCAGTTTGGAAAAGTGTGTTTATGAAATTTTGGTTTGATTCAGTTGCCTTAATTCTTCTGAATTTTAGCTCTCAAGTAACTAGCCATAAGCAGTTATTGCCTCTCTCCTTTTTTCGTCTATATCTTTTCCCTCTGGGCACACATATACACATACCCCACCCCTCAGCTTCCACTCCTTTCATTTATTTCAAGGTTGTGAAGCCTTTTGTGGTGAAGGATGTACTGTACCCTTAAAGTTTAATAAAATAAAAGCGTAAGTCTGCTTCTGAATCTTCTAGCATCACTGCCATAAGCATCCTTATTTATCTTCATTCTCCTTGGATACCCATCTTTCTAGAGCATCAGTTCTCAGCCCTGGCTGCACATTAGGATCATGGCAGGGGACTGGGGGGTTGCTTCAAAAATCTCCAGTGCCCAAGATGCACCCCAGACCAATTAAATTCAGATTTCTGTGGGTCAGACCTAGGCATCAGTATTTTCTAGAGACTTAACACAAGTGATTCCTGGTCTCCCGAGGAAAGAAAATGGGAGACCAGCTTTCCAAAAAGAATTGAAATAAGAGTGAAAGATTGGAGGCTGCCAGTGGAAGTGGACTCTAGGTTTTTGTTTGTCTCCTTATTTGTTTCCCTAGTTAATTTTATGTTTTACAGTCTTATTTTCAAAACTGCCCTATTCTGGTGAGGTGTGTATATCATTGTGATACAGTGTACTGGTAAATAATTTGAGAATGCCTTCCCTTCTCTAAGGAGCTAGGACTTGTTTCTTTCCTTCCTTTTTTTTTAGCCCTTTGTATTCTGGCTCTTGTCATTTGATTCATTTTCTAGCTAAGTAAAAAGACCAAAAAATAACGCAGCATAAGACTTCTGTAGCTATTTGTGACATATAGTGTGTATTGGCTCAACCTAAGGCTTCTGTCCTTTTCAAAAGAAGCGACCTGGCTTTGAGACGCTGGCCAGTGCAGAGAGTTTTTTTCCTAGGCCAGGTTCTGTTGCTGCTGACCTTGAGAACCACCCCATGTGTCCCTTACATTGTAATGTTCATCTGGGGGCCCATAGCATTCTCAGCAGTGCTGGCGGCTGTCAGGTAGGCAGCTGGGAAGATAGGTGATTGTGTATCTTAAAGGTGCAGGAGGGGATTTCGTTTCTTTCTTTAGACCACTGCAGAAGAACTTTGTTAGCCGGCGTTATGCCTGATGTAAGATTACTGCCTGTGTAATGATTTTAGCATTTTCCTCACCTCGCTCCTTTTCAGCAGCTTGAACAGTTTTCTTCCCTTCCCTCCCTATGTGGCAAACTGTTTTCAGCCGCCAGCTACGATTTAAGACTTGGTTTGTGCACCAGCATTCCAGCTGTGAGCAGCTGTGTGCACATCTGGGAACCTCCTCCCTTTCTGCACCCCCCAAAAGAGGCTATGCTTTTGAGTCTGTATGTCCCCTGATTCATGCATGGAATTTCCTTCCCAGTGTGGGTTCTGGTATCTTTGGGGACCACCTGGATGCTGAATGTATCTCTCAGAAGAAAGCAAGGTGAATGTCAGATCAAAGAGATTTTATCATGAAAATCAGACAGAGATTTCGTTCACTTAGGCAGTCTTTCTGAATCTTTTTTTGTGTTGCCACCAGATAAGTGGCATTATCCTCCATAATGAGGTTTTTAAAATTACCTGGTTTGTATAAAATTTCACCATTTTGCTCTCACCAGTGCCATCACACCTGAATCAGACCCTATGCTCCTTATCTAGATTGCAGTTTGACCAAGTTTGGATAATCCCCTACGGAATTATCAGTTTGTTTTAAATCACTGTCCAGTTCTGCTCTCTAAAGCTGATGACCTATCTCCATCAGGAGGGGACAGGCACAGATCAGGGCCTCTTCCCCAAGTGTGTGGGTATTACAGTATGTGAGCTCTGAAAGAAGTTTTCTATTTTATGGTAGTGCCTTGAATCATTCTTATCTCTGTTCTTTCATAAATATAGATGACTATGTGAAAAGAAGTATTAAAAATATTGGTCAGTGTTAGGTGAACTAAAAGTCTAGAAAATAAAGATTGAGAGGTGCTATATTTGAAGTTTATAAAATGAAAAAGGACTTAGTTCAGGTGGGCTTGTTTATCATCTGAGAAGCAACAGTTTAGGAGTAGTCTGTTTATCATATCAAGATTAGATTAGGGGATTAGAGAAGTTACTAGATGATGACTCCAGAATATTTTAAGGGATATTACGCAGTTTTAGGGACCACTCCTAACCCTTTGAAGGAATACTTGAAGGACAAGTGCATCTTCCTGCAAAAATATCTTCTGGCATCATTGTCACTGGCTGACCCAGTATTGTATTTAAGTTCTAAGAACTTTATGAATTGGGTGACAAAAATGGTGTCCGGTGATATTAACTTAGGTTGTGCTTTGTTGAGCTGAGAAATGGGGAGGTTTTTTACTCTTATCTCCAAGCTGTAACCTTTCTTCATCTTCTGTTTATAGCAGAGCAATGATATCGCTCGGGGCTTTGAGAGAGGATTGGAACCAGAAAAGATCATTGGGGCGACAGATTCCTGTGGCGATTTAATGTTCCTAATGAAATGGTGAGAGACATTGGGCCTCACTCTGCGATTGTGTTTCCTTACCAGTGGCTTGAGTTCGTATGGAAGATAGGGAGGGAAGACTGAGTATTCCCCAACTAAGAATTTTGATCGTCAGTGATCTAAATTGTTAACTGATACCAACTGTCAGTATTAAATGGGAATTATGGTTCAGAATGGATTTAAGACATTGTAAAGCTTTGGTATGAAGCCTAATTATATTAGCCCACATACCAGAGAATGGTAGAATTGAGGTAGGAAGCAATATAAATGTGACCTAACCGTTTATTTACACAGTTTTGAATCATTTACCGTCACACCATGAGCCTGTGGCCATGGGATAGGAGTTGAGTGAGGCTTTCTGCCATCGTTGAAGACCAAGACCACTGAATAATGTCTAAAAGAGAAAAATAATCTTAAAGAAAAGCATTAAAAATAACACTAGCCAAAGCACAAGTTATTTCATCCGGTAGAGGGAATGGCTCTTAAAGGAAAGTGTGGTTACTTCCCTTCAGTTTGGTTTCTTAAAGACTAAGTGATTTATGGTGTGGCCCTCACTACCTCTCTGTTTCCAAGTGTTCTGGGCTTGTGATTTAAGTTTGGTCTCTAAATAGAGGGTTCGTGCTACAGTGCCACGAAGGAAGCTAATTACATTAAAAGTTGTATAGTCAAGAGGTTTAATATTTTATCTGATCGAAATTTTGCTGGTAAATTACCCAGAAGTCTATATTTAAAGAATCACTATACTCTCTCTGAAGTAAGGAGCTGTATTGACTGCTTTTCCCACTCAGCCATATATGGGACTTACGACTTACATTCACATATTAAGTAGCTTTTTCGACCACTGTCCAAATTTGGGTAGCTGCTCTGAGCTACCCCCATCTCTTCTCATCCATAATGCTCACCTCTATGAATTCAACATCTCTGTCTTCTAGAGAAGGAGTTAGTTGTCTTTGCTCACATCTCAGTGGAATTTTAATTTAAAATATTTTTTTTCTTGTTTTGGAATCCTGGTTAGTTAAGGAACTTGCTAGATTTTTTTGTTATACCGGAGAGTAGAGCATGTGTAACTTGGGTACTTGAAATTTGCAGCTAATTCCTACATTTCATTTTAGTGACTAGATTTTACATTCTTTGATGACTTAAATTTCTGTTTTCTTATTGTTCCAATCCACAGTTCTGACCAAAAGGATGAGTGTTTAAAAAGGCCACAAGATGGGGGTTAGGACCGTTTCACGATCCAGATGATGCAGAAACTGGATTGAGCAATTTGTGCATAATCAATAGGGCTGAATGTAGGCTTGATCGTGTGTGCATTCACATGCTCGTACACACAAATAAAAATTATGGGAGCAGAATTTATATAGTAGTTTAGTCTTCAGCCTTTTGTTGAAGCCTGCTGTTTTCGATCTATTCTAGCTGCAGACTTCTGTTTCTTTCTGATGTAGTGGTTAAATGATATTTACTGACAGTTTGATTCATTTACTTAAATTTCTCCTTGAAAGTGTGGAACTGTTAGGATCCTTTTCCCTTTGAAATCAAGATGGAGAGGAAATCAAGTCAGCTAAATCATAATTTAATAACATAAATCTATGTTTGGACAGACTCTCGCTCTTCCTCTCGTTCTGAAGTCTCATATTCTTTCTCTCCAGGAAAGACACAGATGAAGCAGACCTGGTTCTTGCAAAAGAAGCTAATGTTAAATGTCCACAAATTGTGATAGCATTTTATGAAGAGAGACTGACGTGGCATGCATATCCTGAGGATGCGGAAAACAAAGAGAAAGAAACAGCAAAGAGCTAAAGGAGGGGGTGGTCTCTGCCATTTCTCTTTGTACATAATACATTCACCTCCCTGCCTCCTCTCCCTCTACCCACCCCCTTCTATCCTAAACACATCCATAAAAAATGTGCTTATCACTGTGCTCCACAGGAGAAATGTCGGTATTGGTTCTCTTGTAACATAACTGACGGTCTGATTCATGATAGGTGTCTCTCTGTGAAGACCAGGCATTTACATACTGTGTGTAATTCTCACCAGTTTTTCCTTTGCCCTGCTCTCTTCCTTCTGCTCCCCT
Organism: Delphinus delphis; assembly: GCF_949987515.2. Classification (NCBI taxonomy): domain Eukaryota; kingdom Metazoa; phylum Chordata; class Mammalia; order Artiodactyla; family Delphinidae; genus Delphinus; species Delphinus delphis. The sequence continues at coordinate 43,080,923 of NC_082693.1, read as the reverse complement.
GTGACCTCAAGATGAGTTATAACTTTTTAATCACCTTAGAGTCTTGATCTTTTCAGGGTTGGTCGCTTTTTAGTGGGGGATTTTGCTATAATGATGATGAATTTTGGTTTCTTTCTTTGGCTGTTGGAACATGTTGATGACCAGCTAGGCTTTGTTTTGAGATGTTGGGTTGGAAAAGATGTTGCCCATCTTTTTAAAAAGCCAGTAGCAACTGCCTACGTGTTGGGGCTTCCCCAGCCTCATTCAGCTGTACCCAGGAGAATACAGGGTTCCTCGTGTGGTCTTCTGGGCCACCCTCTGTTGTTCATCCTCACCCATCCTCCCAGAATAGCTCCATCCTTTGGAGGGCTTGAAATTTTACATTCAGATTTGTCAAGGCACTCCTTTTAGCCCCAGGACTTTTGGCCTTGTCTCTCAGCGATCCCTGATTCTGCTTCTGCAAGTTGGTGTAGGCTGTCATAAAATGACAAGATTATTGACTGTGGAGACTTGTAGCTATTAGTACATGAGGATGACAGGGTAGGGTACAATTGTCTTTATGATCACATATGGTATATATGTATTATTTCCTCCCATCCCTCCCATTTGGATTATCTATTTATGTAGGTGTGAGTGACTGCCTGGTGCTTGCTTGTGCCAAGGTGCTAGGCACCCTCCAGCCCTGCCAACTTTTGTGGCCTCCCAAAGCATTCCTGTTACCAAAGAGGCTTCAAACCTGACCCTCACTTCTCAGTGGACCCAAGTTTCCCTCCATGCCATTATTTTCAGTGGGGAATTCTTAGAGGGGAGCCATTGGCCACAGTATCAATTTTAAGTATTCATAGTGTTTATAATCATAAATGTCCTGCTTTGATGACTCCTGGATTTGCCACCAAGAGTCCCCAAAGTATTAACGCTCTTCCCTTTCTCCACCCTCAAACTCTTAGTTGTATCTTTTTTTTTTTTTAAATGCATTTCCATGGAAGACTATCAACCTCAGAGAGTGACAGGCCCCGGCAGTAGCATGTTGACACGACCTCTTCCTACTCAGCAAAATACTTCCCTTTTGGCTTCTTCCTGCTTTACCATTATATTGAGAGATTATTTTTCTGATTATATCCTCTGCCTTTGTTCCCCAAGAAACACCCTGCTTCTCGTTACCCTTTTTTTCTTGTAGTTGAAGGGGGCTAGAGAATCAAGACTAAAAGTAAAGAAATAGCAGGGTTTTGAGCATCCTTGTCCCAGCCCAAAGCTGAGGAGATAAGAATAAATGCTTGAAATAGCCTTAACTCTGGAGTTCACCAGCCATTGAGGTTTTTGTGGTTGCTTTTGATTTTTAAAACATACATAGCTGTCTGGCCAGGAGCATTCAACCATTTCTAGATTATTCAGAGTAACGAGGGGAATGGAGAGATTGCTCCAGTCCACAGATGAGCCGAATAATATGCAAATCATATACCCATTCATAGCATTTGTTAACATTGCTTCCCTGCTCAGCTGCTGATTGAATTCTGTGTGGTTGTATAAATTATGTCAAAAATTATACTGCACGGTTGAGAAGACAGCTGTTGCTGCAGTGACATGACAGACTGGAACAATGAAGCTTTTGGTTTCAGCCATCCAGGAAAATCCTTCTGAATGGTAATGTGATTGGGTGAGAACGCATAACCCACACCTCAGGTGGGTAGGGGTTTCATCTCCATCTTCCTTAACTCTGAAGGAATTAAAGGCCTCGGTCAAGTGCTGGATAGTTGACAGTTGTTAGTACTTAATCTGATGGGCATCTGAAAGAAAGGATAGTCAGAAAGGAGATTTTTCATACAAGTAACTAAGGATATCAATTAGGGTATACCAGAATAGGACAGAAGTAGGCCAGAGCCACTGAGGAGGTAATCCGGGTCTCTTAAGTTGGCAGGTGGAGAAAATGACAGCTTATCCATGTAGCCAGAGTGTGTCTCCCAGGAGCAGTGGGTATGTAAGCAAAGTACAGTGACCATATTTTTAGAGCCCAAATCTAGCCTGTGGACAAAGAACACAACCGAATTATTTGGTACTAAGACTGGTCTTGAGAAACGTGGGACACATAGTTGCCAGGGTTGTAGGTAATACGTAAGGCATTCATCAAAATCAGATTTCTTTTAACAAAAACCCCCAGTATCGTCTACTACTCATCACCCCTTTAATACTTCAGTCTTCGCTCCATTCATCTTTTTCTGTCCACAGTTTACTGAATCATGGTCTTGTACTGAGTGCTGCCCAAACAACTTGTTCTCTCCCTGCCTACGCACTGCTACTTCTGTAGGAACAGAGGGAGCCAAAGGCCAATACTGATCTCAGCCCTCAGCAGAAAGGAGACGGATGCTTGCCTGTTCTTCTGGCATTTGTTAGTGCTGAGTAGCTGTCCAGGCCCTTGGAGGATTGCAGCCTCAAAGAGAAACCTGCTTTCATGGGGCTTTCTCCTCTCAGAAGAGTCAGTGGCCCTGGGCTAAGCGCTCTTAAACATCTAGGTCTCAGGTGCTCAAAGTATATTTTTCTTATGTTAAGTCCTCTTTCAAAACATCTTTCTAATGCTGAATTTTTTCTTGAAATCAGCATTCAAGGATTTCTCTTTCCAGAGAATGTAGCAGAGCTTTGACCAGCAGAGTCTACCAAGGTCAGCATAGCTGCTTTTCTGAGCCCTGGGCTGGGCGGATCCCCTCACATTAAGATCAGCTGTTAGAGAACGTCAGCCCTGATGGAAGCACCCATTTTTAACCTGGAGAGAGCCGTATCATTTTTCCTCCTGCAGTCCGGTTTTCATCTGCTCAAGGGAGCATTTGGACCTGTGGTGTTCCTTAATGCTCGAAAGTCTATGGTCCTCGGCTGGCCCCCAGCCGTATATCCGTACTACTTTTTTTTGTTGAAGAAAAGTTGGTCTTTTTCCTGTAGTTCCTGCAGTTTTAGATTCTTCTTAACTCTTCGTACTTGTGCTGTAGCCTCCCTGCAATCCAATTTCCTTATCTTCAGGCCAAATCCTTTGGCCTCAGGGAAGGTGCCTGTGATTTTCATCTTGTGGTTTTGTCTGATCTGTGTGTAGCCCAGCTTACCTAAGGTACAGTGAGGGATCCGTGTTTGGGCTGGGGAGTGATTGTTTTTGCCTTTAGGGTTCAAATTTGAGGGCCTAAAATAAGTTCGCAGTGACCTGAGAACTTCAGGAAGGGTTATATCATTAGATTTGAAATGTGGAAATGGTTTCTCACAAATTAGGTCAAAGGAAAAGCTCATTTTGCACCCATGGCTCCATCCTTTTGGTTTAGGTTTTTAGAGTGTTGAGATCTGTACCTTTGTAATTAGACCACCAAGCAAGCATACCTGCGTCAGGTCAGAGAGAGGAAAGGTCTGGACCCAGTGTATTTGTTTCATTTTGGCTTTACCACTAATCATAAAAGTTTTCAAAAATAGAGATGTTACCAGCCTTGCCCCCAAGAGCACATGCTCGGAATTGCCTGCCCCCCAATTAATCATGGTGGATTTCTGTTGAGCCATCCACATTCCGGCCACCTTAGTGTACATCAACATGCATTTCATTCAACGGACGTTTTTTGGCCCTGGGGATAACAAGTTCAAACAGATGCAGTCCCTGACCGCAAAGAATCTTCATACAGGTGTGGGATGAATTACTACCAGTTCATTGTAGTAAATGCTACAAATGGGCACACATTTTATATTTGAGGGCAGAGACAACTGACTGGTTGGTATAGTTTGTGGCCCTAAAGTAGGAGGGTGACAACTGGTTCGTGTGTAGAAAAGACGTGATCTTGGGTGAATTGAACTAACTGGCCATAGATGGACCACAACAAAGGGTGGTTTTATTCCAGAAAATAAAGATAACAGGTTTGGTTAGAAATGCTACTACAAGAGAAAGGTGAGTGGAGGTTGAGAACCCCTGGCTTCAGTCCCTATTTGAGGCTCTTTGCCAAAGTATTTAAAGGTAGTTAATCCTTGCTTGTGGAAGGTATTAACTATGTTGCAGATCCAGTTACGTGTTGTTGCTGTATTGTGGGTTCTGTAAAATGTATTCCTTATGGATACTTCATCAGTGTTGCTCACACCTTTTTCAGTTTCTCATCCCTTTTGAAGGAATTAACATGAGGCTGGCTTGAAGCCTAAAACAGGGACATGCTTTCCAATGACAGAAGATTTGCCAAGAAGAAAAAAAAAAAAGGCTTGGGGCACATCTGGTAACACCTGGGCATCTATTCTGGGCAGTGTAGTTTTATTTAACACCTCAAGATGGGGATTTCTAAGCAGAGACTTGTGGCACTTATGTGGAAACCTCTCCCAGAAATACACATGACCCAGAGTTTCAGATTTAATCAGCCTAGGGAGGTCCAGGGTGAGGCCTGTGAAGAAACAGTCTGGCCTTAAGAAATGTCCTAGTTCTGAACATGTGATCACAGGAAAAATGCTACTTTGCCTGCATAATTGAGAGTTGGATAATTGAAAGTTGACTCAAGTGTGAAGGTTCCTTGGACAGCTTCATAAAAATTCTAGTTTCTTTTTGCTTGCGCTGGATTTCTTGGATTCTAAACTACCTCATCTCGTCTTTTTAGAGTTACTTCAGGCTTGTCGTTGCCACTTTAACATCATGCTTGACTGTGGTGGTTTTCTAAGATGGAATGTTTCCTATTCGTTGAGAGCGTGTTTTCTTGCTTTTTATCCTGGTCCTCATTTCACCTAACATCATCACATGTTGCTCCTCTGTCAGAGAAATATTTTAAGATAGTTTAAAATCTTGGTTCATGGGAAGAAAGAGACCCTCCAATGCTATATTTGTCTCTGAGGTCAGTGAGAGAAGGAGTTAAAACAAGGTGGTGGGGGAAGGGACAGAACCTGCACTGGAGGCAGCCGACAGGGGAAGAACCATTAATTAAAACAATTTCAAAGTCAACTGATTGTGATCATTAATGTCACAATAGATCAAAACCTAATTATCACTGCCTAGGTAAGAGCCATCAGTATTAATCAGAAAATCTAATAGGAAACTATTATCAAGAAATTAGGCCAAATTGAATGCAATGAAGTTCTTGCCATTCTCTCTCCTCTCCTTTTCTTCTTTTTTCTTTTTTTTTTAATTTGGCGATGTCCCCTGGCATTGGCAGGTGTGACCCTCACAGTTGACCCAGGCCCCAGTGGCCAGTTTGTCATGATTTCTGAGAAATTCCAACACAGACTGAACCTGAACTGTCACTGCTGCTTTAATCAGTCTTGAACTTTCTCATCACCTGGTCTCACCCAATGTGATCAGCCATCAATGAAAAAAGGTTTATATTTAGGTCTTGGAACGGTTGGTCCTTCCTGGAACTAGAGCATCCCTGGTGAACATTATACTGTGTGTGTTGATTAATCATTCTTCGAGCTCCTGAGGTACGTAGGGTCCTGTTGCTCTGGCTACTGCAAGTAGGTATGGAGGAAAGGAGGGGCTTCCTGCCTGGAGATCCTTCCAGAAGACCTTAGAAGATAGAGTTTCATCATGTCACGGCCCTTTTAAGGCTCGAGTCACTGTTTTGCAGTTTCCAGGAGCTTTAGGATTTGATTCTAAACCAGGACTGTCTGTGGTTTTAAGTTTTTTTCCCCTTCGTTTTAGGGTAAGGGTCATAGTGATTTCTCCCAGAATCCAGTGTAAATCCAAAGGAGGGGGGAACATGTTTTTTCTTTTGCCTTTCTTTTGTTAAAGATTTATGCCTCTGGCAGGAGGTAAGAATATGACAAGTGTCTTCTGACTAGTTATAGAGATCACTTTATACCCTCTCCCTGAATGGAAGAATAAGTGTCACCATCTATATTCTTAACTGTTTTTGAAGATACTGCAATTCCTGAGGTTGAGCTGAGGCAGAAAGATTGGAAAGATGCTGGCCCTGGGTATTGTGGGGAGGGATGAGTAGCAGCAGGGGGTGTTTGGTGGTGCTAGGGTTCCTAGCTTAGCCTGTAGAGAATGTTGCTGCTGCCACCGCAGTGGCTGGCCTTTCCCCACCAACCTTGGAGCTCAGAGCACTACCCAGACCACCTCTGAGGAAGTTGTTCTTAGCTTTCTGCTTGAGTGTGGTCTTGCTTCACTCTGAATTTTAGGAATTTGGGTTACTCGGTATAGAACTTTGAGAAATTGGTGTGACTTAGTCCTTCACCTCTTAAGGTAAAGTGAGTATTTCTTTACAAAAGAATTCATGCCCTGGGCTTCCCTGGTGGCGCAGTGGTTGGGAGTCTGCCTGCCGATGCAGGGGACGCGGGTTCGTGCCCCGGCCCGGGAGGATCCCACATGCCGCGGAGCGGCCACAAAAAAAAAAAAAAAAAAAAAAGAATTCATGCCCTTAATGTTTAAACTGTAATTTTATTTTCAAGACACCCATTAACACATGGCTTTCAGAAGCAACTTCTTTCTTCAAGGTTCCTTGCGTTGTGCTAGATAAATAATGGGCCATCAGTTAATACTTGTGGGTTGATTGAGTTCATCTGGTTTGCAGGGTGAGGTGTGCTACTGGCTTCCTTTTGCTCCCAAGTGCACTCTTAAGATGTAAAATGCTCCGGGGATGGACAAGAATTGAGTGGATGCTGACTATGGTGCCAACCTCCTCAACTGATTCATAATGGCTGACCTTGGGCAAGTCACTCCTTTCAATGCCTCAGTTCCCCATCTGTCAAATGGGGATAATAATACTGACCTACCTCACAGGGGTGTTGTGAGGCATTGTAAATCAAAGTTGCTAGAATACTTTAGGGTCCTCAACGGAGGATGCCCTGAGCCGAGGTCTAGGCCTGCCATAGGCTTTTGTCCTCACTGAGCTGTCCCAAGGTTGGAACTACTTAGTGACCTTGGCAAATTCTCTGCCCCCCACCCCTCATCAAAGCTGCTAGTTCAGATGTTGACAGTGTTTCCATGAATGTTGAAGTCCTAATAGTGCAGACTTAGGATGTTACGGGGGAAAGCACTTAGTCTATTTTATGTCTTGCATCCACAAAGAGAGGCTGTTTGAGACCCAAGAGCATTGGATTAGGGAATCAGGGATGCTGCTGCTGCTTTCTCTGCTGGTTGGGAATTAAGGTCCCATACCCCATGGGCTTGGGACAGACTTGGGTTGTCTCGGGAGCAGAGCACACACAGTGGGTTTTATTTATATCTTGGCTTGCTGCTCCCTGAACCGATCCCAGGACGGCTGGGTCACTTCACCCCTTCGTGGTATCTGTACCCGAGCCTTTGCCTCCCCGTAGGAACCAGCTGGTTCAATAAGCATAACCACTTCTTCCATCCCCCACCAAAAAAGAGCCACATCTTGGAAAACTTTTTTTCTAGAGATAAGCTTAACACTCAGAATTGGGCAGTGATGCTCCTGAAAGCTTCATCCAGTTCACTGTATTCAGCATCTGTCATCTCTTTCTCGGTGTCCACTGTCTGAACCTGACTTTGACCTTACTTCCCTCTGGTTTGGGAAAGCTTTGGACACTTTGTATTTGCCCAGGTGTGGGCCCAAGAGCCTTGCTCTCCGTCTCAGTTCAGGGGCTCGGCTGGCTCCTCTCCCCAACAGGGCTCTTTCTCCTTTCCCTCTCCTTGGCCCTAGATGTGTAACCCCTGAAAAAGCACAAGGTCCTGGCCCCTTGCTGCGGTCACATTCTGGTTCTCAGTGTTTAGTGGACTCTGCTCCTCTGTTGACTGCACTGGCGGCACCAGGCGGTTCTGTGGAGTCCTGGAGGATGGAGAGAGCACGGTCTGCCATCCTGCCAAGTAGCCAGGAGTTGATTTGCCCACGGCCACAGGCTTTCTCACCCCTTCCCACAGGATGGGATCTGAGAGATTCCAGAGGCTGGGTTTCTTTCAGCACTCGGTGCCATCCTGAGTAGCAAAACAGATCACACTTTGTAGCCAGATTTCTGAATGGAAAAATGGGAAATTGAATTCTCTATGGACCTTTTTGGTTTGTGGGGGAGTTTTGGTTGTGTTTCTGGGTTTTATTTCAGCCAAACATGTCTTCTTTTGATTTTTTTTTTTAGGATAAGTGATATATATATATATATATATGTTCGCCTTTTAAATGTAAATGTTTAAAAGTAGGCAATTTATGTGTTTCCACAACTGACATCTGATGCAGACCTCATTCTCTCCCCCTCTTCCACTCTCCTCTTTTCCCTCTTTTCATACTCTTGTATTGGTTCTAATAAATGGTTGCTTTTCAAATACGGATACTGAGTGGTGGTTTCCAAAGTCTGAGTCTTACACTCTTTCGTTAATCTGGGCCCCAAATGTCATCCAGTGGCTGCGCATGCGTTTGTGACGGAGCTGGGAGGCTTGGAGAGCAAGGGCTTTTTTCTAAGGATTGTCGGTCTCTGACTTTGCGCAGATAGCCACAGGGTGGCGCAAGCCTGAGGGAATAAGAGAACGTGTATCCTGTTCCCTGCTCCTTCCGGTAACCCCTTCAGACTGTATGCCTTCCTGGTCTTGGAGCTGGTGTGTCCTCGAAATGGCTCAGAGAATAAACATTAACCCTTAGGAACCCAGGGGACCCCTAGAAAAGTCAGCCCCTGGTTATTAGAATTTGTGGAAAACCACATGGACAAACAATCTGAATCAGGTTTGAAAATCCCAATACATGTGAATTATGTTTATGAGCTGTTACGCTTTTGATTTGATTTTGATTTCACAAATACCAAAGAAACGGAGGATCTAGTGACTGTGGGTCATGGTGGGGGCAGTTGGAGGTTGGATTAGGAAGGAAAAAGAGTGTGTGGATAGTCAAGCATTTATTGGGTGATACAAGCCTGATGCCGTTCTGAATCTAATGGATACGTGGGCAAAAACTCACAGAGGAGTGAGAAGTGAAGACGGAGGGATCCCAGAACCCAGACATCCTCCCGGGAGGCACCTCTGCTCGTTTTCCACCATCTCTTATCTGCAATTCTCCCTCTTGTTTTCCCTTCTTGCTGCTGAGTTATAGGGTCTCCCCAGTCTAATCTCGTAAAGTCTTATGAAGACATCTGTAGGTTGGCTAGTTTAATGGTCCATGACCCCATAAACATGGGACAGGAGAGCCATTTGGTCCACTTCAGAGCCAGACCTTTCTGAACGTTATTTATTTCCTAACTCTGAAGCCTGGGACTGCTCACCCCCTTCCCTTTCCATCTTTTTCTAGTCCTCTCACCATTGTGCCACTTTGCGTTGGGCTCATCAGGAAGCACGACTCGGGTTTTGACACCCACTCCCACTCCTAAGCAACTGTGTCTCGGTTTTTGTTTCCCTCTGACGTGTCAGGGGGTATGCCTGCCTGGCCGTCACTCAGATGAGCTCCGCACCGCTCCTCTTCTCCCGGGAACCCTGCCTCTGTGTGCTGGGCCGGGCCCCCGCCGGCCAGTTGTGCCTTCCCTTTTGTCTCCGCTAAAGGGCCGCAGAGCTCATGGAAGTCCAGGCAGGCCCAGACAGCCTAAATGGAGGGCTGCAGTGTGGGAGTCTGCGCTTAGCGCACGGCTTGAAATCGCCCTGCTAGGAGGAAGCAGCCCCCCAGGCAGCCTCCGCCCTTTGGAAGGAAGTGTGAGCTGGGGGCTGAGAGCCCCACTGTTGAGAGCGGCTACACAGAGGGGAGCCCATTACAGCCTGTGGATACGCCCGAGCTGATCCCCGAGCCTGGGGTGTGACCTGCGGGGTGGATGGGGGATAAACAAAGCAAAGCTGGGCCAACTGGTGTTCGAGCGTGCCACACGGTACGGTGCCCTCTGCTACTCCAGCAGAGCGGGGGGTAAAGGATGAGTGAGAACCCTCACGGACTCCCCTGCTTAAAGTCGTGGATACGGTGAAGACACGTGAATGGAAGGGTCTGGCTTTCAGCTCCGTGGCTCCTCAGCCTTTGTTTTATCCTCCCCCTTGCTCTCCTGCTTCCCCCACCGCCTCTGCAGCTGTAACATCTTGCTTTCCAGGTGCCAGCTCCCTCCTCTCTCAGCTTCTGTCTTTATTTGTGCGTCTGTATTCTTTTTACGGTTCCTCCCCTTTGTCCCCATCGTGTGTGTTTTTCTCTTTGTCTTTTTTTCTTCTCATTTCTGGTCTCCGCACCCCATGTTCTCTCCACCCCCTTCAAAGTCCATAAGCAGCCTCAATTTGGACATTTAATTTCAACCCCATCAAATTATTATCTTTCTTGCAACAACCTGGGACTCTTTACGAGCTCTTTCTACCCCACACCGCCTCTGGAAACAGGTGCATCTCTCTCTCCGTATAATGTGATGCCCCCTCCCAGACTGGGGGAGGTGAGGCCGGCTCAGCGGCCTCATGCCCCTTCTCAGCAGAGCCTTGTGCGATCATTTGGTTATGAGCCAAGGAGAGAGAAAGAGCTGCCGAGAATTGAGCTTGCTGGTAAATGTGGGGGCTGCTGAGATGAAAAGGTTTTTGGGGTTATTATTGCACCCTTTCCTCTCCCTCCCCCTTCCTGCCACTGCTGTCTTCTGGGGAAGGAAGCTGGTGGGGAGCCGAGGTATTGGCCACAGCTGCTGCAGCTTATGAAATTCTGCTTCTACATCTGCAGCAAGGGTGGGAGTGGGAGCAGGTGAGCTCTGTAGGGAAGGGGAGGAGGGCAGGGGCGCCAAGCCCCTTGCCTGTGCTGTGTGGGAACGGCATGGACCCTTCCTTCCTGCTACTTCCAATACCATGCAGCACCTCTCTATGCAGCCTGTTTCCGCCCTAACTTCTCACCCCTGCTGTAACCCTCTGCTCCTTTCTGTTTCAACTCTTCCGGGCAAAAGCCTGGAGAGCCAGCTCTCAGAGACCTGAGCCTGACTGTGCTCCTTTGTCCTCTGTCACATACACCCTTTCTCTAGTTCCTGCCTTACCACTCCAGTCCCGTCTGCAGGAGAAGCTGGGTGGTAGAGGGGATGGAGCTGCTGCTTTGAGCCCTGGGAGAGAGCAGGGCTGGGGCTACCTGTTCCTCAGAGGGGATGGGGAGGGTGCAGGCACATCGGCTCCTAGACCAGGACACAGGATGCTCTCTTTCCATGTGTTCTCTACCCTTCTCTCTTCTCCCCAACTACCTGCCTCTCTCTGACTTTTTCTCCTGTTCATCCTTTCTCTGTTCCTGTTTTTCCCTTTTTTATCATCAGTTCCTTTTCCCTTTTTTCTCTTTTTTACTTCCATGTTACTAAGAGTAGAAGTAAGTAAGGGGGCTTGAGGAAAGGGGTTGAGAGGGAAAGAAAAGGACACAGGGGTTTTTTTTCCACTTCCCCTTTGGAGGTGTGGGGATGAAGAATATCGCCCGTTTTTGTCTTTCTGGGGATTGAAGCATCTCTCCACCCTCAGCCCTTCTGATTTTCTCAGCAATGATGTCTAAAACAGGGATTCCTAACCTTGAAAAACAGTCTCTATTTTTATTTGTTTCTTTATGATTTTGTAGATGAGCGAAAACCTTGCCATCCTTACAAAGTCAGTTCCCCGTGTGATATGTTTCCGTTAGAATGTTTAAGATGATCACTTTTGAGAATTTCATAACCCTGTTGAGATGACTGGAGTCTGGGGTGTTGTAACGAGGCAGGAAGTCACTGATTTTTAGTGTCCAGCTAAGCCAATTGGATCCTTATTTCTGTGTGAATTGGTTGCAGCCTTTCAGCATGGGAGTAAAAACTTTCTTCCTGGGGGACTCCCGTTGCCCCCTAGGGGATCATGGGGCAGGTCAAACCCAGATCGGGTCCCAGTTTCCCTTCCTCACCCTAAAAGGCAGC